>NC_079439.1:48731681-49479181 GCF_903798145.1 Danio aesculapii
GTTTGTCTGTTCATTTTGACTGTTAAATTGTATTGATTGATTGATTGATTGATTGATTGATTGATTGATTGATTGATTGATTGATTGATTGATTGATTGATTGATTAATTAAGTTACTCATTCATTGATTTCTTCATTCATTCATTCAATCATTTGTGTATTGCATTAATTTATTGTATTTGTTTATTTATTTGATTGACACTTATGTGAGTGATATTTACTTATTAGTTAGGTGGTTTGTTATTATTTACTTAGTTCATTTCGCTAATGTTTAAGTGCCTATTATGATTTATATGACATTTATTTTATGGTATTCGCTTATTTAATTGATTGATAATTATTAGAGTGATGATTTGTTCATTTGTTTGTTTGTTTGTTTGTTTGATATTTAGTCTTTGATTTATTTATTTAAAATGATTCATTTATTTATATTTATATACTTAATAATAATCATTGGACTGTGGGGGTATATTGTATTTGTTTGATGATTTATTTATTTATTTGACATTTAAATTTGATTTGACTGAAACATGAAAATTGCAGGACAAGGTTAAAAATTAAAACCTCTCGTGGTAGACAAGTAGACAAGACTTACCCTCTGCAAAGATGACGGTTTCCCCCGTCCCATTAAAGTCAGCATTAGGTGTGGCGCTGCCACCAACATACTTCCACTCCACTGTAACCTGTCCCATACTGCCTCCTCTCCTCTCAATGACCAGCAGTACTGTAGTTTTAGGTTCTTCTCTCACTTCCAGATACAGCCCTTCCTGAGTGGCATTGGGGTTAATACTGTAGAGCAAAAATATTCCAAATGCATCTCCATTCATCCCTATAGTCACCAAAGCTGTGTCCGGCTGCCTAATTGTTGGCAAGTTCCTGGCAGTTGCTGTCACGTTGACCAAGCTAACCTTCAGGATCTTAATGATGAAACTCTCATCCATCTCTGGCAAAGAGTCAGTCAAGATGGGTACAGTGAGGTTTGCAACTCCTGATCCATCCAGCATGGTTGTGGTCTGAGCCGTCATGGTTATGAAGTCACTCCCAGCAACAGCCTGCGAGCTAAACAGAGACGCGGTCGCTGTGGTGTTTTTTAAATAGGTGAACGTTTGTGGGGATGGACTCAATTGACTGACCCCAGATGTTACCCAGAAGCAACTTGGCGTGGATGTGTTGGTGAAGCTGAAAGCTTGGCAAGCTCGCTCTCGAAGGCAGAAAGCTGCACAGAAATTGAGCACGTTTGTGTTTGTGGTGATGTTGATGGGTCGGCGGATGGCATTAGATGGCGCTCCAGCCAATCGAGAATCATAGTAAACTAGGAAATTGCGGCCTTCCTTGAGAGCATTGCTCACACTATCAACCTCTGAGGTGCTGTAGACAATCTCCAGCATGCCAAAATTACCGCCGCTGTATTGAAAACACACAAAATCACATAATTTCCCATCCAAAAGAACATTAATAAATTGCTCATTTCCACTAAGTGGTACAGTTCAGTACAGTATTGTACGCATCAACCTTTGTTTCCACTGTCAGAAGTACCAACATAGCAAACCATACTCTTTAGTAAGTGTACCTAGAACAATAAGGTACCAAAAAGATGGAGCTACTGTAGATTTGCTGCTAAAAGCTATTGGTTTACAGAAAATTACAAAACACAAGTGGCATTTTAATAAAAATGATAATAATACACTGAAAATGAACCAAGCTCAAATGAAGTGTGTCTCTTCTTGTAACATTTAGCTACATGCTAAAAAGCAAGAAGAGAATCTGCTGTATGCAGGGCTGGCGCAAGGTCAACTGCCACTTAACACCAAAGACTGGGACATGGGAGATTTGTTTTATTGATAAATTGCACTAAAATAATAATAAAAAATCTATAAAAACATGCAACGCTACAGCTGCAATTGTAAACTAGAACTTAAAGTTTGTTGATGAACTTTGATGTTGGCTTGAGAAAGCCAATGTGACTGCACTAGGACTGGAAACGACAGTTGGCAGGAGGCACAGCGGATGCTAAGTGGTTGCTAGGCAGTTGCAAAAATTTTTATGGCATTGCTAGATGGTTGCTAAGCAGTTGCTAAATGGCAACGCTTGTGTACATGTTTGATCAAATGCTTATACTTAGTAGGCATTTCTACATATGTTTTTGCACTTAGATAATCACTAATAGCATGCAGCAAATCATTATTAGCACTTGGCTTATCATTGTTACCATGCATAGTACACAGGAAACATTTGTTAGCACGAATCATACAAGCTAATACACAGGTCCCTACAATGTTCTGATGTATAGATATTGCTGCTTTTAAACGATTAGGTTAGTCTGTTTTATTTCTATGGGGACAATTGACAGCTTAGTAATGATACATCAAAGCCTTTTGCCAATATGAGTGATATAAATCAACGCCGATGTCAAATGACAATCAATAACTGGCCTTGGACTTTATGTAAAAATGACTTGCCATATTTTATCGAAAATATAAAGCTTAATAAGTGTGAAAGTAATACATGCAAAAATGGCTTGCTATATCAGTAAAAAAAAATGACTGTTTAAAAAACGTTTACGTCATGGAGTTTATGGCTTGCCATATTTTGAGAAAAATAATGGCTAAAAATTATTTATTGGAAAACTAAGATATGGCAACAAAATCTAATGCAGAACACCCATTTTTGGCCAAATTTGGGGCTTGTATCATTCTTTTATATGCCTGGATTTATTCAAGAATGATAAGTCTGATTGGCATGAGGAAATATAGCAACAATCTTGAATGCGGAAGGAAAATTTTGACCAAATCTGGGCCTTGTAGCATGAACGGCCTAGGAGGAGATACGTTTAGTTTCGAGAACACTCAAGTTAACATAATTATGCATTAGATTATATAATATGTGTAGCTTTTGTACAGGTCTGGATTTATGTCCTCCATTGCCGTTTACATGCAGTCTACTTCTGCATTTGAAATAATGACCTTGAGCGTGCAAAGGATGCAATATGTGAACGATTCCTATGACTTTCTTCATTGAGCAAGAATAATGTTGATCACAACTTTTAACATACACCACACCTTAAAAAGTTACTGTTAAAGGTATTGTTGCCACTGGAAAAATAGTCCTAATCAGGGTAAATCGTACTGCTCTAAACCGTTTTGAACCATACCTGTACTAAAGTAAAATACATGGAAGTTAAAGACACATTACCTCCTGCGAACTGTAACATTAGCAATGTAGATCCCTTCCAGTGGTTCCTGGACGCGGTACACTGCTTGCTCAAAGTACACAGTGCCGTGAGGGTTGTCATTGGCAGGTACAATGATGTCGACCACTTTCTCAAGTCCAATGTTTCCTCCACTGGTGGCACTTACCAGTTCAACTTTTATAATCTAAATGGAACAGATACGTTTATGTAATATATAATTGTTATGTATCTTGATATAGTAAGAATAAACAACAACAACATACCTCTTCAATTTCAGGTACATCATCAGGCAAAACCTCAACTTTCAGTGTCTTTAATGTTTCTCCAGGAGCAAACCTCACTTCTCCAGACACAGGTCGGAGATCACCAGTGGCCGGTCGGCCATTGACTGTAGCTCTCCACTGGACAGCAACATCCCCCATAGTTCCAGCATTCCTCACTATAGGTAAGGAGACTTCAAATGCGGTTAGCGCTGGCTCCTCAATTGTGATAGGTGCAGCTTGAAAAACTAAACAGCAAAACATGTTATTAGGTCTCGTCAGAACATTTTCACCATACTAACTTTATGTAAAACTTTTAAAAACTGTTTATTTATTTTATGAAAGTACACTAGATTTACTAGATTTACTAGATTTGTCCATTATAATAATAAACAAAGTAATATTCTTCTTATCATCTAATTTCCCTCCAAACCCTTGGTGTGTCCTAGCCCCAGAGTTTCAAGCAATTCATTTAAAGATGTTTATTTTCTAAACTCCACTTTCTATAAACTACTATGGACTACTGATTGGTATAACAGTAGTCTCTAGTGATTCGTCTACAGCTTGCAGCACGTGTCAGAAACTCTAATTATCACACATATCTGAATTTCAGCTCTGGAGGCTAATTTCAGCTCTGTAAATACTGTAGGACAGAAATAAATGATGGCATTAATTTTGCCATATCAATTTAGTCCTATGATACGAAGAAGAAGAAGAAGAAGAAGAAGAAGAAGAAGAAGAAGAAGAAGAAGAAGCTGATCAACCAGAACTTCCAATGCAAGCACAGCTTAAGCAGGATGTTTCCCAGTAATACGTTTTTAGCAAGTTTGTGGTACACTCAAAACCTAAAAATAAACAATAAATAAATAAATAATAATGGGGCACTTTAAGATTTGTTGCATTGTTGAGCATCTACACTCAAAAAAATGGTTTTGCTGCTTGCTCTAACTATTAAATTAAAATATACTGAAATAACACAATTCTTGAGATTTATTTGGGACAACTTAATTATTTTATGTTCAATAAACTTAAATTTGTTGAGTCAACTTATTTGGTTTGTACTGATCTTAACAAGAAACTAACCAAATAATCCAAACGGATCATCTGAGGGCAGGATGGTGATGATGGCTTGTGTAAGGTCCCCCAGAAGAGCACCCCCGGTGGTCTGGTTGAGAAGCTCTATTCGGAAAGTCTCCTCCAGCTCTGGCACCACATCATTGATAATGAGGATGGGGACGGGCTTACTGCTCTCTCCCTCCAGCAAAACCACATCAGAAGAGGCTACACTGTAGTCCTCACCTATTTAGGACATTTGGAAGAGTTATATATGAAATAATGATAAACAGATAAGAGATCATTTGTTTGATTAAATTGTTTTCTTATTGATTAAACGATAAATCATATACTGTAAGTAACTGATTATTATTATTATTATTATTATTATTATTATTATTATTATTATTATTATTATTATTATTATTATTATTTTATTTATTTGCTTGTTTGTTTGTTTATTTAATTTAGTTTTTATTATTTTTTATTAGGTTATTTATGTATTTTGCTTTTTTTGCTGGGTTTTTAAGCTGTTATATAGGACTAGGGCTGTCAAATTTATTACTCCCAAATACATTTTCCTTGACATTAATTTAATAAACACATTTATTTTGCCATAATTTGCTATCCAGAAAAGATTGAAGGTCTCAGCTAGCAATTTTCAAGGAAAATACAGACATATTTCATTAAAACAACACTTGAAGACTCCAACAGGATGCCAAATAACTAAATTATAAAAATAGTCCACATGATTTATATATTTATTCCAACCAAAGCCATCTTGGAAAACAAATATACAAAACAAAACATTTAAGGGGATTAAAATAGAAACTTCCACTTACAATAATTACATTATTTATTCTTTTAAAGCATAATAATTTCCCACCAAGTTTAAATTAAAATAATTACATTCATTTATGACTTTTTTCATTGCGGTTTGAGGCTTGTGGACTACACTGCAAATTATTAGCAGCTGGTTTTTAAGGAAACAAAGACCAATTGTTTTTTCCCCCTTCTTTTCCTAAAATAACTAGGGTAATTTCAGCTCCAGAGGCTAGGTTTATATTACTATAGCTGAAATGTATTCATCAATAAAACTCACCCACTCTAGCGGTCAATGGCACTGCTCTGAACTTGACAGACACATCAGCAAAAATCCCTCCAATGCGCGTCACATTAATAATAGGTCCAGTATAGTACTCGGGCACGCTCACTGCAGAAGAAGACAATTGTAGCACCCCAAAAGCATCATCGCTGGCCTCTATAATGACCTGAGCAATGGTGACATTCTGTGGGCCCAGTCGAGGGGAAAGAGCCACTGGAAAAGCAACAATTATTGTTAAAATGCATATATTTTTCAAAATTTGAACACATTTTTAATAAATAAATGAACAGTATATTTACTATTAATGCATTTTTAATAAATAAATCAACTGTTTTGTGGGATTTTTACCTGGTCTGGGTTGCAACCCTTCAATCAAAGTGACACTGACAAGTTCCAGAAACACAGATTCGGCCCTCTCTGGTTCATTATCATCAAGCACCCTCAGAGTCACATTTACTTCACTTTGATTGGCTGAGAAAACCACAGAGTTCACAACAGCCACAAAGTCATTTCCTTCACTGGCCCGACCTACTCCTGGTGTGCTGTAGGGGGCAGTATCGGTGTCCTTTAGTGTCCGGTATGCCACTCGTACGCTTCCCATTAAGCCCTTTCTCCTCTGTATGGTTAAGGAAGTAAGAGAATTTGCTTCTGCCACACGGACTGGCCTGGTGTTGTCAGAGAATACAAAAAGTCCATATGGGTCATCGTTGGCCAATACGGTTAAGGTGGCAGTGGTTTCCTTCCCAAGTCGACCATGAGAAACATTGGTGAGACGGACTTTAAAGGTCTTGTCCAGTTCTGGAACATCATCTTGGGAAATCAGTAGGTAGATGCTTCTAACAGTCTGGCCCACCTCAAAGCTCACATTGCCGGATCTGTAAACGAGTTCCCCCTCTGAAGCAGCATCCGCCTCCCAGTACACTGTCACATTGGACAGAGCGCCAAAGGAACGGATTACCTGGGAAAAACAAAAAACTTACACATTAAGGCTGATTTATACTTCTGAGTCAATTGGAAGTGGATTGTTGATTGCATGCAGTCTTCACGCAGTCGCATACCCTTCGCCGTGGTTGATGCTGACACTGACATGCATCTCCAGTGTTTCCAAATATTTTTAATGAAAAGGTTCAAAGCTCTGCCTGAAAAGTCGATAAATGTCGCTAGATTACATCATACGCCAATTTGCATTTTACTGACGTCATCACGTCCAACCGTTACTGTTTGTCTAACAGCCTATGTTTAATAAAGGAGTTTATATATTTGCACTATGCTTTATGGATGCATGTCAATTTAGCTAAATTTATTGTTGTTTGAATACAGTATATCAGTATAATAGTGCAGTAAATTTGCAGTAATCTCTCAAACAAAATAAATTCAGACATGTTCTGAAACTTTCACTAAAATCTCTGTGATTATGAACAAGAAAAGAATGGCCAAATTAAAGTGTTAAATTTAAAACAAAGGAAAGGCAGATTGCTTTGACTGTACAAGGGAAATACCTCACCCTTGCGGTGCTAAATCATTTGCCGTTGGTACGCAAAGAGGTGATCTGCTGTCAGGATGCAGGTGGAAGAGACCGCTGTACGAGGACTGGGCCACCTGTGAGTGTTCTGAGGCAGGGAGGGGCTGACGGCTTCACCGACAGCTCGTTGAGAAGAGTGGGGACGGTACAGCATGGACACATGAGAGTCTATAAAAATCTCCAGTAACACCAAAAAATTCGCTAGATTGTAGCTAATTGCTTTTTTGAAAATTCGTCGCTAAGGGGTCTGAAAATTTGTTAAATATAGCGACAAAGTTGCTAAGTTGGCAACACTGCACACCACTCTAAAAATGTAACTGGGTTGCAACAATAAACCCCAATTGTAATTTGCCCCAATAGTATGTAGAAAAGGTTCTTCGGATGGTTTACTATTTTCAGTAAAACACAAAAAGCGTCCATACTCTAACCGCTAATATTGGCCATAATATATTGCACGTTGAATGTGAATTTGTTTAGAACTACAAGCTCGGGTAAAAAGTGTAAACAAACTACAAACATGGCGGATGTGCGAGACCAACTGTCAAGTATAGAGGCTTCAGTAAAGTTGTTTAAATGACTGTTAATTAATATGTAGCTAACTGTCACATGTTTAAATCGTGGTTTACATGTTGTATTTCACCTGCAACAACAACGTGAACTTATATAAAGACGAGTTTGGACATTAACTTCTGATTGCATAATTACCCAAAGACCTGAGGAGATTTCTCTGCATGAAAGACTTGAGAATGGCAGATTATCCTGCTGCTGCTTCTCCAATAAGGTAGGTATTTAAATATGAAAGAAATGTGAATGATGTGTCGAGATGATTGGCAGGGGACATGCGCATCTGCTAACGAGGAAGTAGTACGTGCCTAAGCTTGCATACTCTTCTGTTACACAGTCAAAAGTATATACTTTTCCTTTACAAAAAAAGTACATCGTTTTAGGGCATAGTATAAGTATGTGCACAGCTACATGCAAGTCATGCACCATGGGTTGCGGCGATCACTCGACGCTGAAGCATTATTCAGCCTTTAGATGTTAAGTTCTTTCTTTTTAACTAAATACTGTCTTTATATTACACACTGTGCTCTAAAGTGATCTATGCTCAAGTTACAGCATTCTGCCCTTCTCTTGTATGGTGGCTATGAACTGTCAAAACATCTCTCAAAACACTTTTTGGGATGCAAAAAGTGCAAAAAACCGAACACAATACAATTTTTTTATGACAGACAAAGGTTTTGGAGGCAGTGTGTCAATATGATTGACACAACCTGCGAAAATATCAGAGGCAGGCATTTCAGATTCAGTGTGCAATAACCCTCAGTTGGAGATGTTCTCTGTTATCTGTTAATATTATATTTAAGTGATTATGTTTCTGCTCAAGTGTGTTTCTAGCTGTTTATTAATAAATATGGGCAGCATGGTGGCTCAGTGGTTAGCACTGTCATCTCACAGCAAGAAGGTCATTGGTTCGAGTCCCGGCTGGGTCAGTTGGCATTTCTGTGTGGAGTTTGCATGTTCTCCTTGTGATGGCGTGGGTTTCCTTGTGCTTCAGTTTATCCTACACTCCAAAGACATGCGGTGTAAGTGAATTGGATGAACTAAATCAGCTGTAAGGTATGAATGCCTGTGTGAATGAGTGTGAATGTGTGTTTTGGATTTTGGATCCTTCTTTGTTGCAAGTTTTCAGCCAAAGTGTGTCAAAATATGCATTTTTCCATGCATTCTTTAACGCAAAAGAAACATGTTGATGATCCACTTTTATCACTAGAACTGACCTGCAGTACTACAGTACTCCTGCCCTCTTCAGGCTCAGTGCCGTTCACAATCAGAGAGTCAGCGCTGAATTGGAAGACACCATGCGCTTCATCAGAGGCAGCGATGGTCACGATGATACGAGCAGCAGCGCCAAGGTTAGCTTTAGAAAGAAAAATATAAATAAATATTATACTTTCTGAAGATAAGACACAAAAGAAACACATCTCAAACTTCACTTATTATACAGACTCATTTTACTACTATTACTAAACCCTTCCTAAAGGAGGTCACCAAGATGTGCGACTGAGGTGAACTGTGTCATTTATAAAGCATTATTTCCCAGCAGACACACAACATCATTCATTCATTCATTTCCATTTCAGCTTAGTACCTTTATTAATCTGGGGTCGCCCAGTGGAATGAACCGCCAATTTATCCAGCATATGTTTTATGCAGCGGATGCCCTTCCAGCTGCAACCCATGACTGGGAAACATCCATACACACTCGTTCACACACATACACTACGGACAATTTAGCCTATCCAATTCACCTATAGTGCATGTCTTCGGACTTGAGGGGGGAAACCGGAGCACCCGGAGGAAACCCACGTGAACACGGGGAGAACATGCAAACTCCACACAGAAATGTCAACTGACCCAGCCGAGGCTCGAATCAGCGACCTTCTTGCTGTGAGGCAAATGTGCTACCCACTGAACTATTGGGCAGCCCACACACAACATCAGAAGACGTTAATATTAGGTTAGATTTAGGTCATGATGTCAGGTGACCAAAATTCAATATCTAACCAGCGTCTAAAGACAATATTTTTTGACGTCTGATAACCATGTCAAATTACGTTGATATCTGGTTGATTTTAGGTTGTGTTGGAAAGTGACCAAAATTCAACTTCTGATAGATGTCATAGTGGTAAACGTCCACACAACGTCAAGGTATAACATGATTAGACATTGATATTTGGTTGAGTTTAGATTGGACATTGATATCGGCCTGACGTTGGGTTCTGATGTCAACCCGATTTTCATTTCCAAACAAAGTCCAACGCCCCCATGATGTTGAGGTACGTTGGGGTAAAACATCAATATGACGTCATGCTGACATCCTATGCCTGCAGGGTTACCACCACTGCCCTTCCTAACACATGAAGTCTATTTGCTTTTCCCACGTTCCTCCTGGCATTGCCTTAGCACTATGTAAATAGCTTGGCAGAAATCAAGAGTCTGTGGGTTTGACTGTTATGGGCAGCTCTTAAACTTTACAGCTTTTAATCTAGGACCTACAAAATGAAGCTTGTGTAAGGGGTGACCTCAATTACGCAATAAATCAACAAAAGAAAGCAAAACAAAAAGAGCACAGTAAGTAGGGAATTAGCACCGGTTAAAAGAAGTTCTGCTGAAAAGCTCTGCCAAGGCCCAAATGACAGATAATGGGGCATGAAGTACCTCAGAAATGCCAAAGGAGCAGCAATTAAAGCAGTGAGGAAATAGTAAAAACAAATAAAACTTCCTTTGTCCAGTCTGAAGGGAACTTTGACAATATTAAGAGTCACTTATTATTTTTTCCCCTCACAGAATCCAGTCTAATCTGAATTATGGGAATGAGGTCAACTGTGAGAGGGGAAAAAATGCATGCAAGTTTAAGAATCTTACCATGATGATAGTGAAAAGATGGAAGAAAGAAGTCAGTTTCACTATCGCCACTTCCACTGCCTTCGCTCGCAAAATATGGATCCACTTTAAGGAGCACGCAGGATTCACACCAGAGATGACAGAAATCACACACAGTATATATTGAAATCACACACAATGTTCCATAATCATGCATAAAACAGCATGAATGGAGCCCACAGGAGGTAATGCATGCAGGGAAAAGGGAAGGTAAAAATGACTGAAACACAATCTATTTTTCTTACCTCCTCCATTTGGATTATACAGTTCCACTCTGAAGACTTTGTCCAACTCTGGCACTGAGTTGTCTATTATGGTCACGTTGATGTATTTAAATCTCTCGCCAGGCATGAAGTCTAGAAATCCCTCTGTGTCCTGTCAGATGATGGAAAGAAAGTGTGCCATTTTAATATACAATGGAATTTCATTAGGCGGGTACTGGTCATGGAAAAATCGATGTTGCTGAACTATACATGACAGCAAAAACCAACAACATGAACGACATTATTCAAAAGTTTGGCAACTATAAGGTATTTTAATTTGTGAAAAGTCTATTATGCTCAGCAAGGCTGTATTTATGTGATAAAATACACAGTAAAGAGTGATATTAAATATGTTACTACAATCAGACAAAATAATGTTTTCTCTTATTATATATTTTAGAATGTAATTTCTTTCTCTGATGGTGAAACCAAATTTTCAGCCATTATTGCTCCCATATCTAGTGTCATGTGTACATAAGTTACAGAAATAAATCTAATATGCTAAGTTGCTGCTTGAGAAAGTTTCTAAATATTGAAATCAGTTTTTCAATCAATATCATTTTGGAAATTGCAATACTCTTTTAGTTCTTTTCAGATTTTTTTTATGAATAAGAAGTAAAAAAAAAAAAAGCCTTTATTTGAAATGAAAAACATTATGAATGTACTTACTGTCACTTTATAAAAATGCTTAATACCTGAATAAAAGTACATATTTATATATATATTTAAAAAATTAACAGTGGAGTTTGTTTTAAATCAACCTTAAGAATAGTTTCACTCTCAAGTGGTTCTAGCTCCTGTAAATAAAATAAATAAATAAATAAATAAATAAATAAATAATAATAATAATAATAATAATAATAATAATAATAATAAATAAATAAATAAATAATAATAATAATAATAATAATAATAATAATAATAATAATAATAATAATAATAATAATAATAAATAAATAAATAAATAAATAAATAAATAAATAAATAAATAAATAAAATTGAAGTCTATGGTTACTGGTTACATAATTGAAAAAAATGTCTTATGTTTGAGAAAAAAAAAAAAGAAAACAAAGAGTTTTGGACCCAGTGTTGGGTGAGTTTCTTAATTTTTTTTTTCATAATTAACTAATTACTAATTGCATAATTACAATTTTGTATTTGTATTACTCTATTAATCCATTTACTTTTTTTGAAAAGTAACTTAGTTACTTAATAAATTATTCAATTACTTGGTTGGCTTCTTTGAATGTATACAATATATTGTCATGAATTAATTTCTCAATATTTTTTAAGCAATATGCAAGGGTCTGAATAGTTATGACCATGTGATATTTCATTTTTTTTTTATAAATCTGCAACAATGTCAACAATTCTGTGTTTTTCTGTCAACATGGGGTGCTGTGTGAAAGGTTTTAGCAAATGGCTGCTATATACCAGAGAGTGAAAACAGTGAAAATTTTAAGGGAGTCTGAATACTTTCCATACCCATTCACTCACTGACAACTTTATGAGGTACACCTTAGTAGTACAGAGCACAGTACAGTACAGAGTTGGACTTGCTTTTGCCTTCAGAATTTCCTTGATTATTTGTAGCATGGATTCAACAAGGTACTGGAAATATTCCTCAGAGATTTTGTTCCATATTGAAATGATAGCCTCACACAGTTGCTGCAGATTTGATGCATACTATGATGCAAATCTCCCGTTCCACCACATCCCAATGGTGCTCTATTGAATTGAGTTCTGGTGACTGTGGAGGCCATTTGAGTACAGTGAACACATTGTCATGTTCAAGAAACCAGTCTGAGGCGATTCGCACTTTATGACATGGTGCCGTATCCTGCTGGAAGTAGCCATCAGAAGATGAGTACACTGTAGTCATAAAGGGATAAACATGGTAAGCAACAATACTCAGGTAGGCTGTGGTGTTGACACAATGCTCAATTGGTACTAAAGGGCCCAAAGAAAATATCTTCCACACCATTACACCACAACCACCAGCCTGAACTGTTGATACAAGGCAGGATGTATCCATGCTTTTATGTTGTTGACGCCAAATTCTGACCTTACCATCGAAATGTCACAACAGACATTGAGACTCATCAGACCAGGCAACGTTTATCCAATCGTCTATTGTCCAATTTTGGTGAGCCTGTGCGAATTGTAGCCTCAGTTTTCTGTTCTTAGCTGACAGGAATGGCACCCTGTGTGGTCTTCTGCTGCTCAAGGTTGGACGTGTTGTGCAGCCAGAGGTGCTCTTCTGCATACCTCGGTTGTAATGAGTGATTATTTGAGTTACTGTTGTCTTTCTATCATCTGGAACCAGTCTGACCATTCTACTCTGACCTCTGGCATCAACAAGGCATTTGCGCCCACTGAATTGCCGCTCACTGGATATTTTCGGACCATTTTCTGTAAACCCTAGAGATGGCGGTACGTGAAAATTACAGTAGAACAGCAGTTTCTGAAATACTTAGACCAGCCCATCTAGCACCAACAACCACACCAAGTTTAAAGTTTTCCCCATTCTGATGCTCTGTTTTAAGTGCAGCAGATCATCTTGACCATGTCTACATGCTTAAATACATTGAGTTGCTGCCATGTGATGTTGGTGAATTGGCAGTTAGTGAACTGCCAGTTAGACAGGTGTACCTAAAAAAGTGGCCAGTTAGTGTATAGTGTATATATATATATATGTGTGTGTGTGTGTGTGTGTGTGTGTGTGTGTGTGTGTGTGTGTGTGTGTGTGTGTGTGTATGTGTGTGTGTGTGTGTGTGTGTGTGTGTGTGTGTGTGTGTAAAAATGAGTGCACCCCTTTTTGAAAATTTATATTTTTATCCATTTCTCAGAGAATATGGGTAATATATATTGGTGCATTTAAACAAAACAGATTTATTAAACAGATGTATTTATTAAAATAATATTTGAGTCAAAAAACATCTTTAAAAATGGAACAATAATAATTAAATTCATGCAAAGTATTGCAAAAAAAAAAATCACAAACTACAACATTTGATCAAAATTGTATATATTTTTGTTTCTCTTGATTCTTGCTATTTTTGAACATTTTATTTAATATTTTTCTATAACATGTACATTTGGGCTACTAATTTTTTTACCATTATTGTAAGCTATTTTATTAGATTAGCTTAAGATTTGGCTTCAGTACTGACTAAACTAATGTATATGCACAAATCTAATATTTCAACGCATCCTATAGAAAATATAAATTTAAATGAGAGATTTGTAAGGGATGTACTTATATATGCTGAGCACTGAATATACACAGTATATTTAATTCATACATTAAAAGTAACCATAATGAAATTACCTACAATTGAAAATAAATCTCTTTACTTTTTGCTTTTAATTATCGCTTTAACTCTTCAAAGTGATATTCAGCTGCAGTTGATACCTCATAGTCCTCTGATCCAGCTGCTGTGAATGGAGATGTCCGATAGCTCACCATTACCCGTCCCAACAGCCCCTGTGCTCTGGCCACCAGCAGTCTGACCACACCAGTCTCCTCCTGAACAGTGACCCGAGCCTCTTCCAGAGCAGGTCTGATCATTCCCACAGGCACTGGAGTGGTCTGAAACTGCAGCAGGCCTTAAATCATAACAATAACCATTCATTAACTGTATGAAAACTGAAAGCACATCTCTGAAAGTGCTATACCATACCATATGGGTGATCGCTGGCTTTGACAGTAATGTTGTTGACAGCTTTTTCTGGATCAATGCTTGCTCCACTTGTGGGAGTGGAACCTGGTTTACCATCGCCTGATTTAGCAGACACCAGTCGAACCCGGAAGTGCTCATCAACTTCAGGAAGGTCATCGTTTACAACCAGCAGGTTTAAAACCTGTGAGACAAGAGAAAGCAAACAAGAAGGTAACTGTGTTTTAGTCCACTTTAAGACAAGCACTTGCAAACTTGTTTGTGGGAATCCCCACCGCCATTTTAAATTGTGTTTCACTTCATCAAGTGAATGGGGGAAGTGTACATGGACATCCCCTCGATCACTCAATTTTGACCGAGAGAGCAAGTCTGCTTCATACGTTCACTCCAGCACCTACAGTATATGTCCCAGAATGCAGCGCGATTATGATGTCAAAACAGTGTAGTTCCCAAGTGAAGGGCATAATAAATTGGACTGAAATGCAGCCTATGAGTGAGGTCACAGTCAATTAAACAAAACCAAAATATTAAACCTCCACTAGATGGAGCTGTATATCAACTATTTAGCTGTAAATACAGAATTATAAATAATAATAAAAAAAACATATATTTACAGATTGTACACACTGACTACTGCAAAATAAACTATTGTTAGTACACAAAAAAAAGACATTTGTTGTTTGTTCAAAATACTTTTTTAAAACGAGCTGAAACAACAATTTTTGAGTTTTTTTGGGACAACTTAATTGTTTTATGTTAAATCCACCTAAATTTTTAAAACGTTAACTTAATTCCTTCATGTTGTCCCAACACAAATCAATTGTATGGAACCCAGATTATTTTACGGTGTAGAAATACGTTTTAAAAATATCCAGCTCAGATTTAACTTGTATGTGATACATTTGTGCTTACATATTTTTACAGTGCCTATACTGTAGATATTCATCATACCCCTTTGAAATAATTACTTTATTTTTCATAAAGCCTGGAATCCAATTACATTGTCTATACAAGCACTAGTTTATTAGTCACAAGTCACAATTTTATATATATATATATATATATCATGTACATATATATATACATACATACATGTATATATACATATATATACATATATATACACACACACACACACACACATATATATATATATATATATATATATATATATATATATATATATATATATATATATATATATATATATATATATATATATATATATATATATATATATATATATAAATATATATATATACATACATATATATATATGTATATCATAGTAATATTTTTCCCCTACAATCAATTGACTGATTAGCTAATCGTTAGCTAAAAAAAAATAAATAAATAAAAAAAACAATGCAGGAAATAAGTGTGAGATTTAAATAAATAAGAATTATCAAATAATTACCAGGGCCAGGGAGAATATGCAGACATTTTTTGCTATTTCTGTGCAGAATTTTGTAAAAAAAAAATCTGCAAATTTATGCATAATGATTTTGGGAGTACAGTAACTAAAAACTTAAAATGAAATGAAATAAAAATAAATAGGTTTTTAACCTTTATTTAACGTTTAAAATGCAAAGCTAAATAGATCTTATTGCTTGATAAACAAAGTCTCTCATTTAACATACAGTTGAAGTCAGAATTATTAACCCCCTTTTGAATTAAACTTTCTTTTTTAAATATTTCCCAAATAATGTTTAACAGAGCCAGGAAATGTTCACAGTATGTCTGATAATATTTTTTCTTCTGGACAAAGTCTAGGATAAAAGCAGTTTTTAACTTTCAATCCATTTTAGGGGAAAATTATTAGCCCCTTTAAGCTATTTTTCTTCCCGATAGTCTACAGGACAAACCATCAATATACAATAACTTGCCTAATTACCCAAACCTGCCTTGTTAACCTAATTAACCCAGTTAAGCCTTTAAATGAGTTAATCAAACTATTATGTTTAGAAATGTGATGAAAAAATATTACCTCTGATAAACAGAAAATAGGGAAAAAATAAACAGGGGGGCTAATAATTCTGACTTCAACTGTATCTACCAAAATACAAAAAAAATATTACTTTACTTAACTGTAATGTAAATAAATCATATAAACATTTGCATATATATTTCAGAAATATATATTGGAATTAATAATAAAATGGAATAAATATTGGTCATATTTTATTTTGATGGTCGAATAGGTTGAATTTAAGTTACATTGCATCTAAATGCCAACTAATTCTCGTTAGATTATAAGTAGACTGTTAGGTTGGGGTTAGGGTTAGTGTAAGTTGACGTGTACTTGCAAAGTTTCTTATAGTCAGTTAAATGTCTGTTGAAGGAGCAGTATCAACAGATATTAAGCAGACACTAATACACAAATGGACCATCAAAATAAAGTGTTACCAAAATATATTGTATGCACATTTGCACAAGTAAAAAAAATAGACTCAATTATAAATAAAAAAAATGTGGATTTTTGCAAGAAATACTAGTGTACTTATTTAATAAGTACAGTTACAGTGAATTCATATGATAGGTTCAATAGGGATAGTTCACCAAACAATAAAAATGTACTCACCATTTACTCAACCTCAAGATGTTTCAAATCTGTCACATGTTATTTTTTCTGTTTAATGCAAAAGAAGATATTTTGAAGATTGTTGGAAACTGGAGGCCAATGCCGACTAATTTCTTAAACATTCTTCAGTATATCTTACTTTGTGTTTAACGGAAGAAAGAAATTTAAATATGATTTATAACAAGTGAAGGATCAGTAAATGAATACATTTTTTTGGTGATCTATCCTTTTAAATAATAAGTAATTGATTAAGTGAATGAATGGGCAACACAGAGACTCAGTGGTTAGTATTGTCGCCTCACAGCAAAAAGGTCACTGGTTCGAGTCCCAGCTGGGTCAGTTGGCATTTCTGTGTGGAGTGTTCTCCCGTGTTGGTATGACATGCGCCAGAGGTGAATTGAATAAACTAAATTGGTCAGTACTGGGTTGTGGCTGGAAGGGCAGCCGCTGTGTAAAACATATGCTGGATAAGTTGGCGGTTCATTCTGCTGTGGTGACCCCTGATTAATAAAAGTACTAAGCCAAAAATAAAATGAATGCATGAATGAATTAAGTGAATGATTAAGTACTAGTATATTACTATATGTACTAGTATCTAAAATCAAGCACTGGTACCTAATCGAAAACTACTACTTGTGGCTGATGCACAGTATGTTTGGATCTTAATTGAAAAGTGAATTTATTTCAATATTTCACACTGTCATCATATGAAAAGAAGTTGCTTAGTCATTTCACAGTAAACACTATATAATAGTGTGGTGGTCTTGTGGTTATGAATAATAACTGCTTGACAAGTTGATCCTGTTACCTCAGATAGCTGACCCGGCTGGAAGAGGATGAAGCCTGTAGCATTGGCAAAGTCTGAGGCATTTGACAAGTCTGCTGGTGAATCAAGCTGAGTGATGGTGTAGTTTACATAGACGTAGTCCAGAGCTCCACGTGTGCGCTCCACCACACAGGAGATCATAGAGCCCTCCTCAGCTATCTGATAAAGAAAGGATGAAAGTTATTGAAAGCCAAGTACAGTAGAATTGCTTAACTGCAGGTCCTTTAAAGGCAACACACACAGATACACACACACTCATGAAATGTATGAATAATGATAAATATGTATGTAAATGGATAGATGAATGGATGGATGGACGGAGGGATGGATGGATGGATGGATGCGTGTATGTAAATACATTTTAAAAAGTCTTGCTGCAGGAAAAGAAATATGTAATTCTGAAAAAATGTGTTTTAATATGTGTATTGTAATTGTAACCTACAGACACAAATTGAAGAAACATTTAATTTGTATTATATATATAATGATAAGGTATATATATAAGGTATATATATATATATATATATATATATATATATATATATATATATATATATATATATATATATATATATATATATATATATATATATATATATATATATATATATATATATATATATATACCAATAAATAAATAAATATATAATTTAACAGCTGGAAAATCATCTAGGTGAAATTCATCCAGTTGGTAATTATTTAGTTGTCATGAAGTTAGACGCCACTTTTGACAGTTACATGATCATTAAACACTGTGCGAGACTTAGTAGTTCACTTAACCAGCTGAGTGGAAAGGTTAGTTGCTAAATGTTTACTTTCATTATTCTGCGTAGTCACATTTCTTGCTCATAAGAGAAAGCACATGGCACCATGTCTCTTGTGTCATGAGTTGACAGGTCTTGCTCTGAAGGAATTCACTGACCATCTGTCTCCTTAATCGAGCTAGCTATTGGAGATGCCACGCATCCAATCTACCTGAAGAGAAGAATGCACCATGCCCCATCCATCCAGGCGTGAAGACACATTATCTATACATGAAGACATGCTCTTGCAATTAGGGGTCAGGTTACGTGCTTTCAGGAGGGAGGACAGCCAAACACTGACAGAGAAGCACCTTGGGTAATTAATCAAATAATACTGTTACTGAGTTAATTCTTAATTGTGTTGGTCAGAAGGCTATCTGTGAAAAAACACTACAGGTTTCTCACTGGAGAATGCCATTACGTTTGTCTGTGTTTTTCATAATTTCTTTTTTTATTTATCCATTTTTGGATAGATATTTGCAAAATATTTGTATATTATATTATACTACGTTACATTACATTGCATTGCATTGCATTGCATTGCATTATATTATATTATATTATATTATATTATATTATATTATATTATATTATATTATATTATATTATATTACATTACATTACATTACATTACATTACATTACATTATATTGTATTATATTATATTATATAAAGGTGCAGTATGTAAGTTTGACACCCAGGTGGTTGAACTAGATATTGCACTTCTGGATCAAAACACACGCAAGCGCAGGTTGCCAGATTGACATGGATGTGCCAGATTATCAAGCCTAAATGCCGATTTTAGGCTGATTTAAATCATGTTCTAAATAAAAGTAATGGCACGCGATAGAAGGAATATTTTAAAAAGGGGTTTTTGTCCTAACCAATACCTGGAATTTATATTTCAGAAACGGTGTCTATTTTTTGCAGCTGAACAACAGAAAATTTGATGACATGATCACCTCAGGTGCACCTCATGTGCTTTATTCAGTATTAAATGCTAATAATGTGAGTTTGAATGCCATTTTCCATGAGCTGTATTGCCATATACTGAAAGCAGCAGCAGATAGTTCACCTCCGAGCTTAAAAATGAAATAAATAAATACCGTTTGAAATTGAACTTTAGAACTGTGACTTAGTGCAAGCCAAACACATACCAGTGATTCAGCATGTACATTTAATAATGTTAAAGAGGTTTAATATGTATTAACTAAATTATAAACCTTATCATTTCGCTGAAGTGCAGTGAGTGCACTATTTTGTGGTTCTGAATGGTTGTTTTTAAATTTATGTCGTGTTTCGTCACGTAGCAAGTTGTTAGGACACGGGGTTACAATGTCACCTGCTCATCTAATGCTTACATCTAATGCGTACTATTTATTTTATTTATTAATTAATAACCTCATGTGGAACTCTGAATCTGTGTCTCTTTTTGGATTCTGCTACTGTTCACCGGAGGTCCCATTTTGGAAACGAACACATGCTTTGAGAGCCTTTCTGAATCAATGAATGAAATACGCTGTTTTCCACCAAGGCAACCCAGAGTGCTGAAATATAATTGGCTAAACTGGCATTGGATGGGTTGAAAGAACCAAAACAAAGACAGCCGTTTCAGCATGTAACGCACAGTTTACAAAGACAGCCGTTTCAGCATGTAACGCACATTTTCAAAGCAGAATATCTGATTTCAGCATTGTTTTTTTCAGATAAACAATGTTCACTTGGCATGTTTGGTATAAGAATAATGTTGTCATGCAAACATATCTGCAAACATATTATTATGTTTAAAAACATATTAGATATGCAAACATATTATGGTATTTTTATGCTTTAGAAGCAATAATATCCAGCTGCAGGCCCGCTGAACCACACACGTTCTAGGCACACACAATCTGGCACACACAATCTAGGCAAACTATATATGGTTACGACGGATTTTAATGTTATTAATGTCTTCTCAGACATCATCATCGATATATTTTGATATATGTGGTTAATAAACATTGTACACAATAAACAATATAGTGTTTACTCTACTTTATTTCACAAATATTGCGATCGAGACGAGCAAATGGGGAGCGCTGTTTCCGATCGCAATTCAATATAATAGATTGAAGAGTTTTCTATCAGTCATCACGGATGATCAGTATTATCTGACACAGTCAGTATCGCAGATACTCGTTTGCTGGCCTTGCTGAAAGATCTAAATTGCACAGGTTTATTTTATATAATGGATTCATTCATAATGAAGGAAATAATTGCAAGTTAATTTAGGCAATAATAAATTTTACATGCAATAAATGTATAACACTATATTAATATTTTACTCAAGCGATTTAGAAGTGTGTATTTGCTTAATTTTCTAATAACTTTTTAATGAATGATTCCCCACATTAAATACAGTAGTAGGTCTAATTTATAGTAAGCAATATATTGTTTTTAAACCAAAATGTAGCAATAGAAACAAATTAACTATTCATAATTAATCAAAAAATAATAATAAGTATATATATATATATATATATATATATATATATATATATATATATATATATATATATATATATATATAACTAACAGATGTGACAGTTTAGTAAAATATATTAATTTATAATCAGTTAAGATAATCAGTTTATAACTATATTATTTATTGTTTAAATGATTAACTATAGTAATTAATTTTAATGTGACACATCATTGTTTGCTTTTTGTATTTTACAACAAACTTATTTTAACCAAGTATGATAAATTAAGATCCAGAATTAGTTTATTACACTTAATCCTACAATTAGACGGTCTGATGGTTTTCTTTGTGTATGTGGACAAGTGAATAAAGTCATAAGTGTCTTTAACCAATTATTTTTATTTACATAATTTGGGTTCAGAAACTGCAGAGATGTTAAAATTATCGTTATGATATAATAATAATGACTGAAATGGGAAACCATATTTGTGAAATTCAATAGGTGGCCATAATGCTAAGGAGTTAAGTTACCAGATATGGTTTGCCTAAATCGTGTGTGCTATATTGTGTGTGCCTGAAACGTGTGTGGTTCTGCGGTTCTGCAGCTGGATATATCTCTTTAGAAAAGTCAAAAACTTACATACAGTACCTTTAAAAGAGTTTGTTAATGGTATGAAAAAAATTAATTGCACCTACATCTGGTATGCAAGCACCAGTGAAGCTGAAAAGTCCATTGGCATTATCGCTCTTCATGACCCTCAGGATGGCAGTAGGTCTGGGCATTGGCAGACGGGCTCCACCTTGAACAGCCACCAGCTGCAGGTAAAACACCTCCTCACCCTCCGCCTCCTGATCATCCCGCACCTCCACCAAAAACGACTTCTCCTTCTCCTCCTGCCTGTACGTCAGGTATCCTGAGACGTTGTGGAGGTCAGTTTTGGCTGGTTGGTTGTGAAGCTCATGAATCTGAGAGCGGTTGAGGCAGCTGGAGTACAGCCGGACATCCTGCAGCAAACCAGTGAAACGCTGTTCACCATCTGGGTTGGAACCGATCCTAATAGGTGCAGCATCTGTGTGGAGGAAGTTAAATGGAAGGCATTAGATTGGGTGTTGCGGGTTTGCGGGTTTATGGGTATCTGGGTTTGTGAGCTCAGTGGTTGCATGTTTAAAGTCTCCATGAACCAGAAGCTCTACTCTATTTATTTGTAAAATGATGCAGTTCCTTGAGATATGGAACATTAAATGAGAAAAAAGTAGGTGTGAATTGTTTTTTTTTTTCTACGGCGAGCTGATTGGATGTCATAAAGTAGGCATTTCATTCAGAAAGATCAGGAAATGGGTTTTGGGAGAGTTATTACAACCTAACAGACAACTCCTTCTCACCATTTCTGTTTGTTGCATTGCACTGTCAAAACTGACAGTTGGAAGGGTGTGGTTAAGTATGTTAGACATTTATTATAGATAACTAGACGCCCCATTAGCCGCTTAATGGTACATCAATGCCACCGCAATCTTAATCCAGTCACCAAGCCCTGCATTGCTGTTATTTCTCTATCTGAGATTGAGTAAATTTACCTGAATTGTTTGCTTATTGGGGCTGTTTAGATCGTCGCAGAGTAAACCTCATCTTTGAGAATTACATTTCACAGGTAAGAATGTTTTTTTATACCCTGTTTTAGTGATTTTAACATGCTGTTAACAATCAATAGATATGAGCAAGCAGCGAAAGCTTTTTATGAACCTAAAAAGTATAACGTCAGCTTACCTTATATAGTTTAGCTTAAATTTTCTTACGAAATAAAATGGCTGTAATCAAAAAATCTTCATATATACAGTATATATTAAAGTTACTAACAGCAATATTGACTAAATATTTTCTCTAATTGAAGCTTTCCAAATAAATAAATAAAAAAAGTTGAGGAAACAGTGGGAGGCATTTTCTCATTTACAAGAGAACTTTCTCTAATATAGCTAATATATGGGAATCTGGGAATTTAATTGAAAACAAGGAATTGCATTTTTCAGATTTCAATTTTAGATTACAAGCAAACATTTTTTTTCTTAATAACATACACAGATTGTTCATCACAGTACTAGCAATGTGATCTAACAAAATCAATATGGTTAGTTTTGATTTCATGTGTACTTTAAACCCCAGAAAAGCTTATATTAGAAAGTTACTGGAAAACACACTTCTGGAGGAAGATGAACTCCTGAAGATAATGTGAGTGGTCTTTGTCACAGATTATGGTGTATTTGTTTGGTGGTTTGTTAACATATAGTAGCTAAACATCATTTATAGGCTGAACCTGCACCGCGTGGTGTCCAAACCCACTATTGAAGGGCCACTGTCCTGCAACTTGCCCCAAGACACCTATCTGTATACCTGTATACCTTTTGGAAGAAATAAAGAGAGAGGAGAACCTTACTGAAGGACAGCCATCTGTGCAGCAATCCACTAATCAGGCCTGTCTGGTAGAGTGACCAGACGGAAGCCACTCCCCGCCAAAAGGCATCTAAAGGATTCTCAGACCATAAGAAACTAAATTCTCTGGTCTGATGAGATTAAAATTGAACTCTTTGGTGTGAATGCCAGGCGTTACATTTGGAGAAAACCAGGCACCACTCATCACCAGGCTAATACTATCCCTACAGTAAAATATGGTGGTGGCAGCGTCATGCTGTGGGGATGTTTTTCAGCAGCAGGAACTGGAAAACTAGTCAGGATAGACGGAAAGATAAATCCAGCAATGTACAGAGACATCCCGAATGAAAACCTGCTTCAGAGTGCTCTTGACCTCAGACTGGAGTGACAGTTCATCTTCCAGCAGGACAATGACCCAAAGCATCTGCAAAATATCAATGGAGTGGCTTCACAACAACTCTGTGAATGTCCCAGGTGAGTGGCTCAGCCAGAGCCCAGACCAAATCCAATTGACCATCTTTGGAGAGATCTGAAAATGGCTGTACACAGTCACTTCCCACCCAACCTGATAGAGCTTGAGAGGTACTGCAAAGAGGAATAGGCAAAAATTCCCAAAGACAGGTGTACCAAGCTTGTGGCATCATATTCAAAAAGACTTAAGGCTGGAATTGCTGCCAAAGGTGCATCAACAAAGTATTGAGCAAAGGCTGTGAATACTTATGTACATGTGACATTTCAGGTTTTTTATTTTTAATAAACTTGCAACAATTTCAAAAAATATTTTTTCACATTGTCATTATGGGGTATTGTGTGTAGAATTTTGAGGAAATACATTAATTTAATCCATTTTGGAATAATGCTGTAACATAAAAAATGCGGAAAAAGTGAAGCGCTATGAATACTTTCCGGATGCACTGTATATAGAGACAATTTTAGAATTTTAGTGTGAATGCACTGCTTACACTAATTATACTACAAAATGGCGTAGAATATTGCCTAAGTATGTGATTTCGGACGCACCTACTGTATAGTCTTCAAAATAGGCTAAGATAACTTCTCATAAAACAGCTCAGCTGGTAAAAAGAAACTCTTTCTATAATGTGACAGTAGTGAAATTGGAATAAAAATGCTAGAGTTCATCCTGATTGGTTACACCAGCTTAAAGTCGTAGCCTCCTGACCACCAGAGAGACATTCAAAGGCACACAACTGTACAAATTGAGGAAATACGCTTCACAGAGCCCAAACAAGAACATTCAACAAAGGCCATAATCACCAGTCAAGCTAACAGTCAGCGACAATCTCAAGAGATCCTTGCAGTTTATGTGTACATTCATTCACTTGACTGGAGATCCATTAAGAGATGTCAAGAAAGTTTTAGTGGGGGCTTGTTTTCAGATGGAGAGACAGTTTGCCGGCTGCCTTTATCTCCCGCTAACAATGTCCAGCCCAGGGATCGCTCAAGCATTATTCCTGTGAAACGTTAAACAATGGCATAGGCTAGCTAGCACAACAGGCTCCGAGCAGATATGGGCCACAAGAGTGAGTAGGGAAACACATTTCAGTGCTTGACCAACATAAGCATGAGGAAAGCTGAATGAGGGGAATATGGTAGATTGGGGTTTCCTAGTTTGTAATGAAGTTGTTGGTATGGAAAATGGAGAAGGTTGAAATAAGAGAAGTATAGTAAAGATTATAATATTAATAAATGATTATAAATGTATTATATGATATTATTTTTTTCCATATACACAAATATAAGTGTTATATTAATTTGGGACAGCTTTTACATATAACTGTATATACATAATACTGATAAACTCATAATTATAAACTGTAATATCACTATTAAGTTACTAACGAACAACTTCATTCATTTATTTTTTCATTCATTTGCCTTCGGCATAGTCTCAATTTCAAAAGTCGCCACAGTGGAAAAAACTGCCAACTATTCCAGCATATGTTTTACGCAGTGAATGTCCTTCCAGCCACAACCCACTATTGGGAAACACCCACAATCATTCACAAACAAGCTAACACACTACAGACAATTTAGTTAATTCCATTCACCTATACCACACGTCTTTGGACTGTGGGGGAAATCATAGCACCTGGAGGAAACCCACTGGAAAACAGGGAGAACATGCAATCTCCACACAGAAATGCCAACTGGATCAGCCGGGACACAAACTAGCGACCTTCTTGCTGTGAGGTGACAATGCTAACCACTGAGCCAGCAGCCACCCAAATGAACCTACATAGTAACTATTACACATTGTAATTATGTATGCATGGAAATCAAAGACTAAATGGTAATTATGTTACACATTTCAATTTCTGCTTAATTTAAATGAATATGTATATAATTTACAAGTTTAAAGTCCAAATTTTCAATTATTTGAAATAATAAAAGTATCACTATTATTATTATTATTATTATTATTATTATTATTATTATTATTATTATTATTATTATTATTATTATTATTATTATTATTATTATCAGTGTTGGGTAGGTTAAAAAGTAATAGATTACAAATTACTGACTAAGCAGAAGGAAAATGAATGAATGAAATCTGTCAAGTAATTGCATTAATCAATAACATTTCTGGAATTTTGGATTTAGATTTAATGTAAGTAGAACAATGTAAACACTGCAAACTAAGCTTGTTAGATTCAAATAATGTAGTGTAATAACATTGTGAAGCATCAATATCTGTGCATTTTTTCCATATTGGGAAAAAATGCTACATTTCCAGTCCAAATGGACTCAAAATTAAATAAACAATAATACCAATACAATCCAAAAGTGTACTCACCATTTATAATGGCTTCTCCTTTAAGACTCTTTAACCCTCCTGGGATTGGGCTCCCATCCAGATAAAACTCAATAATTCCATCTTCCACAGCGATGATGACTTGAACCCATGCGTCTTCTACAAATTTGTTAGCAGTAGCTCGTGCCACCTGTGTGCTGTTAGATCCAATGGTTGTGTAATAAAGCATTATAGTAACATGGGACTCATTGGTCTGAACCTGAACTCCATAATAAACAGTTCCATTCCCATTGCCTTTAGAAATAACAAAGCCATCTGTATTGGGCTTGGGCTTCAGCCAGACAGACAGAGTGAAGTTAGCCAGGATCTGTGGGACCTGCAGAGCGGTTACTGCGCTGATGGATCCATAAGCTCCAGGACGTCCAGAGAAGAAGAGGGCATCGGTGCCAGCATGTCGTCTCCTGGAATGAGGCTGGAGTTCAACAGCTGGAGGAAATGAGGCCATCAAAATCAGGTCCTCCATGGGTGGTAGACCACGAGGAAAAGCTCCTGACAGGATCTCCCAGGCCACACGAACATCTCCGAAGGTTCCCTGCTGGCGAAGTATGGTCAAAGATGTGACACTTGACATGTCGTTGACTGATAAGACATCTTCTGCAACTTCTCGCTCCAGACTGTCAGGAGCAATTGCAAAAACTCCAAACGGGTCGTCATTGAAGGGAATGAGAACGGATGCATTGAGGTCTCTGTTTGCCAGTTTGCCACCTTCGCCAGGATAGCCACCTAGAAACAACATTGGTCTCAAAGTAACTGATGTACATTTGATGTAGTTTTGCTCTTACTAACTAATCTTAAACCTAAAGTGGATTTTGCACTTAGTGTCATGATTGATTTGCTGTTGAAATATGAATATGTTAAGACTACACTCTAAAAAGTGATGGGTTGTTATAACCCACCTCAACTCAAATATGGACAAACACAGCATTGCAATTTATTTTTCAATTAAATCCAATTACATTTTTAACCCAACAGTTGGGTTTTCCATGTTTGACCCATTGTTGGGTTACAATCATCAGATCAATTAGGTCATTTAACAACATTTAACTAACCATGCTTTGCAGCCTACTATCTGGTCTACTAACACTTACTAGTTCGTATAAAGAATTATTTCTGATATAAAGAGGACCTTCTTAGTTTAGAGAGCCTTTGATTGGACAAATTCATGTGCAGTGCAGGATGAGTCATCATTATTTTTGGTCCCCTTTTCTACAAAATATACACTGTTAAACTAGTGTATATATACATACAGACTTTTTGTTGTTGTTTATTTTTTGGGCGAGAGGGTCCAGATTGCTTAATAAATAAATAATCTATATCATTGGTCGCCAGTCTCGGTCCTGGAGGGCTTGTGTCACTGCAGAGTTTAGTTCCAACTTGTCTTAACACACCTGCCTGGATGTTTCAAGTATTCTTAGTAAAAGCTTGACTAGCTTGTTCAGGTGTGTTTGTCTAGGGTTGGAGCTAAATTCTGCTGGCCACCAGGCCTCCAGGAAAGAGTTTGGTGACTCCTTATCTATATATTATAACAAATGATACTATTATACAAATTTAATTTAATTAATGGCCCACAATTCATTTAAATAAACAAATACATAAACAAACAAACTTACACACACATAAGTATAATGAAATGGGCATGCATTAAGGTGGTTAACCTTGATAGAGCGGTTATCCTTGTGTAATTCAAATGCTTAAAAATTATACTTAACAAGGCATTTTGACATTAAAGTTTGCCACAGGTTTCCTGTGAGATGTTGGGTTTAGGGGTAGGGCCATATAATAAGCATTTTTTTAACAGTATAAAATACATTACGCCTACGGAGTGTCCCTGTAAACTAATGATCTCAAACTCAGTTCCTGGAGGGTCACTGCTCTTCACAGTTTAACTCTAACCAGCTCCAACACACACCTGCTTAATAAGCTGATTTCACGCGGCAGCCATTTTAAAAGCGAAAGCAAAGCTATGATGGGAAGAACCCCGTAAGTATCACCTGAAGTGACACAGAAATGGCGTCTGTGATGGCGTATTGTTGTGTACAAGGCTGTATATCTTATCAGCAAAAAGAAAGTAATACAAATGTATCATTTCACTGCTTTCCCAGTGACATGAAGGTCTGTTCTGAATGGATAGTGAAAATAAAAAGGGATATCGGACCTCATTTTCAGCTAAGTTAAGGGAAATGGCATTAGTTAGCTAACGCTTTGTTTCCCAAACACACGTTTTAGATGGCATTAATCAAGCTCAAGTTAATGAACTGATTCTTTGACTATTTTAGACGTGTCATGATTTCAACACTGAATTTCAGGTCCATTTCCCGCTAACATTTAAGCACTCTTGAGAGCGCATTCTTAACCACCGCTGATTTGCCATTGTGTTTACCAGTGCTCAACAGAAATGATCATGATTGCCCGTGAAGGTCATCAGTTCACTTCACCGCTGTTTACTGAGTGCAAACACCGACGAGCGATCCGCTGATGAATTGACTGATCCTCGCGGCTTTAAAATGCTCCAGTGTCCCTGTATCTGTGTGTGCACTCTGTGAAGAGTGGTAAACTGATGACCTTCACGGCCAATCACTGTCATTTCTGTTGAGCACTGGTGAATACTATGGCAAATCAGCTGTGTTTAAGAATGGGCTCAACAGCGCTTAAATGTTAGCGGGTTATGGACGTTTTTTTTTTTTTATTTCAGTATGGGGACAACACTATTACTGACAACGCGAGGATGTGCTACAGAGAACTGCATTGTTTTATCACTCACCAGGTTACATATGCCAAAGCAGGTAAGCAACTGTTTACCTTGTGCCATAAACTGAAGCCTAGGAGGACACGTATTACTCTTAAAGAGACTGTGATTTTGTTTGATGTCTAATATGCTTTTAATTGTTTAAATTAAACTTAAGTGAATGATATTAAAGTGATGTGTACACCATATCTGTACTTTGAAATCATGGCAACAGCTGGAGGTTTGTAGTCCACAGCATGTTGTTGCAATGTTTATAGTGCTGCTCCTATACTACCAGGTTTCTTCCCACCGCAGCCTCGCTTTCGTTTTTTTTAAATGGCGGTCGCGTGAAATAATCGAATGGGCTGTGTCCGAAATCGCATACTTCCATACTATACAGTACACTAAAATCAGGATGTGAGCCGAGTAGTAAATCCGAATTCATAGAATTCGAAAATTAGTATGTGAGAAGTACCCGGATGGCTTTCTACTTCCGGCGAGATTCCGAAGTGTGCATCCCATGCATGCTGCGCTATCCTATGATGCCCCGTGAGAGAATTCATGAATGGGAGTGAAGTGACGCCACTGACGCAGGTAGGTCACCTGACCATGATGAAATGGCAGATGTAGTATGTCCGAATTCCATTCCTACTTACATTCATACTGAATAGAACGTACTTTTCTAATGGCCGAGTAATACATTTAAATTCAAATACAGTATCTACTGAGTAGTAGGCAGTTTCGGACGCAGTCATAGGCTGCAAGATTTACTTCGCAATCTCGCAGGAAGTAGTAAGTCATCCGGGTACTTCTCGTGTACTGATTTAAGCATACTGTACACAGCCATAGTGTCTAGTAGTCATGAACACCTTAATTAGTTGAATCAGGTGTTTTTAATTAGAATAAGTGCAAAACTGTGCAGAGCTGCGGCCCTCCAGGAATCAAGTTTGAGTTTGAGACCAGTGCTGTAAATCATGTATATAAGTGTGTAAACCACATAAACCAGTACACAGGTCTAAAAACAAAACAATATTAGCCAAAATATGATTAAATAAATGTAAAGGAAGTACTAAAACAAACTAATACATTTAAATGAGATGAATAAAATGATTTACCTGAGACATTCATAAGCCTGAGCTCATAAAACTCATTGAACTCTGGGAGCTTGTCTGAGATCGCTTCAAGAACAATGGGTTTTGTCTTCTCCCCTGTGCGAAATGTTATAGACCCAGATGTGTTCACAAATTCTTGATAAGGTTCAAGAGGGGTGTCATTAGCAAACAGCTGCCAGTATATTGTGACATTGCCAAAGTGTCCTCTGTCTCGAAGAACACTGGAAACAACATAAGGAAAAATTAATTTATGACATTGATAAAGTAAAAGATTAACATGTATTTTGCTCTATTAAAATATTTTTTAATTTTTTTTGAATCAAAATCATGATATGAAATTTACATCAGGTTTAAGTATATTAGTGGTAGAGAATTGGAGACTTACTAAAAGTTATTGGTTTTTCCCTCCTCCACTGGTTTTTGAGTTGAATCCAGAGAGAAAACGCCATTGGCATCATCATTGGCCTCAATCACCACTGTAGCAGTGATTTGACCATAAACCACTGCATCACCTAACAAGATTCATATAGAAAACACACATTACAACACTGGTTATGGCTACAGTATCACTAACACAATAATTATACATTCATTGGCAACTTTTGCATTTTAACCTGTAGCATGTCATCAATGATGTTTGCTAAAGTTAATCATAAAAAAAAACATTCAATCTTTGGCACATTCTGTTTTGTTGATTCTTTTTCTGGTGCTGTTTGTGCTTGAGCCTAAGTAACATTCAACATGCACTCACATTCAAATGTTTGGGGCTCACATGATTAGATTTTTTAATTACTTATTAAGTCTCTGATACACACAATGGGTTATTATTATTATTATTTCATTTAAATACAATTTTAAAATAATAAAAATAGAAATACAAATAATTTCAGTCATAAAAAATAAAGTTACTAGCAGAGTTCACCAATTACCTCCAAAAATTTCAGTAATCAATTTTATAGAAAACCATTCAAATTACAATTAATTTAAACTTAATTTAATGTTTATGTACACTGCACTTTAAACTATTGTTTACCACAAATAATGTGGTAATATATATGTGTTTTCGTTATATGTGTACAGTGCTCAGCATATACTGTATGAGTAATATTTTCTATATGCTTCATTCACACATTTTACTTTGCCTTAGTCCATAGGTCTCAAGGTCCCCTAGATTCCTGGGGGGCCGTAGCACTGTACAGTTTTGCTCTAACCCTAATTAAACACACCTGATCAAACTAATCAAGGTGTTCAAGAGTACTAGAAACTAGTAAGCAGATTTTAGTTGGAGCTTGTTGGAGCTAAATTGTGCAGAGCTGCAGCCCTCCAGGAATTGAGATCGCCACCGCAGAATTACCTGCCAACTATTCGAGCATATATTTTATGCAGCGGATACCCTTCAGCCGCAACCCAGTACTGGGAAACATCCATACACACTCTTGCATTCACACACAAACATATGGCCAATTTTTTTCACCCAATTCACCTATAGCTTATGTATTTGGACTGTGGGGGAAACCGGAGCACCAGAGAAAACCCACGCCAACACGGGGAAAGCATGCAAACTCCACACAGAAATGCCAACTGGCCCATCCGGGACTTGAACCAGTGACCTTCTTGCTGTGAGGCGACGGTACTAAATTTCTGTTTGTGCATTTACACTAGATTAGTCAGTACCAAAGCCAATTCTGGAACTAATCTAACAAAATAACTTATGATAATGACCCCAAAAACAGTACACTCAAATGTATATGCTAGGGAGAATATTGCATTTAAAAAAAATTGAAAAATTAAGAGAAAGACAACATTTTTTAAATTATGTTGAAATTTTTTTCTTGCAATAATTTGCTTGATGTATTATCTTTCTATTTCTAAAGATGCTCAGTGACTATAATATCATTGCAATACATATATATGCAATAAATCTGTTTTATTTAAATGCACCAATAATAGTACCTACTGTATATTCAACTCATTTATACATTACCACATTTATTACATATTAATATACCAATTTCAGAGGAGAGGAGCCAATTGCCAAACTATACAAAGCCTTAAATGTAAGTTTTTGAATTTTTCAACCCCCAAAAAGGGAACCCATGCAAAGACTACAACATAAAAGTGGTTGCATATTTAATAAATAAAATATGAATTCCTTACAAAAAAAATCTGACCCAACCTATATCTAACAAAAATATTTGGAATATTCATTATGAATAACCTTAAAACAAATCAACATAATAATAATAATAATAATAATAATAATAATAATAATAATAATAATAATAATAATAATAATTATTATTATTATTATTATTATTATTATTATTATTATTATTAATAATAATATTATTATTATTATTATTATTATTATTATTATTATTATTAAAAACTTGCATTAAAGAATATATAAAACATTGCAAACCTTGGCAAACAAGTAAGCAGTTCCAGAGAGATTCATAATGAAGCATGCAAACATTTTGTCCCAAATCCCATTCGAATTTCTCATTAGCAAATGCTTGTGCTTTCAATTCTAGGCACCACATTTGTTTAACATTCACACATTGTAACTGTCATGCTAAATAGCGTTCTGCATGAGACACTGCTGTAATTGGTACAAGCTAACCACAGCAATCAAATTATGCCCTCAAAAGCACAGCTTCACATTTTAATAATACACAGCATGCGTCTGAACGCGGTCCCTCGAGGCAATTGGTAAAACCTCCAGAGAGAAAGCTTTGGGTTGGTTTGCTTTGTGATGTGTAGAAGGACAGTTCTGTAATTAACTTTCTACAGTCACCCAACCCTTTTCACAAATGTGTGTGTGTGTCTGTGTGCGTGTGTGTGTTCCACAAAACAGGGATTAAAGAAGGCTTTTCAGAATCAAAGCCAATCTGTGTGAATCAAAACAAATGTTTAATGGGGTAGATTTATTGGCTCTACTGGACAGAGTTGAAGAACAGTATTTCTCTCACAGAGAAGGAATTTAATGAAGCTGGTTGTCCAATCAAAACTACGAATTTAAAATATGAGCATATTTTATTGAAGAACTGGCAAATGAAGTCACCCAAAAGTCAATGCAACTTGAAAGGGAACAAAAAATAGCAACATAAAATGTACTGATTATTTGGTTTATTAAAGGATAATGAAGAGGTTGTGGCAAACCTGTGGCGTTGAAGAGAACTATGTAGAATGGTTCATCTGTTTCTGGTATATTATCATCTACCACAGCAACCGATATGTTCTTCATCCACTCCCCAAAATGGAAGACCAGCATTGTGTCGTTGCTTAGTGGAATGAAGTCTCCTGATGACGTGTCGCCATACTCAAAACGATAATTCACTGTGGTGACAAAATTAGCCAACCCAGCTCGAAGAATGGTGAAATTGGCCACACCCCCTTCTCGCACTCGTTGAACCACAGGCTCTGAAAATGCATAATAACATTAGAAATAAATAACATTTCCCAAGAGGGTACCATCCAAGACCAGGGCTTAATTTGAGCCAGAACACTTCTGAAATCTGATCCAGCACCTCATTTTATCAATCACCTCCTTAAATAAACCCCCGCTATTCACTTTCTTCCATGACTCCCCAACCACGCAACCTTTCCTTCTCCATACACTTCTCTTCCCATCACTCTGGTACAAGTTGATCTTGGTCTCATCTGTCTATGGGATGTTGTTCAAGCACTGTGAAGGCTTTTTTAGAACTTTAATCTGGCCTTCCTGTTTTTGAGGCTCACCAGTGGTGTACATCTTGTGGTGAACCATCTGTATTCACCCTGGTGTTGTCTTCTCTTGACTGTTGACTTTGACACGCACACACCTCCCTCCTGGAGAGTGTTCTTGATCTGGCCAACTGTTGTGAATGTTTTCTTCACCAGGGAAAGAATTCTGTCATCCACCACAGTTGTTTTCCATGGTCTTCCAGGTGTTTTGGTGTTGCTGAGCTCACTGGTGCTCTCTTTTTCTCTTTTTAAGAATGTTCCAAACAGTGGTTTTAGCCATGCCTAACGTTTTTGCTATGTCTCTAATGGGTTTGTTTTGTTTTTTCAGCCTAATGATGGCTTACTTGACTGATATTGACAGGTCTTGGGATCTCATCTTGAGAGTTGACAGTAACAGATTCCAAATGCAAGTAGCACATTTGAAATGAACTCTGGACCTTTTTATCTGCTCATTGTTCAATGGGATGATGAGGGAATAACACACACCTGGCCATGGAACAGCTGAGAAGCCAATTTTCCCATTACTTTTGGACCCTTAACAAATGAGAGGCACATATGCAACCTGTTGCGATTCCTACACCGTTCACCTGATTTGGATGTAAATACCCTCAAATTGAAGCTGACAGTCTACAGTTAAAGCACATCTTTTTAATTTCAAATCCATTGTGTTGGTGAATAGAGTTAAAAATGTTACAATTTTGTCAATGTCCCAATATTTATGGACCTAACTGTATTTAATAATAATAATAATAATAATAATAATAATAATAATAATGATAATAATAATAATAATAATTATTATTATTATTATTATTATTATTATTATTATTATTATTATTATTATTATTGTTGTTATTATTATTATTATTATTATTATTATTATTATTATTATTATTATTATTATTTATATATGAGATTAGAATATGATTATAATTAGAATAGAATATGGAATATTCTCAATAATATTTGTAAAAGAAACATAGGCCCTATGCTGTTTACATATATATTTTAATTAATTAGGAAAATGAATGCATGTTTTTACTAAGACTAATATTGGATTTCCTTTTAAATGCATGTACACGTGAAACAATAATTTCCATTAAAAAAAGAAGTTATGGGGATTTTCTCTAAAGAAGTTGTTACTCCACTCTGTTTAGAGCGTCATAATGGACGTTTCACGTTATAAATTTTTTAGAAAACACTCGTCGATACATCGTTCTTTCCTCAAGCGATGCATCGTATTATGATAGTTCAGCAACAAGTTATGTTGTTGTTTGGGAAACGCACCCCTGGTTACTTATTTGTCTAATTGGCTGCAGAGAAATAGTGAAAAGAAGGGGACCCAAAATATAACCTTGAGGAACACCTACTGTACACAGGTGCTGTTTATCATTTATATGTTAGGAAATCAATAAAAAATGGCATTTGTTGTCTTAAAAGTTACTTTTGATCTAAATGCATTCTTGTTAAATAAAAGCAGTTCCAAAACAGATGTAAATAAATTAATTAATAAACAAACTCCCATTAACTGCATTGTCTTCAAATCATTAATTACATTTTTCCATTGTACTTAGTCCCAAACATACCGGCAAAATATATAGGATCATCATTTGCGCGAATGCTTAACCTAGCACTGAGGATGTTTCCTAGTCTTGCTCCACCCGTTGCATTCAGAAGGGTGATGGTGAAATTTTCAGTTTTCTCTGGGATCTGCATTAGACAAAACATGAGTTTGCATAACATAACTAGGAATCTATTTTACAAACAGAAGTATTACGATCGTATGTACTGCTGAAGCTTACTTCATCTGGCACAGAAGACAGGGTCAGGTTCTTCTGGTTTTCTCCTTCAGCAAAGATAATCTCACCCTGCACCGGTTTGACGTCTGCTGAATATGTTGGCTCAAGAATCCAGAAGACTGACACATTCCCAAACCTACCCCTGCTTCTTCCAATGGGGTAAGATGCTATCAAAGATGTATTTACAAGATGTTATTTTAACCCGACTGAGAAAAAAATCTAAATGTAGCTTAAAAATATGTGTACCTGAGTAAACATCCAAGGCTTTACTCTCATTGATGGTGAAGTCTAAGCCAGGCTGAATGAACTCAATGACCCCAAATGGATCATCACTTTTACGCACTGTAATGTTGACCTCTCTTCGGTTCCCAAGGCGACTGGCTGGCGTGCTGTGGCTACTAAGGACCACTGAGAATGTCTCATCTAACTAAAAACACAATATCAGATAAACGTTTACAGATCAGGTTTTCATGTTCAGTTTCAGAAAATATATATGAAGTGTTATTGTAGTCTTAACATTAGGGGAACTTTGTAAATCATGTTTCGTAACACACAGCTAGTTAATTATAGAATATGTAATAGTCAGGCTCATTGGAAATATGAGCCTCTGCCTACATTTTTACGAAAAGTAAATTATGTTGCTCTGGATAGTTTTTGTAGCAATTTTCAGATGGCAAATCCAATAGAGGATTTACCCTCAGTAATGCAAATATGATTACTGAAGGTACGTTTTTTGCAACCCAGGCTCATTCTGAAAACGTAGCCCTATATACATTTCTGGAGAGCGCCAAATATCTCGCAGAAGGTACGTTGTTTTCGCAAATCCACCAGAGGCCACTGTGTACGCTTTCTGAAATCTCAAATTTCTCTCGCGAATGCCATTCGCACCTGCTGTTGTCGCGTAAATCCACCAGAGGCCACTGTCGACTTACTGACCAACTGAATGACTGACTGAACGATCGACTGATCCACCCTTCTTCTTCTTCTCTAAAGCCAACCAATAGTGTTTTCAAAAGCACTGATTGATCTGTCCACCCACTTCCCTAAACCCAATAGACAGTTAAAAAAATCAGTCCAGGAAAAGAAAAGCCCTCGCCTGACTTTTACCACATTTTCAGAATCTACCAAATTCTCACCCTGTTATTTACTTGTTTATTTAATTTTTTGGCTTCTGTTTTTGTCTTACCTGCTTTCTAGAACCGTTCTTTGCCGGACTCAAACCCGTCATAATGGTCAACTTCTCTCTGCATCTCAAGTCCGCCGACATACTGGGCGAGCTAACTTTACAAACTGGTAACAGCTAGAAAACTGTCCACACGGAGGTAAGCAGTCAGCTGGTAAGTCAGAGAAGGAACAGCATCATACCACCACATAGCATTAGTTTTAAAGACGAAATCCATCCATACGTACTTCTGGCTACAAATTTCGGGATCTCCAGAAATGTATATAAGGCCATGTTTTCAGAATGAGCCTTTTTTGTTGTATGTTTCAGATACATATCCTTCTTGTACATGTCTACAACAAGTCTGGGCTTGTAATACAGATCAACTAGTGAACCACTAACCCAAACCTTTTGCCTAACTCAAGCAGTAGTGTTTTTAAAAGCAAATGAAATAGAAAAGTGAACTGTGTAACTACCATGTATTTTTACCTTGATTTAACATTGTTTGTATCTTTTTTGTAGAACTGTGCTTCACCTGACTCAAACCCAAGCACTCTGCATCAAATACAGCACCGTACCAGGTGAGATAGCAAGTAAACTGACCACATTAGTAAAGTTCTCCATATTAGAGACGCCGTATTTTAGATGAGATGTTAAACTGAGGTCCTGAATCTCTGTGGTCATTAAAAATCTCAGGATGTGCTTTGAAAAAAAGAGTAGGGGTTTAACCCCAGCATTCTGGCATAATTTGCCCACTGGCCTCTGTCCGTCATGGCCTCCTAGCCATCCCCATATCATAATTGGCTTCATCACACTGTCTCCGCTCCACCAATCAGCTGGTATGTGGTGTGCGGTCTGGCGCAATATGGCTGCGTCGTATCCTCCAGGTGGATGCTCCACAATGGTGGTGGATGAGGAGATTCCCCCCAAAAAATGTGTAAAGCACTTTGAGTGTCCAAAAATACTGTTATATAAATGTAATGAATTATTATTATTATTATTATTATTATTATTATTATTATTATTATTATTATTATTATTATTATTATTATTATTATTATTATTATTATTTTGTATAGGTGTGGGAAAGTTATTCGATTACAAATCATAGACACTATTATGTTGTTTTTGTGGTATATATTTGGTGTTGTGTAAAGAACTGCACAAAAATTATAATTTTTTGGTCTAAAATGTGCTTGTAAATATCATTAGTGTGAAAAGAAAGAAAAGTTGTTGATGTCATGCCCGGTAGAGTTCATTTTACCTAGAAACTACAGTCAAACGTATGCCAATGTTTATTGTAGTTGCACAAAATGTAGGCTAAAGCACATATTTCCAATGACCCTGTGTTGTTATGGACCCTTTTCCCATTTCCAGGTTTCGCAGTAGTGGAAGTCATCATAGTTGGGTAAACTTAAGAGTACAGTCAATGGGAGAGTACGATCAATATTTTTTTACAGTCCTATTTACTGAAATAATAAAAGAAAAAATTCACAGTGGTGTTATCAAAAAAATGTGTGAGATTGATAAATGTTGCCAGAAGAAAAACAATGTCAAATTTACTGTCCTGCCCCCATACCCTCTGCATTTCAAACACCTAACACAAGTGATAATTTGTTTTATGTAATTTGATGCCAAGATGATATAATCAGTGTTGGGTTAACACATTACAAGTAACGCAAGTTACGTAAAAATATTACTTTTCTATGTAAAGCATTACTTTTCAAAAATAAATAACAATATTTGAGTTACATTTTTGAAAATGTAATGCAAGTTACTTTTTAGTTTAATTAATTAGATTGTAAAAAATAATTTGTTGAATTCAAATTAAAGTAGTCCCAATGAATCATGCAGTCAATAAGAGAATGTGTTCATTATTTTGAATGCATTGAAGAAAAGTAAAAGGAGATTATTGTCTCAATGGACAGTGATTTTACTTAAGACAAATAGTACACAAGTAGCAAACGCATTGCTTTAAACTATCAATAATCTGCACTGTAAAAATTGATAAGTGAGTAAACCCATTGCGCTAAAAGCAACTAGTTAACTTTACTCAAAATTAAAGTAGCTAAACCCATTGTAACTTGAAACTGTTAAGTTGACTAAACTTAATTGTAATAATTCTGCTAATTTTACTCCCCTTTTTTACATAAAGTCAACTAATCACTTTTTACAGTGTCTATACACGGCATGTATAGATCTGGGTTCTGATCTATAGATCTGAACATATGGATGTTCTCAGATATTAACCTAAAATATTATTTTTTGATGTGTGTTTTAAAGGTATATGAATGTGTAGGTTATACAGTATTGTTCATTGCAGAGCTCCCCTATTAAAAAAAGAAAGAAAAAAAAAGTTCTGAAAGAGATCAAGCCTCAGACTGGTTATAAAAGGTAACGCAAAAATAATTCAAAAATAACGTAATGCATTACTTACCATAAAAATTTACTAAGTAACGCAACTATTTATTTTTTGGAAAGTTACTCAATATTGTAATGCATTGCTTTCAAAAGTAAGTTTACCCAACACTGGATACAATACATAAATAAATACATATAAATGTTCATATGTGTTTCTTCTTTTAAACAAACTATTCAAAACGTTTCAAGGATTTAAGATGCCACTGGCCATCATAACGGTCTTGTGAAAAGGGTCTATTATTATGATCATTTTAGCACTTACTTCTGGAATCCCATCAGGTTTGGCTACCAGGGCCACCATCACTTCTCTCTCCCCAGGCTGGAACTCCAGGATCCCTGTGGCCCCATAAAACTGAGCCACTCCTGAAGGAATCACTGTGTATCTTATGAGCTGGTTCAGTAGCTGGCCCTGCGCTCTGATCACTCTCAGTTCAACTGTCTCCCCCTCCTAAAAACAGAGGATCCAAAAATGTCACATTTACATGTCACTTTCACAATGATAAGAAGTAAATAAAAGTTCAAAAAAATATATAATTAAAATACTTTTTAAAAGAATGATATAGTTGAGGGGCATCATGGTGGCTCAGTGGTTAGCACTGTCACCTCACAGCAAGAAGGTCGCTGGTTCGAGTCCTGGCTGGGTCATGTCTGTGTGGAGTTTGCATGTACTCCTCATGTTGGCATGAGTTTCCTCTGAGTGCTCAGTCTAAACATATGCGCTATAGATGAATTGAATGAACTAAATTGGCCATAGTGTATGTGTGTGAATGAGTTTCTCAGTACTGGGTTGCAGCTGGAAGAGCATCCGCTGTGTAAAACCTTTGCTGGATAGGTTGGTGGTTCTCCCCCTAATGAATAAAGAGACTAAGCCGAAGGAAAATGAATGAATGAATGATATAGTTGACACGGAACATACTGTAAGCATTCACCAGATACTTTTTAAGGTGCACTTGTTCAACTGTGATAATTCAAGCATTTAATCAGTCAATAGAGTATATGCAGAAGTATGCGGAAAGACTTTTAATTTCAAGCGCTTCTGGTGAACTGTATGCAGTTATAAAATCGGCGCATTTAAGGTCTGTTTTCTTTAAAAATCTATGATGTTCACTGCCTGATTATTGTACGATATAAAGTGGGTCTCAGATTGCACAAGAAGCACTGCATTAAATGACATTTTTTTTTAAATATGATCATTTATTTTATCCCAGTATATTCAGTGGAGTTTCTGCACTTACCTGCTAATCCTGATGCATGCATGCGTGTAAATGGCTTTTCATCTCATTTATGCTTGAACAACTAAATGAACGCTGAAGTCTATTTAACTGATTATATGTTAATTGTATTACAACATCGATGCTGTAAAAGGAACCGTGATAAATTATAAAAAAATCACATCAACCATTCACTGGAAGTTTGTCAGTATGGGAAGAAACACAAGCTGTGAGTGTACCCTAATTCATTTAGGCATGTAGATGTGTTCAAGGTGATCTGCATCAGAAGGGAGAAGAGATATTATTTAAGTGGCTTTAAACATGGCATGGTTGTTGATGGCAAATGGGCTGATCTGAATATTTCAGAAAATACAGCTCTACAGAGATTTTTATATACATTTACATTTACAGAGATTGGTGTGAAAAAAAAAATGATAATCTCCAGTTGTTAATTCTAGAAGTCAAAGAAATAATGGCTTAAGCATGAAAGCAAGGACCCATCCAGCTTTGTATGACTGGTCCAGGAGGGTGGTTTAATGGTTGTAAGTGTAAGTGCTATTTTTTCATGATTTAGACACCACTGTCTGTCTGAGTATTATTGTTGGCCATGTCCAGCTCTTACTTTCAGCAGTTTCCTGGTTATTTAACTGTTGTTGTTGTTGTTGTTTTCTAAAATCATTTTTGCAATTTTGAGATTCAAAATACCATTAAAGTAGAACTGAAGGGTGGTTATTTTCATCTAACTTATACAGAATGTTTCCAAATAGTGATTTTTTATATGGTCAACCATACTGTAGCAATGACATTACCAAATAAAAAAGTCACTGGGTATCAATTATTCAATCAAAGAAAGAAAGAAAGAAAGAAAGAAAGAAAGAAAGAAAGAAAAAAAGAAAGAAAGAAAGAAAGAAAGAAAGAAAGAAAGAAAGAAAGGCTAAAGCTCTGCTCACACTGTAAGATTTCAGCCACGATTTTGTCATCTGAGACAAATTCGGGAAACGCTAAAAGATTCCTGAAATCCTGGGCTAAAACCGGTAATCTTTGATTGTTGGTTTGACATGTTCACAGACATCCGCTTAGTGCCCGTTGCGATCAGATTTTTCTGGCAGTGTAAGGAGATTTCAGACACTTTCCTGCACTGTGACAACAGCTGCAATAAGTGTCAATCCAAGAACCAATAGGAGGTCCGAATTTGATGATGCAATCCAAGCGACAGTTCAAATGACCACCACTGGGAAATGTTTTTTCCTTCCTGGTTTTATTATTGCGACACGCTGTGTGCAAAATTGCCACTACAGATTGTTTACGTTTGCTGTGAGGAATGATTTCAGAACACGGGATAGTGAAAATGTCACGGGTGGATGATGTCAAATTCCGGGGGCATTATCTTTCATGTTTGTCTTCATTGTTGTTCAGTCTGACTTTATGACAGCTGATATCTTCCAGTGTGACATGAGAGACATGTTCATGCAGTCTGACATGTTACAATCGTTCAGGTTTATAAAAAATAAATAAATAAATAAATAAAAAAAGAAAGACTAAGACTAAGACTATGTCTTACATTTATAAACCAAGGTCCTTTAGAGACTGGTGAAAACTCAAATACTCCTCCAGGGTCATCGTTCTCCAGAATGACAATCTCTCGGCTGGTGAATCCTGGTTTCAGGATCTGGTTGTCCACATTTGTCCTGTACAACGATAAGGTGATGATCAGTAATTATGTAACACAATACTATAACAATGCTGAAACAATATAATGTAATATATGAAATTATAGTTCATTATAATGTAAAATCATGTATTGTTTTAAGCAGCATGGCCTGATTTAGAGACATACAGTGAACAATGTATAGAAAACTGATTCCATAACAAACCATTTGCCAGACATATATTTTGGATGCGTATGAGTGTGGTCACACTGTAATCCGAAAGTGTCTTAAATATGCCTGGCCTAAGGCCTTTTGGTTATGGTGACTTGACAAGTCATGTTTTTGAGTGGCCCACTATCCTCCCTCCTCAGCGGGGGTCCTGTGTGTTAAGCACACACGGCTTGGTCTGTGCCAGCATTGAAGGCTCCAGATAATTAGTAAAATGGCTGACAAAGAGCTTGTGGGAGAAGTGCTCCAAACAAACGCATTCGGAGGATGTGCTGCATGCATACAAACACTGAAGTTTTTACAGGACAGGATAAAGGAACTCCGTAAATGAGGTACTAAATGAGTACAAGCAGCGTTTGCCTGCACCCAAGTGCATCAACCCCAAACATATACAAACACACACTTGCTATTCACTTCACACACTCAGATAAAAGAGACATCCCTCATCGAAACATTAAAACAAAGGCCCTGCAAGTTCAGAGTGGAGGCTTTTCCACATAAAGAGTTGATTCACAGCACACAATAGGACAGAGTCTCTCTAGGATGCACTTACCCGAAGTACACTACAAAACGGGCGGTTTCTACCCTGTGAAGGAGGAGTGAGGGAAAGGGCAAAGAATGTCCCAGCACAATGATTATAAGATAAAACAACATTTTCGATGCCTCCGAAATTAGTCATTAGTCGATGTAAGATAATGTATTTACTAACATGAACTAAGAATCAACAATACATTTGCTAATTATTTTGAAACTTTTAAAATCCAAAGCTGTGCTTGTTTACGTTAGTCAATGCACCGTCAGAACTAATAAATATTAACTTACTTTCATTAACCAACTTTATTAGAGATGAATCAATACTGCAATGAATGTATTAATCCGTGTTTGTTTGTACAAGGTAAGGATTGCGTAGGTTTTCTGATGAATGTCCACTCCAGGGGTGCGTTTCCAAAAATGATTGTTAGCCAACTAAGGTCGCAAGTTCCGTCATTACAAACAAGTTTGATGATTTGCCGTTTCCCAAATCCATCGTTTTTAACAAATATTCGCAAACTGCATCGCAAACTTTTACGCTTGAAACTACAGCTCTAGAGCAGTAGTTAGAAGCATATTTCCTGGCTGTGTTTTATCTCCAGGTATCTCCACTATGCCCTATTCATTTGGAACATTCTAACATCTAAACTTGGAATGATTAAAAAAAACAAAAAAACATAAAATTTATCTCTCTTAGGTGTCATTTGCTTTCAAAGTATTTTTACAGTTCAGTTTTAGCAATCTTCATATTGACAATTGTTCCCCTAATTACTAGTGCACTTTGTAAACATGTATGCCGATTTGAACACAACCGTGGCTCATGAGTCATGATGAAACCTTTAGGTGACCTATTATTTAAAAGCAGAATTTACGTTACATTTCATAAAATACATTTCATGAGGATTAAAACAAAACCAGTGAATTCAAAAGGTATTTGGACATCCACAGTGCATCCGGAAAGTATTCATAGCACTTCACATTTTCCACTTTTTTTTTATGTTACAGCCTTATTCCAAAATGGATTAAATTCATTTATTTGCACAAAATTCTACCCACAATACCCCATAATGACAATGTAAAAAAGATTTTTTGAAATTTTGGCAAATTTATTAAAAATAAAAAACCTGAAAAATCACATGTACATAGGTATTCACAGCCTTTGCCGTGAAGCTCTAAATTGAGCTCAGGTACATTGTGTTTCCACTGATCATTCTTGAGATGTTTCAGCGGCTTAATTGGTGTTCACCTGTGGTAAATTCAGTTGATTGGACAAGATTTGAAGAGGCATACACCTGTCTATATAAGGTCCCAGGGTTTACAGTGCTTGTCAAAGCAAAAACCAAAGCATGAAGACAAAGAAACTGTCTGTAGACCTCTGAGACAGGATTGTCTCAAGGCACAAGGCTGGGGAAGGTTACAGAAATATTTATGCTGCTCTGAAAGTTCCAATGAGCACAGTGGCCTCCATCATCCATAGGGAAAGATGTTTGGAACCACCAGGAGTCTTCCTAGAGCTGGCCGCCCATCTAAGCTGAGTGATTGGGGGAGAAGGGCCTTAGTCAGGGAGGTGATCAATAACCCGACTGTCACTCTGTCTGAGCTCCAGCGTTCTTCTGTGGAGAGAGGAGAACCTTACAGAAGTACAAGACGGAAGCTACTCCCCACCTGGAATTTGCAAAAAGGCATCTGAAGGTCTGATGAGACTAAAATTGAACCCTTTGAAGTGAATGCCAGGTGTTACGTTTGGAGAAAACCAGGCACCACTCATCACTAGACTAATACCATCCCTACAGTGATGCATGGTGGTGGCAGCATCATGCTTTGGGGATGTTTTTCAGCAGCAGGAACTGGAAGATTAGTCAGGATAGAGGGAAAGATGAATGCAGCAATGTACAGAGACATCCTGAATGAAACCTTGAATGGTGCTCTTGACCACAGACTGGGGCGATGATTCATCTTCCAGCAGGACAATGACCCGAAGCATACCGCTAAAATATCAATGGAGTGGCTTCACAACTCAGTGAATGTCCTTGAGTTGCCCAGCCAGAGCCCAGACCTAAATCATATTGAACATCTCTGGAGAGATCTGAAAATGGCTGTACACAGTTGCTTTCTATCCATTCTGATAGAGCCTGAGAGGTACTGCAAAGAAGATGAGGCAAAAATTCCCAAAGACAGGTGTGCCAAGGTTGTGGCATCATTTTCAAAAAGACTTGAGGCTAGAATTGCTTCCAAAGGTGCATCAACAAAGTATTGAGCAAAGGCTGGCAATACTTATGTACATGTGATATTTCAGGTTTTTATTTTTAATAAACTTGCAACAATTTCAAAAACTTTTTTATCACATTGTCATTATGGGGTATTGTGTGTAGAATTTTGAGGAAATACATTAATTTAATCCATTTTGGAAAAAGGCTGTAACAAAAATATTTAGAAAAAGTGAGCGCTATGAATGCTTTCCGGATGCACTGTACATCGCTCATTAGTACTGTAGGTCTGGATCTTATAAAAATTAAAAATAAAACAAACCTGTCTAACGTAAGAATGATGGTCTCATTGATTTCTGGAATGTTGTCAGCCAATACGGTGAGGTTAATCACAGCTTCACTTTGTCCAGAGAAGAACGTGACTGATCCAGTGAATGGAGAAATATCTCCCTTAGTGACATCCTCTTTATTTTCACCAGTGGGTCTGAGACTCCAGAAGACCACCGCCTGGCCATCAGTGCCATCCCGCCTCAGCTGAAGAGTTATCTATGTACAGAGAGAAAAAAAAAACATAATTGTTCATAATTATCCATAATTGGACCATTCAAGTACACAAATCTGATATTTTACTCTAAAGTTTACTCTAAAGTTAAGCATTTAAAGGGATAGTAAAATGACAAAAAAATGGTTAGTAAGCAAAGATAGAATTGCTATTTTAGGGAGAACTGTGAACTTTTCATTTAGGCAACAATTAAATTCATGTTAAATAATGTACAGTAGAGAAAATAAAATGTTCATGAGAGTGTTGTATACCAGGCTGGAGTTTGAATCTTCAGGTTCCAGGGCCACCACTGTCTGATTGCTGGTAAAGCCGATCTCTCCGTTAGCAATATCAGGAGTGATGATCAGGGAGATGTTCAAAGCTCCTGCAAAGCGTGGACTCACAGATGGGATTGGTGGAGTGATGTTTACCAACTCCACACTGTCCAACTATGTAGAGACAAAAATCTGTTACAAGAATAGACAAGATGGCTGCATACCCGCAGCTCTCTTGCAGGACTTCATTACAATGTTTCTGGTGTGGGATTTATTTTTTTATTTATGTTCACAATGAAAGACAGTGGTGGTTGATAACTTGAAGTAAACAAATGTTTGGAAGGGTTGACATTTACACAATTCCCAGTACCCTGCTTTGAGCAAAGTAATATGCTGCATCCTGGACAAAAGTGCATTTTCAGGGGGAGCATCCTGCTTTTTTTGTAGGATTTCAGAGAAAAAAATCCCACCAATCTATATTGAAAAAAAAAAACAATCCCTTGAAAGAAAAGAACTTTACATCAAATAAATAAATAAAATTCCATAAAAAAAGTCAAATTACTGACCCTAGACACAGCAGTGTAAGAAAAATGCTCATTTTAAAAGAAAAATGTGGATGTCACTTTTAGAGGCTTTTGCATTTGAACTCTTTAAGTCCTGTCAACAGGCCACAAGCCTCAGACAGCTATTTAAGTCTGCTATGTTCACCAAGGTTGAATCAAATACTATAAAAATAATGCTGATATGATAGTAATGTAAAATAGTATGACAATAATTATTATTAAAAAAAATGTTTTAAATGACTGATCCCGAACTTTAAACAGTAATGTATATTAACATGATATTGCTAATTTATATAGTAAATAAAACCGATTTTTTAAAAACGTTAATCAATTCAAAATAAATCTAGCTTAAAATTACATTAATTCATGCATTTTCTTTTTGGCTTAGTCCCTTTATTAATCTGGGGTCGCCACAGCGGAATGAACCACCACTTAAAATTACATACAACCCCAAATTAAAAAAGTTGGGACAGTATGGAAAATGCAAATAAAAAATGTAGTGATCTCTAAAATCACTTTGACTTGTATTTCATTGCAGACAATAAAACAAACATTATTTAATCCTCATGATTTTTATTATTATATATTTTTTTTAAACATGTACGCTAATTTTGGTTCTTGCAACACATTTAAAAAAAAAGTTTGGACAGGAGAATTTTGGGCTAATAGGCTAATTGGTTAAATAATGATGTGATGTGAAACATCACACGTGATTGCAATTATGATTTGGTACAAAAGCAGAATCCAAAAAAATGTCTAGACCTTCAGAAGCAAAGATGGGGCGAGGATCGCCAGTTTGCCAACAAATACGTGAGAAAATCATGTAAGTGTTTAAAAACAAGTTCCTCAAATCCATTTATTTGGATATTTCACCTTCAAAGTGCATAGCATCATTAAAAGATTCAGGATACAGGTACTTGACTGGCCTGCCTGCAGTCCTGACCTGTCTCCAATAGAGAATGTGTGGCGCATTTTGAAGCGTAAAATGCGACAATGAACACCCCATACCGTTACCTTGTTTGTAGGAAGAATGGGACAAAATTACACCTGAAACCCTTCATCACTTGATGTCTTCAATCATTAAACATATTTAAGTGTTGTGAAATGGAATGGCAACATAACAAAGGGGTAAATGCTTTACTTTGCAAACTTTTTTAAATGCGTTGCAAGAACCAAACTTGGAATACGTGTTTATTTAAAAAATACAAATAAAAATCATGAGAAACACATTAAATAATGTTTGTTGTATTGTCTGCAATGAAATACAAGTCAAAGTAAAAGTAAAAATCAAAACTTTATATTTTTTTTTTATTTGCGTTTTCCGTACTGTACCAACTTTTTCTGATTTGGGGTTGTATATACATGCAGTCCTTATGGTTTGAACAGTTTATCCTACCTGTATGCGGAAATGAGCCCCGTTCTGCAGGAAGGCATCATTGCGGATGGGCAGGATGAGTTGAGCTCGTGACTGACCGGAACTGAACAGTACAGTGTTTGACACTGGTGCCATTCAGCACCCCATCTCGGGCTCGTGAAGGGTCCAGCGGTCGAGCAGGTATGTAGAGGGCGGTCAGTGTAAGTCGTACCTCTCCCAAAGTTCCCCCTTCTCTGAGGAAGCTCAGGGACAGGAATCGCCCCTCTGGCTGACTCTGAATACTCTGATTCTCTTTTGGATGAAAGCCAAATCGACCATAAACATCATCACTGTCCTGAATAAAGAACACCATCTGTGAAGGACAAACAATACAGTTTAGTTTTCTTACACCTTTTTTAAGCAGGCTTATAAGCCCCATTTGCATTGTCAGTTAAATATGACCCAGTGCTGATATTTGCTAACATTTGAGATAGAAAGTATGTCTTTTATGTAACATAATCTCTTAGCAATTTGTAACATTTTACTTCATAAAAACTCTGTAGAGCGCCATATTATGTTGTAATATTTTAATTAAGGTTTCAAAATAAAAATATTTTCAGATTCAAAGAAAGATTTTAAAATAGGCTAAGTGAAGAATTGCATTCTAAAAAAGTTTGGATTAAATTCTGCTGAATTCACATTAATTAATTGGCCTAAATAAATGCATCTATTACACATTGTGTAAGCTCATACAATCAACAAAGAAAATGTAAATAAAAACAACGATTATTTATTGCCTATTTTCCTGTCATTTTAAAATAACAAATTATTTGCATGTCTCTCTATATTTAGGGTGCTTTCACAAATGTAGATCAATTGTTTTGTTCCGAAACAGGGATTACAATTGTTACAATGTTTATTTTCATTCCTGGTGCAGTTCGATTTCACATGGCAACGTTTTTAAAAGGACCAAATTGTTTATATGCAAGTAAACTCTCCTCACATTGGTCAGACTTTCAGGGCTTATATCCCATGGATTCCGCTCAGCTGTCAGTTATTATTTTAATTTATATTGGTAAGCAATAAGACATTATAAGCGAAAAGGTGAACTTTAATTTTGACACTCAAATATAAATCAGAGAGGTCTTTTATAAAAATCTATCAATTGAATCAATCAATCTATAAAAAAACATTGGCTAGAATTAAGCTGTATAGGTTTACATTATGGAGAAAAATAACAGATGAACTGAGACTGCAGTCAGACTGTGAAGCAGATGTTGATATTTCTTTTGAGGTGTCAGTGCAGAAATGAACAACTCAATAGGCCTCATACAAAATATTATAAGATTAAAATATGAAAAAGTTATCTGATGCTAATTTCCTAATGGATTTCAGCATGCTTTCACTTTCGTATTAGACATGAAATGCACATTTACTGGTAGGAATGATGGCATCCCGCCCTACTCATAATTCTCTCTTCATATAGCCATATATATGGCTATTACGTAACCACAATACACTGTGAAATAGCCTGGTTCGTTAGTTTGTTGGATCGTTTTGCTTGCTCACTACAATCGATCCATTCGAGATTTAATTTTAATTGAGCCGAGATCACCTCATTCAGGTGATCTCGGAGCAATTGATTTGGCGCAGATCCGATCGCAACTACTGGATTTACATATACCAAACGAAGCACGCTAACTGGGCAAACGAGACAGGTTCTGAAACAAATGTCTAGGTGTGAAAGCACCTTTAGTCTAAAACACTGCTTTATTTATTTATTTATTTATTTTATTTTCTGCTTAGTCCCTTTATTAACCAGGGGTCGCCACAACGGAATGAACCACCAACGTATCCAGCATATCTTTTGCTGGATAAGGATGCCCTTCCAGCTGCAACATGTCACTGGGAAATTATTTTGTTTATTATTTATTTATTTATTTATTTATTTATTTATTTATTTATTTATTTATTTATTTATTTATTTATTTATGATTGCACTTTTATGACTTCAGTTGTCTTTTCTTTTCTTTATTCTTTTCTTTCTTTATTACTTTTCACTGTTAACAAATGTACAATAATAAATAATAAAGCGTGTAAATAAGTTACAATGATTTATGAAGGAATTATATTACTTTGTGTGGTTATATCATCTTCAATTACAATTAGTAGGTTATTTAGGGTTATTTTCCATGTGTTTGCATCCCATCCGTTTTTCCCACCCCCCCCCCCCCACAACCCCCCCCCCCCCCCCCCCCGCCACACACCCCCATTTTCAAATGCTGTTACAACCAAAAAAACTATTTCAGTAGTCCCTTTGTCTCATGGTGGCGGCACATTCGACGGTACTAGTCATTTTGAACTATTACATTGCTTTAAGGTTATAGAGATTTCTTCCATTGTTAGCCCTTTAAGGTGCACTCCTTGAAAAAAAATTTTATTGCCCACGCTTGCAATGAATAATATCCTGACACAACTCTGACAAATAATAATAAGCAATTTAAACAATAATGATAACCTATGGATGAAAAAAGGTCAACGAGGTGGTTACGATGTTTGTAAAAGATTTTGTCTAAAATGAGCGTACAAAGTTAGGAAAGCAATCAAATGCTTTCATTATAGATCTGTGCATTTTTAAAGTGACAGCTCTGTTATTTAATGTATGCAAATAAAAAATCTAATAATAAATCTGATCTAAATATCTTATAATCTATAATCTTATAGATCTTATAATAAAAAATTTGTTGCTCTTTAACGTAATTCTAATTTATTTGCAGCTTTTTCTAATGTATACTATTTATTCTATCCTTTGTAAATAATAATAATGATAATAATAAAACTTATTACCTTTCAAAGGTTATTTACTTTTAATGAAACAGCTCCAGATGAACTTATTTAGTAATTTGGGGATTTTTTATCCCTTATTTTTACATCCCAATGTTGACAGGTATGACATTATTTCTGATTTCAAAGCATAAATTTACTAGTAAAGTCTATTGGGTTTTCCAGTGTATAAAAATCACAACCTTTTATCATTTACAGTGAGCTGTACATATCAGTGTAACTTTTGAAGTAGAAAAAACATTTGTAAATTTTACTAAAAAGCAACTCTTCTATGTGGTCATGTAACAATTACATCAGACCTTCATGGACTGAACTGAAGAAGTGAACCGGGTAAAGATTCCCAAGAAAATCTTTAAACAATTTGGTCAACCTGATTTTGAGTTTGTTTAAACTATATCTCATCGTTAAGTATGAGGAGCGTATTCAACTCAAAAGTCCCTAAATTTATTGAACAAAATACCCAAATGGCAGTACTACAAATATTTAGAGAGGTTTTGTGCCTTAGTCTGATGAGGTCTGAGTAAATGACAGAGTAATAAACTAGCTCATGAAGGCTATTTTTAAACTCTCGTGAGGGCTAATGAAAGAGAAGGCTTTTCTAAGATTAGTTTTTACACAGATATCCTGATGGTACAGGCACTGTAATGAATGGTGACATTTGTTTTATTGCTGTGTGTTATGGGTTCCTATGTACAGAGGACAAATTGAGGTCAGGTGAAGGACTGGTTATGCGAACTGCATTTTTTATAGAGAATGAAACTCCTGTGGGCAAATTTGGTACTACTTTATTTTTACACTCCTGTTTCATGTGTATGTAATATTTACTTATCAGCATCAGTGCGTAAACTGGGTAAACCCTAGGTATAGTAACACTCTTAAACCTAATCTTAACCACTGCAATCAACACAGTACTTTTTGTAATTAAATGTTAATGCACTCTTCTCTCTTACCTAATAAGCCAACGTTTGGCCAGCACTTAAATTTGACTATAAGGTGAGGGTTCTTACTAAAACATTGGAAGCTCAGCCGTGGATAAGTGTCCATCGCCTGGCAAACTCGGACACACGGGGTTGGTTTTCCAATGTGACTGCAACAGGCTCCCAAGTCTTTGAAGAGGAAAATGATGGCACGTTTCTAAGGTTGTGTATACTTATATCAAAAAGCTTGGGGTTTTCTTACACTGTAAAACCCAAAAAGTTAAGGTAACTCAAACACTTTGAGGAAACCGATTGCAACAAACGATTTAAGTTCAAAAACGAATCCTAATGAGTACTGTGAACTTAATCCATTTGAGTAAATGAAACAATTTGAGCACAGTAAAATCCAATAAACGAAGAGAACTCAAACCAACTAAGTACTGTAAAAACCCAATAAGTTAAGGCAACTCAAACTGTTTGAGGAAACCGATTGCTACCTAATCTATATGAGTACTGTGAGTTTACTCCATTTAAGCTGAAGTAATGAGGTATTTAATTAACGCATTACCTTCACACTGAGTTCAAAACTCTTTTCAAATGAGTAGAATTAACTTTCAGTCAATTTTGAGTTAACTACACTCATTTCATTTGATAAAGTTGACTGTTGGGTTTTACAGTGTACTTATTCTTAACCTGCCTTTTATTCAGTTCATCATTATTACTTTATTATGCATTAAAAGCCTTTTATGCATCTTTGTTGTTTTTCTATTAATGATGCTCATGAGTATTATTATTCATGATTATTGACTAATTGATAATTGATATCAGCTGTGTGTACGCAGCAATAAACAGTTGTATTGCTTGATTGAGTATGGAGTACGGACCATTATTGGTGCCTCCTCTTGTCGTGTAGCACCACATTTGTCTCGCTTGCATGAACATAAACCATACTAAAATATTTTTAGTGTGGTGAAACATTTTATGTACATACTAACATTTTTAATAAAACACCACACAATTGTCAATTAAATTCAACTATTTGGGTTGACAATATAAAATAAATGACAATAACTGGAGTTTGCATTTCTCTGTGGCGCAGTGGGTAGCACGATCACCTCACAGCAAGAAGGTCACTGGTTCGAAGCCTCAGCTGGGTCAGTTGTGAATTTGCATGTTCTCCCCATGTTCGAGTGGGTTTCGTCCGGGTGCTCCGGTTTCCCCCACAAGTCCAAAGATATGCGCTATAGGTGAATTTGGTAAGCTAAATTGTCCTTAGTGTACGAGTGTGAATGGGAGTGTATGGGTGTTTCCCAGTGATGGGTTGCAGCTGAAAAGTCATCCGCTGTGTGTAACATATGCTGGATAAGTTGGCGGTTTAAATCCACTGTGGCGACCACAGATTAATAAAGGGACTAAACCGGAAAGAAAATGAATGAATGAATGAACTGGAGTTTGCTGGCCATGAGGATTTTGGACACTCAGAACTGCTAATGATTTTGTAAAAAGAAAAACCTAGATTTGTATTTAGCAGACTATATTAATCTCAGGCTCAGTTACGGCTAATTTCCACGCCCATGCAACCCTAATCAAGACTTTTGTGATCGCATCCCGCATAGCTAATTTGGTTATTAAACTGCTGACATTTATAGGAAATGGATGGTTTAACATAAACAGTGAGATCTATCCACTCCTTTCACACATAATCAAAACTCGCAACAGACATGATATAAAAAGAACACACAGCCACACACAGGCTCTGCTGTGGGTTATTTTGTGCTGGGACCACATGAAGGGAACACCCAAGTGACACTCGAGCATTCTGTGATGCCGCTGTGCCAGAAAGACACATGTGTCTCATTTTACTCCACATCCGCTTAAATGGACTGAGTGCTGCCCAGATGGTAACTAAGAACCAGCTCGAATCCAGGAACTTCCTCCTTGACAAGAGGTCTGAGCCAGAATAAGACAACAACCTCCCTGGATGTCTCACCACAAACCTCCCAGAGAGGTCCAAGAAGGATCTGCAACCAAACTAAGCATAAAGGTCTAGAATACCATCAAAGCGGGTGACATTTCAACATGTAAGACAACCAGTGCCCGGGCATATCATGAATAATAACATTTTCCTTCAGCTGTCATCAACGTCAACTCACACTCATCTTTCAAAACCAAATCCACCTCAGAATTGAGCCGCCGCTGTAATCCAAATACATTTTCTAAAAAAAAAATGAAGCACTTACTTCCATCGGCTCATCCACTTCAGCTCCTCCTTGTACAGATCCTGGGATCAGTTTGAGGAGAAAAGCCTCGGCCTCTTCTGGGAGGCTGTCCTGGGTGATGTTTAAAGGCAGCACAGAACTCATCTGGCCCTCAGAAAACCTCAAGGTACCTGCTGCAGGGTTAAGATCGGCAGAGACCGGAGATCTGTCCGTGGAGTTTCTTGTGATGTTCCACTGAACAGAAACAGCTCCATGTGTTCCTCCATTCCTTACAATGATCATGCCTTCATATCTGAGATATGAAATAAGCAGAGATTAGAGATACTGCAGATAAAACCTGCACTGTTCTGCACTTACCACTGGTACAGGTTTATTTTTAATCAACATTAAAACAAGACTAAAATGGCCAGCTTCCTGTGTAATGTATTAGTCCTTATTGAGAGTAATAGGCTGCACTAAAAGACAAAGTAGCAGGCAATCAAAATTAATGATAGCAGAGCTTCCACACTGTATAAATTACAATAAATCAAATGTTGAACAAATATTATTGCTTGGGTAGAGTCAGGTAATGTAAATTTGCCCTGGACTTCATTGTAAAGACATATTATATTTAGTCAGGAAAAAAAATACACTTAAAACATTGTATTTAAAAGTTGACATATTATATTTAGTCAGAACAAGTACACTTTAAAGGGGTGGTCCACTTTGATATCATATTTTAAACTTTAGTTGATGGTAATGTAGCTGTGTGAACATAAACAACATCTCTGAATGTAATATGCTCAAAGTTCATTGCAAAGGGACACATTGGCTTTTACAGAGCCAGCTTAGCAAAGCCTACCCTACGGAAAAAAAACTGCTTAAACCAGCCTAGGCTGGTTGACTGTTTTTAGCTGGTTGACCAGCCTGGTTTAGAGGGGTTTCCAGCCATTTCCAGCCTGGTCTTAGCTGGTCAGGCTGGAAAATGACCAGCTAAAACCAGCTTGAACCAGCCTAGACAGGCTGGGAGCCCAGCTAAAACCAGGCTGGTCAAGTTGGTTTTAGCTGGATTTAGCTGGTCATTTTTTTCTGCCTGACTAGCTAAGACCAGGCTGGAAATGGCTGGAAACCAGCCTGGAAATGGCCCAAACCCCTCTAAAAACCAGGCTGGTCAACCAGCTAAACTAGCCAACCAGCCTAGGCTGGTTTAAGCTGGATTTTTCAGCAGGGTAGACCAAACGTAGTTTGGGGGACTACAAAAAAAAAAAAAAAAAAAAAACATCCGGGCAAGTGAGATCACAATGATTCAGGTTATGTGCATACACTACGTGCATACACTGCATGGGCCATGGCCAGAGGAGTTGTAATGCTATAACAAGAAAGCTAAAAATGGCATATACACGCTGCTTTTTCCACAGAGCTTCTTCTGTTTCTGTATTTGGGTTTCCAAAGGACACAACACTAAGAGAGAAGTGCTAACAATTTAATTTTAATTATGTTCCAGAGAATTATAAAAAAAAAAAAAGATATAGCTCCAGCATTTGACAAAGGACAGCTTCCAGAATCTCTCCCAGTTCAGTGCTGGATTCAGCTTAAAACTCCTCAAAGAAGGAGTAGCTCCAACCATACTTGCTGAAGCTGTGGATTGTGAGCCACAACCTGTAAGTATTTTTTGTTTGTTAAATTTGATCTATTACATGCACAGTTCTTAGCGTTAATAGTATGTTGTAGCAAGGATGTAAACAAGGATGTAAACAACAAAAAATGCTGTTTGGCACCATTAAAAAACTTAGCTGCTAATGAATATTTATCTGTCAAACCCCTGTAAACACCCACAATCTTCACCAGCACTGCAGTGTCTCTCTATGCGGCTGCTTTCACTGCATTCTACATATCAAATAACATGCGTAAGTAAATCACATGCGTAAGTAAATAATATCACTTACACATGCTCATTCAAATATATGTAAAAAACACATGTCAGATTTTATTTTAGAGAGCAAGCGTGAGGTTCAGCTGTGTGCTTTTCATTTTCTGTCTGATTCAGGCTCACACTGATATGGTTAACAGCTGCTCTGACTGACAGCGCGTGCTTGTAGGGCGTGACGCTTTTTCTGGTGAAATGGAGCCGATCCACAAATCACAGCATATTATGTTAGCTGACCAGTCAGAGCCTCTTGAGGGTGGGCTTTCAGAGGAAGTAGGAAATGTGACAGTCGTTTTCATATTAGCTGAGTAGCTGAATAATCAAAGTAAGATATATAAAAAAAACTAGATTTTTTACAAATGAGCATAAGCACACATTGCTTGCAACTTATAAACACAACATATATATCATGTTATATAGAGTTTTACACAGATCAAATAATGACTTCATAACACACTTTAAAACATTAATGCAAGTCTCATTAACCCTCTCAAATAAATGTTTTAAATACTTCTGCTGACCCAGCCTGAGTTTTTTAAATGTGAATTTATTTAGAACGTGTCGCTTGTTTCATCACCAATGATCAAGCTACTGCGGATCGCTGGAGAACTACAAATCAGCCAACATTACGAATTATACAAATCCTGTCATGCACCTCACACACCTATTCCTGTTTGACATTGATTACACACACAGCCCTCACACACCTGTTCCTGTTTGGACATTGATTACACACACAGCCGGAAGATCATTATGAACTGATTACATGGACTATAAATACACCACACACAGAGCTGAGTCTTGTTGTTCCTGTAACCATTATGAAGCATTTTTCTCACCTTGTTTTCCTGTGCCATGTTGATCCTTGCTTTGCTTACTGATTTTTGATGTTAGCCGCCTGAACTGATCTCTTGTCTGTTTTTTTTTGGGGTTTTTTGGATTTCCCTTGATGAATTCTGTTTGCTCATGTGATTAACCCTTGCCTTGCATGACTACTCTTTTAATAAAGACTCTGCAATTGGATCCTCACCTCCATAGTCAGCATCCGAACTTTACAGCTTTAAAGATTCATGCTGATGCATCTAGTTTATCATGCAACCTTACAACACCGCATATATAGTTTTTTTTTTTTCAGTTTTTACAAAAGTTGACAAATGTCCTCATATTTTGAGATATCTGGTATTTCAATTCTCAATATGTGTTAGAACATGCATTTTGTCATTTAAAAAGCTTAATAGAGATCATATTATTGGGTGATGGGTGTCGCCATGTTAAAGATTAAAGCTACTGAATTTACAACATGTTAATTCATCAACTTCTCCTCAAATACATGAAACTAAACCTCTATTTTTCCTCGCAAAAGAATAATGCTCTATGAGTAAATTCTCTAGTAACCTAAAGTGTGTATCTGTAGTGAATAAAGCACATTGTCTGATAATATTTAAAAATTATTATTATTACCATCTCTATAGACATCAGTGTAATTTAAAAACTATGAAAGTTATGTTTGCTAGTACTTATGTGCATTTAAATGTTTTTAAATGAAACATTATTTGGTTGAAAACGCTGATAAATTGTGATTCATGACAAGTGTCGTGACCATATTTCTCTGTCTCTGCATGAGCCAATATGGAAAAGCAGGTTTGAATTTAGAAGCTGATCACACCGGTGTGATTATACGCTTCATCAGGGACAAGCCTAGACTGATCACAGCCGCTGTGATCATACACATCAAAGTAATAATTCACTGTAAAAAGCACTTCACTCACATGGGGTTCATGTCTTCATTGATGATGTGTGGCTGTATGGGGGAAGGACTGATCGACAGGACACCATAAGGCTTATCATTGGTGTCAATGGTCACCAGGTCAAACTTGGAGTCACCAGCACTGCATCACCTAATATAGTTCTTCTTCCAGAAGACCACCTGGAAAGATTCTGCAATTTCAGGAATGTTGTCATCTCTAATGCTAAAGCGGAGGTCTGTTTCATGGACCCCTGGAAGGAAAACAACCATCCTTTCTGTCTGTAGATCCACAAAATCTGCCATCGGTGTAGCACTAGCTGCCCCATTGCCGTATGACCACATATGCCACAGACACTGTTTTGTCATCAGATCCGATCAGAAGACCATCCTCAGTTCTGCCACGAGTAACGGTGAGAGAAATTACAACCAATGTTCTCTAGGTACAACTAGTGTGGGCTTGGAGAACCGAATAGGAGCATCATTAACGGGAGATCTTGATCTGCACACTGCTTCTGTTAGGATTGAGTAAAGCTCCGCCAGCTTCTTCTGTCAACTGCACTGTGAAAGATCTCATCATCCTCTGGAAGCTGTGAAGGTGTAAGATTAAAAACAACACATGTTATAGATTAATGACAGACATCCTAAATCAATTAGTCCAATGCTTTTCAAGTAAATTCTTGGATTTTTAAATTAATAATGAATGTACACAATAATTATTCGAAAAAATGTATAATTTATGTCTATTCAGTAAAAATCAGTATGCCTCTGACCAATTTCAGCATGTTTGTATTTATTTTTTTATTATTTTGTTTATAATTGTTTTATAAAATACACACAGATTGGGAAATACAATGAGTACTGTCAAATATAAACTCACTGGCCACTTTATTAGGTACACCTGTCCAACTACTCAATGCATTTAGGCATGCAGACATGGTCAAGACGAAAGGTGATTTAAGTAACTTTAAATGTGGCGTGGTTGTTGGGCGCCAGATAGGCTGGTCTGAGTATTTCAAAAACTTCTGATCTACTGGGATTTTCACGCACAATATCTCTAGGGTTTACAGAGAATGGTCTGAAAAGAGAAAATATCCAGTGAGTGGCAGTTCTGTGGCGCAAAGGTCTTGTTGATGCCAGAGGTCAGATGAGAATAGCCAGATTGGTTCGAGCTGATAGAAGGCAACAGTAAATCAAATAACCCCTCATTACAACCGAGATATGCAGAAGAGCATGTCTAAATGTACAACAAAATTTGAGTCAGAATTTGGCATCAACAACATGAAAGCATGGATCCATCCTGCCTTGTATCAGCTGGTTCAGGCTGGTGGTGTACTAGTGTGGGGGGATTTTTTTTGGCACACTTGGGCCCATTAGTACCAATTGAGCATTGTGTCAATGCCACAGCCTACCTGAAAATTGGTTGCTGACCATGTCCATCTCTTTATGACCACAATGTACCCATCTTCTGATGGCTACTTCCAGTAGGAATAACGTGCCATGTTATAAAACCTGAATCATCTCATACTGGTTTCTTGAACATGACAATGAGTTCAACTGCACTCAAATGGCCCTCCACAGGTCACCAGTTCTCAATCCAATAGAGCACCTTTGGGATATCATCTCAATATGGACCAAAATCTCTCAGGAATATTTTCAGTACCTTGTTGAATCTACACCACGAAGGATTAAGGCATTTCTGAAGGTAAAGTTGGTCCAGTACTAGTAGAGTGTACCTAATTAAACTGTCCAGTGAATTTATATTCATCGCACTTTCACTTTATTTATTTATTTTTCAAGGCTCAAGAGTCTGGTAATGTAACATTCACTCACAAGCCAGTCAGAATCAAATTTCAGCCTATATGCTTTTCTCATTAAAGGTATTATTTCTCATAGAAATGTGCCACATCATAAAAAAAGAACGGAAAAAAGAGATATGTTTCAAATGCTTCAAATTAAGTTCAAGCCTTCGTTATTCATGTGATTATTTTATGTCTCTAAAAAAAAAGTACCTTGTCATCTTGTATCATGATGCTGAAAACTACAACAGATCGACCAGGAGGAAAGTGATGTTCCCCATGTCTGGACTGAGATCCTCACTGGCAGGGTTTGGACCTCCAAAAATCTATGATTTAATAGCAAATAAAATATGCAGTGTATCTAACAGAATTGTAGTCTGTCAAATAATGCAGATATACAAAAGTGTGCGTTACTTACCTCAAAGTTGACAGTCACAGTGCCATAGGTTCCTTTCTCATCTCAGGAGAGTGAGAGGAACATACTGGCTTCTACCTTTTGACTCCTCCACAGTAATAAGAGAAACTCTTAACAGAGAAAAAAAGATGTCATTCCGTGGATCACATAATTATAGAAAACAATAAGAGATATAAGGAACAGCTTTAACATATTATGAAATATGACAAGGTGGTCCAGTGTTTTCCTGGAGGGTCAAATTCTTGCTGTGATAGTTACAACCTGGAGCAGACACATCTATAGACCCCAAAAAACCACAATTTGTACTGTAGTAGGGTTTGAAATCACCCCTATCACTCACAAGTTACTGCTCATCCACGTCTACTAGCAAAATTAAAATAAATCAAATCAGAACTAACCAAATCACAGCTTAGATTTAAATAATTGTTATTAAATCTAATTCTGAACCACTTTCAGATTTAAAGTGCTAAATACTTTTTTGCAGATACACAAATTCATGTTATTAATCTTGGAATAAATTACAAATATTGCTCACCCCAAGAAGACTTCCAAGATATCTTGTCAGAAATAGTACCCAATTACATAATTCCTCAATGCTAAAATTTGAGTCAGTATGATGATAAACATTTTCAAAGCCACGAGTTTGTAGCAACCTAAAGATGCTTTTCCATTAATAATTTGACATGCAGCTTTATGAGGGCAGGTCAGAAAAAGTGGCCTATTTTTGTGTCCTAGTGATCCCGTGGAGAATTACTTTAGTTCTCCAGTGAATCTCATCACAAAAAGTTCACTTCACAGATGAACAAAGTGGCATCAATGAGATTGAATTAAAGAACTTTGTAAAGGGAAAGGGAGGCCTATATTATAATGTTTGGTTTTTAAAGATATGGCATTTCCCTCCATGTGTAACCCTCTTTTACTTTGCTAATATTTTAATATTCCCTATAGAGCAGGGGTTCCCAATTCTCGGTCCTGGAGGTTCGGTGTCCTGCAGATTTAGCTCCAACCACCATCAGACACAACCTGAGCTACAGTTGAAGTCAGAATTATTAACCCCCTGAATTAATAGCCCCTCTGTTTATTTTTTCCCCCAATTTCTGTTTAACGGAGTAAAGATTTTTCAACACATTTCTAAAGATATAGTTTTAATAAACTCAGCTCTAATAACTGATTTATTTTGGTGTTTGCCATGATAATAGTGCATAATATGTAAATAGAGATAATTATCAAGACACTACTATAACAGCTTAAAGTGACATTAAAGGCTTAACTGGGTTAACTAGGCAGGTTAGGGTAATTACGCAAGTTATTGTATCTGTAGACTATTGAAAAAATATATATAGCTTAAAGGGGCTAATAATTTTGACCCTAATTTATAATTTTTTTTAATGAAAAAATGCTTTTATTCTAGCCTAAATAAAACAAATAAGACTTTCTCCAGAAGAAAAAAAGATTACCTACCACCATACTGTGAAAAATTTTGTTGCTCTGTTAAACATCATTTGGGAAATATAAAAAAAAAATAAATAAATCAAAAGGGGGCTAATAGTTCTAAACTTCAACTATAAGCTAATTAAGCTCTTGCTAGGCTTTCTAGAAACATCCTTGCAGGTGTGTTAAGGGCGGTTGGAGCTAAAAATGTGCAGGACACCAGACCTCCTGGACCGAGTGTGAGAACCCCTGCTATAGACGATGCGCTGTTAATCATTATGCAAAGTGACGAAAAATATTCATAAATTAATACTCACAAAAATGGTTAGCATGTGTATTTGTGTTACCTGCCATGACTAATTTTCACTCCCATATGGTAGTTTCGACGAGTGTTCATTTGACTGTGTAATAGTTTTTTAAACATAACTAGCCCACTCGCCATTTTCACTAGCCACAATTTTGGTGTTAGGAAAATATATATTTATATGCATACATGACTTTGGCATACTAAAATTACTTGTCTTATATCCACATGAGTCCTAATTCATTTAACGTTTTGTGTGTTTATTATGACCTTGCTCAATAGCATGTGGTTTCATAGTGTCGCATTGCATAAGTTCTTATTTAACATTACTTTTCAGGTGTCAACACTAAGGATTACAAACTTTTTCTCTGGCCACACCAAAAATAAACAAATAAATAAATAATTTCTTAGCCACAAAATTTAAATTTTTAGAAATTTCAAAACAAGCAAAATATAGCTGTTAATGTACACTTTTTATTCAACAAAACCTTTATTAAAAAACAGTTGACATTTTAATCCCTTTTTGTCTAGTCTATTTCAAAAAGAACCAATCAAATCAGTTGCGTTTCCAGGCACAGTGGCTTCACGCAAGGAAACGGAAACACGCAAGCATTTAAACACTAACATAAAACACATCACCTGTGCCTGTGACACTAAAGCCCTCGTCAGTAGCTATGTTTCTATCCAATGATGCGAAATAAATTTATGTGCAAAGCTGGAATTTCTCATAAAAGATGTGCTAATAAGCAGCGTTTCTATCCAACGAGTCAAAGAAAGCAAAATTGTCACTTCCTGAATAACTGACGGCCAAATGTCAAAAGTGAAAAATGGAATTTGCTGCGGTAGGAGAAGCTGCATGAATCTTTTCTTCATTTCAAGAGTTCACACTTAGCTGATGATTAATTATAAGCTTGTTTGGCATGCTGTCCCGGGAGAGAGCCCTGAGCTCATAAGATCTTCGAGCCCGGGGCTCCCTCCCGTTGCAAGGCGAGAAGGGAGTTTGAGCTCAGGTAGATCTCGAGAACTCCCCGCTATAATAACCAATGAACAGCCAGTGATTGCTCTTGAGAGATAATCATTTACTAGTAGCATGTCTATAGTGCCGGTTTGGATTAGTCAATTAACTTCTGTTGCATGTTTTTGGACGGTGGGAGGAAACCGGGAAACCCGGGGGAAACCCATGTGAGGCACGGGGAGAAAATGCAAACTCCGCACAGAAATGTCTGCTGGTTTGGTAAAGCCTAGAACCAGAGACATTCTTGCTGTGAGGCAACAGTGCTAAGCACTGGGCCACCGTGTCACCCATCTAGGAAGAAGGAGGAGTAGGGGTGGATGGGGGGATTCTTCAAAACGAAGATAGCGGTGGTACGTAACCCAGGGTATTTGTAGTAGTTTAGGAGTCATCTGATTGGTGCATTGAGAATTGGATAATGCGGATCCAGCCGCTGGCAATCATAAGCACGTGATCCTCTCGAAATTTGTTTATAACTAAACTTCACTTAATAAAATGACTTGCATCTCAGAAGACAAATGTCGACACACAATAAAACGCATGGTGGCATTCGAAGGCATGAGAGGCAGAGCACAGACGCTCTTGACAGTTTTGGAGGTAATTAATAATAAAATAACACTAATACTGAAATGATTAAGGTGTTTTAAATGACCAAAACAACATTTCAGATGTTTTACAATGTGCTCAGCCTGCTGGTTTGTCCATTCACACGCATTTTTCTTATCACAAGATCTCTTAAAACAAATAAATTGTTTCTGTGCATTTTCTAAATTTATGTGTATCGTGGTGTTTCCATCAACCGTTTTTTTAATGTGCATATCCAAAATGTGCATAAAAATAGATAGATGGAAAAATAGCTAGTGAGTGAGAGTCTAACCATGCATATGATCATCCTCTCATTTGGTATCCACCTGCTTTCTTTTGCTCGCGAACACAGTTGTTTTTGTCAGTCGTGCTGATTCTCGATGCGCATCCTTATTGTTGAACTTTGCTTTTAAGAAAACTACAATATAAAAATTATTTTCAACTGGCCAAAGTGGCTAGTGGGTGTGGTCGTCTAACCCACCAGAGCTGAAATCTTTTGAAATCTCTGAAAAATAATTTTAAGCCCTGACTGCACGTTTGATTTGGGACTATTCAGGTTGGAGCAAAACTGTAAAATTATGACCCTCTTGGAGTAGTATGATCCTCTGACTCAATTTAGTAGTTCAGGTCTCATATAAATCTCCATAAACAGTTCATAACACATTAATAATGAACATATCATATGAATGGAAACACAAATGTAGCAGGGGCTCTCTAATTGGTTCTTTTGTCTTAGTTTGCTAATCACTTTTTTTAGTTGCTGTCATAAGAGAGTGTTTCACATGATTCATAAATATTTCCCTGCTTTTTAAGTGTAAAAGTAGAGTTTTTTTATGCTCATATTCATAGCAGAAGACATTTTTATGGCCGTCAGTCTTTGGTGAAAATCATCAAAAATGCTGGCAGTGGCTGACATATTTAAATTAGAAAAAAAAAAACATTGGTGAGGAAGTTAAAATTATATATAAATTGTTTGTCGATTAATAAAAAAAGAGGAAGAGGCTACTAATGTCAATATGGGAATATAAGCAGTAGGTTTCCATGACAACACTGAAATTACATTATTAACCAGCTAATCCATTCGGTAAATTGCCTGCCTTTTACATTTGAATTCTTTGGAGCTCTGTAGTTTCCCTGGACTCCCATCTCAGCAACTCTTTCTCTCAGGCATCTGACCCACAACACTCACTTTCCCATCCAATGACCCCCCCACTCCCCTGAGCTAATTACCTCCCCCCTACACACACACACACACACACACACACACCACACACACACACACACACACACACACACAACATACACACACATACACACAACAAAACAAACAAAAACACTTTGACCTTCCGAGTACGCTCTGAACAGCTTCTTCCCACTGTTCATTCAGGAAAAAACTAGAGAAAGAAACATACCGAGTTGAAAGAAATGATCCCGAAGGCATTGTCATTAGACAGGATGGTGATAGTCGCAGTGTTTGGAGTTCCCACCATGACACCATTTGATGAGCTCTGAAAAAATAAACCAATTCACAATGATTTATCTCTTGCATATGGGGCGATATTTTGAATTTCACATTAATGTACAGAATTTAACAACTGTAAGTGGATCAAAACCTACCATCAAAGTTGTACTAAAATATTACCAAACAACACCCATTCTTGTCAGGACAATTTTGAAAAACTTTTTTGATCCACTTTAAATGTTGATTACTGAATATCTATCTCTGTTGACTTATTTCAAACTTTTAAAATATATGTTCTGAATATATAGTATCAATGCATTTTTTTTTTTTTTTTAATATACTTTTTATTTTATTTTATTTTTTAGCAAAGACACATTATTGTGGAATGACAACTTAAATTGCAGATGGCTACCAGCCATTTGAGAGGTAAAAAATCAGATGCGGGAAAACAAAATTAATACCCATTGCTGCTCCTATGATACACAGAGGACTTATGAAACAAAATAGTTGATCTACACTACCTGACAAAAGTCTTGCCACCTATCCAAGTTTTAGGAACAACAAATAATAACTTGACCTCTAGTTGATCATTTGGTATCAGAAGTGGCTTATATGAATGGCAAAGACCTCTAGAGTACACTCATTTTACCAAAATAAAATAACGATCATGCCTTGATTTTAATTATTTAATAGGGACAGGAAGGTCTGACTTTGCTGAGACAAAAGTCACTTAACAGAAATAATGTGCAGTAAAGAACATAAAGTCATGGCGCAGTGGAAAAAAGAATTAATATTGTGTATGACTCCCATGAGCTTGGAGGTCTGCATCCATACATCTCTGCAATGACTCAAATAACTTATTGATAAAGTCATCTGGAATGGCAAATAAACGTTCTTGCAGGACTCCCAGAGTTCATCACGATTCTTTAGATTCATCTTCAATGCCTCCTCCTTCATCTTACCCCAGACATACTCAATAATATTCATGTCTGGGGACTGGGCTGGCCAATCCTGGAGCACCTTGACCTTCTTTGCTTTCAGGAACTTTGATGTGAAGGCTGAAGTATGAGAAGGAGTGCTATCCTGATGAAGAATTTGCCCTCTCCTGTAGTTTGTAATGTAATGGGCAGCACAGATGTCTTAATACCTTAGGCTGTTGACGTTGCCATCCACTCTACAGATCTCTTGGACACCCCCATACTGAATGTTACCCCAAGCCATAATTTTTCCTTCACCAAACTTGACTGATTTCTATGAGAATCTTGGGTCCATGCAGGTTCCAATAGGTCTTCTGCAGTATTTGTGATGATTGGGATGCAGTTCAACAGATGATTCATCAGAAAAATCGACCATCTAATCTACCATAAAATCTAACTAAAAGTCAAGTTATTATTTGTTGCCTTTACAACTGGGATTGACGACAAGACTTTTGTCAGGTAGCGTATGTGAAGCTATCCGCACAATTTGGATCACTAAAAAAATACAGGCAATACAATTGACCCTTTGCACCCATTTGATTAACATGATCTGGTCAATCGAACACAGATATTCTGTGTCCCTGTCACTGAATGCCAGACCTCCAGGACCAAATTTGGGCACCCATGTACTAGACTAACCAGGCAAGGTATAAAAACATTGCTGATTAACATGAAAGTTGGTTAAAATGTGTTCGTATACAACTTATAATGCAGGCAGTAGGTACCCAGAGAGGCTGGGCATGTATTTTAGATTTTCCTGAAACCTACAGAAGTTAATGAAATGGATAAGTTTGTGTGGCTGTCTCACCATCAACTGTCAATCAAAGGTGCTGTCACTTGCAAAACAGATGACCCGAAATGGGAGTACACTGTCAAAAACATCTGTTAATAATTAACAGTTTCCATATTTTGTGCTTTCCGTTTACAGTTGTCAATTGCATAATCGGATGTTAATCTCTGCTCTGTCTACTTTTGATGTTGAAAATTCAACTCTACAGTTTAACAAAGTGACTTTTGTTGACATTTTAGTAGTTTGAAATAATATAATGTATAAGAAATAATGTGTAAATAAATAAATCTGTTAAATAACAGAAAATATACTGGCAGGTTTTTGCAGCTCCAACTCAGACAATATTTCACTTTAAACTAGTAATAATTTTTATTTTTCCAACCTTTTAAGTTGTCAGAGGAAAGATCAAGGTCTCATAATGCAATTCAAAAGCATAAATATTTAAAAAATAAAAACATGAATCATAAAATAAGGAAAACTGTACATTTACAGACATTTTACAGCATACTCTAGTCGGATTCACTAACCTTTTCTGTTATTTGACTGCCTACTAATTTTAGTTTATGGAGATGTGACATGACAATAACCAGTAAACTACCTGAAAACTTACAAGATGAGGTGAACTAATTTAAACCACATAGCCTTAAGATCCAGATAAACAATGAATTAATCTTTACTGTCTCTAATAGGTTCATGCATTATAGTCTTGCTCAAGATGTTACCCTTTGCATGTTTTTGTGAATTATGAGTTAGGGAATCACTTTGTAACATTTTAATAGTATTCAAATGATCTGAACTTCCCATTATTATATGTGTAGACTATAGCTACATCCTTTATTTTGTTGTCATTTATGCTCACATTGTACAGTTTATATTTTCCTTGTATGCATTATGCAGTGCTTTATGTCTCCTTTTGTCTGAAATCACTATGTAATTTGTACTGAAATTAATCATCAGTTCCCTGGGGAGTGTACAAATTGGTAGAGGAGCATGTGTAGGCATAGGATGATAACCGTTTTCAAGGTTTACAGCAGTTTGGAAAAGTCAAGGATTTTTATATACATGTTTTTTCTTTTTTTTTTTAGGACAACAGTATCTCCAGCAGAAAAAATATCCAAAGACGCCGTTTTAAATTGTTTTAAATAGGAATCTGTGTTTTTGAAACAAATGAAGAAAGCAGAAGTCAATGATCCATTTGAATTATTTAGCCTGACATATTTAGCTCCTGCTCCAAAATATTACCATTTTTCTCAAAATAAAATATATTTTGTTCAAATGGGAAAGAAGTTTTTGTTTTAAACCCAGATATTTAAATATATATATATATTTTAGAGCAGTAATCACAATACAATGAAACCGTGATATTTTTATCTATGGTTATCATACCATCAGAATCTTATACCGGCCCATGCCTAAGCACGTGTCGGACATATCTGAATATGAAAAAATCCATATCATCTATAATGATGCAGAACGTTTGGGAAAAGTTGGGAATCCATGGATATTAATTTAGTATTGCTTGTATTTTGTGGTCTCTTACAGTGCCAGTAACATTGTCTTACATTTTTGGAATCACCAAAGACCACAGTTACAGCTAAAATTATTCTTTAAGGTTTTACTGAAGAAAAAAAAATATTGCAAGCCTAATTGTATATAAATTTACAACACTTTTTTTCCTGTATAAACTATCCCTTTAAGCACTGTCCAAATCTCCATTTAGTGCCTTCAGCTTGGGTTTCAGTTCATGCCAGTGGTCTTTTGTCACCCTTAAGTTGCACCATTCTGCCAGCCTCAGGTTCATTTGTTAAACAGCAGACAAGCAGACAGTCGAGCCATGACCTGTTGTCATTAATCACTCACTGTCAACAGTCTGGGACACCACAGTAAAGAGAGGCCCTCAAATAAGACACTGCTACGAGAAACACTGCTAATAAAGCACTTCAAGGAAATGGGACCAATTTTGATCTGAAGGCATTTCAATATTACATCTCATTTTAATATTCAAAGATGCCTTAAATTGTGGTCACACAACATTATGACACATATACATTAGGCTTTTTTCATACACTCCACTAGACATAATATGGTATTACATCTGCAGCATAAAAATAAAATAAAACAGAACAATTTGTGAGATTATCATTGTCAACCAGAAGAGAAATGACAAATTTGGAGTTATGCATGTAGTCCTGCAGTGAAGGCAGGAAAATTATGTATTTATTTCCTAATTAGAAGTGAATTTCATTTAAAGGGTCGTGAAACTACCATCTTTCAGTTCAAGTCTACCTCAGAATTTTTTTTAAAAATGCTTCATGATGGGCGTAGAGCTCTGCGAGCAGAAGGAGGAGTGGGCATGGTTGGCAGAGCAGGGGTAAAGAGGGAAGCGAACAACTGTTGTTTGTTGGCTCACAAAATGAGACACAAACCTTGAAAAGACTCATGATTTTATAGTTTAGAAAGTTAAAATGCAAAGAAATAAGAAACAGTAGGTAATTTATTCCCTGTTACATATGTTATTTGTAATTTCATTTACACATAACCACAATTTGTTATATCTCGATAAAGATAATCATGTTATATAAACACTATAAATGAGAAGGACTTCTCTCCTCCTAAATCCCCGGGCTGAATGCAGACACAGTGGATACCAGTGCAGCAGGTCTCTTGCCCTATCTAATTCAACCATTAGCCCTGCCGGTAATCTGGTAAACACGGCAGCACAGATATAAGCGATGTGTCTGAATAGTAACAAACTCAACTAATAAAAGACAACGTCTGCTATTCTCCAATTCTTGCTGCAAACCACAACTTTGCTGTATCGGCCCGGACAGCATTGGGAAAAACACGCAACAAACCCCGTGGAACATGAAAACAAACACATACAACTCACGGGCTCACCCAGTTATTGGGTCTCACAGCTTGGCAGGTCTGCACGTGCTCTCATGAACAATTAGGAAGCAGGGTCTTCTCATAGGATAAGAAACTCAGCTTTGAATAATAATGAGAAACTGACACGTCATCACTCCACTCCCACGGCAAAAATAATTTTAAACCCGTAGATGAAATTAGCTGGCAAAAGCTGAAAACTAGTCAGTTTTCCCCACAATTTAAGCTGACAGGTGCTGACGTTGTTTTAAGTAATACTCACACACACAAATCTGTTAACATATTAAAAAAAGTACTCCAGGGTGTCTTGAACCTTTAACAACAGTAACGTGTGAAATAGATAGATATGTTTAATGAAAAAAATAATAAATTGTACTCTCATTAAATGCAACTTTTTTGTCTTTCTAGGCACTTTGTGACTTTTCTTACTTCATACACATGAAAATAAACTTTTTATTAAATTTGTTCTTTTTTGATGATTTTTATTTATTTTATCAAATTTATAATATCAAAATGCAAAGCAGAAAAAGTGGGAACGATAAATGTTTGATATATCCCCCATGCAACAGACATGGCAATGCTTGAGTTGGGTGACACCATAATAACGAGATAATTCAAATGCAAATATGAAAACATCCTGGTTTATTTTACACAAAGAAATTAAACATCAATTTTACTCAGCCGATTCGAATGTTATCACTCGATTGAATGGGCTTTGTCAGTGGTTATCAGCTGATATATTTGAGTCAGCAGGGGCCTTCTGCGGCTACCGGTAGGCACAGATGACTGTTATCAACCACCCACGTGTGTAATCAGCTAGATCACATACGGCTGTGACCAGAAGTTAACGAGAATTATTTATATTACTTATTAAATTTCCCATTAATTGTATTTTATTAACGTCGACCCCTACCCCAACCCTAAACCCAACCACACAATAATGTAAAAACCGATCTGGATCTGGAGTCTTCCCTATTAGTATAGCTGATAACCATGTAGATGGATGATAACAGCCTTCTGAGCCTACCGGTACGCAACGAAAGTCCCTACTGGCCCATATCTATCAGCTGATAACCACCGATAATGATAACATTCGAAGCAGATGCAGCACTCCTATAGCTCTGCACTGCTGGCTCTATGAAACAGCCATGTACCGACTCACTTTATAATCTCTCATGTACAGCTAAGATCCATAAAATATGTTCCCACGGATATGTTTGTGGTTTGATTTCGCACCAAACTTCCCAGTGAGTCATATTCACTACACATCTTGTGGGCATACAAATAAAACCAATGTACCAACTATTTTCATGAACAAATTATGATTCTGCTGTAACATTTATTGGAAAATAATTTTGTGTGAAGCAAACATTCTGGCCCAACTAACATGAATTCAGAGGAAACTGTTTTTAAATTAATTTATTTTTATTTATTTGTGTGTGTACTTGTTTATGTGGTTTACAAGCTGTGTTGGGGTAAGTTGCTTTTGAAAGTAGTGCATTATAATATTAAGTTAGTCCCCAAAAAGTAATTAATTGTGTTACTTGGTTACTTTTCTTAGTAAAAGTAACTTACTTTTGCATTACTTTTCCTTGCCATTGGATCCTCTAAGTGAACAGTCGAACCAGTTCATTAAATTGAATTGAATTGAGTTGCTGTGAAACGGTTTGAGTCTTCAGTAAGTACTTAGTTTTTAACATAAGTAACTAGAACAGTACACTGACTCATCTGCTGTGAAAAAACAGACCTGATGATGATGATGATGAGTGTGAGCCGCCTGTTCCCTCGCAGCACACTCTCTCATTGAGTGTGTGATTCAACCTGATTCTAGGTCATTTTTTATTCAGCAGTATATTTTTTTAAAGCCAATTAAGCAATGTAAAAAGTAACCTACTCACATTTTTTAAAGTGACTCAAATAATATACTTGTTTTTAAGAGTAATATGTTACTTTACTTGTTGCTTTAGAAAAGTAATATTATTTGTAACGTGCATTACTTATAACGTGTTACCCCAACACTGTTTACGAGGACACGGAATTGTACAGTGACATGGGCATGACCTAGAGTAGTCAACATTTGAAGTGGACCATCACCTTTCATCAAAGCTGATCTAAAACCATTTTGAAAAACCTTTTTGATCCCCTTCAAATCTTGACAACTAGTTGTACGTGGTTTATGAGGCTTTTTAAATATATTTAATATAGTAATATTTTATATATTAATATATTAATAATATAAATATATTTAATATATTTAATTATATTATATATATAAATATATATAAAGCATTTCTTGTGTCTTCATAATTCAATCATTCAAAATTTGCCACAGGTTTCCTGTAAGGGTTGGGTTTGAGGGGTATAGGTAGGGTTAGGGTAAGGCCATATAATAAGTGTTTTTGCAGTGCGAAATACATTATGCCTATGGAGAGCCCTCGTTAATCATATATACAAATGTGTGAGTGTGTGTGTGTGTGTGTTGGTGCATAAAAAGGCTCCTTGGAGATTCTCCTCCTTTGCTTGTTATAGGAAGCTTGTTTCCAGGACTGCTTTTGTTCTTGTGATTAGCTTTGCATAATTGCTCTTTAATCTTACAGCACTGCCAGTTGTGACTGTCACAACTAGTTATTTCGCTTGAAGGTGACTTCTAACGAAAAGTTGCTGCTGCAAGTTCCATTACCAAACCTTTACAGAGAGATTAGTGGAGCTCTTCAAAGAACATGCAAAGGCTTATGGGCCATTGAGCTGTGGCTGAAGAGTTGACAAGCATTGAGTGCTGTTTCACTCAAGCAAGAGTATCAACCACTCTGGGATTGCCAATATTGAGATGGATTACTCTTAAAGGAGGTAGTTTATCTAAAATAGAAAATTCTCCCATTGTGTAGTCACTTTTCAATTGAAAATCGAATAAAAAATATTAAGAATCCAGGTACCAAACAGTTGATGATAGTTTATCTTCCCAGCAGGCACAGGATGTCAATATGATGTCAGATTGATGCTTTACCCTAATGTCGTAGGACGTTGCATTTTGATTGGAAATGAAAATCAGATTGACGTCAGAACCCAACGCCAGGCCGACGTCAATGTCCAACATCGGACAGACATTGCATTTTGGTTACTTTCCAACACAACCTAAAAACAACCAAATATCAATGTATAATAATGTTACAGCTTGCTATTGTGTGGATGTTACCACTATGACGTCTATAAGACGTTGGATTTTGGTTGCCATAGTTAAGATGTTAACTCAATGTTGGATTTTGGTCACTTTCCAACACAACCTAAAATCAACCAAATATCAACGTCATTTCACATCATTATTGGATGTCAAAATAACATTGTCCTTAGATGCTGGAAACCTCAATCTAACCTAATATTAACGTATTATACGTTGTGTAGTATACGTTGTGTGTTCTGCTAGGCTGTTTCATCATTTTATATTTGAAAATTAGATCCATTGAAAACCCAAGGTGAATTACCGTACTCATAGGCATGCTTTAACTGAACTGAACTCATATTCCTACAATTACATCACAGATTGGGAATGGCAAAGCTTTTTTTTTTTTGCAGAATTACCTGCAGGCGAAGGATGAAGACAAAAGTCTCATCAGCTTCAGGTATGTCATCATCCTTCACAGCAATGAAGATGGTTTTACTGCTTTCAGAAGACAGGAGAAAAGCAGCTGCAGTTGTGGCCTCAAAGTCACCAGTGTCGTCTCCCTGAAGCTGGACAAGCACATGGAAATTCATGGAAATCAAGTCATCAACAGTCATCAACAATTTACTTCACAAAACAATTCTATTTACAGCAAGGTTTCTCACATCGTGTCTCTGGTCCAGATTCTACATGAGAGAATCCAATCCAGACCAACTTCAATTTTATATTTCAAGAGCACTAATTGCAAGAGCCACAAGTGTTTTCAGTTCATTCATATGGAAGTTGAGCTTGAAAGCTCACACAGTGCATTATGGCAATAAAACTGGCATGAAGAAAGTGTTGATAGCAGCCAAGAGCATCAGAAAGTTATGCATTTCTTGACTTCATGCTTATGTAGAGCAACAAATGCTGGGATTAAAAATGTGGATTTACTACTTAGAAAAGAAATGTGTGTAAAGCTATGCTGACACTGCATTATTTGCCCTATTGACTTCCATGTATACTGCAGACTGAAAATGCAAGCTTGTGTGACATCTTTCGCATGTCGCTGTGTTCTGAAGTTCAAGCTTAGTGAAATCTAACCGGCAAATTTGCATCACGTGATTTATTGAGACCACTAGAAGATCAAAAACGGAAGGGGGTAGAATTGGCATGGATGGAGGGGATGTGTCCCCACCAATATCTACCAATTACTGAAATGTCCCCACCAATAATTTAATCGACTTCAAAATAAAATAATGCTTCATCAACACTTAAGCCACTTTCACATTACAAGCGACTCGCAGTGGCAAAGCGAAAAGCGACCGTTCATTTCAGCGAAGAGTGAGCAATCTCCGTCGACCTTAGTCTACGCGAGCAACAGGGAATGTTGGTGACCAGGTGGGCATGTCAAGCGATGCGACAAAGTTGAGAAAGCTTCAACTTTAGGCAAATGAAGAGCAACTTTCTTGAGCGACAGCCAATAGGAACACCAGTAGAGCTCATGTAATCCTCTCTCAGCTCACTCAGAGGCCAGTTGTATTCATGCTGTATAGACCTACACACCCCTGCGTTTGAAGCAGGTTGCTACAAAGTCGCTGCTAGTCTGAATGAAGCATTAGTAACTTACTTGTGCACAAAGGATTAAAGTCAAGTTTGCTTGACTATGAGTTCACTATAACCAAGGCTTTGGTTCTCTCAAATTCTCTAGATTCATACCTCCTCAAAGCCAGATTGCAGTAAAATCTAGCCTAATCTCACGAGAAAACGCTAGTATTTTACGTTTTGTCAGTTTAAAGGCTAATTCGTACGAGTTCAGTCGTACGAAATTGCACAATTTTAAAAAGGAGGCGTGGCACCTAACCCCACCAAATCATGAGCAAATCATACTAAATTGTACGAATTAGATCATACTGATTCATTCGAATTAGCCACTAAATCAAAAAGTTACGAATTGCAGTGAGATTGAGTTGCTAAAATCATGACTTTGTAGCATGGAACAAGATTCATTAATTGTTATTTGTATTATTAAGTGTTTATTTCCTATTATTAAGTACTTTGTTCATGTTTATTAAAAGCGCAAAAACAATTTGCGCAAAGCATGTGCTCTAGGGATGTATGTCCAAACCAATTTCAAGAGCGAATCTACGCCCTTCCAAAAAATGTGACCTCTCTGTCCAGAAATTAGCAATATTGAGCAATTGCTTATTTTATCACCATCTTGTTTTGTCCCAACCCTTTTTCGCAGTACCATCCGACAGAATTTTGCATACTCAAGCTAGTGTGACTGCAGCTTTAAACTTGTAATCTTGTTAGTTTTTAATGTTTTTTTTCTTTCTTTTTTTTTTTTTTGGTCATGGTCCAAAATGAAAGACAATCATTTTCCTGAGTAAAATAATTTTTTTCAGTGCTAGTTTTGTCGTGACATGCAGTCAGTGAATGATGTTTGGCATAATCAGTCGGCACTCTTCAGTGCAGTGAGTGTTTGAATGGGCGACTCGAGGATGTAAGTGTTATGAAGCGGACAGGAGACAGAGGTAAGGAAACGTTAGGGTGTTTATTGAATGACAACAAGGAGCACATGAAGGATAGCCAGGAGGATCAGGAATGATGTTGGGGTCTTTTCCTCCGTGGCTGGGTAACAGGAATACACGAGGATGGACAGCACACACCAGATACAGCTGACAGAGGATGACACAGACTTGGAAGGACTGGAAGACAGGACGATTCGGGAGGACCAGGAAGACTAGGAGGAATACAAAGAGAACAGGTAAGTAAATCGTTTGTTTAGCTGAGGATGACTACGCTGAGTGGTCGCTCAGTTGTCCGCTTCGTCGAGACGAGCCCGGACAATGAGCGACTGGAGTGCTGTGCTTTTATCTGGTGCTCGTGAATGTGATGCAGCTGTGTGCTCATTAGAAGTCAGGTGATGGTGATCTTCGTGAGTGGGGGTCGTGAGAGCCTGACCAATCCATGACAGTACCCCCTCCCAGGGCCCGCTCCTGAGGGCCGACACCTCCGACGCCGTGGTGGTCTCCCTCGCCTCTAGGCGCTGGGAACTCAGGGTGGCTCTCATGAAGCTCCACCATGAGACTAGATCGAGAATATCAGCTCTGGGAACCCATGTCCTTTCTTCGGGGCCGTACCCTTCCCAGTCCACCAGGTACTCCAACTGGCCACCACGACGTCGGGAACGCAAGATCTCCTTCACTGCGTAGACGGCTCCTTCTTCTAGGAGCAGTGGAGGAGGGGGTTCCTCTTCGTGGTCAGGCTCTGTGGAGGGAAGAACAGGATCGTGATAGGGTTTCAGGAGTGATACGTGGAATGTAGGGTGAATACGGTAGTGAGAGGGTAATTGTAGTTTGTAGGTGACGGGGTTAACCTGTTCCACGATGGTGAAGGGACCAACAAATCGGGGACTTAACTTGCGAGAGGGCAGTCGCATGCGTATGTCCCGGGTGGATAGCCACACCTTTTGTCCGGGTGTGTATCTGGGTTCTTCAGACCTTCTTCTATCGGCGGTTACCTTGCTTCGACGGACTGCCCTCTGCAGATGTTGATGAGCCTCGTCCCAGACTCTCTCGCTCTCCCGGAACCAGTGATCCACTGCGGGGACATCAGATGGTTCGCCATCCCAGGGAAAGAGCGGTGGTTGGAAGCCCAGGACGCACTGGAATGGCGTGAGTCCGGTGGAGGGTTGCCGCAGTGAATTTTGGGCATATTCTGCCCAGCCCAAATACTGGCTCCAGGAGCTCTGGTGACCACTGCAGAAGGTCCTCAGGAACCGTCCCACCTCCTGAATCTTCCTCTCTGTCTGCCCGTTGGTTTGGGGATGATATCCAGAAGAGAGGCTGACGGCCACACCTAGGAGCTTGAAGAAGGCTTTCCATAGACGTGAGATGAACTGTGGACCTCTGTCCGACACAATATCTTCTGGAATACCAAATGACCTGAAGACTTGATTAAAGATATTGTCGGCTGTTTCAAAGGCTGTGGGAAGACCTTTCAGAGGGATTAGTTTGACAAACTTTGAGAATCTATCTACTATGACTAGAATACAGGTATTACCTTCTGACGAAGGGAGATCAGTGATAAAGTCCACTCCTAGGTGTGACCAGGGACGGTTCGGAATCGGCAAGGGATGGAGCTTTCCAGCGGGTAGATGACGTGGGCTCTTGGATTGGGCACAGTCCTTACAGCCCTGAACATATTGCCTCACATCCCTTGCCATGTTTGGCCACCAGAATCGTTGGGATACTAGCGAGAGAGTATTGTTGATCCCTGGATGTCCAGTGCCTAGCGAGGTATGTAAGGAGTGGATCAGATCTACCCGGTGTTCAGGTGGTATGAACTGCGATGAGGAGGGCATCCCGGCGGAGCAGGGGCTTCCGGAGTGGCAACGACTGGAGGAGCGTTCCAGGTGATCGGACAAATGGAGATGTGTTCGGGAAGAATCTTCGTGGGAGTTCTTCATGATCGTGATGCTCGTGTAAACGAGAGAGAGCGTCTGCTCTTAGATTCTTGGGTCCTGGACGATAGGAACAGGAGAAATCAAAACGTGAGAAGAAAAGTGACCATCTGGCTTGACGTGGACATAGTCTCTTGGCCTCTTTGATATATTGGAGGTTTTTGTGATCTGTGATCACCTGGAACGGATGTTTGGCCCCCTCCAACCAGTGACGCACTCTCCAAGGCTAGCTTGATTGCTAGCAGCTCCCTGTCTCCTATGCTGTAATTCTGCTCCGCCGGGCTCAACTTCCGAGAGAAATAGGCACAGGGATGCAGTCGGGGCGGTGTTATTGATGTTGAGATAATACTGCCCCGACGCCGGTGGTGGATGCGTCCACTTCCACCACGAAAGGAAGATTTGGGTCAGGATGAGTCAGGAGTGGGGCCCTTGTGAACTCCTTCTTAAGAAGGCGGAAGGCTGCGGCTGCTTCTTTGGTCCACTCCAGTCCTTTGGGTTTACCCTTGAGGAGATTAGTGAGAGGTGATGTAATCCTGCTGTAGTCCTTGATAAACCGTCTATAAAAGTTAGCAAACCCAAGAAACCTCTGGAGCTCCTTAATGGAAGTGGGTTCTGACCAGGATAGAACAGCCTCAATTTTCTTCCCATCCATACGTATACCGGTTTTGATCAATGATGTATCCCAAGAAATGAATCGACTTCTGGTGGAATGAGCATTTCTCCGCTTTGAGGTAGAGGTGATGTTCTCTCAATGTGTTGTAGGACCTCCGCAACGTGTTGGCGATGTTCGGCCTCACTCCGGGAGTAAATGAGGATGTCATCTATGTACACTATTACAAAGTGGTGAAGAAACTCCCGGAGGACTTCATGAATGAAGTTTTGGAATACGGAGGGGGCGTGACCAGACCGTAAGGCATGACCTCATATTCATAGTGGCCAGTAGGGGTCACGAATGCTGTCTTCCATTGGTCCCCCTCACGTATTCTTATCAGATTATACGCGCTGCGGAGGTCCAATTTAGTGAAGACTTTAGCTTCTCGGAGCTGTTCCAAAGCGGCTGGTACCAGAGGAAGGGGATATCGGTATTTTACTGTACCGTTATTAGGACCCTGTAGTCGATGCATGGACGCAGCCCTCCGTCCTTCTTGGCCACAAAGAAGAAGCTTGAGGCGGCTGGTGATTTTGAGTGACGTATGTACCCTGACTCAGAGCCTCCCTTATGTAATCTTCCATTGCCTGATTCTCTGGAAGCGAGAGCGGGTAGATCCTACCTCTTGGCAACTGGGCATCTGGAACTAGGTCGATCGCGCAGTCCCATGGCCGATGCGGCGGTAGCTGGGAAGCTCTCTTGGGGCAGAAGACATCATGAAAGGAGCGTCTCCTTAGGAATGTGGATAGACTGCTTCTCAGGAGGGCTCTCGACCGATGTTGCAAACAAAGAGATGGGGTTCCGACCTTGAAGAGGGAGATTTGGAAAACAGGTAGGTGTACATCCAGATCCCATTTCTTTATCTCTCCTGTGCCCCAAGAGATGATGGGATCTGCTTCACCAGCCACGGGCGCCCTAGATGATGTCCATATTGCACCCTCCAGAACCAGAAATTGAATCCTCTCTTGATGTAACAGCCCCACTTGAAGAAGGATGTCTTCGCATTGTCGATGGATACGGGTCGAAGATCGAGTGCACTGGGTTATCGGTTGTATCTGGTATATATGCGAGGAGCCTCAGTACGAGGTGGAGTTGACGACAGAGGGATTGGGAGATGAAGTTCCCTGCTGACCCGGAGTCGATGAGGGCTGTGACAAGGAGAGAAATAGAGGCAGTAGTTATTTGTACGGTGGTAGTAAGTGGTTTACATTGTTCAATATTCGTACTGAATACACTCACTGAAGTCCGAATGGGACGAAGGGGACACTCCATACGGGTGTGTCCACTGACACCGCAGTATAGACACAGACCCCGGGTCAGCCTCCTCTGTCGTTCCGCTGATGTCAGTCTTCCAGACTCTATTATCATGGGTTCTGGTTCTGGAGAGGCTGTTGACTCAGGCGATTGGAGGAGTGCAGACGAGGGGGTGATGGTGTCCTGTTGATAGGAACGGAGACGATCGGAACATCGGAGAGAATGTTGGATGAATCTCTCCAGACCCATTGTATCATCTAATGTGGCCAGCTGGATTCGGAGAGGGGGTTCCAAGCCGAGCCGGTACGTGGTCAACAACGATCTCCATTCCATCCACTTGCAGCTGCTAGAGTGCGAAACCGAGAGAGATACATATCCTGTGTAGATAGAGTACCTTGCTTTAGATGATACAGCTGCTCTCCAGCGGCTACTTCCCCATCAGACGTCCAAACACCTCTTTGAAATACTCCGTGAAGGTAGTGATGGAATTCATGACCGGCCCGGCTTGGTTCCAGATCGTCTCAGCCCATTTAAGTGCAGGTCCAGAGAGTAGAGATACGATGTAGGCGATCTTTGACTTATCTGTGGGATATAGAGAAGGTTGCATTTCGAATATGAGGGAACATTGTAACAGAAAACCATTGCACTCCCCCGCTCCGCCTGAGTAGGGCGCTGGTCGGGCCATGGGACTGGAAGGAAGGGCCGAAGAAGAAACTGTGGAGGCGGAAGTGCTCGGTGCTGGTGGTGCGTTGGAAAGTGGAGCTGGTGGCTGTAGAATCCGCTTCAACTGGTCCACCAGCTCTTGAAAGTGATCGAGGGTGCTCATGTTGTCGTCGTTATGGGTCCGGGCTTCTGTTATGAAGCGGACAGGAGACAGAGGTAAGGAAACGTTAGGGTGTTTATTGAATGACAACAAGGAGCACATGAAGGATAGCCAGGAGGATCAGGAATGATGTTGGGGTCTTTTCCTCCGTGGCTGGGTAACAGGAATACACGAGGATGGACAGCACACACCAGATACAGCTGACAGAGGATGACACAGACTGGAAGGACTGGACAGGACGATTCGGGAGGACCAGGAAGACTAGGAGGAATACAAGAGAACAGGTAAGTAAATCGTTTGTTTAGCTGAGGATGACTACGCTGAGTGGTCGCTCAGTTGTCCGCTTTCGTCGAGACGAGCCCGGACAATGAGCGACTGGAGTGCTGTGCTTTTATCTGGTGCTCGTGAATGTGATGCAGCTGTGTGCTCATTAGAAGTCAGGTGATGGTGATCTTCGTGAGTGGGGGTCGTGAGAGCCTGACCAATCCATGACAGTAAGTTCTCAGAAAAAAAGCTGACAAAGCAAAAACTATTGGACAGAGAGGTACATGTTCACTTTGCTTCAATCCACCACACAAATCTGCTCTGCTATGTAAGGAGGTAGCACAGTTCTTTGATATTACGCCGGGATGAGTTTATAGTTATAGCCATATTATGTCAAATGGTGAAGTTTTTTTCCTTGCCATTTCATGCCACTGGCTTGCTCGGATCGGGACTTGTGGAGCTGTGCTTCGGTGGGTTGCTCTTCAGTGTTTAAACTTTCAGCAGTGAAATTTAACTGAACTAAACTGAACTTCAACTCTGAAATCAGGACTTTACTAGAACTATGTTAAGCTGCTTTGACACAATCTACATTGTAAAAAGCGCTATTTAAATAAACATGAATGAACTGAATTGTATTGAATAAACTAGAAAATACCCTTCGTCAAACCAATCAACAAAGTTATATTTTGAGCGAGAAGCTAATGGTTAAATTCAAATAAATTATTTATGTATAGTTAAGTTAAAAGTGCTCCTGTCAGTCGCTGAGATCAGCTGAAGGGGTTCAAAAATGGTTAAACTCTACTATAAAAACTGTAGGGGAGTTGTAAAACAATCCTCTTTCCAAAAAAGTGTAGAGTTCCTTAAAGAATGAGCTGAGCATAATCTAAGACTTCCATTAGGAAATAAAGTGTTCTGTTTAAAGCATTTGTATAATGTACAGTAAAGGGCATTGTTCTTTTTTTTTTACAAAAAGTAGACCTTTTAGCAGTTTTTCGACTTACTTCCTTTTAATTATGAGATATAAATACTGCAATTTATATTTTAAGCACATTTTCTTTTGCTGGATTAGCTTGTCAAATGATCACACTTTTTTTGTGTACCAAAAACATGTTCTAAAGATATAGAATAAAAAAATATAAAGAGGCTACTCATTTTAGGCTACTTTTATATCACTAGGGGGAAATAGCAATCTGTTAAAGTTTTAAATTGAAAACTGTGGCTTATTGTCATTTATTAGTCAAATAACAAACTGGCTAGCACATTCAACTGTTCTCAGTCAGAATTTTTCCCCGTAATGAAAGCTTCAGCTGTTTCCATTCGTCAATATTATGTTTTATCTTTGTCAGCAATGGATCATAATTTAACATCATTTTCATTTAAATTCTGAGTCAATTTTATCCCTAAATATTTATTTCTTTTAGAAGCCAAATTGTGTTACTACAAGTGAATGACAGGTTTTGGATACTGGCATAGTCTCTGATTTTTTCCAATTTATTTTATATCCCGATACGTATGAATACTATTGTATTCTTTTCATTAATGGAGGTAAAGATTTGAGTGGTTCATAGGATAGTAATTAGATATCATCTGCATTCAACATCAACTTGTGTGACTTAATGTCTTTTACCCCCTAACACCCCTACTATTTGAGTCTGCCCGAATCATAAAAAATAAACATAATAATAATGTAGAGCTTCACAATTTTTCTAGCTTTTCTTGTAGAAAAAAAGTACATTGAAAATTCATGGCTAACAATGGCCTAATAAGTATAATATGGGCCACTTTTGGTGCTTCACAACTTTTTATTTCTTTTAAGAATAAGGTCAAAGATTTAGAATAAAAGTTACATGTAAAATGCTTTCTCTATAACAACAATACAGGGAAATGGACTTTACTTGCATCAGATTTCACTTGGTCTTAAAGCCTTTTCGATGGGTTATTTGATAACTTATGATGGCTTAACAGTCAAAATAGGACAAATCGTCACCTTGGAATTCTAAGGTTCTATCTGCATTCTGAATGATTTTAAGATATTAAGCTTCAAAGTTTTTGCATTCCATATAGCAAACAGTATGTGTGTAACATTTGTTTTTTTTTTTTTTTTATAAAAAGTCTTAAAATGTAAACAACATACATCCCATAATGCAAATAAGTTGTCATTTATTAGGAATCTGTCAATAGAACCTTATAATTCTAAGGTGACGAAATGAGCTAATTTATGGGACAAATACTGGACTTTGTCAGTGAGGGGGGGGGGGTCTTTCTAACCATCCAATCACCCCCCCCCCCCCTACTAATTGGCTATGGGCCTGATGTATAAAACATTTACATTACATTAGTAGACGCTAAACATCTTAAAAGTGTGCAATGGGAAATCCCTGACCTCTCCTAAACTCAAGCAACACCATCTGGTTGACAACTGGCACCTTTAGCACACGCTTTGATGCCACCCACAGAAAGCCGCTACAAAACAGTCTCTCAGATCCTTCCTTCGGCTGTGAATTCATGGAACCCATTCAATGAACCGGCAACACTTACCGACTTACCATGCGTGCTAAACAGGCATTGCCTGTTTTGACAGTAGGCATATTTGTGTTTCTATGCTAATTATGGCCATATGTGCTGTGCAATGATTTACCAGACAGATGTTTCGGGTGTTGAGCCCTAACCAGTTGTTAAGGCATTAACACATCAGGCAGCACAGAAGCTCTGTATTGTTTGCTCAAAAGATTTCAGTTCTGTGGGGTTAACATCAAATTTATGTCACTCAGTTTCCTGTTAAAATTACCAAAATAATGACTAAATTAGTCTAATGCATGTGTCTACATGACTTTCTACTGATGCTATTAATAGAAGACATATTTAGACCTAATTTGGGATACGTGCCCAGGAATACATTTTTGGGAACTGTGAAGTATGTGCCATTTTGTGTGTAAAACATGCACTACAGGGTGATAGGATGCCATAAAAAGGCAACTGATTTGTGTGCTTTAAAGATGAACTTGAAGCTTTGTTGCTTTAAAATTTTGCCATGGTAATATGAGTTCATGGTCTGATTCATAGTGATTAGATGATTAGTTTGAGTCAATCTTAAACTAATAATTTTTTTTTTTTTAATGAAACCAGTGTGGAGGATTCAAAAACTGGAAAGATCTGAGGTGTGTTTCCCTAACGCATTGTTAACGAACTGTGGCTGTTAAATTACATTGAATTCTAACAACATTACTTGCGACCATAGCTGCATTGGCCTAATTTTGACTCAGCAATTATTTTGTGCCATTCACCTCACCATTGACAAGGTTATCAGTGAAGTAATCACTTTATGTTTTGTCCATACATTTAACAAAGCCATTATAATGTGAAGAACTGTCTAACTGGCTAACTGACTAACTGACTAACTGACTGACTGACTAGTTGGTTGGTTGGTTGGTTGGTTGGTTGGTTGGTTGGTTGGTTGGTTGGTTGGTTGACAGACTGACTGAATGACTAACTGACTGACTGACTGACTGGTTGGATGGTTGACTGACTGACTGACTGTTTGGTTGACTGACTGGCTGATTGACTGACTGACTGACTGACTGACTGACTGACTGATTGACTGTCTGCCTGGTTGGTTGGTTGACTGACTGACTGAATAACTGTTTGGTTGACTGACTGACTGACTGACTGATTGACTGACTGACTGACTGACTGACTGACTGACTGACTGACTGACTGGCTGGTTGGTTGACTGACTGACTGACTGAGTGGTTGGTTGGTTGGTTGGTTGGTTGGTTGGTTGGCTGGCTGACTGACTGACTGTTTGACTGACTGACTGACTGACTGGTTGGTTGACTGACTGACTGACTGAGTGGTTGGTTGGTTGGTTGGTTGGTTGGTTGGCTGGCTGACTGACTGACTGTTTGACTGACTGACTGACTGACTGACTGACTGGTTGGTTGACTGACTGACTGGTTGGTTGACTTGACTGGTTGACTGACTGACTGGTTGACTGACTGACTGACTGACTGACAGGTTGGTTGACTGACTGACTGACTGACTGGTTGACTGACTGACTGACTTGTTGACTGACTGACTGACTGACTGACTGACTTGTTGACTGACTGACTGACTGACCAACTGACTGACTGGTTGGTTGACTGACTGACTGACTGGTTAGTTAGTTGACTGACTGACTGACAGTCTGTTTGGTTGGTTAGTTGGCTGACTGACTGACTGACTAGTTGGTTGGTTGACTGACTGACTGACTTACTGACTGGTTAGTTGGTTGACTGGCTGACCGACCGACCGACCGACTGACTGACTGATTGACTGACTGACTGACTGACTGATTGACTGTCTGCCTGGTTGGTTGGTTGACTGACTGACTGAATAACTGTTTGGTTGACTGTCTGACTGATTGACTGACTGACTGACTAACTGACTGACTGACTGACTATCTGACTGACTGACTGACTGACTCACTGATTGATTGACTGACTGACTGACTCACTGATTGATTGATTGATTGATTGATTAATTGATTGATTGATTGATTGATTGATTGATTGATTGATGATTGATTGATTGATTGATTGATTGATTGATTGATTGATTGATTGATTGATTGATTGATTGATTGATGATTGATTGATTAATGAAACAGCAAACAATCCCATTCAGTACTTTAAAGTATTCTGAGTTTTTTTTATTAAGTTACTAAACCTGTGTAATCTAACAAAATACATCACTATAGTCTATCCTATTCTAACAAATCTGTAGTGAAATACTTTTTACAAGTCACCTTCCCATCTCTGTAAAATAAACAAAACAGACTAAACCGCTGGTGGTGTTAGGGCTACATGTTTCACTTGTAAACTTACCAAAACCAGTGCAGTGACATTAATCGGATCTCCAACTCGTTCCACCACAAGCCGCACAATGGCTCTGCTGCTCTCATTCACCACAAACTGAGTCTGGCCCTGAAACCTCAGCTCTGCCGACTCGGACCTGACACTCGTGGTGAGCAGCATCAGAAGCAGGCCAGACAGAGCCAGAACAGCTGGCATTCCTAAACACAAACAACACAAACATCTCAGTAATCATTCATCATATCTGGTATATGGAAAAAAATGTATGTTGTTATAGACTTGCTAACTGTTCATACAGGGTATAAATATATCAAAAAATAGGTACTGACAGAACTGAGAAATAAGAAACAATTGAATGAGAAAATTAAAAGTGTGATATAATTAAAGATGCCTCTAAGTCAACAATGGGACTGTGACTTAATTTTCTTTCACGTTACTGCACTTGAATAGTTAGACACATAATTATGTCAAAATGCTTGTTGTGTTAAACATTCATGCAAAACAGTTGGATATTTTGTCACCTTGGAATTCTAAGGTTCTATCTGCGTTCTGAATGATTCTGAGATATTGAGCTTCAAAGTTTTTGCATTCCATATAGCAAACAGTATGTGTATGTGTGTTTTTTAAATAAAAAGCCTTAAAATGTAAGTATCTTATAAAAAACATCCCATAATGTGAATAAGTTAACAAGACATTTAATAAGAATATGTCAATACCTCAATTTTGACAAAAATGTCAGATAGAACCTTATGATTCTAAGTGACGATTTTTTAGTTTAACATAAGGAGTCGAGTGAACACAAGGTATTGGATAAGTATTCAATCTGCAAAGCTTTAACAAAATATACAACTTGATGTTTATTTACCTACCCTCATTAGAAACCATGGGTACTAGTTTTATTTTGCCTGTATATGTTTGTTTGTTTTTAAGCCGAAGGCAGAACTCGACTAAATATCCTTTGTATCTTTAATTCATATCAGTTTATTGTTTCATTTCTAAATGTAAATTAGAATTTTTTTCCCTATTAAATTTCTCTAGTTTTTCTTGAATGAATGTAATAACTTATTTATTCTGTTGTGTTTGCCGATATTTATTCTGTACTTATTTGTTCTTATTTTCAATAATAAAAAATAAAATAGTATTAAAAAAACATATTAAAATTTCCTCATACTATAAAATAAATAAATAATTATTCTTATGCTGTGAGATTTCAGTCATATGATGTGCTTCTGAATGACTGTATTTAAATTTCTGTCGTGTTTCAGCAAAAATTGCTCATCACCGCGTATCTTGTCACGAAGCTTGTTGTCAGGACACGGTGTTACAATGTCACCTGCTCACCTAATGTTTACGCTGGTAATATTTATATTATTTGCTAATAAATAACTTCATGTGGAACTCTGAATCTGCGTCTCATTTTGGAGTCTGCAACTTTCCACCGGAGGTTGCATTTCGGTCACAGACGCATGCTTTTGGAGCCTTTCTGAATGAATGAAATACGCGGTTTTCCACCAAGGCAATCTGGGGTGCTGAAATATAATTGGCTAAAGTGACATTGGGCATGTTAAAATGACCAAAACAAAGACAGCCATTCCGGCACAGAAAACTCAAAGCAGAATATCTGACCTCAGCATTGTTTTTCAGATAACAAGATATTTTTTCAGATTTTTTCCACATTTTTTTGAGTGCCTTAGACTGATTTTTGCCTTTAACAATAAACTAATTTTGAATTTAGGAATTTATAAATAAATATAATATCAATGCATGTCTGACCCTTTTCCTTTAAGTCTGACCTTGAAGGTCGGATGCGGTTATTCTCACTTACAATTGGAGATAATTAAGACTGGCATTTATTGTGGTCAGCTCTTTTGAAGAGAAAGAGATTATAAAGTTTTATTGGTCGCCTCAGACAATGCCTGCCCCTCTCCTCTCTCTCTCCTCCTCTCTCTCTCTCTCTCTCTCGCCTCCTCTCTCTCTCTCTCTCTCTCTCTCTCTCTCTCTCCTCCCTCCCTCCCTCCCTCCCTTCCTCTTGTAGTCATAGCTAACAAAAATCAAACATGAATGTGTTTGAAACAGTGTCTGCTAGTCATCTGCTGCTTTGAAGAGCACACGTTCTTATATGTTCACTAAATTACATGGCTAATACTCATGCTCTGAATGAAGTCATCTTGTTTTTCTTTTACCTTTTTTTCACAGAAGGGCCGATTACCAAGGAAAGTTGGACATTGGTTAAATACAGCTCTTCATATGTTCCACTTCTGCTACATCATGCGGTTATTCTTGAGCCACAAGGTTGCTGAGAGTAGATGGCTTTCATCAATCAAGGTGCCATTTCAGATTACAGAGGGCTTTCTTTACGTTGACTTAGTGAGAAACCAAGTTTGAAAACAAGTTTGAGGGGGCAGAAATGCAACCATTGGCATTTTGCTAGTTTTACACTGTACCAACATTTTGTGTTTGTGTGTGTGAATCTAAATCATAATGTGTGTGTGGTGTGTGTATGTGTGTGTGTGTATGTGTGTGTGTGTGTATGTGGGTGTGTGTGTGTGTGTGTGTGTGTGTGTGTGTGTGTGTGTGTGTGTGTGTGTGCTGTTGTGTGGTGGTGTGTGTGTGTTGATGGCAAGAGGTGGGCAGGCAGGCAGGACGGCGCAGAGAGGGGGGCTGTGAATGCTATCAAAACTGGATTAGCGAATGCTGGCGGGCCGAGGCCATGGGGTGAGGGTACAAAGCCAGGACAGTAGAGGGGAAAGACTGGTATTCAACCCTGATTCTCTCCTGGAGCTGGGAACTTCCTGACTTGTTCAGACTGATAATGCAACAGACACACAACCACACTCGCAGCAGCACCTCTGTCTTATTTATTCTGGTGAGCTGACATTGTGTGATGATGAAATGCTACCTAATTTCTTTGAATGCATTTGTCCCGACTGTTTTTTTTTTAATTACCCCTGCTGATCTACATTTTCAAATCGAACCCCTCTCTTTCCTTCCTTCTGTACTCCTCAAGTAGTTCTGGGTTGCTGTACAGATTTTCCCAACCTTGCCTTTGCTAAAGAATTTATTTTTTCACTTGCTGACTGTCTAAAATGAAACAAACCAAAGCAAAATATTAACAGTTAGTACATTTTAAAACTAACAATAAATTCAAAACAGTTATTTGAATCTAGTATGCAATTTACTTAAATTATCATACGCTAAACAGACGTTATCTCTACCGCAACTGTCCTTAAATGGTTGCAGTATATGAGAAAAGAGTTGCGGAGAATGATGCCCACGATTGTTTTGTTAATAATAGGGAAGCTATGATGATTAAGCAGTTTTTACTCAGTGCATACTAAGACTTTGGAAAAGTTCATTTTCACCAAAAAAAAAAAAGTATATTTAACAATTTTGTAAACAGAGAAAAAAACCTGTTTCGGTAATGATAATCAAAAGTTGTGGAACCATTGTGACAGGAGAAAATTTTATACAAACTGGAAAAATATAAAAGATCTTCTTTTCTGGCAGCCATCTTGAAACACTATATATATATATATATTATATATATATATATATAATATATATTATATATATATATTGTGTGTGTGGTGTGTGTGTGTGTGTGTGTGTGTGTGTGTGTGTGTGTGTGTGTGCGTGTGTGTGTGCGTGTGGTGGTGTGTGTGTGTGTGTGTGTGTGTGTGTAGGTAAGTAGGGAGGTAGGATGGATGGATGGATGGATGCAAGGATGGATGGAAGGATGGATGGATGGATGGATGGATGGATGGATGGATATTTGGGTAGGTGGGTAGGATGGATGGGTAGGTGGGTAGGATGGATGAATGGCTGGATGGATAGATAGGATGGATGCATGGATGGATGGACAGATGTGTGTTTGGGTAGGATGGATAGATGGATGGAGGGATGGGTGGGTGGATGGATGGATGGATGGATGGATGGATGGGTGTTTGAGTAGGATGGATGGGTGTTTGGGTAGGATGGAGAGATGGATGGTTGTTGGGGTAGGTAGGATGGATGGATGGATGGATGGATGGATGGATGGATGGATGGATGGATGGATGGATGGATGGATGGGTGGGTGGACGGATGAGTGGCTGGATGGATGGATGGATGGATGGATGGATGGATGGATGGATGAATGGGTATTTGTGTAGGATGGATAGATGGATGGATGGATGGATGGATGGATGGATGGATGGATGGATGGATGGAGGATGGATGGATGGATGGATGGATGGGTGGACGGATGAGTGGCTGGCTGGATGGATGGATGGATGGTTGAATGGGTATTTGTGTAGGATGGATAGATGGATGAATGTATAGATGGATGGATGGATGGATGGATGGATGGATGGATGGATGGATGGATGGATGGATGGATGGATGGATGTTTGTGCAGGATGGACAGGTGTTTGGGTAGGATGGATGGATGGATGAATATATGGATGGATGGGTGTTAGGGTAGTTAGGATGGATGGATGGATGGAGTTTGGGTAGGATGGCATTATTACAGTAAACTAAATAATTAAATTAATCAATGAGCAAGCAGCATATGTTGCTTTATTTGAAGTCATATATGCTGTAATTCGCTGTACTGATAAATAAACACTCATGGCTTGGACTAATGCAGTCTGACTGACAGATACAGCATCTGTGTTTATTTGTTCCTCGTGAAGTTCATGCACGAGCAATTCAAGGCCATCAGTCAAGCCAGAGGTGACCACAGTCTGTTGGCCGCATCACTTGACATTGATAGAGACGGACACTGAGACACACTACACACCCATGGCCAGATCACCACAGGACACGCTGGCCTGAAGAACATCAAACGATTTATCAATGACCAGGAGGCCACCGAGCCGCCAAGACACTGGTGCTTTGGCTCTCAGGCTGACCCCAGGACAGTCCATTGTGGAGATGTCTCATTTTCAAAGACAAAATGAAGACGGTTTTCTTAGTGAAGGAGGTCAATCTACTCTCTTTTCCCACAGGCACACAGGAGGCCCACAGAAGCCATTCAATGCATCAAAAATTGCCCCAAAAAATGTCAAAAGGATAGAAAAGGGCATGCATTTTTGGGCAAATATTCAGCAATAAGCTGCTCCCACATGAGTTGCATTGGGCACTATGTGCTGTAAAGTCAATACAATGCCTCAGGTGGTCTCTTTCTCATTCGACATGGTTATCTCAGTTCAGTCAAGCAAACCCTGTAGCATACTTCACCTCATCTACTTTTTAAAAACAGATCGCTCAGGGTGATTTATATCTTCGCTGTGGTTTTTACTGATAGCTTTCTGGAATAACTCATTACAATAAAAATGCATGCCTGCCTATGCCAGGAAACTTGATTACAATGGCCTTTGTAATTCATTGTTGATGCTGAGTAAGCTACTTAATTCAGTCAGATTAGTAGATTAGCATGTGGGATATTTGCCCACTCTGTGCAACTCTGGAGGATTCATTTATGTATTATACTTGGGCTTTTTAAAGGGATAGTTCACCTAATAATGAAATCAAAATTCTATTATTATTTGCTCACTCTCATGCCTCAGGTTTTGGACAATGGGGTCTGGACCCCGCTTACTTTTAGTCCACACTCTTCGAAATAAACTTATATAATGCTGTCATTGAGGAGATATCTATTTATATTCATTCATTCATTCATTTTCCTTTGGTTTAGTGTCTTTTTCAGAGGTCACCACAGTGGAATGAACCACCAACTATTCCAGCATATGTTTTACGCAGCGGATGCCCTTCCAGCTGCAACCCAGTACTGGGAAACACCCATACTCACTCATTCACGCACACTTATACCTCAGCTGATTTAGTTTATTCAATTCACCTATTCCGCTTGTGTTTGGACTGTGGGGAAAACCGGAGCACCCGGAGGAAACCCACACCAGCTTGGGGAGAGCATGCAAACTCCACGCAGAAACGCCAACTGGCCCAGCCGACACTCAAATCAGCAACCTTCTTGCTGTGTGGTGACAGTGCTAACCACTGAGCTACCATGCCACCCCTGAGATGTCTATTCAAACACTTTATTTGTATGTATCGGTGCTGTTAAAACTGAAGGGTACAAAAGTGTACCTCTTTAAAGTGTACCTGCCCCAGTGACAGCATTGTACCTCTATTTCTTAGAGTGTATAAAGAAAGGCAGCTGAAACAGGCACTGGATACCTACATCAATTTACTGAAGAAAAATCTAATACAGTAGTACTACTTGAATTGTGATGACAGGAAGAATTGGAGTTCAACATCATCTTGGTAAAATAATTTATTCTTCAAACTAAAGCAATTTAAACCCAAATAGGAACTAAAACAGTTATCAAGTAAGTATTCTTTGTCTTGAAACATGTCAAATAATCAAAAGCGTCAGAATAGCATAGTTGTACCGACAAAGCAACAATTGAATATAATGCAACATATCCTATATTTTTTACAGAACAATTTCAGATAAGATATCCTCTGTGATCATTAATATATTTACAAATAATTGTTGTACACATAATTGTACACATTTTCTTTAGTAAAAAAAACTGATTGCAGTTGCATTATGCAATTAATTTGCGCATTATATGTTATATGTTACTCCCCAACAGTGATTGCGACAAAAATCATTTTGGTCATTTTGGTCAGATGATTCATTTATACTTGGAAGCAGACATCAGGAGATCTATTTGAATGATCTAGGCACAAAGTCTAAAGTGCATGGCACAAAAGCATTAAGGGTGTGTCCGAATCCACTTTTGCAATTTTAGGGATGGAAAAATACGTATTACGCAGCGGCAGCGGAGGGTTGTGCTTATTCTCTTAATGGGTTATGGGTGTGTTTTAAGCAAACGTGCATTAAACCAATCAGAGTCTCATCTCTCATTCCCTTTAAGAGTCAGTTGCATTGCGCCATGGCACATTTGCTATTTACATGGCGGACTTTGTTAGTGAAAAAACTGTGCGCTTCACTAGGGAGAAAACAGATTTTTTTTTTCTTTTTAAATATTTCCCAAATTATGTTTAACAGAGCAAGAAAATTTTCACAGTATGTCTGATAATATTTCTTCTTCTGGGGAAAGTCTTATTTGTTTTATTTCAGCTAGAATAAAAACAGTTTTTAATTTGTAAAAGCCATTTTAAGGTCGATATTATTAGCCCCTTTAAGCTATATTTTTTCGATAGTCTACAGAACAACCCATCATTATACAATAACTTGCCTAATTAGCCTAACCTGCCTAGTTAACCTAATTAACCTAGTTAACCCTTTAAATGTCACTTTAAGCTGTATAGAAGTGTCTTGAGAAATATCTAGTCAAATATTATTTACTGTCATCATGGCAAAGATAAAATAAATCAGTTATTAGAAATGAGTTATTAAAACTATTATGTTTAGAAATGTGTTAAAAACATCTTTCTGTTAAACAGAAATTGAGGGGAAAAATAAACAGGGGGCTAATAATTCAGAGGGGCTAATAATTCTGACTTCAACAGTAACTACCGCGCTCTGCACTGAACTTTAGACTAGCTTTCAGCTGGTCAGTGCCGCGGTCTGTTTCAGTTCCTCAAAATAGCAACACATCAACAATGTGCCTTAACACCCTCCTTTTGAGACCAGCACACCCCAATGGATTTGCTAACTAAGCAACATGGTGCAAAACAGGAAAATTAGGGTTGCAATGGTCTGAAAATAGCAACAAATCACATATACATGTCATGCACCTTATTGCAAGTGTATGATAGGGGCCTATAGGACTGCAACAAATGATTATGTTCATAATAAAATTGAACAATGTTTTAACAATTAATGAATCAATTATTATGTCAATGTCTAATCAATGGTTTTTAAATGATTATTTTGTGTTTGCGAGTAATAAAACACTACATGCATACTTCACTGGTGGGTCACATGACCCACCAAATGCCAACTGTCACAGAGGCAGCCATCCACTAATGGCAGCTACTGCCAGCCAGTTGAAGACTAAACCCCTCTCTCTGATCGTATCCACTCATAATTTTGATTTTGATTACTTCACCCACCTGACCCACTAATATAATGTTGATCAACGCATCACTAGGATTTCCCAAGTGCTCCAACATGCAGGCTGTGCTTCGTTTCTGTCAGCTTTGCTTTTATTTTATTAATTCATTAACTATTACAGCATAGAACAATGTTTTGTGTCTCATTTGTCCAGTTTGTAGCAACTATCTACAGTATGCAATAAGTGGAATAAAGTACATCCAGGCAGTTGTTTTCGCAAAATAAAGTCTTATACAACAGCCAATAAGCCTGTGTAGCTTTATTCTGATTAATATTCATATATAAGTTCTCTGTATTTGTGAGATTCTCTCACAATCTCTCGGTTTGCATGAGCTCTCTGTCAACGGATGGGAAATCAGGCTCTTTTAAGCCTGGTGTATCATCCTTATGATGCTCGTGGTTACACAATTTACAGGTCGTATGATAGGAATGGTGTTAATAAGCTATCAAGACACAAAAAGCGAAACGTGAGTGTTCAGTCTGCCATAACTGCCCTAAAAGTACAATTACTGAGCCAACACACAGAAGCCTGACAAACAAAAAAATTATATTTTCAGATGGCACTCAGATTTTCCCATCTGAACTCTGCATATACACATTTATTTATTTATTTATTTTTATTTATTTATTTATTTAATACATTTTTGCCCCACCCAAAATGTAAATACAACATAATTTAGTAATTGTATCACTAAAGCCCAACAAGAATTTGACCTCATCACCTCATGCCGCGGGTTCACATGGCAGCCATACCTCTTCACGTAACTGAGACACTGGATCACTGGATCGCCTGGCTGAGAATGTGATAAAGTGTACGGTTACGGGTCTACACTGCTGGCCCAGCAGTCGCCTCTAGTGTTACCCCTGCCCGGCAGCAGGATCCATAATCTTAACATCAATTATTCAATCAGCAAGACTTCACAGCCAGTACTAAGCAACGAGGAGAGTGGTGGTGTGTGTGTGTGTGTGTATGTCGGCGCTTGTGTTATGCAATACATTGAGCCTTCAGTGAGGTCACACACCTTGACTCCATGCACCAGAGCAAAGTCAATGTGGTGAACTACAGCACATGTAATGTTTTGAAACTTTCTCGTAACATTTCTAATTACTATTTTCAAGAAGAAATACTCCAAAGTTTCCTATACTTTAGCCACTTTTACTCAGAGCTTAAAATAATAACAGCATACACTGACTCCAAATTGCAGGCTTGACTTAATCTAATGGTCTGTCTACTTCTGTAACAACCTGTCTGATGAGACTGTGGTGAGCTTCAGTAATGCACATTTATCACAGTATATGACATGGTAGCAGAATTAAACCTATTACATGTCTTATGTACGGTAGCTCATGTTAGAAAACAGAGTTAAAAGCAACATCGATGCATCAAAAGTCTTAAACCATGTGGCTCTCATCTGGAAAAGGCTTTCATTTTCACAGGATGAACTAAGACCATCAAAATAAGAAAACCACACATAAACGCTCATCTTTTGAAAATATACGTATTCTATAGTTGAACATTACAGGCATCTGGGATCATATAATGTGCAGTCTGCACTTAAAAGCATCATCAGCACATTCAAAGACACAAACATGGTTTTATTGCAAAACATTATATATTCTAAGGCAACATCTATCGACATTACAGTAATACACTCGCCGGCCACTTTATTACTTTATTATTATTTACCTTACTAGTACCAGATTGGACCCGCTTCGCCTTCAGAACTGCCTTAATCCTTTGAATCATAGATTCAACAAGATACTGGAAATAATCCTTAAAAATGTTTGGTCCATATTGACATGATAGCATCACACAGTTGCTGCAGATTTGTCAGCTGCACATTCATAATGCGAATCTCCCGTTCCACCACATTCCAAATGTGCTCTATTGGATTGAGTTCTGGTGACTGTGGAGGCCATTTGAGTGCAGTGAACTCATTGCCATGTTCAAGAAACCAGTCTGAGATGATTTGCACTTTATGACATGGTGCGTTATCCTGCTGGAAGTTGCCATCAGAAGATGGCTAAACTGTGGTCATAAATGGATGGACATTAAACAACAATACTCAGGTAGGCTGTGGCATTGACACGATGCTCAGTTAGTACTAATGGGCACAAAGTGCCCACACTATTACACTACCACCACCAGTCTGAACCGTTGATACAAGGCAGGATGGATCCATGCTTTCATGTTGTTGATGTTAAATTCTGACCCTACCATCTGAATATCGCAGCAGAAATCGAGACTCATCAGATCAGGCAATGTTTTTCCAATCTCCTATTGTCCAACCTGCGAATTGTAGCCTCAGTTTCCTGTTCTTAGTCGACAGGAGTGGCAACCGGTGTGGTCTTCTGCTGCTGTGGCCCATTCGCCTCAAGGTTGAACATGTTGTGCATTCAGAGATGCTCTTCTGCATACCTCGGGTTGTAACGAGTGGTTATTTGAGTTACTGTTATCTTTCTGTCAGCTGGAACCAGTCTGGCCATTCTCCTCTGACCTCTGGCATCAACAAGGCATTTGCGCCCACAGAACTGCTGCTCACTGGATATTTTTCTTGTTTGGACCATTCTCTGTAAACCCTAGAGATGGTTGTGCGTGAAAATCCCAGTAGATCAGCAGTTTCTGAAATACTCAGACCAGCCCGTCTGGCACCAATAACCACACCACGTTAAAAGTCACTTAAATCACCTTTCTTCCCCATTCTGATGCTCAGTTTGAATTGCTGCAGATCATCTTGACCATGTCTACATGCCTAAATGCATTGAGCTGCTGCTATGTGATTGATTAGAAATTTGCGTTAACGAGCATTTGGACAAATGTATCTAATAAAGTGGCCAGTGAGTGTATATTTATTTATTTTTTTTTTTTTTTTGGTCATACTCAAACTTATTTATTTATTTTTAATTTTTTTTCAAGATGTATTTTTTTCTTGATCCCCTTCAGACATTCTCTTATGTCAAGTTATTAGTGAGTAATGAGTCATTACAAACTGTAACGAACATAATAAATATAATATAATATAATATAATATAATATAATATAATATAATATAATAATAAATATAATATAATATAAATAATATAATATAATATAATATAATGTTACGTTACGTTACGTTACGTTACGTTACGTTACGCTACGTTACGTTACGCTACGCTATGTTATGTTATATTATATCCTCAACAGCTAAAATGTTAGTAATAAAATATAGTATTACATTATTACAGCTAGTAATAATTATATATTAATATACTTACCATTTCAATGCTTTCTTTTAAGTTTGAATGCAAGCATATTTGTCAAAATGACAGTAGAATATAGCAGAGGAAATATAATAAATTTGCAACTGGCATCGGAAATAATCAAAGACATATCCCACATATTACATTAAGTGATTTTAATTGTCTTTCTTACACCATTGTTACGTCAACAACCAGTGTCAGTTTAAGCTATGTCAACCTTAAGTTTGGCTCAAGGTCTTTTGGGGTTATGCTGGTCAAGGCTGATCAATAATGACTCAGCAACTTGGCAGACTGACTTTCAAGTAAACCAGTAACACCAATAGCACAGACACTGCTTCATATACTTTAAAATCTGCTCTACATCTAATGCTGACAGAATAACATAACGGATCACTTGATCTGGTTCAATAACAACCAAGCTCTTGGTTAGCCCATTCACTGTGGTGCATATGTTCATATGTAAATGATAAATCAAAATAAAAAACACATGGGTGTGGTAAAAGTACACTGGAATACTGAGAATTTTAAATGTTCAGGACGATAAGCAAATATCCAGTGTTTTTCATATGGGTCACAGATGTTTTGGATTGAGGCAGCTATAAAGTCACCAACTACACACTGTAAATGGTTAAAATCCCTTAAAGTGCATCCCCTTGAGAAACAATTACTGTCTGAATAGGGGTTAGGTTATCCCATCTGACCCAATAAGTGGCACAATCACACAAAATTGTATGATTTTATGGGAGGGATGTGTCACAACAGACAATGTGTGGCACACTTGCAGAAACAGAGTGATGAACCCTGTCCTCCAATAAAAGCAGCTACTATAGGCATTGAAGTGTAGGAACAGGACCTTTTGAGCAGTGTAAGATGGTTGCTGGTCTACTGAGTGCCATTTTTTACATCATGAGGCAAGCATGATGTTCTTGCTGAGAAATCTTCATTATTATTATTTTTATTCATTCATTCATTTCCCTTCGGCTTAGTTCCTGATTTACCATGGGTCGCCACAGCAGAATGAACTGCCTCATTAATATTATAGTATTCATTATTCAATTTATTTACCAGGAACAATGCACATTAAAAATACAGAAATGTACACTGTGACAGATTTTGGCAAAAGTCTATTTTGGATCTGCAGTCGCTAGACCAGGAGTGCCCAAACTTTTTCTTATGAAGAGTCAAAAACCAATCTCCATTGAGGTTGGTGGGCCGAAGGTAAATATACCAAACTCTTTTACATTAAAATTTCCATTGGTGATTTCCTATGTTATTTCATGTTTAAAAATAACTAGAAAATATTGCTTTATATTAACTTATGCAGTATATATTTAAAACTTTATAATGAACGTATTACAGTAAAAAACAATCCTACAACTGTTTTTGCCTTGATTTGCTCGCCGATGATGTTTTGTTTCTGTTGTTATATATATATAATATATATATATATATTTATATATATATATATATATAATATCAGATTCATTTACAACATTAATTGAAATGTTTATTTTCAGTTTGCTTTTTTGTAGCTCAGCAATAAAACAAACAAACAATCAGAAAAAAATTAGAAATTACAATCTCTGTTAAAGGCATCCTCCTCAACCCTCCCCATCATTTTCACTATCTTCTAATTTGGCATGGTGGGCCAAATCAATGGTTACCATGGGCCAACTTTGGCCCACGGGCCCTAGTTTGGACATCTCTGCCCTAGACTGATGGTAAAATAGTCTACCTAAAAATATAAAACAATTCATTCTAATATAAAACAATTAAATAATTAAAATATAAAAAATAACTCTGTATTTCGCACTGTCATTGTATTTGCACTGTCTGGAGCCAGCACCTAAGCTTTCACTCATCACAGCACACGTGCTGCTAATGATGTGACAATAAAAATTATTTGATTTGATTTGATTAATATATAATACATACAAGTTTGAAAATCCGTATGAGTTTGCAGAATTTCTAAGAAATGATCAATCCATGAAGAAATTATACCTATATACTAACAGACACTTTATTACACTCATTCAAATACCCAAAAATGACCAATAAATATCAGTATGCAGGCTTTTTAAAACATATTGTGTTACAGAGGTCAAAATTAAGTATGGTTTTTCCTTAAAACAAGCTAAATAATATGCCAATGGGGTAAGATAAATTTTGTTTTTCACTTTGAAACATGTTTATTTTGCTTACCCCATTGTAAGCAAATTACCCCAAGTCAATTTTCTTTATAACAATGTTTATCACAATATAGTACCCAGAGGCAGATTTAACCAATAATCGAGGTAAGCAGCCACTTAGGGCCCCAGGCAATCTGAGAGCCCTCAAATAAATACCTATATAAATGATACTTATAAATTATATATAACATTGTTTTATATCATATTTTGTACATTGAGGGTCTAAAAATGTAAATTTGAACATAATTATTACATCTGCGCTAATGTGTCCACCACCTTCAATCATTGATGAGTCCAGCCATCAAATCAGTAAAGATTTAGTTTTAAAAACGAAATAGTTCATTGATTACTTTTAGTTGTGAATTCATCTTAAGAAAAAAACCATTTCACAAGTTTACAAGATGCTTTACATGTTATTATTGTTTTGCATTAAGATAAAATGTAGAAAAGGAGATCGAATGATACAAGAAAAAAAACAGCAAAATAATAATCTAAAAAAATTACAAAAGGTGCATTTTAGAACTTTTGGACCCCATGTATATATATATATATATATATATATATATATATATATATATATATATATATATATATATATATATATATATATATATATATTAAAAGATCACTAATTCCTTTTTTACATTCTTTACAAACTTCTCACTTATATAAATATCTAAATATTGCTAAATTAAATGCTAAATGTAAACATTGTACTTTCAATATTGCAACCTTCTCTTTTCTATCTGCATTCCCACTAACGGCATGTAACATTGATTCCATACATTTTCAAAAAGTATTACGGTAAACAATGTATTTTGTGACATCATATATGAAAAATAGACATTTATTTTGTTGACACGGCTTATATTGTCAAATTGCACAGCTCTAATCACATGTATAAAACCCTGTCACATTGCAGGACACCTTCAGGGCTCATGTAGAGTCCACACCTTGGCTGGTCGGCAATGTTTGATAGCACGCTGAGGATCACCAACATATTAGGCAGGCAGTCATAATGTTTTGGCTTAACAACATGTGCAGCTCAACACACATATGTAGCAGCCGAAGCGAGACAGTCATCTTCACAACACGCTCTGTTACCTCAGAAACCGACCTCATTCAGAAGGTTCTGGGAAATTTCAGCTCTCCCATATATGGGGAGCTCAAAAGCCAATAATTGGCACTTGCGCTGTAGCCCCTCTGGTATTTTTAGACGGCCCGATATCCTGAACATCTCGAGGTTGGGAAACTTAAAACATTTAATAACGGAGTCCGGCTAAAACATACATCATTACATCTGAAGAGAATATCTGAAGACCACAGCTTTTCGTTGGCGAGACTCTCATTTGGGTGAGCGTTGCCCAAAATGTTGCTGTTATTTTGAAAGATACACAGAACCTAGAATTAGGGCACGAAAGTGTGCAGGCGAGTGGGTGCTGAGTACGAGCAGATGCCATCTTCTGAGGAATGAAAGCAGAGAATATGAAAATATCCGCTGGGGAATAACAAGAATGCCCAAAAGCTGGGTTTCTGCATTGTCATATGTTACTTTTCAACTCGGCATTAGAAAATACATGCCAATCAAGTCCATGCTGGCCAGAGAGCAAGAGAGAAAGAAAGACAAATCTCTCAAAGGTATTGTCCTCGGGCCGTCGTCTGACCCTTTCAACTTGAGCCAACTGCATCCTGCGTCCTTGTTCCAAAAAACACAATGACTTTTTCCCCCTCTCAATGTACAAGTACGGGAACAGAGAAAAGATCCATTGAGTTTCGCATGGCGAACGTTCCCGAGGCCGCAGAACTCCATGACCGATGGGCTACTGCGGCAAACAATGGACGAGAGTGAAGAGAAATGCACTTTCAAGGGATTAAAAAGGAAAAGCCTCTCAATGGCAGCAGAGGGAAGAAAAGCAAATTATAAAGCTTATTGCTTCATCGCATGTAGCCAGTCGGACCTTGGCTGAAATGCTAATTGCCTTTCTTTTCAGCCTCGCACACTGAATCGGGGGTGTGTGCGCTTGAGAAAGGCAGGGCACTCACGATTCACAGACAGACGCACACACTCGCACATTGAAGATTTTAGGAGGCTCAGTGTTATACTCTTTTTTTATGCAACATTGTTTTCTCCAGTTTTTCTTTTTCCCACTCTTTTTTTAAACGTGGGTACTTCAGCCTTCCAGTAGACCGAATCAAGCCTCCATTCAGACAGATAGTTCTCTTTCTCCCTTAGTTTTCCCTCCCGCACCTCATTTAACAAGCGAGGGATGTGGGAAATTTCTGTCCCGGCTCTTCAATTGCTGAGTTTGGCAGCCGAGGGACAGATGGCTGGATTGAGGACAGAGCAAATCCCGATCAAGACTCCCTCACTGACTCTGGATCAGTGGTTGGGGACCCACAGTTAGCAGAAAAGTTTAGGCTGATGATTCATTTTTATACCTTTTCATGTTCTATAGTCATAGTTCACCCAAAAATGAAAATTCTGTCATCATTTGCTCACCTTCACTTGTTTCAAGTTTCTTTGTCTATTCAACAAAAGAATATATTTAAAAGAAAGCTGAAAAACTCTAACCATTGATTCCATGGTATTTGTTTTTCTACTATGGAAGCCAATGGTTATTTCAGCTTCCTCTGAATAACGTATTTTGTGCTCAAACAGAAGAAAATTTTTTTATTGAACAATTAGGTTGTACGTAATGTACTCTGTTTCATTCTTGTCAGAAATTAAGCATAGTATGTTCCTGACAAAAGTTCTGTTTGGAAATTGTAGTGCTGCTGAATAAATAAATAAAGATTACTTTCTGCTGCCAAACCTATAAAATAAAATAAAAAAAAATAAAATAAAATAAAAAAAAAATAAAATAAAATAAAATAAAATAAAATAAAATAAAATAAAAAAAAATAAAATAAAATAAAATAAAATAAAATAAAATTAAATAAATTTAAATTAAATTAAATTAAATTAAATAAATTTAAATTAAATTAAATTTAATTAATAAATAAATAAGATTAGTTTTTGCTGCTGCTCAAAAGCTAAGACCAAACATACATGAAAACATTATTAAAAACAAATAAAATAAAATAAAATAATTAATTGACCTACAAATATTAAAAATAAATAATAAATAAAATAATTAATGAATGAATGAATGAATGAATGAATAAACAAATACATGGGATATATATATATATATATATTATATATTATATATATATATTATAAGCTTAATTTAATAACAGATAAATTAGACATGTAATACTATCCCCATAAACCAATCTTACTAAATAAATAAGTAATCTTTCTTTTCAATACACATGCTTAAAGAAGAAAGACACCACCAAAGAGATCCTGTATTCACACCAGTATAGATCCTGATCAACAGGTGGGAGGTGGGAAATAAACGAGCCCAGTTTGCTCAATTCCTCCACTTCAGAAATTCCTTCACCATGACGAACCACAGTGGAGTAAATACTTGCAAGCAAAGGCAGAGTGAAAGCAGACGGGAGTCTCGAGTGAGGGAACCAGAGGGGGGCCTGGAGAAACACGAACGGGGGAGTGAGGGTCAGCAGGACATCCCGCCTCAGGGCCCACCGAAGATAACAGACGTCCAGCTTTCAGACTGCTTTTGCTCTTGTGAATCAACAAACTGCTTTATGCTCAACATGTATGCATGATGGATTCTGTGAAGTGGTATGAGTATGGATGAGTAGGCGTTGGGAAGTACAAAAAATGATCCCTGTGCAGGCTGCATTGTGCAGGGCAAACTCTTTCACCGGGTAAAAGCAGGTTAAGAGAGGAAGCTCATGGAAGAGGAGCAGGATAGATTTGTGGCCCCCTGGGTATTAGGATAAATACTAAGGAGATAAACAACCAGGAAGAGGGTCCTTATTGCCCCAACCACAGGTCAGTGAGTCCCGGATGAAGTATCAACAATTCAGTGAACAACAATGAATGGTTCAATAGGGAGTACAGCAGTTCAATAAAAATCTAAACAAAAGTAGACTACACATTTACACCTTATTTTGTGTCATCCACATTTGACTAAAAAAAAAATAAAAAAAATAAAAAAATACATATACATATATACATATATATATATATTATATATATATATATATATATATATATATATATATATATATATATATATATATATATATATATATATATATTATATATATATATGAATAGCAAGTGTAAGGGTGATTCCCAGAAAACCTGGTTTTAAAAATGTAATAATTTAATATATTTTAAAACGTTAACTTAATGTTACCTTTTTTTCCTCCCAGATACTAGACGTGACATCTGTAGCATTTGTCTAGATTAACTTAAAACTTTTAGCTAATATTTACCACCTTTTTAAACATAATTTCCATAAGTAAGTAATAAAAAGGTAATTACCACAACAGTCTGCAACATCAGCTCTGTTAAAAATGGAAATTCACTTTAAAAATCAACTATTAACAGTCATGTACAGTTACTTGAAGTTCTGAAATAATATTTATTTCTATTTTATTTTTATATTTTTGATTGATTCCTTAAACAATTGAAAACCATTTTTTTATTTATTATTTATTTATTATTTAAAACATTATAAATTATCACAATTATGTGAGAAACTGGAAATAACATAATTAGTAGATCCTGCAAATGCATAGATTTTTTAATTATTATTATTAAATAAATTAACACTTGATGAACCATGGTTAAGGTATCGGTAATGATACATCGGTTTAATATATTTGAGTAATTAGTTCTGAAATGATTTTAAGCACACTTTGTCTGAGATTTTGCTAAATACAACAAAAGAAAGCATAAAATTAAATCCTTACATATCACAACATGACAAAACACTTATGTAAACACTTATGATGAAAACATCAGTGGACACATCATTTTCCTGGTTTTTCCTTTTTTATCATCATATGAAATTCTGGAAATTATTTGCTCTGTCACATAAAGTAATATATTAAAACAGTTAATTAATTTCAAAGATAGATGGATACATTTAGTAAAAAAAAAAAAAAAAATATATATATATATATATATATATATATATATATATATATATATAATATATATATATATATATATGTATATATATATAATGAAAATGTATTTTATTTGGATCTCATTACCAAAACGCTTTACACAACTGAAAACCATATAATTATATATATTTTGATAAAACATGATATTATTCAAAATGATGTAACAAACCTGAAATAACATAATTAGTAGATTCTGCACATGCATGGAAAAAAAGTTTTTTTTTTTATTAAATAAATTAACACTTAATAACCAGTGGTTGTGGTTGTGGTTGCGGTAATGAAACATCAGTTTAAAAGATTAAGTTAATTAATACATGAAAAACACTATCAACCTAACAACATAACACTATCAAACAAAGATAGACATATTTTGGTAGTGAGAATTTCAGTAGAAAATGTAGAAAAATTTTTGTAAAAATGTATTATCAGGTTGAAATTACACACTGTACTTCGTATATTATATGTTCGTATATTCTTATGTTTTTATATAACTAAATTACTAGTTTTAATTTAAAATCTGTTTAATGGTTTTCTGAGAATGAGCCATAAAAAGAGCCTTTGAGATTTACAGTAAAGAGATCTGCAAATCTGCCATCATTTTAGAAGATATTCTGAAGAAAGTTGGAAACCCAAAGAAACAAGAAAGTTTCCAACATCTTATAGTTCAATCTGAAAAATGCAAAGACAAAAATTTTTTTTGTAACTACCTTATCAATTTGTCGACAGAAGAATTTCCGAAATGAAACAAACAAAACTGTTACAAAAGTGAAACAGTAGGAAAAACAAATACCGTGGAAGTCGATGGAAACTTATAAAGATTTGTAAAAGGTCAGTATGTTGATTTACATTTTCGGGTGAACTATCCCTTTAACCACCTTTTTGTCAGGGCAGTTGTGGATTGTATTATATTTTATGCAAATTTGCATAATTCGTACTATTTCATTTCACAAATAACACAGAAAGAGTTAAGGCACGGGCAACTTTTTAAGCCCAGATTGTGACTGATTATACCATCAGACTTTTTGGACTAATCTTACCCCTCCGAAGCATCTCATATGACCACCACAAATCAATCAACATTAAACCTTGGATGTGTCAGATAAAATCTGTTGATTTTAGCCATTTACGCAACAAATGTAACACAATCTGCTGTGTGGACAATTGGGCCGAAATCATCTAGTGATCATTCACCAAGCCAGAAATCTTGGAAAAAAGGTCTACAGAATAGCTTGTGGTATGGATCAATGCCCCATGTATCCGTGTTGAATAAATCACATTTACAAAGAAGCAAGCGATCAAGCCCTGCGGCGAGAACACAGTGTTCATGCGTTAGAGGGCACAGCGTGATTCCAAGCCATGAAACGGTTTTAAGGACCGACTGTGAAGGTCACAGTTCAAGTTCAATATCCCACAGAAGAAAGGATAAAGCCTCTCTTTTGATGCTTAAACTTGTTCTAAAGAACTGCATTGAACAGAGAGAGAATGTATGATTACAAACAAGAATTGTGGAAGAAACACAAAACTTAATAAAAATAATTAATAAAATAATATAATAATAATAATAATATATATATTATATATATATATATATATATTATATATATATATATATAATATATATATATATATATATAGACATCATTTAAATAAATAATTAAAAAAGAAAACAAATTAAAAGGGGGGCTAATAATTCTGACTTCAACTGTATATATTTTGGAAAGAAGGACGAGCATACTATCCTTCACTAATACTTTTTACATTAATATGCATTAATGATATAATAATTAATATTCATATAATTTAATAAATAGTTGTGGGAAATGGATTTGAAATTCTCCGCTTGTCTAGATTTCAATTTAAAGTTATTTAAACTGAGTAAAAATATTTTTGCTTTTGCAAACTACTAATGACGTCTTCTAAATGTAAAATACTATATATTTATAATACAAAATATGTCATTTACAGCATGAAGTGACAATTGGTCAAAATGACAAAACAATACCGTATATACAGTTGAAGTCCTCCTTTGATTTTTTTTTCTTTTTTAAATATTTCCCGAATGATGTTAACAGAGCAAGGAAATTTTCACAGTATGACTGATAATATTTTTTTCTTCTGGAGAAAGCCTTATTTGTTTGATTTCAGCTAGAATAAAAGCAATTCCTAATTAAAAAAAAAAAAAACATTTTAAGGTCAAAAGTATTAGCCCCTTTAAGCTATATTTTTTCGATAGCCTACAAAAACAAACCATCGCTATACAATAAGTTGCCTAATTACCCTAACCTGCCTAGTTAACCTAATAAACCTAGTTAAGCCTTTAAATGTCACTTTAAGCTGTATAAAAATGTCTTGAAAAATATCTCATCAAATATGATTTACTTCCATCATGGCAAAAATAAAATAAATCAGTTATTAGAAACAAGTTATTAAAACTATAATGTTTAGAAATGTGTTGAACAAATCCTCTCTCCGTTAAACAGAAATTGGGGAAAAAAATAAACAGGGGGCTAATTATTCTGACTTCTACTGTATATAACTATATATATATTATATTATATATATATATTATATATAATTATATATATATATATTATATATATATATATATGTAATATATATATATATATATATATATATATAATAATATATATATATATATATATATATATATATATATTATATATATATATATATATTATATAATTTTTTTTTTTAATTGTTTTTTGTTTGCTTGTGTGTTTGTGTGTTTGTTTTGTTTGTTTGTTTTCTCTATTTTTCTTGTTGTTGTTGTTGTTGTTGTTTTACTTTCTTTATTTTCTTCTGAATATGGTTTAGAGAGTAAGGAGTGTTTAATTACCAACCAACATTTCTTTCTTCAATATTGTGAAATTAATGTACTATGTTTTTTCTTTCCCTAACTGGTAATAACTTCCTGATTGAGAATTGCCAATGAGTTAAACTAAAGAATAAAACAAATATTACACACACATACCAAACCAATACCTAATAAATGCAAAAAAAAAAAAAAAAAAAAAAAAAAAAAAAATATATAATATATATATATTATATATATATATATATATATTGAGTGATAATTGCAGGTGCGGGAGATTTGTAATCAGGTGAGGGTTCATGGGTGTGGTGGATGGTGGGGGGGAGCAGTGATTAGGACTGCAGGAACGAGCCGAGGGTGTGACATATATATATATATATATATTATATATATATATATATAGATATATATATATATATATATATATATATATATATATATAATATATATATATATATAATTATTCCAATTGTTATTAAGACAGAGAAAAAAGGGGAAAGAATAAGCCTTTTGTAGACCAGCACAAGAATGTAGTCTGTTCCAAAAAGGTCAAAGCGAAGTGAATAGCATGTAGACCAAAGACAGACTCTTGAGCAAACTCCATGGCACAATTGTGGCAGACCATGACATATAAAGAGACCTCAGGATTGCTGCTGGATTTGAATATTGCTTCAGAAAATCCTGCCATACGTCCAAATTCAGTTCCAGAATCAACAGATACTAAAATACTGAGTGCAATATGTCAGCGTACTGCTGAAGATGCACACAGATTAACATACCGAAAAGGTCAGTGTGTGCTCTTTATACAACGTGACCTGAATCATGATCCAACTCAGCAAAATCAAGACTGCAAAATAACATGAAATCAATATAGTTCACTATAAAAAACACAAACTTGAAAGGTTATATCCTCTAAAAAAGGAAAGAAAAAAAAAGCTTTGACAAAAGAATGCATCAAATACTCCAGCAATAATAATAATTTCTTATTTGCAACGACAAAGAGCTTTGACTCAGATTCTGCATAATGCAGAACAAAACACTTGGTTTGCTGGGATTTAAATCAACAAAAGACAAAAGGCAAAGAAATAGGAGACGATGAATGGTTTCTCACTAAGGAAATCATTAGGCTAAAGATGATTGTTTTTATTAAAACTTTCTCATGAATGACAGTGACGGATGGTTACGAGTCAAACGGTCCACATTTATCAAACTTCCAAGTGAGTTTCGCACAGTTTGCGCATGAACTACCAACTAACTCTGCGAAAACCAGTGACACACTCCCACTGTGTTTTTTTACTGCCTTGGGTCTGGGGTCTTTGTGTGGCATTTACAGAAGTGAATGCAGTTTCTCCACATGCTCGGTGACATGCGTGGGCATTTTGTTTTCGCCGAGGCCCCAGGCTGGTGGGAACCCTGCTAATTCTGTTAAGAAGGTGTGAAATCATCAAATTGATTAAAAGTGATGTAAACCTGACAGAAAATGGTACTATTTCAACTAGTGTTTGTTTCTAAATAGATTTTAAATTGACCTAAGAGGACAGTTTTTTTACAGGAAATTAGCCAGTTTCAAAAGCAAAGACTCCAAATAATGTGAGTTTTTGTCCTGTTTCTAGTTAGTCAAGAAGCATTTTGTAGAAAGGTAAAATATTTTGTTTTGTTTTCAGAAATAAGAAGTCAAAATTATGTAAGTGTTTCCTTAAAAGAAGCTAAATAATCTGCCAATGGGGTAAACCAATTAATCTTGTTTGTGCTTTGAGATAAGAATATTTTGCTTACCCCATTGTCAGATTATTTTGCTTGTTTTAAAGAAAAACTCACTTAATTTAGACATATTATTTCTGAAAAAATATAACTATGCTTCTTGATTTAAGTATTTTTAGATATTTGGACAAGAAACAAGTTAAAAAAATGTCTTTCTTTCTTTCTTTCTTTCTTTCTTTCTTTCTTTCTTCTTTCTTCTTTCTTCTTTCTTTATTTATTTATTTATTTATTTATTTATTTATTTATTTTGTCCAGTGCTCTGATTAATCAATTTAAATCAATGTATGCAAAAGTAAGAAACAAAAACAGTTTAACATATTCAACTTTTAAACTATCAATGCACTAAAATTGATAAATAAATGTATTATTATTAAAAATAATAATAAAAGTATTTTGGGTCTCAAGGTCTTAGGAAACAGTCCATTGATTTGTGTTTATTTCGTGTGCCATCATTTTCAACACCAACCTACTGTAGCAAAACTCTAAATCTTCAAATCTTTAAACAGTCACTACAATACAGCATGTGCTGGTATTTCTTAGCTCCAGCAATATGGATGTGGTGAGATTTTGTCAACAAGATAAAGTATTTAACTAAAGAAATGCTTTTAGAATTGACAAGTTTATGAATGCATTGACACATAAATTGAATTGGGATAACAAATAAATAAATAAATAAATAAATAAATCTCTGAACATGTCAACACAACTGTATAATATTTAAATGTTTGTGTAAAAAAGCAATTGAAGTGTAATGCAATTAAAATGTCACAACAAATGTTTATAAGAATATATTTATATATATATATATATATATATATATATATATATATATATATCATTTAAATTTTATTATTCAAAATGAAGAATTATTGATAATTGAAGATTGTTTGATTTAAAGGGATAGTTCACCCAAAAAAAAAATAAATAAATAAAAATGTAACCATATATCCTCAAGTGGTTTCATACCTATATGAGTTTCATTTTTCTGTTGAACACAAAAAAAATAGAAAAGCTGAAAGAAAGCTGGAAACATGTAACAACTGACGTCCATGGTGGAAAAAACAAATACTATGGAAGTCAATGGTTGCAGGTTTCTAACCTTTTTCAAAATAACCTATTTTGCATTCAACAGACAAAAAGAATCCCAAAGGTGTTTGTGAAGGGTGAATAAATTTGACAGATGACCGAATTTTCAGTTTTGGGTGAGCTAGTATATATAATATATGCATATATATTATATAACATTATCACAATAAAATATAAGACTTAACAGAGTCCTACAAAATTTTTATGGGTTAAAGAAAGGTTTTCAGTCATAAAAACGCTGCAAGTTTCCTCTAATTATTATTTTTTTGTCTAGCAAAAATAATGACTACAACAATACATTTTGAAATGTAATGTAAATGTAATTCAATTTAAAATAAACATTTTATTTAACTAAATAATTAAATAGATAATTTTAAATCTTGTCAGGCATATTTAGATCATTATTCTATGATACGATTACAATTAAGCAAATTACTGCAGACCCAAAATACAAATCTTTCATTTTAAATCAATTTTCTTTGCCTTCTTCAACCACTAGGTTTCCCTAATTTCACAGAAAGATGTTTTGAATCATTTAAATATAATTACATTTAGTATGATAACGTTTTCTTTGATATATTTCAATAATCCATCAGAATAAACATGTTTCATTTTCACATAAATATATCTGTAATGCAGATTGGACGAATTACGATGAGACATTATTTGACTCATATTTTGACATAATATTTTTAAAACCAAACAAAATAAAACATATTTTATAACCCAAAGCATCTTAGAGAGCACTTGCAAGAGTCAAGTACATAACTCAAAGACAGTGATGATAGGGGATCCCTGTAACTTAACACAACATAAATCAACCCAAAGGGCTACTGAGCATTTCAAGTTAGCCAAATGGCAATTAGATATAAACACAGGTTACTACTTTTAGACATTTTACTAATTCTATGTATGTATGTCACCCTAGAAGTACAGAAATAAGTCAGAGCAACATGTTTACAATAAAACATGGTCTTAGACATATCTGTTGGAAATATGGAAGAGACGACTTCAGCTGTTAATGAAAAAAAACTGCGCTGCTGAAGTACAAAGGGGAATCGCAGGAGGAGAGAACCACTGGGGATATAATTAAAGAGGACATATTATGACACTTTTCATAAGATAGAAAATAAACGTTCTGATGTGTCCCAGAATGTGTCTGAAATTTCAGCTCAAAATATCTCCACAGATCATTTTTTACAGCTTGTCAAATGTCCCACTATTTGGGTGTGAACAATAACAGATCATTTTCGTGTGTGTCCCTTTAACCAATTTAAGCCCACCAGCAACCAGAGTTGGGAAGGGTACTATTAAAAAAGTATTTCACTACATTACAATTATACAAAATACAGTACATTCTTTATAAAGTTATGTGTTATACACTGTAAAAAATAAATCCGTAAAATTTACGGTAAAAAAAACGGCAGCTGTGGTTGCCAGTATTTTACTGTTAAAAATACGGTACAAACCGTAAAAGTAATTACTCATTTTACAGTAAACTACTGTATTTCATTAATTTATAGAGGTAATATGTCTGTATTTTGAATTACCAACATCTACACATCTTTTGTTACACAGTTAGACACGTTAGCACAGCCGTAAGGAGGTGGTGATGAGAAAGTTACTTTAGAAAGACACTAATTTGCTGTTTTATTCCACAGAACTCCATATAAAAATCTGAAACTTTTTTGCACAGGCCTATCTGAAGGGTTATGCTGCCAACTGATGATAGTTTGAAAAGACTGATGAAAAGTTTGACCTCTTGCCAACAGGGAAAACACTTGCACTCAAAAAATGTCATTATAATGGAAGTCAATGGGGCAAAAACAGCCCCGAACATAACATAAGGGTAGTCAGTTTGAACAATACACAAGAGTTAAATAACTGTTTTCAACTGCTGGGGACATCATTAGTGCCCAGAGTGTTCTGCTAACCTCTGAACAAGTTGATCAGTTAGACAGAGAAATAATAATCTAGTTAGAATGCGTGATTTTGCCTTAAAAATAAACCACAGTTATTAAAGCATGTTAGTAAACCATGTATAAATCCAAGAATAAATTCCTTCTTTATTGTAAACATTAAAATATGTTGGGCAAATTATGATAAGTGTTCTAAGTACGCGGAAAACTAATCTAAAAAAACTATAAATTGCTGGTTCGACAGTTTTTTAACAAAATTAAGATGCAGCTGCTATAAATGATTTAAAGATGGGATCTTTTTAGTCACATATGCTCTCTGCACATCAGCATTTTCAAGCTTGCTTGACAGCTGTGAATTTAGTGTAAACTGATGCAATTTAATAAAAGATAAGTGTTGTTAGCTTATAACTTTGATACATCGCTTAAAAATATCATGATATATCAATAATGATAACTCGATATATCATAAAATCGCAGATATCAATATCAAAAGTAAAATATCGTGATAAAATCGTATCATGAGTTAACCTATGATTCCCACCCCTAGTGCTGGAGTTAAGCTAGAACTTGCTTAACAAAATGCGCATGAAAATTCATCGATTAATTATCCAAGCTTAATTTTCATGATACGTCCTCTTTAGGGCAACGTTGGCATTTGATGAAAAACACACCTAAAGTATGTTTCTCTGCCACAGCATAACTCGCGATTCTGACTTGTGTAGTACGTCAGCTGTAGGGTCTCTCTAGTTTTCATGTTTCTTCTTTTGTCTTAAGTCCACCTGTCTCTTCACGCTGGACTTTGTGTGGTCCCTTTCCTTGTGACATCAATCACCGAGGGCTCCATCTGCGAGCAGCGCCTTCGCACATCTCAATGGATTTAGTGTTTATGTTACATCCTCTCTGTTTTCTCAACATGCGAGGCTCTATTTAGGGGGAGGTACAAAAACAGGGGCGACCACTGCAAATCTAACACCCAGCCGTGAATCACATGCGCTGAATGATGCCCGACTGAAGCTGCGTAAGGGGGGGGGGGGTGCAAAAAGATCATTCAATCCATTGAATCCACAGTGCATCTATTCAGTAGATAAAGGGTGCCCCTAATGAATTAAACACAAAACAGTGTAAAACAGACTACCAGAGATGCCAGTTGATGCAATAAAATAGAAGAAAGACTGGATAAAACCATGTTGAATGTGTTTAGTTTACAACAAGTGCAGGGCTGATGTTGCGTCATTGTAAAAAATGCTGGGTTCCACACAATCAATTTGTGTTTAGACTATATAAGACGATAACCATTTTCAAGATATACTAAAGTTTGGAAAAGTCAAGGTTTTAAAAACACCAAAATGTTCTGCTATACTGTTCCTATAGTATATGAAATTTATTTTATTCCAAATATGCCATTTTAAATTGTAAAGAAATCTGTGTTTTTGAAACAAATGAAGATAGCAGAAGTCAATGATTCATTGAATTATTTAGCCTGACATGTTTACTGTTCTAAAATATTCTATATGTTTCTCAAAGTACAATATATTGTGTTCAAAGGGAAAAGGGTTTCTGTTGTTACCCATACATTTAATAAGAACATATTTTAGAGCAGTAATCACAATACCATCAAACCGTGAGTCCATGATATTTTTATCATTTTTATCATAGGTTATCAAATCTTCAGAATCTTATCCCGGCCCATGCCTAGCTGGGATAACATGAAGGAATTAAGTTAACTCATAAGTCATAATCCATTATGTGGATTAAACATAAAACAACTGAGGTGTAAAAAAAAAAAAACAAGAATTGTGTTTATGCAGCAGACGTCATTGTTTGAATGGTGGCTATAGCCAGTGTAAGATGGTAACATATATGTAATCATGTAATTTAGTCCAGTGATGAGTATTTATGCATGACTTATGCAAAGATTACAATTATATCAGATTAGATTTTTTTTATTGATTGCATATTATTTTTACGAGGCAACAGCATTAAATCCATTCAAGATGTATAGTTGTGTTCATGAATTTTAATTATTTATTTTTTTTAAAGATAATTCAACTAGAAATAAATACATTCAAGGTATATAGACTCAGCTTGTTGGAAATGACAAAAAACACAATCAAATGGCAAAAGCTTTACCTAAAGGTAAACAAAAAGTTAAATGATAGTTATAATAAATGTATACAAAGTTCAAATAAACTGGAATTCAAATAAATTAACAACTAAAAAGACTTAATAAAACTTTACAAACCAAAAAGCAACAATATTTCTTTAATAAAAAGCTAAAAGAAAACAAACAAAACAACTGCACTAAAAATATTATATAATCAATTAGTCCTGACATAAGTTTTAGGTCATTGTAACATATTAAACAAAGTGAATTATGTTCTAACTTAATTTAAAAGTTACGCAAACTGTTTTAAGTAAGTTTAACATAATATAAGTTCAATGGACTCATAAACTTAATTTGATTCAGCTTAAAAATGTAAGGCAACTGGGATTTTTTTAGGTGTACATTTAATCTGTGATAACACTGGGCTCATTTACATAATGATTGACAGATTGACTAAATACCTGATTGATTGATTGATTGATTGATTGATTGATTGATTGATTGATTGATTGATTGATTGATTGATTGATTGATTGATTGATTGATTGATTGATTGATTGATTATTTTACAAAATACGGTTAAATATGTTTGAACACAACCACTGATTTATTTATTTATTTATTTATTTATTTATTTATTTATTTATTTTTCAAAGGATGAGTTTGCACATATTTACCACCTCTGTGTTGAAACAACCCAGCATCCAGTGTTAAATAATCAAAAAGTGTCATAAATCATAAATAATCAAAAAGAACCGGACTGTCTAACAGACCTAAACGTGGCGTGCTATTGTAAAGACAGGCCTGTAGCCAGGAGGGGTTCAGGTGGTTCAAAAGACCTACCCCCCTACTGACAAAGTCCAGAATTTGTCCCCTATATGAGCTCCTTTGTCCCATTTTTGACAGTATGCCATCATAAATTGAGAAAATAACCGATAGAAGGAGGTTTTAAGACTAATTGAATTTTTATTTATGCAAATGGACAAATTCTGACTGAGGAAATTAGCTAAACAGTTTGTTATTTGCCTATAGGCTTCAGTTTTAATTTTAAAACAAGTTTTAACAGATTCCTAATTGATTTTTTTTTATTATGGATGATGATAAATTAGTATTCAAAAAAATAAGTATTTTCTCATAATTGTTAGTCAAAAATGTTTATTTAAAATTGTAATCTCATTACATTATTTATAAACCTGTAATAACTTAATGCACATTAGTAAATAAACACACATTTTTGTAAACATAAAATAGTATGGTAAGCACTAAGCAAAAAAAATGTAAGAAATATTTTTGTTGCATCAAAAAGTGTGGTAATGTTAACCACTCAACAAGCAAATCTGGAAAAAAAATTAGTGCTTAAAATGTCATAAAAATGCAGTCTTTGAACCTCATAATTTAATAGAAAATTAGACAAATAACTGCAAAATGTTCCATTTTTTAAGAGAAAAGAACCACCCATTTTAATAGGCTGGCTACGATCCTGAAAGATAACGTTACTGACTACAATTTTCAGTCAGATCAAGCCTAATCAGGACATTAGTAAGATTTCAGAAGTAATCAACCAACACTGGATGACTAACGCGTGCTGAGTGTAAACTGCATTCATAGGGACCCTAAAGTGAGAAGGCAGCCTCACATCACTTAAACTGATGCTGCGTGAAGATAAGTGAGATGAGCGGTTGGATTTTGGGTGACAGGGGGCTTCGCGAGCCCCTGTGTGTGGGGAGGAGCCCCGCCGACTGTTGTTTTATCTCAATGGGAGCGGGAGGAGAGACACAAAGCGCGCTGAAGACCCTCACAGTAACCATGGAAGCGCACGGGAATGAATGGCCTCTCCTCCGCTAACCATATGAACTGATTTAACATTAACATGTTCATAAACTCTCTGTTTATAGTCAAGGAAGAAAGAAAGGCATAAGAACAAATGCGCTATGACTGCATTTAGACGCACGTGAGTGTTCGCTAGAGTTTAAAGAGGAGTCCGTTATAAAGCCAGGGTAAACATTGTGAAACAACCAAGCGAGCATTTTAAACTACAATCTCCTGTTGATTAATATTTATTCACACTGTGATATGGATAATTAGTTTATTAAATATCCATACAAGAAAGAAAAGTAATATGCTATCACAAATAAAATAGCAAACGTAGCGCGCCGCTTGAACTGACCGTTACTACGCATTTTAAGCGCTCGTGACACACCGATCGGTCCATTTCTCTAAAATGCTGCACAAAACAAGCAACATGATACTAAAGTTACTCACCTAACACTTTGTTGCAACACTCCAAGGCAAACAACAAAAGGTCCGGGGGAAATGCAAGCGGTCAGCGCTGTGTCCGTCAATGGGATGATAAATACATCGTGACAATCGCGCTGCGCTCACAGTGTTCCTGCAAGAAGTTGTTGCTTTTGAATTGCTCGTTCAGTTTGGCAGAGGTTGTGTTTTCTTCCAGGACGCCGCGTGGATTCTGCAGTCCATGCGAGGTGAGTGTGGATGCGCGTGAAGCTCGACATGCGCTGCCATGCAGTCCGTCATAAGCGCTTGTCCCGTCTGAACTAGTGGACTTGGGGAGAGCCTTGTCTTGTCTGAGCAGGGATGTGCTAATCTCATTAACCTCCGCGCTTGACAGATCGAGGGAACAGCTCCACCAAGCGATCTGTCTTCTTCAGGCTGCTGGAGGAGAATGGAGAATGACGTTTCTGAAATCAACATGTGGCGCTGATTATGATATAGACGCTTGATAAAAAAATAAATAAATAAATAAATAAACAAACTAAATAAATAAATAAATAAAAATAGTGAACCTATCATTTAATTTCTTATACAACTAATAGGTTACTTTTAGTTGGAAATTATCATATTCATGTAAAGAAATTGGCTAAAGCTACAGTTGAAGTCAGAATTACCCCCCCTGAATTATAGCCCCCGTTTTTTTTATTATAATTTTATTTTATTTTTATTTTATTATGTTTAACAGAGAAATTTTTAAGCATAATAGTTTTTAATCATCTCTAATAACTGAATTATTTTATCTTTGCCATGATGAAAGTATAAATAATATTGTTCTAGATATTTTTCAAGACACTTCTATACAGCTTAAAGTGACATTGAAAGGCTTAACTAGGTTAATTATGTTAACTAGGCAGGTTAGGGTAATTAGGCCAGTTATTGTATAACGATGATTTGTTCTGTAGACTATCAAAAAAATAATGGTTACATTTTACAATAAGGTTCATTAGTTAATATTAATTAATGCATTTACTAACATGAACAAACAATGATCAATACATTTACCGTATTTGTTCATGTTAACGTTAGTTAATCAAAATACAGTTGTTCATTCTTAGTTCATGTTAACTCACGGTGCATTAACTAATGTTAACAAGCATGGACTTGGATGTTAATAATGCATTAGTAAATGTTCAATTGTGATTAATAAAAGCTGTACAAGTGCTGTGCATGATTAGTTCATGTTAGTAAAGGCATTAACTAAGGAACCTTATTGTAAAGTGTTATCAAAATAATAGCTTGAAGGGGCTAATATTGACCATAAAATGTTTTTTTTAATTAGAAACTGCTTTTATTCTAGCCGAAATAAAACAAATAAGACTTTCTCCAAAGGAAAAAATATTATCAGACATACTGTGAAAATGTCCTTGCTCTGTTAAACATCGTTATGTTTTTATACTGTACCTTATATCCTCTTTCTCTCTTTTTTAATATTCAAAATATTGTGTGAGGTGTATGTTTGTAGTGATTTTTTTTTTTACATTAAAATACGTAAGTACGTAAGCAAGCATAAGTAAAAAAATAAATAAAAGATTTATATGTCCATATGATTAGGCCCTTGACTGCGCTTTACTTTCACATGCCATTTTAAATAAATAGTTTTAAAATATATTTTAACAATTACAGGAGACACTTACATCTGTGTGGGTTTTGAATAAATGATTTAGTATTTATTTCTTTTTAGTATTTATTATATTATATTATATTATATTATATTATATTATATTATATTATATTATATTATATTATATTATATTATATTATATTATATTATATTATATTATATTATTTATTTTATTTTGATGGAAACAACTCTATTTAACAGTGCAGCCCTACAATACTCATTTAAGTGTTAAAACTAAAGCCTGATTTGCTGCTATCCTACAATCCACTACCCAGTACTCAAGTGGATAATGGTCATTATTTTACACATATTTTCATTATTCTCACAAAAATTATTAGAAACGTAGACATTGCATGCATTTGTGTCTAATTGTGCTAATGCAGACGCCATTATGCATCACTCACACAAACAAATATTTAAACTGGAACATGTTAAATACAACAGTGCTGCAACCTTCTGCCCATTCTGTGATTCCTTTTCAATTGTGGTTTTGTGTTTTGTTCTCATGCTTGGAAATGATCTCCCAAACTAATTTTATTTTTTACATTTTTATTTTTATTTAAAGGGTTGTGCCATTTTTAAATAGATTTAATTTATATTATATTAGCATATTTCGTTATCTGTTGACACAACATAACACTTTTGAAATACTTGTAATTTAGTATTTTTCAAAAAGTATTACGTTTTGTAACTTTTAAAGTGTATTCGGTTGAATCTATTTTTAAATAGTCTATATTTTTGGTGTAATTTAAGCTGTACATTTGTCATTGGATCAATGCACTCAAACATACAGGCTATAAAAAACATGTTTATTATCATTAAAGCTGTAATGTCTATTTAATTGAATAAAATAGTTAAGCTTTAACTTAATTTACTTTATTATTTTCATAAATTGTACAATTTAATGATTATAATTCCTAAATATGAAAATTTGAATGTTAAAAGTGTACAAAAGATATTTGTTTTTCCCACTATGGAAGTCAATTGTTACAGGTTTTCAGCTTTCTTCAAAATATCTTCTTTTGTGCTCAACAGAAGTAGTATGGAGCAAGTGAAGGGAGAGAAAATGACGACGAAATATAAATTTGGGGTGAATAATCCCTTTAAGGTTACGTGCATCCTCATATAAATTTGTCCTCGTATAGAATTATACATGAAAAGGATAAAAATGAAAAATTATAATAAAGCTGTTACTGATGACATCAGCGAGATAAGGAGAGATGTCGATGATGTCAGCGCGTGCTCTGTGTTGACGTGGCGTCTCGATCTCCAGTAATCTCGCATCAGAAGCAATGAGGCACACAGAGGAAACAGGAGAATGGCCTAATCACTAAAGACAAGGCGACCACTACGCTCGTTTCTCAGGTAAATCGTGGCATGTTGATCAACCGAGAGCTAAAAAGCGCAGCTGGTTTGTTTTCAGGAATCGAGCGTGTCTACGTGTCTCCGGTTGTTGACAAAGTTTGGTTAGCATCAGTGTCACATTTTTTCCTAGTGAGAGTGACAATATATTACATATTATTCAATTACAAAATGAGACGTGTTTGCTTAAATTGCTGTATTGTTCTGTTGTTTAATGAACTAGTTCGCTTCTTTGCGATATCTTGCCTGTATTGCGTAATGTTGGCTAGATTTCCATGCTAACTCAGCTACTTAGCTAATATACATGTTAAAGTTACATTTTTGAGCGAAATTAAACCCATGAACGTAACAGGTTAGGGTTTGTTTCTTGTAAACGTTATTTAAACACGTTTTTTGGCAGATTTCTTGGTTTGATTCGGTAATGTAAAACTGTCTCGTCTTGTAATGTTTACATGCTAATACATGCTAGTTAACGTTAGCGCTACCTGCATCCTCCAGGCCACGTAAGAAATACGGTCCACATGGGACATTAGATAGTATCTGTGCACTTTCGGCAAAAATTAACCAGAAATACTCCCTAAAATGGCTTGTGTCAACATGAGCCAAGGCTGAATTTAGACTTATCAGCAGTTTCAGCTGTTGAGTAGGCTTCTAGCCATTCATCCATATCAAATTTTTCCACACCTCAGCTGGGTTCATACTAAGAAGATTCCATTGACCTCAGAACTGTGACAAAACCAGTATATTTTGTGAAGCACACCTATGACCAGCAATACCTTCTTTCATCAGGCTTTTGTTCTTTTGACAGTGAAAAATGACTGGAAGGAGCCAGCACAATGGTTTCCAGTTTGCAACGGCAGTGCAGCCAGCCACAGGTGCTTACATGTCCGTTTTTGGAAGCAACTCCGAGACTGAATACTCAGAGGAGGATGGAGAGGCGTTTGAACTGCGTTCCAGAGGAAGAGAACGACATCACAGGAGCACATCTAGAGATCGCAAGGATGACATTGTGTACTTGATAAGGGAGATTAAGGAGGGAGACACGCTTATCAGCATTTCTCTGCAATACTTCTGTACTGTAAGTAAAGGATACCATGTTGTACACTTTGCTTTGGTTTACTATGTTTATGTTTTGGTGATTGGCAGTGTTGTGCAAGTTACTTCCAAACTGTAATACATTACAGATTACTTATTACTGTGATTTAAAAGTAATCCCTTACCTTACAATATTACTGTCTCAAAATTGTAATATGTTACATTACTCTTATATTACTTTTTAGTTACTTTCACCAAAACAACTACAGAATTAGAACTTAACGTTCTAAAATGACTAAATGTACTGCAGAGCATTTTACATCCAGTAGAAAGCGATATGATGTAGCAGAATGACGGTGACCTATCCAGGCTACTAACAATATAGTATATATTTGGCAATGTGAAGGCTCAAGACAATGCAAGAAAGGATAAGAGCCAGAATCACAAATGATCAAAGTTTGTTGAAAGTATGGTAAAGGTAAAGTGATTATCTGGCAATATCTGTGAATAGCTTGGCTATTTTCAAATTAGACACAACAGGCCTATATGTAAACTCCAATGCCATGACGAGATGCATTTTTTTCTTAATCTTGCCATTATTCTATTCACTTTAAATTCAGGTTCACAACACAAAACTGTCATGCACAAAGTGAGCATGATAAACATTGCTTTCTCAATTTAATGCTCGTGCACCGATTTCCTCTGTGGACAAAACTGCTTGTGAGCTCTCAAATATACGCTGCTCGTGTGCAAATTTTCTCATGCTCTCTTTAAAATATGCACTGCTCACGCACAAAATTTCTTGTGCGCTCACAGTACACTACTCGCTCAGTGAGATTATATGCAGACTCACAATTTGTGTCTTGTGTTCCCTCTTCCTTTCATGCTTTTTGATATAATTTATATTTGTACACTATTTATTAACAATAACCAAAATACTAAAATAGACTTACATATAAAATTTTTAATCTAATCCACTATAACCTTTTTTGTTGTTTGTTATATGATGAAATATTTCCAATTTCAAACACTTAAGACACTGAGAAAAGAAGTTGAATGCAAAGAATAAATTTTTTAAAAAAACATTTATTAAACATCCAAAAGGTGCACCATACTAATCAAATAAAACAACATTTAAACAAAAATATAACGAATGCAAGCAGAAATGTAACCGATAAAAATAGGGGAAAACTTGATGAGGTATTATAGCCTACTGAACTATTCACTCCTCAAATAAATCTCACTATCAATCCCATTTTATCATGACAACTAAAATAAATTGAACACGTCTCTGTTGTCTTCCACATTGCTGATGAGATTGTGGAGGACATTTTCCCTGTCATGTACAGTGTTTTGAACAGTTCTACAGTACAGTACTTCAATTAATCAGTTGTGCTAATACTAGTTTCTATAACACAAGCGTAATATAAACAAATTACCCAGTGCTGTAGTTTTTTTTTTTTTACAACATAGGGTATACTATACTACAATTCACCACACTTTACTGTAGTAAAACTACACTTTGTATTTCATTTTATCAGTTCACTATTCTTAATACTACAGTATGCTGAAGCATTCATTAACAAATTGTAAATAATACTAGCCTAAAACATAGGCAAGATATCTAACACTCAAAAACACAAGTATTTATTATAGAATTTATCATAACCTTTTAGTGTTTCGTGTTTTGCTAATAAATACTGTAGCAATATATAAACCATATGAACATTCTTGGGATAACCAATTGAACAGGAGGATCTCCGGAGAGCAAAAGCACGAAAAGAAGAGGACACATGAGGCACAAATTGTGAGTCTGCATCATCTGACGGAGCCAGAGCAGATCATTCGCACGTGAGCAGCCGTGTTTTGAGTGCATGCAACTGCGAAAAAAAAAATTGCGGTCGAGTTGTCCACGAACAGAGAATTACATGAATGCGCTCTTGTAAAACTGCGCTTACGACTGTTGTCAGTGAAATAACGCCATATGCACATACGTCCATCGCGCGAATGTACTGTCTTCTGCTCATCTATTTTGCCGCTCTTCCGCTGCACGTCAGGGACCTTACTGTGAACCGGGCTGAGCCAATAGCCTCGGCTCAGAGGCTGAAATCATTCCGCGTTCAAAGTAAAAAAGTTCCAATAGCCAGAGGGATATTATAATGACTGACTGTTGCTGTTTACACCTCTCACTTAGTTTTCATTACAGATTTGTATTATTGGTTGCACTACCTTATTATTTAAAAGGGTTTATTTCAGTTCTTTTGAGTGGAAGTTCCCCAAACTGGAAGTGCAACCATCATTTCAAATGATGTTATAACATGCGGGAAAAGGTGGATAGGTTTCATTTGTACTTAAATTTTTTTTTTAATTCTGGGTATTGAAAATATCATGAATAGACCTTCTGACATTTCCCCTTCTGGGATTTTAATAGGCCTGTACGATATTGGAAAAATCTGACTTAGCAATGTTTTTTTTTTTCGATTCATATTGCATAACTGTCAACCCTCCTGTTTTTCCCAGGATTCTCCCATATTTTACAGTTCTATTCCACCTTCATGCCGTAAAGGTATTTCCAATCTTTCTATGAAGGGTGGCAATAAGCATCAAATAGCTGATCCTGCCTGTGCGCAACCCATACCGCCAAACCACCAGGGGACGCACCTTGCTCTTATATGTGAATCTGTTCTGTGCTTTCATTTTATTGAGGCATGAAAACACTTTGAAAGAAATATAAAAATGGTGCAATTCTCTCCCTTTACATTGCAGGTGCAGTCATCCCTCCTATGCAATCCTCAAAACAGTCAGTTCATGTAGTGGTGCATGACTGTCAGCTGACGCACTCCATAGTGATACATAGACGCTGTTTCCCAAACTGATTCTGTACATGCTAGATGAAAGTCTGGGTTTTGGGTGTGTGTTCGAACAGACATACACGCATACAGTTGAAGTCAGAATTATTAGCCCCCCTTTGAATTTTTTTTCTATTTTTAAATATTTCCCAAATGATGTTTAACAGAGCAAGGACATTTTCATAGGATGTCTGATAATATTTTTCTTTCTTTTGGAGAAAGTCTTATTTGTTTTATTTTGGCTAGAATAAAAGCAGTTTTTTTTTATTTTTTTAAAAGCCATTTTAAGGTCAAAATTATTATCCCCTTTAAGCTATGTATTTTTTCAATAGTCTACAGAACAAACCATTGTTATACAATAACTTGCCTAATTACCCTATCCTGCCTAGTTAACCTAATTAACCTAGTTAAGCCTTTAAATGTCACTTTAAGCTGTATAGAAGTGTCTTGAGAAATATCTAGTCAAATATTATTTACTGTCATCATAGCAAAGATAAAATAAATCAGTTATTAGAAATGAACTCCGAAAGGAGGATAAGTCAAAACTCCAAGTATGCTAACCCTGAAATGAGGCACCCATTTCAGAATAGGTGGCATGTCAAACCTGAGAAAGGGAGATATGTTAAGCTTTTTTTCTTTCGAGTTTTCCTAATGTCAGGGCGAACATTTTCTGTTTTTACTTAACCTCCTTTCTAAAACAGGCTCCAGGTTAAGTGATTTCACAATGTTTGATTTAAAATGTCTCTTAACTGAAGGTTTAAAAAAATGTTTGTGATTAACTCTGGATAGTTTGCAGTGCACCTAAAATTGAAATTGCAGTATACAGCCAATTACACAACAGTTTACATTTTAATATACTTTTACAAGTCAAAAGTAAATAGTGTTGATGCAGCAAAAGTTTGAGAAGGCGACTTAAAGCAAATACCAACTGGTTTTATCAGTCAACTGATGAATACATTCACAGATATTTCAAGTCTGTTAAAAAAGATTTTAAAAATCTTATATTAATTTTAATTTAAGGCAATATTAATTGACAATTCAAAGTAAATTAATTTACATTTAGTCATTTAGCAGACGCTTTTATCCAAAGTGACTTACAAATGAGGACAAGGAAGCAATTTACACAACTATAAGAGCAACCGTGAATAAGTGCTGTAGGCAAATTTCAGGTGTGTAAAGTCTAAGAAGCAAAGCATTAGTAATGTAATTTTTTTTTTTTGAGAGAGTACAGTTAGTGGTATAGCCAGAGAGGGAGTTGCAGATTAGGAAGGAAAGTGGAGACTAAATAGTTGAGTTTTTAGTTGTTTCTTGAAGACAGCAAGTGACTCCGCCTTTCTGATGCAGTTAGGGAGTTCATTCCACCAACTGGGTAGATTGAATGCGAGAGTTCGGGAAAGTGATTTTTTTCCCTCTTAGGGATAGAACCACAAGGCGACGTTCATTCACAGAACGCAAGTTTCTGGAGGGCACATTAATCTGCAGAAGTGAGAGCAGATAAGAAGGAGCAAAGCTAGAGGTCACTTTGTAAGCAAACATCAGAGCTTTGAATTTGATGCGAGCAGCAACTGGCAGCCAGTGCAAATGTGTGAGTAGCGGAGTGACATGTGCTCTTTTCGGTTCATCAAAGACCACTTGTGCTGCTGCGTTCTGAAGCAGCTGAAGAGGTTTGATAGAGTTAGCTGGAATACCCGGCTAGTAGAGTTGCAATAATCCAGTTTGGAGAGAACAAGAGCTTGAATAATAAGTTGAGCTTCAGATAGGAAGGGTCGGACCTTTCTGATGTTATAGAGTGCAAATCTGCAAGATCGAGCAGTTCTAGAAATGTGGTCAGAGAGGTTTAGTTGGTCATCAATCGTTACTCCAAGGCTTTTTACCATTTTGGATGCAGTAATGGTTGCCCCATCCATCTGGATTGAAAAGTTATGGTGTAGAGTCGGGTTGGCAGAAACTTCAAGCATTTCCGTTTTCGCGAGGTTAAGCTGAAGATGATGATCTTTCATCCAGTGTGAAATGTCTGACAGGCAGGCTGAGATGCGAGCTGGAACCAAGGGATCATCAGGGTGAAAAGAGAGGTATAGCTGGGTATCATCAACATAGCAGTGGTAGGAAAATTCATGTTTCTGGATGACTGTTCCTAAAGATGTTGTGTAGATGGAGAAGAGAAGTGGCCCAAGAACAGAGCCCTGAGGTACCCCAGTACCCATTATACTAAATTAATATTAAGTATAAAGTATAAATAATTGCAATTCATTCAATATAAGTACAATATTAGTAACGGATTAACTTTTGACTTCTGCTTAGAAAGAAAGGCTTTAATTTGGAGGGGGAAAAGGACTGGGAGTGGCTTTGTTTGTTGTATCAGATGTATAATATCATATATTATAGATATAAGTTTTCTTACAGCTGATTGGTCCAAGTAAGGTTTACTCTAACCAAGTCCCAGAATAAAATCAGCTCCGGAGCATGTTAGCCGTGTAGTGCAAGTTACCAAGGTGACAAAAAGCCCCTATAAATTTTCAAACCGGTGGGACCAGATTTGTACCCCCTATAGAATCAATGACTCCAGGATGACACAAGACGGTACTCCCACATGTTCTTTTTGCAAAAGCACGTTTATCTATGAAGAAAGTTTTTAAATTGTGCCAGCTGTAATTCTGTGTGGAATTCTTTCTATGAAGTTAATCATTTATTTTGAAGAGATTTTTCAAAATCTCCAACCAAATACAGTTTAATTATAGCAAAAAATTAATTGTTAAAGCTTTCTATAATCTAACTGCAGTATACATTTTAACACCATGCCAGCTTCTAGGCTAATTTCATGGTGAGAAGCACAACCATAGACCATCATTTTAGACTCCCGGTCCATATCCACAATAAAAAATGATACACAATACAATCATATTTATACCATATACAATTTATTCCAATGTTTTCCATACCAGGAGCAGTGGAATTAGTACAATATATAGTTTAAGCATCGATAATGTGCGCATCCAGAATAGTCATACCTCAGATTCTGCAATGTTGAGTTTAGATTATAGCTCACGAGAAGCCACACTTGCATCAATTGTACAGTCAATGCAAAGTTTAAGCATACATTTGATCATTTGCATGTGTTTCTAAGGCCTGTGACTGAGCATTTCAAGAAAGTTTAAAGCAGCGGTCACCAAACTTGTTCCTGGAGGGCCGGTGTCCTGCAGATTTTAGCTCCAACCCTAATCAAAGACACCTGGACAAGCTAATCAAGGTCTTACTAGGTATACTTGAAACATCCAGGCAGGTGTGTTGAGGCAAGCTGGAGCTAAACCCTGCAGGGACACCAGCCCTCCAGGACCGAGATTGGTGACCCCTGGTTTAAAGCATTCAAACACAATAAATCATGATGTCTGATACTTTAAGAAAGATGTATGTATACTAATATACATTTGTATGTGTATATACAATAAATTAGAACACAGTGTTATTTTACATCTATCTATCTATCTATCTATCTATCTATCTATCTATCTATCTATCTATCTATCTATCTATCTATCTATCTATCTATCTATCTATCTATCTATCTATCTATCTATCTATCTATCTATCTATCTATCTATAAACTGTTTTTATCTATCTATCTATCTATCTATCTATCTATCTATCTATCTATCTATCTATCTATCTATCTATCTATCTATCTATCTATCTATCTAATTATTTTTTTTACTGTGAAGCCCTATTAGGAATCACTTAACCATTATTTTATAATGTATATTAAATTTCCTAAACACAGCATGAACTGCAAATTTAAACATTTTACTTTTCACTAGTGTGTCCAGTCATATTGTGGTGATAAAGACAATAAGTCTCTTTTTTTTCCTGGCGTTAAAATAGGATCCAAATCTCTCATTTTGAGGCCCACCATAATGTGACGTAGGAGTGTGGTTTGTAACGACATTGTGTGTAACTCATCATTGCAGAAAGGCTTGAATTAACTCCACAACAAATACAGCAAATAATCTTTGGTTAAGTTCTTACTGTAGTATTTCTCACAAACGTTACGTGAGATCTGCTTGCTTCCTTGTCTGTCACTGTGCTGTTTATCTGACGCAGCCAGGGCGGAGATTGAGCACACTCTGACAGGCACATGGGAACGGTGGGCGTATTGCATATCCAATATTCTGAAAGGTATAATAAATAATCTGATGCGTGTTTTGAGCGGAAATTTTACAGACACATTCTGGAGACACAAAATACTTATCTTAAATGTTGAAAAAAGGGTAAAGCAGGTGCCCTTTAACAGAACTGTTCTGCTTTTAATCACTGCTTATGAATTGAACTCACTCGAGGAGATATTCAGCAAAGTTTCACCATGAATTTATTTATTTTTTGTCATGTATAAACGCTAAACTTTAAAAATCAAATTTATATATTGATTTTGTTAGTGGTTTTTAAATTGTATATTTCAATTATTTAATGTTTTTGCCATGAAAAAAGACGTTGTTGCTGACATTGCATTAAATAAAATATATGAAGATCTATAACTTCATTAACACATTACTGCATGCAACTTGTTTATTCATGTGTGCATATATTAGTGGTGTAACGGATCACAAATCTCACGATTAAAATCACATTGGTTTTTTTTTGGTCACGGATTGGACCATTTTTTCCCATCATCCAAAAAGGGGAGACGACAAATGTAATTTGCTTTCCATTTATTTAAAAAAAAAAACTTTACTGCAAGAAACTTTTGATTTTAACGAACAAAACTTAGAACCTGTAATTATATAAAAAAAATTAAGAAATAATCAGCTGAATATTAATGAAAAGTAAAATATTCAGTACTGTTACTACTACTTTTGCTGATAACGCTGTATAAAAGTGTATATTTAGTATAAAATGTGTATTTAGTCTCATTTTCAATAATTTAGTTATTCACTCAAATCAGTTTGAAAAAAAAAGTTTCTGACGTTATTATTTTTTTTTAATCTCAGGTTGCAGACATAAAGCGGGCCAACAACCTTCTGACAGAGCAAGACTTCTTTGCGCTGCGCTCTCTAAGAATCCCTGTGAGAAAATTCAGCTCCTTCACAGAAACCCACAACACAGCTCCCCACAAGAGCAGCTCACCCAGTGGCACTTGCAGAATCACAGAGACGCCAGTTTCTGGAGCTTCCTTGGACTCTTCGTCCTCTTCCTCATCTGCGGACAGCGTGGAGGGCTTCCTGCAAGAAAAGGACAAAGACATTCAACAACTCGTCAAGTCTTCTGCCCCGACCAGGAACAGCCTGAGTGAGGTGGTATCCTCTCTGGAGCAGCCTCTTTTGGGGGACGCCGAGCGCAGACCAGCCATTAAGAAAGACCCGTACTATGGGGCCGACTGGGGGATGAGATGGTGGACGGCAGTGGCCATCATGTTGGTCGTGGGCATTGTTACGCCAGTTTTTTACCTGTTATACTATGAAGTTTTGATGAAAGCAGATGTTAGCCACCACACTACCATAGACTCTATCAGGCCTGGACCAACACAGCCAGCCATCGCTGAGCCTCTCGTTTTACCACGGGCCAACGCTGCTCCTCACCAAGACTCTCACCTACATCCTGTTATTGAACAGCAGCATCATGTGAAGCTCCAAGAGGAAACATAAAGCTGCATTTGTAAAACAAATATAGAAAGATTAAGCAGAATATTTTAAATTGAACTCAAATGGATAAGGGGATCAAGTAATTCCAGTCCTATCGGCATTTTTTCCTGGATGCATTTTGCACAGTTGGATGCTGGTTTTGCTGTGGGTGTCACTCACGAGCCAGTGTTTAGCTCTGTACCTCGATTAAGCTCATAGTTTGCCTCAACGGCAAGCGGATGATATTTTCTGTAAACACATTTGCTGCCATTGTTTGTCAGGGAAATAAACTGTAATTTATTTTAGGAAATGTAGAATCCAGATTCAGTATTTCGACTGACGGTGATAAAGTTGCTGGTTTTAAATGTTAAACTTTACTTGTGAAAGAAAAACAAGCAAACACCAAGGAACCATAATGGCTTCCTGGTTTTCTTCATGGTAGAGCACAGGGATGATCTGTGAAATGTGTGCTCTGTTCATTTTAAGTAGGAGAGAGATGTAAACATTTCTATGAAACGTGGAGTGTGGTGATTTGATTTTTGAAAAAAAACAAAAACAAAGTACGTGCCTTCACCCTGTAGACTGTAGAGGCAGGTTGAAAATAAAGAAACTATATTTTAGTATCTGAATCTCTTAATCATTTCTTGTGTTTTGAATAATATTGTGGTTATTTTATATCTGGTGGCGCAGTGGGTAGCGCTGTCACTTCAAGAAGGTTGCTGGTTCGCGCCCCGGCTGCGTCAGTTGGCATTTCTGTGAGGAGTTTGCATGTTCTCCACAAGTTCGCAGGGGTTTCCTCCATGTGCTCTGGTTTCCCCCCCATGTCCAAACACATGCGCTATAGGTGAATTTAAGCTAAAATTGTCCAGTGTATGTGTTGGTTATCCAGGTTGGGGGTTAAGGGTTGGGAGACTCGGATTCCAGGAGAAAGTTCAATTTACTCAGCAGAAGCTTACGCAATAAATATGGCATTAGATCGAATGGAAAGGACAAAGCATCGTAACTTTTTAATTTGCACAGATTCCAAATCCTGTCTTCAAGCTCTTGAAACTTCTAAGGATGATCACCCCATAATGTCCATGATTTTAAAGAAAATGACAGCACTAGAAAACCAGAAGATCAACATTATCTTCTGTTGGATTCCAGGTCATATGGGACTTCGTGGAAATGAACTGGCAGATGAAGCTGCAAAAAAGGATATCTCCTTTAATGTGACCGAATGTTTAATTCCTCCTGATGATTTGAAACCCACCATCAATTTATACATAAACGAAACATGGCAAAGAGAATGGGACAACTGCATCAACAACAAATTATATGAAATTAACCTGAAAATAAGTGAAAGACATTTAGCAAATTATAATTTCGAAACCAGGCATGATCAGACGGTCTATACCAGATGTCGAATTGGACATTCTAGGTTGACACATTCATATTTATTAAATAATGAAGAATCACCTAAATGTAATAACTGCCAGACTGCTCTCACCATCAAACATATTTTGTTGGAATGTAGAAGTTTAAATTCCGTTAGACAGGATTTTTATAAGGAGAGTACTTTGATGGACATTTTTAAAAACGTACCACCAGGAAGAGTTTTACATTTTTTATCAAAAATAGAACTGAAAAACTATATTTAACTTTGAATACATTTTTTGTAAATTTTATCTATTTATATTTTATATATTTGTCTAAGTAATTTATTTATTTATTATTTTTTTTATATAATACGAATTTGTTTTTATCATGTAATAGTTTAATGTATATACATTTGGCCATGAAATAGCCATAAATTGCTGATCTGGCAATAAATATGTAATAAATAAAAGGGTTGGGAGAATGACCAACCTCATAAAAATTTGATGTTATCAAACACCAACATGACAATAACAACTTTGATATAAATGGCCCTGGGAGTTAGTATACTTTATATCCACTTTGAAGTCATAAAGTGTATCACTTGATTTAATTGTTTTTATATTGTTCATGCATAGTCTTTAATTATCTTGTATGATAGGCTTTGGTAATCAGTGCTAGTTTTTTTTCCTAGTACGTGGCTTCATCCATGTTGTCATCACTTCCTCCCCCAAAGTCATCACCGTCTTCAAAGTAGCTTGCTATGTAGTCATTTTCCTGTGGAAAAACAAAACCGATTCAGTTGAACTGCAACGAACAATGCAAGCACATGCATGGCTGATTGCTTAAACATGACTGACGTGCAGTAAAAATGTAAAAAAAAAAAAAACCTGAAATTTGCACTCTGTGACTGAAACTACTGTAGATGGATGCAAGCAAGTTCTAGAGTGTATACTTGACTTATAACATGACAAAAATTTGGTTTAAGAGTTCACACTTAGCTGATGATTGATGCATGCTGTCCCGGGAGAGAGCCCTGAGCTCAAAAAATCCTCAAGCCCGGGGCTCCCTCCAGTTTAAATGGCAAGAGTGGAGGTAGAGCTCAGGTAGGTCTTGAGAACTCTCCTAATTTGTGACAGATAGGGATTGTTTATGGAGAGCAAAAATACTGACTAAGAGCTCATCAATAGTGCTAATTTGATTGTCAATTCACTTGTCTTTGGACAGTGGGATGAAACCAGGAAACCTGGCTCAGAAATGTCAGCTGGCCTAGTGAAGACTTGGTCCGGTGACATTCTTGCTGAGGCAACAGTGCTAACCATTGGGCTGCTGTGCCGTCCTATAGGAAAGGGAGGAGGAGTAGGGGTGGAGGGGGTTGGATTCTTCAAGACAAATATAACTTAAGGTGAGAAACTTTGGATAATTATAATGCGATAGAATTCATCTGATTGGTAAATCAAGTGTTACCTAATGCGGGACTAGACGGGGTCAATTATAAGCATGTGATCCTCTCAAAATTAGTTTATAAATAAACGTCACTTAATGGTGACCTAAACTATCTATAGCAGGATAAGTTGCTGATTACCACAGAACAAGAATGGTTGTATCGCTAGACTGAAATATATATATATATATATATATATATATATATATATATATATATATATATATCTCGTGGATTACCACAGGTTTTTTTTTTTTTAAACAATAGGAAGTCAAAGGAAAATGCAAAAAACTGCCAGGCAGGTGTGTTGAAGCAAGTTGGAGCTAAACTCAGCAGGACACCGGCCCTCCAGGGGTAAAGTCTAGATTGGATATGCGGCCGGCCGGAAGTGCGATATGCACATCAATTTTTAAAGCATTTTTTTATGACACTGTATTACAATAATTAATATTTTTACAGTACTGCGATGGTTGGGGTTTAGGGTTGGTGTTGGGGTGGGGGTAGGCGTTAAAAAGTACAAATTATTGGGTAATTTAACAGATAGCATAAATAATACTCGGTACAACTACTGTTTTTACATTACTGTGACGGGTTTAGGGTTGGGGTGGGGTAGACGTTAATAAAAGTACAATAACTGAGAAATTTAATAAATAATATAAATAATTCTCGTTAACTTCCGGCAGTATCCATATCCGATCTAGCAACAACGCCCTCCAGGGCCGAGTTTGGAAACCCCTGGGGTAAGACAATATTTAGTCTATAGGTCTCGAACCCAATAAAGGTTATTTTCTCAATATTTTGATTTTTACGAACTCTCAGATTTCAGAAGTTGTATAGATCCATGAACACCTTCATTAGTTGGATCAGCTGTGTTTGATCAGGGTTGGAGCAAAACTGTGCAGAGCTGCGGTCCTCCAGGAATTGAGTTTGACCTATGATTTAGTCTTTACAACTACTTGAAAATCTGGAATCTGAGAGTTCCTAAAAATCTACATATTGAGAAAAAAACCTTGAATAAATTAAGTGCTTAGCAATGTCCATTAAACAAAACATAATTCTGAAATATTTGCCATGGGAAGTTTACCAAAGGAAAAAATCCTTAATATCCAATTCCTTAATATCTTAATGGTATTTGGCAGAAAAGTACAATGTAAGACTAGTCGAGGGTCGAAGTTTTAGCCATGTTTGGACATCTATTACATGTATTTAATAAAAATAAATACTTCAAAATGCTCCCTGATTAAAAGCATATACCTCTTCAAACTCTTCATCATAGTCTCCTTCAATTTCTGCTTCCTCTCCTTCCTCGTCCTCCTCTTTCTTTTCTTTCTTCACTTCATCCTCCTCATCAGATTTGACATCTCCCTTCTTCTCAAGTTCCTAAAAAATAAAAACAAGCGCAAATGAGATGGCTCCAACCAAATATATCTGTTTACAGTGAAACGAGAAGATGAAAACATAGCCTAAACGCTCACATCCAATTTATTCAGCACTTCTTCTTTGTCCTTAGTTGAGATCTTTACAGATTTCCTCAGATCTGAAAATATTTAAGTGTACGAGTCATTCAAAAATGCAGTTTGTTTAGGGATTCTACATCTCATTACAATTACCCCTTTTCTTCTTCTTTATGTTCTTCTGTGGTTTCAGCTCCTTCGGAAGACGATTCCAATCTACAAAGAAGATCTACAATTTATCTGAAATTACTTAGCCCTAGGGCTGGGCAATTTGGCCTAAAATCTTGATTAATTTAGCATTTTAACTCGATTAGATAAATGAACGATCATTTTAATTAATTTTTTTACCCTCATAGTTCACTAACAGGTTTTGTATAGTAAATATGCTCACATATTACAAGTGAGAGATTTCTGAATGAAGGGTGCATTACTTGATTTAAAAATAATAACTGAAGAAAACGCACACACACTATCTACTATCTATGATTATTTATTGAACATCAACGTTGAACAACTGAAATTAAAACACACGTTGCCTAAAACCAACAGTCACTTTTTGTCTTATAAAAAGTGAAAATATCTATTATTTAAAAAACTTTTCAATTATTATGGTGGCTTGAGAAAGCCAACATACTGTTATGCTATATAAACGAATATTCTTCTTTTTCTGAGACCAATTTCTATATGAGTCTCCTCCTAAACCGTTCAAGCTACAAATACCAAACTAACACCAAACCTGACTCGGGTTGCTATATCTTTTCCAACTGATCCAACTTACGGTTTTCAGAAAACTGACCCAGAAAATTCAGATAAGTCCCATTGACTTAACATTGGACCAAACTTTCTGACCTCATAACTTTGCACCAGACTGTCATACAGACTTAATGTTCGGCTTGTTTAACTCAGACTACCAATCACTGATGACCTTTCAACTTACTAGCCACATCCTAGCAACCACTTACGGCACCCTAGAAACTGTCCTATTGACTTCCCTTGTAAAAAAACTGTCATTGACTTTACATTGGACATACTAACAACATACCAATTCATACTAATGACATTCGAATACCATACTAGCAACAAACCAATCCATACTAAAAAAACATAAACATACTAATCATACTAGCGAACATGCTAATTTATAATATAAACATGCTAAAACATGCTAGCATAAAGCTAATTCATACTAGAACCATGTTAATTCATGTTAGCAACTGCCTAGCAACCACTCAGAACACCTTAGCAATTAATCAAACCACCCTAGCAACCGCCTAGCAACACATTAGCAACCACTCATAACACCCTAGTAACTACCTAGAACACCCTCTCAACCACTTAGAAATACCTTAGCAACCACCAACACCCTAGCAACCACCTACCAACCACTCAGAACACCTTAGCAACCGCCCAGCAATGCCTCAGTAACCACTCAGAACACCCTAGCAATGCCTTAGCAACCACTCAAAATTTGTTAGCGACCGCCAACCAACGCCTTAGCTACTACTTAGGACACTCTAGCAACCACCTAGCAACACCTTAGCAACCACCTAGAACAACCCAGCAACACCTTAGCAACCACTCAGAACACCCTATCTACTGCCTAGCAAGAAACATGCCAATCCGTACAAGAAATGTGCTAACATCATACCTGCTAACACACCCGTTTTTCCCGAGAGTCTCCTGTATTTCAGACCCATCTCCCGCCACCCTCCCGTTTTGTTATTTCTCCCAGAACACTTGCGTAATTTCACCACACACAGCTCCCCCACCCTCCCGGTCCTCAGCTTTTTGGTACAAACTAACACCCCTGGATTGCTGACTTTGGTATAGTATCCAATCGCAATAGCAGCCCAAAACCTGGTGCATAGTCCAGCTGTGTTATTCAGACACCTCACCCCTGACACCTAGACATCCCCACCACTATAACCCCCTCCCACCCCAAAACCATGGTCTCCCGGACAAATGTTGGCAGGTATGGCTAACCATAGTTATCTATCTATGCCAACTGTTTCAAGCTTCTTAAAAACTACTTCACTTATTTAAACTTTCCGACTAGACTTTCTCAAGACACCATTTGTCTACGAACTTGTTTCATATTAAAAGTAGAAAATAAGCAGCCTCTCTTTTGAATAAAATAACTCTTGTATATCCTGTAAATAAAAATTTAAACAGTGCATTTCTTGGATCTTCTGTAAACAAATATTTTAATGTAAATAATACTTTGAATGTAATGGAAAATATTCCGTTTCAAGGCATCTCTGGGGCTGCTTCCAATCATCATCAACGTAGTCCAAAGTAAGGCTGAAAAATGGGTCCATCATCCTACTTGACTAGAGATCGGATGTGGCTGCAAAGTGTGGCTAACAGAGTGGGTCACGTGACTCCACACACGGTAGGGAAGCTAATTTTAAAAATTGACCTGGAAAAATTAGATCGATTATAGGTTCTGAATGTCGATTTCAATTACTTTTCGATTAATCGCCCAGCCCAACTTAGCCTATATAATTAGAACTACTACCTGGTGTCCAGTCTTCATCTTCCAGTTTCTTTATTTCTCGTGTGTATTTTTCCTTGTACCTTTCCACATCTGTAAATTACACATAATAACATTGTAAAAAATACTGATATATATATATATATATATATATATATATATATATATATATATATATATATATATATATATATATATATGTATATGTATATGTATATATATGTATATGTATATATATATATATATATATATATATATATATATATATATATATATATATATATATATATATATATATATATACACAACAATAAATCTATCAAGAGTTTAAATGCAAAAACCTCTAAATGCTTATTTTAGAGGAAAATTTCAGGTGGCATTTTTATCAATCTCCTGTGTGTAGGTTCAGTAATATCACTTTTATGGCAAAGAATAAGTCTTTTTCCCAGTCTTGAAAGTAATATAATTCAACATAACAAAGGAGGCTGAGAAAAACGTTCATTTGCGATGGAAATTTCAGACGGCACTTAGAGGTTTTTGCATCTGAACTCTTCATATAAAGTAGGAGTTGTGACTCTCATGATCAAACTATCCCATATCAGTTATACTATTTCACTTAAACATATAGTTAAATGGATTTATTGTCTCTAGGTGAGTTAAAACATAGCATTGCCCCCAGTGCATTAACTCATGCTCATCTAATTTTACAATTATCAAAGTCATAAGACTCATAGTCAGATGCAATAGGTATTGTGTGTTTCTAAAATTAAATAAAAGCTCCATCTCACCTCCCTTTCCTGCGTGGTGCTTTATGTTAAAAGGAAGGTCCTTCATTCGTCCTCTCATCTCTTGTTTCAAAGCTCTCATATAATCTTCATCTTCTCCAGCTTTCAAAGGCCCTGGTTTATATTCGATTTGCTGTAAGGTGGAGTCGTGTGTCGTTAAAACTGAAGCTTCTGAAAATAACTATTTCTGACCTTGATGAATCTGATTTTTAAAGTTTTGAGAGAGAAAGAGAAATATCCATTTGGGAAATTGATGGAAGAATAATCACAAATGGTTCATAATAGCTCACTGGGAAGAGTGGAGCTGGTCCTCTCTGGGTTTCAGGCATGGATCCTCTGGTGAGACCCAGGGACTCTATGTTGAAGCTAAATGCTGCTATACCTCTTCCCTTTCCAGCCATTTTTGGTCATCTAAATTTTCCCTAAAATCATTTGGATGAAATAATCTTATATTAGTTTAATAAACAATAAAATATAATGTAATATAGTATAATAGTTCTAAGATATATGACGTTTTAAATGCATGGTGTCAAGGTTTGTTAGCTGGCATTTAAGAATCAATAGCTAGGATGTTGTTGACTACTTTTCAGACCATGTTGCTTATACTTGCTAAACTATGAGGATGACACCCCTGTGAGGATTACACTGTGATGTCACTGGATGGTGATTTCATTAATAGTGATGCAAAACTGTCAATGTCACTGTATAGACCATTTTGAAGGATGTAAACAAAACAATGGTCCCATATTGATATATAATGTTATGACAGCGGTTTTAACATTAAGCTATGATTTAATTAACATTAAGTTATGATTTAATATATATGTATTTTAATATATATATATATATATATATATATATATATATATATATATATATATATATATATATATATATATATATATATATATATATATATATATGTATTTTCTTTTAACCCTTTGACTGCACCTCTATAAAACGTTTGACTATGTTTTTACTGTTTTAAAGAATGACCGTTTTAAATAATAGTTTACACACACACAGCATTATTGGTTTACAAAAAAAAATAAATCAAACAAACATAATCCTGTTGTACTTCTAAGTACTGCACTACTACACTACAAACTGAACTACACTGTTCCAATTTACTATGACCTTTTATGTGAAGCTGATTTGACACAATCTACATTGTAAAAGCACACTATACAAATAAAGGTGAATTGAATATATTTTGGTTTTATTGTTAAAATAAAAAAAATAACATGTTAAATGAGAATCTGAAATATTTTATGGCATACTTAAAAAAAAAGGTGATTTAGTTTTCAAACAATTTTTTTATTTTGATTGTTTTAATAAATTCTTACACTTCATATTTTCAGATTTTTCATAGTATATGTATTAATTTCAGTACTTTTACCATAAACTGATATCAACCATTTGGTACAGGTTGATATTTAAAAAATCTGTTGAAAAAAAAAAGCGACATTAGGAGTTAAGAACTGCAATCCAAAGATTTTTTTTTTCTTGGTGAGGTAGTTAAAGCGTTAAACTATACAACTTAATCAATGGTTTCAAGTGGAGTATTTAGTTATTATGCAACATATGCAAGTACATAAAACAGGGCATTATGCACTGTTAGTATGACGGATTTATTATTAAGTATATATTACCAGTATTTTGAACTAAGCATGGGGAATTTATACACATTTTTTCTCAAGGCAAGCAAATCTGATGTGCTATTTGGTTTCCTCTTATTTATTTATTTATTTTTTAATTATTTAGTTACTTTACCCCCTAAATTACTGTTTAGCATTAGTAAAAATTAAACAATCTTCGTTTGATCGTCTTTCAATTTCCGAGTCGCCAAAGCACACCTGAATACAATTATTCTAGGATACTTTACTACTTGAGTTTAGTTCATTACACAAACACAGCATGTTACAAAAATACACTTGTATCTCTGTAAGAATTACGAGATTTACAATTGAAACATTGTATTTAACAAGAAGATATATTGTAACAGCATGTGGGTAAATAAATGCAGACAGAATGTTCCCCTTCTTTTAATCTTCACCACTGAGACTGCTTGTCGCAGTGCAGTAGCAGATGGGCTACATAAAGGGCAACCGCTTACCTTATTTTCTTACAGCTTTCAGACGCATTTAAATAAGTACAACAAGGCAATTAATTAAATGCCGCTTGTGCTTTATTATTAATATGCATAACTTGGGAGGCGCCAATTTCATCAACGACCAATACCATGCTCGTTTCTCCGCCGCGTCACGTCGTTACGCTCGGTGACGTGTTACGCTTGCGGAACAGGGTGTCAGCGTCCTCCTCTCTGCGGCTGAAGCAGCACAATTTGAAGCCAAAATTATAGGCTAACAACCATACATTTATCCTCGTATGCAATAACAACATCTTGAATGTATTTGGGATGTCTGCGACCGACTGGTACGCGCACAAGTCGCTGGAAAATGGCGTGTTTTGGATCCAGGAGCGGTTTTATGAATCGGGGAACAGGGCGAATATCTGGCTCATTCGCGGGTCCCATCAGGACGTCGTCATAGACACCGGCCTGGGTTTACGGAGCCTGCCTGAATACATCCAAGAGAAATCGCTGCTCGGGGACGACGCGAAGCGTAAAAACCCGCTGTTGGCCATCGGCACGCATGTGCATTTTGATCATTCTGGTGGGCTGCATCAGTTTCAACAGGTGGGCGTGCACAAGGCGGAGGTGGACGCTCTGGCCAACGGTGACAACTTCGAGACCGTGACATGGCTTTCTGACCGCGAGATTGTGGAGGTTCCATCGCCTGGATGGAGAGCCAGGCAGTACAGAGTGAAAGCGGTCACACCAACCCATATATTACAAGAAGGTGGGCTTGTAATTACTTATAACTACTGTGCCAGTGGATGCAACATTATACGTTTTAAGTACATCTTTATGTGTGCATGTATTTATGTACCATTGCAGGGCTCAAAGCATAATCTATTACAGTAGTAAAATGCACTGAATTGCATGACTTCATTCTGGGCAACCTTACATAATATCTTTTTAAAGAGCTGCAGAGAAAGATCGAAACAAATCAGATCATGCTAAACTCAACAGAGGACATGTCAGTGGTTAGTGAAAACCAAGCCGGCTGTCTAATGTGGCTTTATAATCTGCCTGATGGTGGAGAATGCAGCATTATAGTGGACCACTGGCAGAAACCCAGCAGATGCAGAGTAAACCACACATGACCTCCTCCACGTAATTCTCAGTGAATGGACTACTCTGCAGTGAGTTGTACTACTGTATATGAATAGATCTATTGTCACGGTCTGTGAACAAATTGTGTTTTTAGATGGTATTGTATTGCATTTTCTTAAGATCTTAGGTTAATCATAAAATTGTAGTGCAATCTGGAGCCAACTGAACTAACAAGAGTGCTGAATGCAATATACATAGTACTGGTGTATAAATGTATATTGCATTATTTATCAGACTATGTTAAATAGACCAATAACAGTATTTGAGTAAAACTTAGCCCTCTCAAATTGTGGTAATTATATTTTACAGCCATTATTTGAGATGAGTTTAACAATTAAAATAAAGGAAATCTAAACAAATAAAGGATGGTATAGCTTATTTTAATTCTCAGTAGACAGATAAAACTAAATATAAACTATTATATTATATTTTATTATATTATATTATTCATTCATTCATTTTCTTTTCGGCTTAGTCCCTTCATTAATCTGGGGTCGCCGCAACAGAATGAACCACTAACTTATCCAGCATGTTTTACACAGTGGATGCCCTTCCAGCTGCAACCCATCACTGGGGAATTATATTATATCATATTATTTTCCCAGTATTGGGATGCAGCTGGAAGGGCATCCACTGTGTAAAACATGCTGGATGAGTTGGTGGTTCATTCCGCTGTGGCAACCCCATATTAATAATGGGACTAAGCTGCAAAAAAAATGAATGAATATTATATTATATTATATTATATTATATTATATTATATTATATTATATTATATTATATTATATTATATTATTTTCCCAGTACTGGGTTGCAGCTGGAAGGTCATCTGCTGTGTAAAACATATGCTGGATAAGTTGTCGGTTCAACTGCAACCCATCACTGGGAAATTACATTATATCATATTATTTTCCTAGTATTGGGATGCAGCTGGAAGGGCATCCACTGTGTAAAACATGCTGGATAAGTTGGTGGTTCATTCCGCTGTGGCGACCCCATATTAACATATTAATAATGGGACTAAGCTGAAAAGAAAATTAATGAATATTATATTATATTATATTCACATTACTGGGTTGCAGCTGGAAGGGCATCTGCTGTGTAAAACATATGCTGGATAAGTTATCGGTTCATTTCTCTGTGGCGACTCCCGATGAATAAAGAGACTAAGCCGAAGGAAAATTAATGAATTTATATTATGGGGTACACTGTGACTGTAAAAAACTGATAAAAGCTAAACAAAAACGTAAATAAGTTAGCTGTTGTCCACAGCATTAAGGAAAATCAGATGGTCCTATTTATTTGTTTTCCAATTGAAATCTAATATGTCACTTTATAAATAAAAAAAGGCTATTAAATTGTTAATCACAGTTATTTGACAGACAATTAATCGTCAAAATGATGTGAGTGTACAGGGCAGGCCTAATAATAATATTGAATTAAATGATTAAAATGTATTTATTTAATAATGGTATAACAACAACAACAATATTTATAATTTTAGCTTTTATTTTGATGGAAAATTGCAAATAAATGACTCATTTACAGCACTTGAATGAAGTTTATGTGAGGCAGCATTAACTAATTTACATCAGTTTTAGCTTACAAATGATTATATCGTTTCATAAATATTTTGTGAGTTAATAAATGTACAAATGCTTATTACTTTTCAGGCATTGTTACACAGTTAATAAAAAAGTTGTGCCACTAGCAAGTAACACTTTATATACTCTTCCACAGATAATTATTAGAACTCGGTGCTTGCCAAGTGTTAATTTTTATAACAATAATTAACCATCACTGAACTTTAAATAGTTCTGGGAATGTGAATTATTTGTGATGAGCAGACCATATGCTCCTTAACCTTTTTTTTTTCTAATAGTTTAGAAGTCTAGCTCATGTAGAAGTCAATGTCTGTTTCCATTTCAGCACATATAGCCAATAGACAAGTAGGATCTAACACTTATTAAAGGATATTTTTTTAAAAATGTGCTTGGACCAAGAAATACCACAAAATCATAATATCATAGCTTGCACATCAGTCAATACAGCTTCTGCTGTGTCAGTGCTGCATTGCAGTGACAATATCCAATTGCCACATTCCCCATTTTCTACCTTTCTCCTTGTGTTCCCAGGTGACGTTATCAACCTTGGCGACCGGCAGCTTTCCATTCTCCACATGCCGGGCCATTCCAGAGGAAGCATTTGTCTCCATGACAAGGAGAGCAAAATGCTGTTCAGTGGAGATGTGGTCTATGATGGTTCCATGATTGATTGGCTTCCCTACAGCCGGATCAGCGACTACATCCATAGTTGTGAAAGGCTTGTGGAAATGGTTGATAAAGAGGAGATTGACCAGGTCATGCCTGGTCATTATAACGCTTTTGGGGGCAAGCGGCTACACCGGCTAGCCTCCAACTACATCGCTAGTGCCGGCACCTGCCACAGAGCCTCCACCAGTGTGGTGAAGTCCATTGCCAGCCTGGCACTTCGAGCCACTAACTCAAGAAGTGCCTGCTAGTAGTTTTGAAAAAAGACTACTTTGCAACAACTAGTGTTATTGCAGACCTCAATATTGAGCACAGTGAATACACTGAGCAATACAGAGTGCTAATGAATTACAGTATATGGTAGTATTGGAATTGTCCATGGTTCAAACTTGTATTATGCTGCATAATATTCATCAAAACGTCAACAAATAGTATACACTGCTATATTTTAAAGGTGCTGTGTGTAATTTTTTAGTTTTTTGAGCAGCCTAATATTGTAGCATTTGCCCACCCCTCTCAAACCATTTAAGCACAAGCGCAACGCCACAACCAATTTCATTAGTCAGTACATTTTGCAGGCAAGAAAATACTTCATGGATTCAGTTTAAAGATCATAAATAATGATTTATTTTGTTTTAGATAAACGATAATGATAACTGTTAGGATGTGCTACACAGTAAAACCCAATAAGTTAAGGTAACTTAAACCATTTGAGGAACCCAATTGTAACAAACCGCTTAAGTTAAAAATCTAATCTATTTGAGTACTGTGAACTTAATCCAATTGAGTAAACAGAGCAATTTGAGCACAGTAAAACCCAATACATAAAGAGAACTCAAACCAGCTGAGTACTGTAAAACCCAATAAGTTAAGGCAACTCAAACCAATTAAGGAAACCAATTGCTACAAACCATTTGAGTTAAAAATCTAATCTATTTGAGTACTGTGAACTTACTCCATTTAAGTTATATTAATAAGGTATTTAATTAGTTCAAAACTCTTTTCAAATGAGTAGAATTAACTTTTTGAGTTAACTACACTCATTTCATTTGAGAAAGATGACTGTTGGGTTTTACAGTGTACTAATGCTGTCCTACTTTATTTTATAATGCTTAAGCATGCTGTAAATGTGTGGCACTTATGATTCATTAGCCACAGTGCTCGATTAATGTTGAAATGGATCTCATTTTGCATTATGAAGGGGAGTACAGAATGTTTTGTACTGATAAAATGGATTAAAGTGTCTGATGACAGAAGCCTTGCAAATTCAAGATAAATGGCCACATCTTCCTAAACAATAAGGAGACTGTGGTTAAGGTTAGGGATAATATTTGTTCTAACATGGTGTTGTCAATCAACTATAATCTACATGACAATGAAATCTTTTAAGTTTGGAAATATTTTTATTTATTCATTTTATAACTTTCTGATTTTAAGTTTTAATATTATGTGTATGTTTTAGATTTTTTTGTTTAATTTTGGATACCAAGTTACGCTAAATTCAATGTAATTTATACTTTTTTTAATAACAAAAAAAAACAAATATGCTGTATTAGTTAACTAAAAATGAGCAAATACTTTTTAACAATTTTTTATTGAGTACGGTTTTACAAAACATTCATTATCAAATCAAATCCACAGTTGTATCTGTTAACATTAGTTTAGGTTTACTATGGGGCAGTTGAATGCTTGCTTGTGACTGGCTAGTGAACATTCGAAGGCAGTGTTTCCCAACCCTGTTCCCGAAGGCAAACCAACAGTACACATTTTGAAACATAATGAAACACATCTGAATCAACTTATTGTTGTTCAGAACGTTAGAAGAGACTCCACAAACCTAAAATGAATGGGTCAGATAGTGGAGACATCCAAAATATGTACTGTTGGTGTGCCTCCAGGAACAGAGCTGGGAAACAATATTCTAAGGTGTGCAAACCAAAACTAAAGCATTCTCTAGAAGGTTTTAACCACATTACAGTTCTATTTCACCAAAACCAAATGATTTAGGTTATTTTACTGCCTAAAGCAGAGACGAGACTTTCAGTTAATGTGTAGGAAAATAGTTGTACACGCAGGAGCAGTGTAAGGACAAAAACCTGAGAAATTACTTTATGACATAGTAATAGTTAACATTGTATTAGCAGAATAACTAACGTCAGGTCGTTTTATTATTAGAAAATAAAGCACAACTCAAGCTAACTTGAAAAACTTTTATTTAACATGAATAATATTTTCATTTTTACCAACTTTAACAAAGATGAATAAATGCTGTAAAAATATATTGATTATTCGTTAGATAATGTTAACAAATCAAAGCAATCACATTAAAATAATGGTCCATTAGTTAAATAGTCATTTACTATCATGAACAAACAATGAACAATACATTTATTGCAGTATTTATTCATCTCTCTTAACAGTATTAATGAAAATAAAGTTGTTCATGTTAACTCACAGTGCACTAACTAATGTTAACAAGCACAACTTTGGATTTTAATAATGCATTAGTAAAAGTTGAACTATGATTAATACATTTTGTGGCTATTAAATATCAAATAAAATGAGATTGGGGTGGGACTCTATAATTGATTAAATGCTGAAATAAAATATGCATCTAAATAATACAATTTTATTTAGATGCATCCATGTATATCCTTTAAAATCACATTGTTTTAACTAGTGGCACATACATTACACACTGTACCTTTAATAAATATTTCCATTATGTTAACACACAATGACTACCATGTTCTGTCTACATATAAAAAGCCCATATAAAGCATTGTAGCTGACATGATTACATGTTCATTGACCTCTTAAAGTAATCCAATCTCTTTCATAAGACTCATCTTTTAGAGACTGATTAGTTAAAATGGGAGCAAGGTGAATTGGTAGCAAACTGACGACTTGTTCTCTATGGCAGTCTCTGCATGAGATATCGATGTAGCACAGCATGGGCGATGCAGCATTATTCTATAGGCTCAGAGTGAATCGTGTTGTATATGTGATTGAAGTGCATTTACTTGACAAACAAAATCACAATCTTTCAGCGGCGGTCATATTATTGGGGAGTCATGACTGAAAGATGCCTAAATGATGATTTTTGTTTGGTTTAGTTCCATAACACTGCCGCCATTTTAGTAATTATATTTAGTGTTTGCTTATTTGCGAACTGCACAATGATTTTTATTTATTTAAATTATTAATTTTAGTAACACTTTATTTTGTGGGTCCATTTGAGTATTAGTAGACTGTCTGCTTAATATCTGTTGATACTGCTCCTTCAACAGACATTTTACTGACTATAAGAAACTTTGAAAGTACATGTCAACAGTCTGTCTGTAATCTAATGAGAATTAGTTGGCATGTAGATGTACAATGTAACTTAAATTCAACAAACAGACCATCAAAATAAAATGTGACCTTATTATATATATATATATATATATATATATATATATATATATATATATATATATATATATATATATATATATATATATATATATCGAAGCACAGAAGTCGGTGTGGGTGATTGTAGGTAGTTTATTAAATCACTGCCTTATTTTATCTGACATAGTGTAAAGGACCTCCTCTTCGGTGTTCAAATATGAAACTATCACATGTTGTGAGTGTTGACATGAAGTGAGATGTTGTGTAAAGCGAGATGTTGGGGAAGCTATGAGAATGACTGACATTAAGTCACTCATTTATGTTGCCAAACTACAAATATGCTGCTTGACTATTTTGATGTAATTTTCATAATGCTTAAATGACATTGTCGATTAATGATCAGCATAAATGGGAGAGTAGAATGTGTTTGTGTGAATGTGATGGACAAGCGATAAATATATATGTGTGTAATTATTTGACTCAACAGATGAAGTGAGCTTGTACAGGATATATGCACTATGTTTCTGCTCAGGAATAAGTTGAATGCAGGCAAAATGAGCAGAGCTATAAATGCAACACTATATTCAGTGCCTATTGGAGAGTGAACCAACGAATACCTCGCAATGCTGTGACAGCAGCTGTTGTATTTCCCAGGCACCTGTTTAACAATATACTCACTTTCGATTCTGTGATTTGGCTCTCCGTTGTTTTTCTCTCAATGTGTTTCTTGCAATATTCTTTAATTCATGCTCGTCATCATTACTCACCAATAATTTGTTTAAAATCTATTTGTGTTGCATTGTTCTATTGAACACAAGATATTTTTTTAAAAAATCGTGTTTAAGGGACTAGGCATGGGACGATAACAGTTTTCAAGGTATACCGCGGTTTGGAAAAGTCAAGTTTTGTAAGATTTTTTGGTTGCAATTTATTTTGATGGTCCATTTGTTGAATTTAAGTTCCATTGCATCTACATGCCAACTAATTCTCATTATATTATAAGTAGACTGTTAGGTTGGGGTTAGTGCTAGTGTAAGTCGACATGTATTTGCAACGTTAGTCAGTCAAATGTCTGTTAAAGGAGAAGTATCAACAGAAATTAAACAGACTCAAATGGACCATCAAAATAAAATGCCACCGATTTTTTTTTTTTTTTTTTTTTTTAATTTATTTATTTATTTATTTTTTTATTTACTTTTTTTGGTTTGTTTGTTTTTTAGAGAAGGGTATAAACTGAGGTCAGGGCCAGCTCCAAGTGGGCTGAACAAACCTGGAGTTTTTATTTATCTAAAGTACATGAGTCCAATATTATGTTTTATGAATGCCTACACCTACCCCAACCCTAAACCCAACCTTACAGTAACCTGTTGTGTTTTCTTAACGTCTACACCAGGGATGCCCAAACTTTTTCTTATGAAGGGCCAAAATCCAAGCTTGATTGTGAGCTGTGGGCTGAAGGTAATTATAGCAAACTGTAAAACAATAAAGTTGCCATTGGTAATTTACTAATTTATTTCATAATAATTAAAAATAAAAAGAGAAGATTACTTTAATCGTATTTACTAATACATTCTAACTTTGCGAAAATATATATTATTTTAACAAACTTTGCCTTAATTTGCATGCTGATGTCTTCTGCTTTGTCCCCTATTTGTTAAGTGACACTATGTACATTTAAAAAAAAAAATCTGCTTCATTTACAAAATTTAATTGAAACATATAATTTAATTTTTGTTTGTTTTTTGTAGCTCAACAATAAAACAGACAAATGGTTACATTGAAATAGAAATGAGAAGGCATTCCCCAACCCTTCCCAATCATTTTCCCTCTGGCGGGCCAAATCAACGGATACAAAGGGCCAACTAAACGTAAATTTAAGAAAACGTAAACGAAAACTCTGGCAGCACAATCGATCCGAACTAATAATACACTTATTTTGAAGACAGTGTTTATTTTTTGCCATTTGGTTGGTTGTTTTGTATTTTTCGAGTGTTTTTTTTTTATTATTTGTATGTTTGTGTTCATTTTTAGAAAAGTTTTTTTTTTTGGCACAATTCTAATTCCGTAAAACCCAACTTCACAGTAACCTCATGTGTTTTATTAATATCTGCTTCTCTTACACCACCTAAACCCGACCTATTTGTGCTTTAAGTCCCTTTAAACCCAACCTACTTGCAGTGTAATCCTTCCCACTTGGAGGTCTCCGGACTGCAGGGATACCTTCTTGTTTTTTTTTTTTTAAGGACAACAGTATCTTCAGCAGAAAAGATATTCAAAGATGCTGTTTTAAATTGTAAAGAAATCTGTGATTCATTTGAATCATTTAGCCTGGCATGTTTACTGCTCCAAATTTTAAATATTTCTCAAAATAAAATATATTGTGTTCAAAGGGGGAAAAGTTTTTTTTATTATTATCATATTTTTTTTTATCCAGACATTCAAAAAGAACATATTTTGGAGCAGTAATCACAATACTTTGAAACCGTGATATTTTTATCTAAGATCATCATAGCATCAGAATCGTATAACGGCCCATTCCTAGTACAAACCCATTGATTTTCCATCTTTTTTTTCCTTCTATGCACTGTAAAACTCAACAGTCAAATTGATCAAATGAAGTGAGTGTAGTTAATTCAAAGTTTACTGAAAGTTAATTCTACTCATTTGAAAAGAGGTTTGTACTCAGTGTTGAAGGTAACGAGTTACTTAATGATTAAGTATGTGTTGATTGAGCATTAATAATGTAGACCTGTTTTTAGCAAAATAACTGAAGAGAAACACAAATCTACAGCTGACTTCAGTCACAGCCTTAAAAGAAACAAAGCACATTCACTCACTTAAAATCTTAGCAGAGGATCATTAAACAACTCCACAAACAGTATCAACAGCTTCACTTATTACCAACTTGCTTTATCTTTGTCAAATGTCTGAGTTTGACAAAGTTTATCTTTGTCAAATGTCTGAAATTTACTAATAATAATTTTCTTAAACATCACCACTGCTAAGTAATTCTGCTTCTTATCAACAGGTGTTCATTAATGCTCAATCAAAACTTACTTAATCACTTAAACACCTCATTACTTCAACGTAAATGAAGTAAGCTCACAGTACTAATATAGATAATTTTTTTTAACTCAAATGGTTTTAGCAATTAGATTACTCAAACGATTGAGTTGCGTTAACTTATTGGGTTTTATAGTACTCAGTTGGTTTGAGTTATTTTCATTTCTTGGGTTTTACTGTGCTCAAATTGCTCCATTAACTCAAAGGGATTAGGTTCACAGCAGTCATTAGGAATAGTTTTGTACTTAAATGCTTTGTTGCAATTGGTTTCCTCAATGGTTTGAGTTACCTTAACTTATTGGGTTTTACAGTGTGGAAGTTCTCAGCAACCTCTGTTTTTTAGACCTCAGGTCCCAAAACTTTATAAGTTTCTTTCTTCTGTTGAACACAAAAGAAGATCATTTGACTAAAACAGAAAACCTGTAACCATTGACTTCTATAGTATATATATCTTTCTTTAAGGTATCTTCTTTTTTGTTCAACCTAATATAGATTTTAAATCTCACGAGGGAGATGAGGTAATTTTATTTTATGGCATGTTAACTATCCCTTTAATTCACTTGTAGTTGTGCGAAGTGTGTTAAGAAGAGAATTTCACTGTCGTGTTTGTATTTTGCCCCTTTGAGCAGAAGGAATATGACCACAAGATGGAGACATTGACCCTGTTATACCTGCTTCATTTCAGCTGCTTTGGAGACGGAGCTGAAGTAGATGAGCATCACTCTGAAGTCAGTGCTTTTTGGCAGCAAACCGTCTAGTTTAAAATTCCCCAAATTTATAAGTTGGCACTTCCTCCTTTTTTAAAACTTGACATTTTCTCACATATCACAAGCCGCAAACCTCATCCCCTTAGGCTAGTAATGATGGATTGGATGTGACATTAATTTCCTCACAAATCTCTTGAAATATGTTTTGGGCCAAGTTTTGTTCTGGCAGTGTGTCTTTTTTGAAATGCATACGTTTGGCAGTCACAAATCTGGTTGAAATTGCAAAGTACTGTTTGACACGGCTTTCAGGCGGGATGAATTGATGGTTCTTGACAGATGGCTAATTATATCCAAGGGAATATTTGTCTGACTTGACCTACAAGAGGTGGTTTCTGTTATTTTTAAAGGTGATAGGGCTCAAATGAAACGTTGAAGGATTTTCCAGGAGGAAAACGAAGGGAACAGTGTCTGTTTAACAAACAAACTTGATTAGATTTTGGTCAGTCTATATGATGGATTTGAGGGGAAAAGTGGACAAGGTTTTTGTCTATTTGGCTTAAAAAAATCTTTGGAGGATCTTGAAGTGAAGTCATTTTAATGTCCATTGGACCTAGACAATGTTAAATATCGCATTAACAATATTTAAAGGCAGGGGTGCCCAAGCTATTTCGTATAAAGGGCCTAAAACCAAATATCATTGAAAGCTGTGGGCCAAAGATACGCCTACCAAACTAAACAAAACATAATCACATTTATAACACAGTGAAGTTCAATACTGAATACACTAGTCAAGCAGAATATGCCTTTGCCTTGATTCACTCACCAAAGTCTCTGCATTATCCTATGTGGTATGTACATTTTAAACTAAATCTGATGAATTTACACCATTTAAATTGAAATATTTAATTTCAAATACCTTTTGTGTAGCTTGACAATAAAATGAACAAATAAATTCCATTAAATTTGAATTTACAATCTCTAAACCATTCTCAGATGGGATGGTGGGCCAAATCAAAGGTTTCCATGGGCTAACTTTGGCCCACAGGCCCTCGATTGGGCATCTCTGTTTAAAGGGATAGTTCAACCAACATTTTAAATTAGCTGTTAAATTTCTCATCCTCAGCCCATTTAAGATGTAGGGGATTTTTTTTTCACTGTAAAAAAATCTGTTGTTTTATGTATTTTTTTTCCAGCAGCTGGGGTGCCGGAAACAAAACATGAAAAAATGTCTGTTAAATTACAGATATTTACCGTAAAATAACACAGTAAATTACATAAATTTACGAGAAATTTAAGTTTAAGTAAATTTATGTAATTTACTGTCTGTTATTTTACAGTAAATGTCTGTTAGTGGCCTTTATTTTACGGGGGGGTTTTTTTCGGTTTCCCAGCTGCTGTAAAAAAACATTAAATAATCAATTTTTTTTATAGTGTAGAACATAAAGGAAGATTTGTACTGAAGCATCTGTAGTCTTTGGCAATTCATTAAATGCAAGTGAAGTGGCTACACTGTAAAAAATGCTGGGTTCCACACAATTCCTTCATGTTGTCCGAACACAAATCGATTAAGTTAACATAATCGTTTTTTACCAATTTATGTGGATTGAAAACAATTAAGTTGTCTCAAAAACTTAAGAATTGTGTTGTTTTAACTAGTTTTAAATAAGTAGTTTGAACAAGCATTAGAAGTCATTTTTTGACTGTACTTTTGTTTAAGAAATCATCTAATCATCTAGCTCATAGTCATAGGCCTACACAGGTAAAATGAAGATAATGCTCGTGGATTTTGCTGATTCATTGATATCTTATGGAATTATCAAAATAATCATGAAAATGTAAATTCAAAAGTCCTCAGCATATCCTGGGGAGTATCTTTTTAAATGTACACTCAATAAAATATCTCATTGGATAAACTCAATTTAATTGAGGGTTCCCATCCAATAAATTTGTTTAGCACCAACTAAACAAATATTTACACAATTGAATGCAATTGAGTTGGTCCAACATGATTTTATCAAATAAAAGTTTAAATAATTTTTTTATTTAAATACTATTTTAAATACTTAAACTTAAACTCAAAGGTCTGATAATATCATGTATGTTAATTATACATTTCAAAGTATTTGAAGTTATCCTAAATGAACTAACAGAGCCATTTTTAAGCATATATCATGAGTTATGTATACACTGGAAAAAAGCTTTCATTCATCTAAAAAAAAATAAAAATAGGGTAATGGTTCACATCCAAATTTTATCACTTGACCCATTGAAAAATAAATAATTAGCCTCAAACAATATCTCCATGAGAACAATTTTATATCACTAGGTACAACACATATATGTCTTGTTGAAAAAAAAGTCATCTAATTTGAATTCTCTTTTTGTTCTAAACAAAAAGATAGAGCTTTAATCAAAACAACAATTCCCATAAAATGTTCATTCATCCAATTAAAAAAAAAATAGGGTAATGGTTTCACATCTAAATTTGATCACTTGAGCCAATGACAAAAATAAATCATTTGCCCTAAACATTTGACTGAAATATTTTTACGTCAAATATTTTTAACAAAATAATTTTAAAGTACAAACCATATTCAGCTGTTTAATACGCACACACTGGCATGTATGAATAACCTTAAAATTTGACATTAGTCAAAACAAATATTTCTTTGTTGCACTCTTAATCAAAATAATGTATATTAAACTATGTTTTGAACTTAAAATACATAACTTGAAAAATGAAACAAATAAACTGAAATGAAAGATACATTTTTAATTGAATGAAGTACTGCTGATAGTTTTTCAGCGTACAGTTGATTGAGACTGATCTCAGAACTATTTTTAGGACAGTTATTTCTCACTGAGCAAAGCAACAAACTGCATTTTTGCTAATTAAGTTGCCAACACCCAAAGCATGGGTGCTTCTGCAAGGTGGTAATCCCAAAACTCAAATCATTACATGGAACTCGTCTAAATCTTCAAACTGAAGTGAAGATTAAACTCTAACCAGTCTTTCTATTAACTTTAAACACCTAAGATTACTTTTATTGTCAACATTTCCCTCTCTTAAGCATGCTGGGAACTACAAATCCCTTAACCAAGTGTTTGGACCCACACAATTCCTTCATGCTCGTCAATTCCTTCCTTCAACACAAAAAGCTTACGTTAATTTAATGGTTTATCATTTTAAGTGGATTGAACCTAAAACAAATAAATTGTCCAAAGGAATTACAAGAATTGTGTTGTTTCAGTTCCTTTAAACAGTTTGAACAAACAGCCGTAATCTTTTTTGAGTGTATTTCATACTTAAAGTACTGCTAGACATTGATTAGATATTTTATAAATCAAAAAAGGACCACAATTTAAGGGATAGTTCACCCAAAAAATGAAAATTCTGTCATTTACTCTCCCACTAGTTCAAAACATATTTCAGTTTCTTCTGTAGAACACAAAATATAATTTGACCTCCAGTAATTTTACTTCCCATATGGAAGTCGATGTTTTGCCAGCAACCATTCTTAAAAACATCTTCTTTTGTGTTCAACAGAAGAAAGAAAGTCATAAAGGTTTTAAACTACATCAGTGAGAGTAAATGATGAGATGATTTTTGTTGGAAAGTTCCACTGAAGAAGAAAAAAGTCTCATCTATCTTGAATGCCTTGATGGCAAGTGAAACAACAGCAGATATAAATCTTTGGCTGAACTGTCCCTTCAAGTTGAAACAACCAAACCGAAACTGTAAACATGGGAAGGAAAACCCAAACAAATGCCACGGTGATTCCAGACGTCCCTTCGTAGACCTACAATTGAACTATAATGTCATCTTGCATTAGTGAAAGTGATAGAGAGCCTGTAACTAACGTGCCAGATTTCGTCAACTTATCTCCCCTCCCGCTGGCTGTTTTTCCCTCTAACCCCACTTCAGTAACAAGACATTGTATCCCGCAGGCAGCCAGACGGACATTTGATGCGTGGTCGCTGCCGGGGAAGCGTTGTTTGACATTCAGCTGCTCCCTACATTATCTGCTAATTGACAGCCACTATCTGCCCTCCGGCGGGCCAAGATGACACGTGTGGGAAGGGCCGAGGTGAGGGGAGAATAGGGAAGTGCCAATCACCGGCAGATTATCAGAGCGAAAGGGTGGTAACGGAGCCTTAATCTGACCTGGCTGCTGCAGGTTTTTTCAGGTTAATGGCTGGTATTGCAACATTTGCACATTGCAACATGACCTCTTGTTTTAAAACATTTCAGAAATACTCATTGAAACAATTCTTTTAGGTTTTTAGATTGGTGGTGGCCTTTTATATAGTTGAAGTCAAAATTATTAGCCCTCCAGTTATTTTTTTCAAATATTTCCCAAATTATGTTTAACAGACAAATAATTTGTTCACAGTATTTTAATATTTGTTTCTTCTGGAGAAAGTCTTAGTTGCTTTATTTTGGCTTGAATAAAATCAATTTAAAAAAAGGTCAATATTATTAGGCCTCTTAAGCAATATCTTTTTTAGATTGTCTGCAGAACAAACCATTTTATACAATGATATACCAAATTACCCATGGCAAAGATAAAATAAATCAGTTATTAGAAATGAGTTATTAAAACTATTATGTTTAAAAATGTGTTGAAAAAAAAATCTCTGTTAAACAGAAATTGGTGAAAAAATACAAAGGGCTAAAAATCAGGAGGGCTAATAATTATGACTTAAAGGGCACCTATTTTACTCCTTTTTCAAGATTTAGGATAAGTCTTTTGTGTCTCCAGAATGTGTCTGTAAAGTTTCAGCTCAAAACACCCACTAGATTATTTATTATACCTTTCGGAATATTGGAATTTTCTACTCTGAACACAATGTAACTGTTTTTGTTGCTTGTGCCTTTAATGCTGGTTCTCCCCGCCCACTGTTCCCACGTGCCTGTCAGAGTGTGCCTCAATCTCTGCCTCGATTGCATCAGATAAACAGCACAGTGACAGACATGAAGGAAGCAGATCTCACGTAATATTAATGAGAAATACTACAGTAAGAACTTTTGATATGTGTTGAGGAGTTAATTCCTCTTAATATCCACTAATGTATGGATATTCATTATGTTAATGAACAAAATAAACCTGATTTAACGTCCACAATTCGGGATTGAAGCATCTTCTTTTATAAATGTACTGACACGCGGCTGTGGTGATAAAGACGGTAAAATCGCTGTAATTCATTACAACAAACGTTTAAAAACGTTTTAAACTTGTAAAACTCATTCTTGATCACATTTGATGATGATTTATGATCACAGCGAGCTGAACAGAACTTTTAATCCCAGTTGCTTTGCGCATGTCCTGTCTGATTTTACATGTTACTACGGAGACATGTCACATGCTGCTATCAATCAATTCCGTGAGTGGGGAAACCGCAGTCCTACATCACATTTTGTGGGCCTCAAAATGGGAGGGATTTGGATCCTATTTTATTCATGCATTCATTTTCTTTTCGGCTTAGTCCCTTTATTAATCAGGAGCTGCCACAACGGAAATGAATCGCCAACTTATCCAGCAAATGTTTTGAACAGCGGATGCCCTTCAAGCCGTAACCCAACACTGGGAAACACCCATACTTTCTTGTATCCACACATATACACTACGGCCAATTTAGCTTACTCAATTCACCTATAGCGCATGTATTTGGACTGTGGGGGAAACCGGAGCACCCGGAGGAAACCCATGCGAAGGATCCCATTTTAACGTAAGGAAACTTAAAAAAAGAGACTTCTTGTCTTTATATCACTCCAATATGACAGTGGACACACTATACATACACACGGTTCTGTCCAAACAGCTTACAATAGATGATTTTTATCATAGATGCCCTTTAAACTGTATATGTGACGTCTTCTATATCTGTTTTCCAAAGTCATGCTTACTTTTCTCAGTGTTAGCACTGTTGCCTCACAACATGAAGGTCACTAGTTCGAGTCTCGGCTGGGCCAGGTGGTATTTCAGTGTGCAGGTTCTCCTTGTGTTTGCTCTTGTTTCCCCCACAGTAGATTGGCTGCATAATGTATGAGTTTGTGTGTGTGAATGAGAGAGTGTAAAGGTGTTTCCCAGCATATTGCAGTTGGCATTCACTGAATAAAACATAATGCCAGAGTAATTGGCGGTTCATTCTGCTGTGGTGACCTCTGATAAATCGGTGACTAATGTAGAGTTCAGACTGCATGATTTTAGCCCTGCTTTTGACATGCCGACAGGTGAAAAATCGCAGACAAATGCCTGAAACTAGTGAAAATTTGGCAGGAAAACCCATGTCTGTTTGACATAACCAATCTAAACAATATTACAACTGGGTCGAAAAAGAAAAAAGTCGAGGAGAAATTGCTAATTCCCTTCAAAGGCCAGGCAAAATAAGTAGATTTTCTACCCCACTCAAGGCTTCTTTCTCTTTATGTAGTTAATAACAAAAGATATACAACGTGACCTAGTGTTGTTTCCATGTCACATCTTGCGTATGTTTGGTTGGTACATAGTTGGCGGACTGAGACAAAGTTGTCGGCGATTCTTCCTATTGTAAAATATTGCAGTATAAACCCCCTGTTGCTGATACCTCTTGAACAGCAGCGACAGAACTCTACCCAAATAGTCATGCAGTGTGAAAACATCTGTGACGAGACTACTTTAAAAATTATGCAGTCTGAACTTGGCATAAGCTGAAGAAAGTTTGTTTGTTTTCTGGTCAACAACAGACACATCTCAGATGTATGCAAGAATTCATCCATAATTTTAAACTTTTCACTTTTATAGTCCAATCTCACGGGGTCAGATGAATATTTTACATGCTGTCAGGAAAGTGTCTAATATGTACAAATTTGTATGATTTCATTCATATGAAATCATACAATTTGTAAAAGGAGTAGTGTCCTCGAACCACTCCCCTAAACCATCCTTTCGTTAGGTGATGAGCAACTTGGACCAAAATGTACAATGAAATTGTACAAATTAATATGAATTCTATGGTGGCCGAGAGAGCTTAACACACTGCAATTTAAGAAAACACATGCAATTACAAAAATGCCAGCAAATTAAGGAAAGATCTTCATTTGCTTGACAGCACACATGCTGCAAATCCTCACAACGCAAACACGTATTTAAAAAACGCGCTGCATTTTCTCACAACACAAACAAATTAATAAATCGCTCAGCACTTGCTCACAGCACAAAAAGAACACAACAGAAGTGATTCAAAGGGATTCAAAACAAACACTGCTGTGCTGTGAATATTGCTCAGTGAAGTTGTAGGTGATCTTTGAAAGGTGAGTTTTTTTTGTTTGTTTGTTTATTTTAATATCCCGATTCCCATGTCTTTAGTATTTATTAGCCTAAATAACTATAACCTAAATAGCTGGGTCCGTCACGTTTTAGGGTCTCCTTGAAACATTTCTGTTGTGTTGTGAGAAAATGCAATGTGTTTTCGTGAATTGTTTGTGTTGTGAGAGAATGCAGCATGCTTTATTAATTGTTTGTGTTCTGTGAAAATGCAGCACGTTTTTTTTTTTTTTTAATGTTTGCGTTGTGAGGATTTGCAGCATTTGTTTTATTAATTGGTTGTGTTCTGTGAAAATGCAGCACGTTTTTAAAAAAAATTGTTTGCATTGTGAGGATTTGCAGCATTTGTGCTGTCAAGCAAATGAAGATCTTGGGCCTGTTTCAGTAAGGAGGTTCAACCAACTCGGAGTTGAAACTTGAACTCTGAGATGATTTACCGAGAGATTAAAAACTCGAGTTTTCTGTTTCAGAATAGCAGATCTGAGTTGGGTCAATCAACTTTGAGTAGAGCAGTGTTTCCCAACCCTGTTCCTGAAGGCACACCAACAGTACACATTTTCAACCTCTCCCTAATCAAACACACCTGAATCAACTCAGCAGAACATTTGAAAAGACCCCAAAACCTGACACGAATGGGTCAGATAAGGGGGACATACAAAATATGTACTGTTGGTGTGCCTCCAGGAACAGGGTTGAGAAACACTGGAGTAGAGCAACTCAGAGTAAAGCGTGCACACCGCAACTATAAAAAGGCATTATAAATGGAGCACAGATATTACGAGTGACTCTGGCAACGTCTTAAAAAAGAGATCATCATTTCTTTCTCCAGCTGAATTTGATGTGCTCATGCAAAGTTATAGAAAATATGACCATATATTTTAAAAAGCAACACCACTGCATCAGGGAAACAGAGACAGTTAGTGTGGGAAAACAGCTGCTCAGGTTAATGCAAAATTTAACATTTGAAGTATTTAAATATTTAAGTATAACAAATTAAGTAATGTTATGTGTGATGTTAATCATTTTTTTACACATGTTCCTACTTTTATAAACGTTTTAATAGATTTAAAACCGCACTTGTGTGTGTCTGCCTTTTTTATTGATCAAGTGATAGAGGCTGATATGACGTTTATGAATGTAAGCTGAACAATAGTTTTTATAAAGAATAATAATCCCATTAATATAGTAACAGTACATGTCCCTGTCGTAGGTCAGTGAATTTAAGCTAATTATTTATTTAAAAAGGACAAGCCATTCTCATACGTGACTTTGTTCTTTGTGTGACTAAAATGTAAGCAATAGCTATGTTTCCATCCAAATATATTAATTAAATTTATGTGCAAAACTGGAATAACGCATAAAAGATGTGTGAATAAAGCAGCGTTTCCATCCAACGAGTCAAAGAGAACGAAATCGTCACTTCCTGATTAAACGGGCACCAAATATCAACAGTAAAAACAGAATTTACTGCGGTAGAAGAAGCTGCATCAATCTTTTCTTTATTTAATAAATGTACTTGCGCTGTGCCTCAGAGGACAATGCTGACACACAATGAACAGGTGGGGGCGTTTGAAGCCATGAGACACGGAGAACAGACGCTCTTGACCCGCTCCAGGCGCTCTGGAGGTCATTAATATAATAACATTTGTGCTGAAACGATTAAGGCGTTTTAGAATGAATGACCAAAACAACATTTAAGATATTACAGTGTGCTCAGTCTGCTGTTTTGTCCATTCACACATATTTTCATTATCATATGATCATCTTATAACAAACCTTTTTTTGATGCACATATTGTAACTTGCTCAGTAAAAGTATTTCCATCACAGTTTAGGCGCATCTTTTCTGTCGAATAAAAGTTTATCCTATTCAGTTATGCGCCTGTTTTTTATGCGTATTTTTTAAAAGTTATGTGTATCATGACATTTCCATCAATAGTTTTATGCGCATCTCCAAAATGAGCATTAAAATAGGTGGGTGGAAACGTAAGGCTAAGGCGAGAAATACCGCTTTGTCTTTAAAAAAGGGGAGGAGACCGACAGAAAGTTTAGAGCAGGGGTCACCAAACTTGTTCCTGGAGGGCCGGTGTCCTGCAGATTTTAGCTCCAACCCTAATCAAACACACCTGAAAAAGCTAATCAAGGTCTTACTAGGTATACTTGAAACATCCAGGCAGGTGTCTTGAAGCAAGTTGGAGCTAAATCCTGCAGGGACACCAGCCCTCCAGGAGCGAGATTGGAGACCCCTGGTTTACAGAATAAAACCTGCTTCTGACCAGGTTAGGTTCACAGAGTAATTTACCACAGTAACTGACTCTGAGTTAAAGTTACCTGTCTTTCAGAAACAGGATTGACTTACCTTGCTTTCTCCAGTTTAACAAACCTGCCATTTTAAAACGGAAAACCCAGAGTTTCTCTCATTTCAGGGTTAAAATACTTTACTTTACTTTTCACTTAACCTCCTTTCTGAAACGAGCCCCTTTTCTCAATTTGCTGGCGTTTTTTTTGCTATTTCATGTGTTTTCTTAAATTGCAGCTCATTAAGCTCTCTTGGCCACCGTAGAATTAGCCACTAAATCCAAATGTTCCTAACTGACGTTTGATTATGTTGCGTACAGTAAGTAATATGCATTTATATAACTCATTTATTGTGTATGGCCATACACTCAAAGTGCTTTATAATAATATGTTATGTATACATTTATAACAAACACTTACTTTTACTAAACTTTTATTCTGGGGTCATTTTAACAGGCTTCTATATTTTTAATCTTCACAGAAATACTAATTTGAATGAGGATGAATCATCTTCTAAGTCCAAGCTCTCAGGATACAGTGAAGCACATTAGCAGCTTTGTGCCAATTTGAAGTGCAGTGTTATCTTTAGCAGCCTTGCATATGCATTTATTTTTATAATATGTAACATGTCAATGTTACCGGATAAATAACCTATTGAAGGGCCATAATTTGTGTTCATGTTTTTTCTAAGAAATATGCAGGTGGTAGACTTTGAATAACCTAATTATAAAGGGCTGTCTTAAAAGAGACTTAAGAAAAATGAGTCAATTTGCACTGAACTGCTACCCAACAGACTATGGTGGCTTACGTCGAAAATGAAATGCAAGGGGTTTTAATCAGCATTGGAAATATGGCTAGTTCCATTCAATCTGCCTGCTGAGCTGTCCAGAATAATACACAGAGAATAACAGACCAGTCAATGTCATTTCTCCTTCCAAAGTCAACATGAAAGCTGAGACAGTGAGGACTTTGAAATGTTACTTTTGGTGGCTTAAATGGGAAACTTTCAATTGAACTTATACTGAGATGTCACATGGAGGAAAGTAAGCCCAATTTCCAGTAGCAGACCGCTTAGATCTGATGTTTCTCTTTATTAATTTATATATTTTAAAGTGAGAACATGCAACAAGCCCAGAACCTATACAGCAAACAATGCTAAATGCTAGTAACACATAAGTAACTACAATAGTCTGGCTGTCGTCGAGTGGAATTATGTCCCATCTTTTAAAGTGACTTTAGTGAAGCACAGACTGTTGATGTGGTTAAACAGAGCCTTGGGTTCAGGCAAGTCGGAAAGTCGGGTATTGGGTGACAGGAGGATTTCTGTCAAGCAAATTTGAGTAGTCTGACAGCTTGTGACAAGAAACTTCCATAGTCTGGTGGTTTTAGCATGAATTCTCTTTATCCTCGCTTCAGAAATTAGGATTGAGAACATGCCATGAAATGGATACAATGAATCCTACTATTTGTTCAGAGCTCAGCATAAATGAGTACCTTCATTTGAAAATGAATATTTTTATTCATTTCTCAGTGAATATAGGCAATGATTTTATTTGCATTTAAGCAAAACAGTTTGATTAAATAGTTACATTCATAAGAATAAAGAGTTTGGTCACCTAAAATCTTTAGGGATAGGAAGATAATACATTTAAACTCAAACAAATTATTTAAAAAAAAGAAGAAAATGAAAACTACAAAATTGTATATTTTTAGTTTTTCTTGATTTTTCCTGTTTATTAAAATTATTTTCAATATTTTCCCCCACCATTTTGGATTTTTGGACTGTTATCTTAACAGAGATAACTGTTAGTTTTTGTTAGTTACAATTTTGGCTATATTATTGACTAATCTATTTAATGCAACACAGGCTCATTGTGGATACATACGCCTGTCTACATTTTCTGGAGACCGCAAATTTCTGTACCCAGAGGTAGGTACAGTATGACCCTATTTCGTCTGCAAAACGAACAATATGAGGCAGTACACTGCCAATGGCTTATGTTGTGTTCCGCTGACTGCTTACCTTCATATGGACTGCTTTTCCAGTGTGACCAGTTTGCCCAGTTGCTCACCGCGTATGCCAGTGGACTTGTGGAGCGGAGTTGACCGTGACAACAGAGTTTGAGTCCAGTGAAGCATGGCTCCAGAAGCCAGGTAAAACAAAAGCAAAAAAAAAAAAACTCTATCAGGCTCAAAATGTGGTGAAATCACGTGGCTGAGACAGCTTTTTTTTCTTATATTGACTTTGATGCTATCGGTTGGGTTTAGGCGGCAGTTCTCAATTCTGGTTCTCATTTTGTATGTCTCTCTTATTTGACACAAAAGGATCAGTTTATGGATCTCTCGCTTAACAAGCAGATGATCTGAATCAGGTGTGTTAAGTGAGGTAGACATACAATGGCGGGGTGGCCCAAGAACCGGAATTGAGAACCGCTGGGTTTACGGAAGAAGTGGTGGGTGAGTCGGTTAGTCATTCAGTCCACAGCAAGCTGGCCTGGTTGGCTGAAATGTTTATTGCACCCTCTGGTGGATTTACACGAGAAGAGGATGCATGAGAGAAGTTTGAGATCATCAAAAAGTGTACACAGCAGCCTCTGATGCATTTGTAAAAAAAAAAAAAAAAGAAAGACTGCAATCAGACATATCTGCGGTTACAAATTTTGCTGTCCCAAAAAATGTAGACCTGGGTATGTTTCCGCAATCAGCCTGGGTTGAATTAATCTATATGCACAAATATATTTTTGTAAAGCATCCAATAGAAACTGTTAATATAAATGAAGAAGTGTGATGGGTGTACTCATTTATGCTGAGCACTTTACTTCATCAATTCATCCAAAAATGACAATTTACTCAGATTACTAGCACTCAAGTCCCAAATCTTTATGAGTTTCTTTCTTCTGTTGAACACAAAATAATATATTTTGAAAAAAACTAAAAACCTGTTGCCATTGAAATCCAGTATTTTTGTCTATTATGGAAGTCAGTGGTTACAGGTTTTCAGCTTTCTTCAAAATATCTTATTCTGTGTTCAACAGAAGAAAGAAACTCATAAAATTTGGAACAACTTGAGTGTAAGGAAAACATAAGGACATTTTTTCATGACAGACTTTTTTACAACAATATGGCAAATTTGATACCAATTTCCGATAAAAATAAGTAAATAAATATTAATAATTATATATATATATATATATATATATATATATATATATATATATATATATATATATATATATATATATATATATATATATATATTTTTTTTTTTTACTAGCCAGATAAAAATGTTTATTTGCTTTTATCATTTATTCAAATTAGAGGCAACAACTGCTCTTAAATCAAAATCCACACAAAGGGGCAACATATTTTATATTGTGGGTTGGGTATAGTTGGTATATTAAAATAAAATTAAATAAAAATAAATCAAATTTATATATACAATATATATATATATATATATATATATATATATATATATATATATATATATACGCACAGTTAAAGCGCCCCTTTGATTTTTTTTAAGCCTTTAAATGTCACTTTAAAGCTGCGGTCACACTGCACTTTTCTCCCCATAGACTTCCATTCATAAGCACGCGAATGCGTCAGACCGGAAACGCAAATTCATGTATCAAATTTCGCAATTCACTTCGTTGCAAAGTTCTAAATTGGTGACCTCTGACCTGCGAAATCGGATCACTTGACTGCATGAGACCAATCAAGGATCAAAATATGACCTCTCTGGACAAAAATTTTAAATATGGAGCAATCACTCACTTTTTTAAATGTCTAATCATCTTGTTTAATCCCGCCCCCATACACAGCGCTTTACGACAGAATTTCGCAAGCTTAAACTCTAGTGTGACTGTGGCATAATCTGTATAAAAGTGTCTTGAAAAATATCTAGTAGAACATTATTTACTGTCATCATGGCAAAGATAAAATAAATCAGTTATTAGAAATGAGTTATTAAAACTATTATGTTTAGAAATGTGTGTAAAAAAAATCTTCTCTCCGTTAAACAGAAATTGGGGAAAAAATAAAAAGGAAGGCTAATAATTCTGACTTCAACTGTATATATCATAATATAATATATATTATTTTTATATAAAATATCAAAATATGAAGTGAAAAACTAATCAATCTGACTTTGTGAAATAATTCTACATAAAACATATGGCCCAATCCTAAAACAGTTTAAATGCTGGTTAAAAAAAGCAAATTCCTTCTTTTCCAGTAGGTGGCGACTATAAAACGGTAAGAGTAACAGTATTTCCTTGGCTTAGAGCTGTAAGCAAAGCTGGACGCATATAATATGGGTTATGCAGAGATAATTAAAGAAGAAAATACCATCAAAATGTTTAATAAATGCCTTAATAAAACCACACACAACAATTTGGATTTTCTTAAAATATTTCACATTTCTCTTAAACAGAATGACAGCATAAAGATTTAATAATGTACGACAAAATAGAGAGAGCTCTGGCGACCACTATGGGAATGTTTGCTCACTATTTTGCTGGAAATGCCATCACAAGTGGAAAAAGTTGGTCAAATATATACATTTACATAAACAATTACACCAAAGTGGCATTTTGAGTCACCTATAAATTGGATATGGATATCTCTTGATGCCTTTTTGCCTTAGATGTAGCATTTAAAAATTTTCGGACACAGCCGCTGTCTAAAACCCATTCACATTCAGTCGCTGAAACACATTCAGTAGCTGCCGGAAGTGGTTTGAGTTCATAATTTAGGAATTTTAAATATTTTTAGTGCGCAAATACATCGATCCACTTCATAAGGCATGTGTTAACCCCTTAGCTGTGTATTGTTTAGTTTTATTATAGGTTTATGCTCTTTTGAAAGCTTCAAAAAAATTATCTCTGTCTAACACCGTTATACAACAACTAATTTCACTGTGTATGTCTGACAAAAGAAAGTCGTATACATCAAAGATGGCTTGAGGGTGAGTAAAATATGGGATAATTTTCATTTTGGGTTGAACTATTACTATTATTTAATGTCTAGAATAGCAAATGGAGACTTGTTTGGTATTAATTTAGTCTAAATGCAGTTGTTGCCTACATTATTACATTAGTGATTGCCTTTAAAATATTAAGAGGTTCATTTATTAGTAAGATTAAAATTTAACCACCCACTGAACCAAGACTCTCCAAGATTTTCACAGCTTAATGGATCAAACTGATCACTCTAAAGTTTCTTTTCCCCCCACTATTATTATTAACAGATTTATCAGTGTTGTCTCACGGTTTATAGTGCCTTCATTGATGGAGACAATCTTAACTGAATGTGAAATGGCATGACAAAAGAGACGAGCCTAATTACGGACATGAAATTCAGAGGCAATAAGTTCTGAAACATTCTCTGGCAAATCACTCTCTATACCATCACCGTGAAAAAGTAATTTCCCACAACCACCCAGACACAGCTGAACAATGAGACTAGAGGATTAAACAGTCATTCTCTCTTGGGAGGGTAGAACAAAGGGAAAAGGGGAAATATGGTTTGTTTAAGCTGCCCACAATTTCATTTTGTGGATTTCTCTGACATGATTTCCATAAGGAGGATTTTTCTTTCAAGATACCATTTCTACTGTCGCCATCAGACATCACGTCATCTTGTTTCTGGAGCACATTTTTCCCCCTCTTTCTTTTTGGTGTCTGATTAAATCTTTGCTTTATTGTGGATGGATCTTCACATTCAGAAACCACAGGGGAATGTAAGAAGTTGCTAATACAAGTATGCGTTTGCCTTTTTCTCTTCAGAAGACTTCTTGAAAGAAAATAAAAAAAGAGGAGAACAATTCAATATTTGCTTTGAGTCTGCAGTCTGACTACTCGAATGGCTCATTTTATTCTCAGAACATATCCTTCTGAAAAAGGGAACATCACATATTTTTAAAGGCTTTGGTCAATGCCTTGCACCATGACATATGGAGTCCCACAAGGTTCAATTTTGTCACCTCTCCTGTTCAACCTTAAATGCTCCCACTGAGACAAATAACGAGAAAGAACTAAATCTCCTACCACAGCTATGCTGATGACACTCAGATCTATTGCCAAATGACTACAGCCCCATTGACACCTTCTGCCAATGCATTGATGAAATTAACAGTTGGATGTGCCAAAACTTTCTTTAGTTAAACAAAGAGAAACCTGAGGTAATTACATTTGGGAACAGAGATGGGGTTCTCAAGGTGAATGCGTACCTTGGCCCAAAGAGTAAAACAACAACAAAAAAAGGTCTAGAATCTTGGTTTTATTCTATAGTCAGATATGAGTTTCAGAAGTCATGTCAAAGCAGAAAGTAAATCAGCATACTATTATCTCAAAAACATTGCAAGAATAAGATGCTTTGTTTCCAGTGAAGACTTAGAGAAACTTGTTCATGCTTTTATCACCGGCAGGGTGGATTACTGTAATGGACTTCGCACAGGCCTCGCCAAAAAGACAGTCAGACAGTTGTAGCTCATCCAGAATGCTGCTGCCAGGATTCTGACAAGAAGCAGAAAATCAGAGCACATCACACCTGTCCTCAGGTCTTTACACTGGTTCCCAGTTACATTCAGATAGATTTTAAAGTATTATTACTTGTCTGTAAAGTACTAAATGGCCTAGGACCTCAATGCATTACAGATATGCTCACTGAATACAAACTTAACAGATCACACAGATCTTTAGGATCACACAAACTAGAAATTCCAAGAGTTCAGTCAAAGCAGGGTGAATCGGCTTTCAGCTATTACGCCCCCAGCTGCTGGAATCAGCTTCCAAAAATGATCAGATGTGCTCCAACATTAAGCACAATCAAATCAAGACTGAAAACACATCTGTTTAGCGGTGCCTTTACTGAATGAGCACTGTGCTATACGTCACGCAGATCACACTATTGTGTTTCTTTTCTTTTTCATTATTTTAAAACCTGTTTTAACACATTTTAATCTTAATTTTAATTTAATCTTTAATTTTAATACTTTTTTTTTCCTTTATTTTTATTTTCTTATACTTGTCTATTTTTTTCTGTGCTATATAAATAAACTTGCCTTGCCTTTCCTTACCCTTGTGGAGCCTGATTAACTATTTTGTGTTTTTACATTATCTTTTAGTGTAGCTCTGAACCCTTTCAGAAAAATATAAGGGGAGATCAGGAACTACTCTAAAATGTTCCATGTATCTTTTACATATACAGCTGCATATTGTCTGGTGTTTAACCATAAGTCGTTTTTCATAAATAATTGCAGTAATAAAATAACTAAATTATATAAATAAAGTGAATTTTTCATTTTTTTCGTCCCTCTTATAAAAATGTTCTACTTATTTATATTAATGTGCTGTTAAGTCAAGAACAATCTTTATTCAGTAATATAATGTTCTTTACAAAGTTCAGTCTTTCAATATTCAAGTCATTTGAATTTCAATTACCTTTATAATTGCCCCTGACCTCAAAATGAGAGAAACTATTAAAAGACCCATGAGAAGAATTTAACATTCATGTTTGCTGGGATTTATATGTCACGGTCTCTTTTTACTGACTACATTTCACCTTTATAAGAGTAATGAATCAGTAGTAAGAAGTTGTGATGGTTAACTGTACAGTTAAGATAAATGTAGTCATTTACTCAAACTTGTGTCCATTTTTAGCGCATTTTTATTTCAAGTTTCTCTTTAGTTTCTGTCTACAAAATAACAATGCACTAAAATCAAAAGTTTTGGTAAAAGGTTTTGTATAGAGTCCAACCAGCCCCATTTACAATCACACAGATCCATGAAAACACTGATCCCACAAATTACTTCTATTTTTTTTTATTATTATCTGGCATTTGACTAATCCTAATTCCTCAATTGCTGAGTGATAGTGGTAGTCCTAGTACCACTTAGTGTCATAGTTTATTTTTAAGAACAACATTACAGTCCCGTCGATAAATGGGGCATCCGGGAGCCTTTCCAAATGGCACGCTGTGTACAACTACAATCAACTTCCCTGTGCAAAGGATTATGGGTGCCCAAAATGTTCATCTTAATTACAAAGGGCCCTTCGAATTGGTTGTTACTAGCTATATATATATATATATATATATATATATATATATATATATATATATATATATATATATATATATATATATGTATATATATATATATATATATATATATATATATATATATATATATATATATATATATATATATATATATATATATATTAGGGAGGCTCATAATAACCGATTCACCATTAACCAAAAGAGTGTGTTTTTAACAGATTAAATGGTATCAGTTAAATGATTAAAAAATCTTATTTTTATTTTAAATTGACTGCATAAATGTGCAACACATATTTGTTAACTCGTGGGATGGTAAAATGGGGCAACCACATGTACCTACAGACATATTTTGCCAAAGAAGCAAAATGAAAGAAGAAGATTGCTAGTCAAAGTTTGACACAGACGGGTTGATGCTAATTGGTTCTGTCCTGGATCCGCATCATAAACACCTCTGTTTATTTGCACAATTGGAGAAAAAAGCCACAAAACAAAACTTTCCAAAATGTGCACTGATTTGAAAACAAGCCTGCTACAAGTCGGAGCGTCTGTATTTTCTCTCCATCAAAATGCGCTATAGTTAAACACTGTTAAGTGATTCACTGAGAGAAATTTTGATTCTGTAAAATGTCCAAGAAACACAGCGAAAATGGACCTCATTAAGTTTCAACCTTTATTACAGCTCATGACGGACATTTCTCAAAGAGGGAATAACAAACATCTTACCTGAGACGGCGTGTGGGGAGCTTGAGTGCCCAGCAGGCACGCCCTTGTGATCGATGACTCTTGCTTGTTTATTAATGCCTGTGACAGCGGTGACATAATTTTGACAGTGAAGTGTCGATGTTTGATTCATACTCGTAATCAGGACTTCATGTCCGTGGTGAAACTGCATTTTGTGTTTGTAAAATACACCCATCATAAATTTATCAGTCATATACAAACAGACAAGAAAATGTCCTATCTGTGACTGTTCTAATCGCAGATTTTGGAATTGTACCCTCGTAAAATTAAGAGTACGTTCCGTTTTCCTTTACGATTTTATAATTACGGATGCATGAATTTTATTTACGCTCGAAATATTTATGACAGTGATTTTAATCCATCAAATGCAAAGATTTACTTGATTTTTGCATAATGATAACTCTGCCCCCAAAAAAAGTAGTTTTAATGAGAATTATTTATATTATTTATTAAATTATCTAATAAATTGTATTTTATTAATGTCTACTTACCCTTAACGTCTACCCCAACCCTGACAGTAATGTAAAAATATTTGTTATTGTTGTACAGTATCACAAAAAATATGCTATATCGATGTGAGTAACTACAGCTGTATTCCTTCTAGACTTTATCCTTGAAAGTGGCGAGTTTTAAGCACTTCAGTTTCGGAACTGTACTTCAGTATGGCTGCCATGATTGTTTTCACTTTAAAGTGCCCTCTGGAGGGCTATATATCCAGTTTGTGAGTTTCAGCTGAATATTATCCGCTTGTTAAGTGTGACGTTATGCAAAGCGGCTTCCGGGTCCAATCGCTCTATCAAAGTGTATGGGGAGACTCATGAAATGGTAATAATTAAGGTTTACAAAGCACTGTAATACTTTCGAAAATCATGATCGCAATATGTATGTCCATGCCTAATATCCAATGGGCAGAAAGTGATTAATTTTTTCAGAAATTGTTAACATTTTGGTATTTGTGATGCAGGAAGTCAGACCCGGAAACAGTATTACATACGTCACCAACATGTCACCACTTAACAAATGGATTGGGCTACACGACAATCAATCAGAGTTTTTACATCACCAATCAAAATGAAACAATCAAAAAACAAACAAAACATGATCTAAGAATTTTAAACAAATCCCTCATGTTTTCTATGCATGTTAGAATGAGTTACTGTATATATCTTCAGAGCGTTTTCTCTCCAAGCTGCTTTCTTTTTGACCCTGCTATGTTACAACGACACGTTATACAAACAATCCTTTCCCTATATAACTCAATGTGATTCTTCTGCTGTACTTTCCACATGACTCGTTTCAGCATTTACCCTGAGGTGGTTTGAAGTCACATGGGTCTTGGTTTGACGATCGTTGCAGTTGAAGTCACACTGCAGGAAAGTGTCTGACAATGACAGAGTTTCATCAGGGAAAGAATTATCAAAATGGCCATTGATCGGCTGATGCCAAACATGTCAAACCAGTGATTATAGGAATTGTGAAATTTTGTTTTATTTTATTTGCATTTAGATTATCTTCCTTCCTTCCTTCCTTTCTTCCTTCCTTCCTTCCTTCTGTCCTTCCTTCCTTCCTTCCTTCCTTCCTTCCTTCCTTCCTTCTTTCTAGCATTGCTAGTTATTCCAGGAATAAACTTTGCGATTCCCATTTACATTCAGGGCAATCAGGGCCGCTGCTGGGCAAAAGGGTGCCCAAAATTTTACTGTGGTGCCCCCCACAGAGGAACAAAATCATACAAATATAGGCATTCAAACATGTACAGTATGTACTTATTTATATACATAAATATGAACACTCAAAATTATACTTAAACATTTTAAATATTTACATTACAAAAGAATAGTTTACATTAAAAAAAACACTGACATGTCTTCTGCAGAAGCATTCCCAATTTCAAACATTTACAAAAGTTAAGGAATATCCGAATGTCCGAAAGTCCTCCACTGCACCTTGGTCCCACATTCATTTCAAAGGAGCGCTACCCTGATACTAAAATGGCAGCTCTATTGACGCATTCCTTCCAATAGACAGCAAAAGCGTACACGACATCTAAAGTAATTATTTATGAATTTCTCCACTGTTCCGTCTGTATGGTGCACAAACACAAACACGACGCATGAAAAAGCTCAAATTCTGCTCAATTCAAATAAGAATGTCAAAATCACACAGTGTGTTCCTGGCCTAAGACTCTATACACTTGTCTAACAAAAGCTTCCAAGGATTCTTTTAAGAATGTTTCAGTCAACATAATGTAAAAGAAGCACTTTTTTCCTTAGTGTGGAAACTTTTAATGATCTAAAGATTCTTTATCCACTCCAAAGAACCCCTTGTTGAAGATCCCTTATGTTTAACAGTGTATTACACTGGATTTCATAAGAGTAGAGTTTATACTAGTATGCACAGACAGAAGCAAAACACTGAGGCACAAGTAAATGACATAAGTAGCCTGTATGTCAGACACTTGGGTGGGTACATAAGATGTCAGCGTGTTCAGGGTCCAAATGTTCTCTTGCCATAATCACAGAGGCTGTGTCTCAACCTCTGCTGCCAGACGCTCTACCTTCTCCTGAGCGGACAAATTTCACAAAGAGAAATAATGAGTTACTACTGTGGCATCTCTCTGAGAAGCAGGGGTGAGAGAGGGCACGAGCGGGACGACCTGTCCGCATTAAGCCCACCAGAAAACCCAGTAGAGAAGCCATGCATGCAAATGTGAGATCTTCCAAAGCTTGATCGCAATCCTGGCTTTTTTTTTTTCTGAAAGTTTTCCTCCTTGTTCTTCTCAGCCTGCTCATTAAAACGGATCTGTGAACTCCAGCAGGAAATACTCAGAAAGTGAAAGAACAAGCGCTCGACCGACATTTCAGATTTTTGAGAATTTACCTAAAAATACGCTCTTAATGGATAGACAAGCCTCATTTGAAGCATGTCATACACTCTGCTTAACGGCGCCTCGGCGGCTTCATAACACAGACCATGTCTTTGGAGTAATTCAACGTGTCATCCATTCCGGTGCAGCCAGCTGATAGGGGGCAAAGAGCTAATGATTAATACCATGATATAATGGGCAAGGGAAGGGGAAGGGAAGAAAAAAAAAAAGATGGCAAGTTCACCATGGAGGCGTCTCCTGAACCTGACCGATAGCAGCAGGGTGCCGCTTGATAAACAAGAAACAAACCCCCTCAAATCCACTTTCGGTAAGATGCGTGGAACAGGAGACGCCATGCCAATAAATAACGATGCTTTATTGCTTGGCTCTGATTGGCTATGGTAAATATAACGGCGTATCTCCAGCTAACAGCACGGCCACAGGTATTTTTGGCAAATTTTGACAGGCCTAAAGACGAGGCCGTTTGGATTACAGGTTGTATAATGTCGTTACATCATCACTGCAATGCTAACTTGGTGAAACTTTGTTTAAAAAGTGTCTAGAAAACAAGACAAAGCAGACAGAGGCGAGGAGATGATTTGTCGTCGTGCTAAATAGGAATATTGGAGCGATTATACAGCCATTACGCTCACGCTAGTTGACAGTGGGATAAAAAGCTTACAAGTGGTAAGTATTAGCAGCTGTCCGACTGCACTGAAACAATGCGCCGCTTTCACATAAGTGTACACCTGCTATTTGTTATGCCTAAAATTGGACGAACTTAGACTCTTTTGCGCAAACGCGACACACTCTGCTGTGTACAAGCAATGGTAATTACAGGCGGCGTTTATACAGTACAAGCACAGTCGCGTTGAGAGCAGAAAACCATCAGGACGACCCTCATTAGCGCTGCAGTTTTCCCTTCAAATTGCCTCTGTGCACGAGGCTGATGATCGCTTCCATATGGCTTTGGTCATCTCTAATAAATAGCATCGCATTTCTCCGGCTCGGAGCGATCCGAATTTAACAGAAACCTCAAGTACTCGTCTAATGCGCTCGACATGTCCAGGATTTCCTCCCATTTATCGGAGGCTTGCAGGCTTCTCTTATATGTGTTTGGAAAGGAGCTGGTGGTAGTTATTGCGGATCACAGGCCCAGATTCTCTTCCTCTGTCAGTGGCCTGCAGTTTCCATTACTCAGATGGAAGAAGGGGTAGAAAGGGGTTGGTGTGTAGACGTGTGGTCCGCTGGATGATGAGCGGATCGCTGTCTCTACACTTAGGCCTCAGCACTTGAGGACCTTTTGAGAATGTGTATTGTGCGTTATGGAAGATACTTATTATTGGAAAAAAGGCTCAATTGATTGTATCCTTTTAGAGAATCAGGCTAAAGTACATTTTCATGAACATAATAGTTTTGTTCTGTAATTGAAAGTGAAGACGGGATGTTATATGTTTCTGCCTTACATAAATAATAAATAATAAATGTTCTTTTCAACTTTATGTTCCCCAAAATATCAATTATCATATTTTCAAAACCAAAATTAAGCAGCTGTTATTATCATTGATTATAATAATGTATATATACACTCTCAGAAAAAAGGTACACGGTGGTCAAATAATGTTCTTTAAGGAACAGTTTTGTACCTTTGTAAAAGTTGTACCTTATATGGTACAGAAAAGACCTCTTATGATACTGTTCTGTACCTTTTATGGGACAACTGAAATGAAAATACACAATTGTTCTCATAAAAAAGGTACAGAAGTGGTGGACAACTCCTTATTTATTACAATATCTATGAAAATAAATATTACTGGAAGGCAAAGTGATTTTATGAATAATTTCCAAATTAAAACATGAATCATCATTGAAAAGCATACACATTAATTATTAAGTTCTGTAATACAAAACAACTGGTAAAACAAAACTAAAGTTATTGTAAACTAAACATTTAAGGCATTTTTAATAAACATTAGGTAAGCATTTTCTGATAAATACATTTTCATTATTGATATCCGCACATTTTGGCGTTTGCTTTCCGCCACACACATGAGCTGGCAAAAGTCCTGCATATGCAAAGTGTTCATGCAGACAGTTTAGTACTGTAAAACAAGTCAAACATTGAGAATATCTCATTACAATACTTTTGCATAATTCTATTTCTATTTTAAAATGAAGTAAATAAAATTAACTTTTAAGTGATTACAGAAGGAATTGTGTAAAAATTGGAGAAAACAAATTGTATTGTACATGAGAGAATGTATTCTGTAACGTTTCTGTGAAACGTGTTGTGAAATGTTCAGCAAAAAAACAGATCTTTTGATTTATATCAAAGTATTTATTTTATTCTTTATTGTAAATAAAAAAGGTGCGTTTACACAAAAAAGAAACTTTTTAAAAACATTGTTTAAAAATGTATTTGATGTTTTATATTTACTGAAAATAAATTGACGCATTTTAGATAAAGCAAACTTCCTTTTAATAGTTCTTGAAGGAACACATTTGACACTGTTAAGGTACAAAGTGTCTTGTCACTGTAGTGGTACCTTCATGGATCAGATACCTTTGATGAAGGTACAATATTGTATTTGCAGGTTTTAAAAACCAAAAGTACATTTTGATTTCCCATGGTACAAATCATTTCCTTAAGGGTACAATTTGTTTCTTTGCATTAAGGTACATTTCTGTTCCATAAAAAGGTACTGCTCCAGTGACAAGGGTTTGTACCTTCTTTGGAAAACAATGTACATTTAATTTTTATTTTGTTTATGTTGTTTTACTTTAAAGACCAGGAAAACGACTTATTATTTGCCATAAATGTTTTATTACCGAACCTACACACAGGATCCTGATTAAAATGCTCATTTAGAGGAAAATTTCAGAAAGCATTTAGAGGTTTTTGCATCTGAACTCCTCCTCCTATAATAATAATAATAATAATAATAATAATAATAATAATTATTATTATTATTATTATTATTATTATTATTATTATTATTATTATCACATAAGTTTTAGTATGCCTAAATGAGACTCAAAATTTTGGAATTAGGTGTATTTCTACCAGTGGAGGCAAAAATGTTAAATGATTATGTACAGTTGAAGTCAGAGTTATTAGCCCCCTTTGCATTTTTTTTCCTTTTTAAAATATTTTCACAGTATGTCTGCTAATATTTTTTCTTCTGGAGAAAGTCTTATTTGTTTTAATTCAGCTAGAACAAAAGCAATTTTCAATTTTTAAATCACCATTTTAAGGTCAATATTATTAGCCCCTTTAAGCTATATATTTTTGATATTCTACAGAAGTTATAATATAACTTACAAAAACTTACACTAACCTGCCTAGTTAACTTAATTAACCTAGTTAAGCCTTTTAATGTCACTTTAAGCTGTATAGAAGTGTCTTAAAAATATCTAGTCAAATATTATTTACTGTCATCATGGCAACAAAACAGGGGGGCTAAATCATTGTGATGACAGTTTTTATTAATGCACACTTCATTGCAGCTATTGGTTTATTGTGTGTATGTGTGTGTGTGTGCGTGTGTGTGTGTGTGTGTGTGCGTGTGCATGTATTTTTGTATCACTCTCCAATTGTAGATACATATTTACGTAATTGTAATAGTCGTAATTGTATCTTCCCACTTCCTTATTACTATATTTTGCTTACCTTTTCTTTTATTTAATGCTCACATAAATGTCATAATTTTTTTCTCCTTCAGATGTCAAAATGAATTAAAATAGTTAAAGCTACATTGATTAAGGTGTTTAATCAAATTTATTTACAAAATATAGAATCATAATATTATAGGTATGCTTCTAATTTGTCAAAATTTTGCAGTAAAACCACCAGCATAGGGCTTTAATAATGTATTATTTTATTATTCAAGTGCTTTGTATAAAAAAGCCTTAAAAAAGCCAAATTGAGACAATTGTGTTGTGACAACATGAAGGAATTAACTTGTCGGTTTTTACAAATCTAAGTGGATTAAACATAAAACAATTAAGTGATTGTGATTGCTTGTCTTTAGTAATATTACTTTTAAAAAATCAAAGCAAGCACATCAGTGCAATGACCTGTTTGAATGAATGTCTGTTGACTGATTCCCTTAATTACACTGGTAGACGTTACAGTAGGACTGGTGTTTTTTTTTCCAGATCTGTGCCAGATGGGCACATGACACCCTACATTCTGTCAGAACGATTCTTGTCTTTGGCTCATGGAGACCTGGAAGGCCCGGGCAGATGTCCATCAAAGTGACAGGGCCTGGCGCTTGCAGCTACAGGATCATGGGTAAAGGTAGAGGCTTCACCCAGAGCCACAGCAACACCATGTCCAAGTGTTAGCAGATGATGCACATTTCAGACTCGCTAATTCAAGACGTCAGTTCAGCCATGAAACCATTTCTTCTTCTCTCTTTCACTGTCCTGCCGAGAGCTGATCTTCAACACAAAGGGCGGAGGAACTAAGCCTAGAGGAATCCGGGTGAGGAGGCACACGGGGTTATACTCTGTGTGTGTGTGTGTGTGTGTGTTGGTGGGGGTGTGTGTGTTTGGGGGGGTCTTTTGAAAAGGGTGTTGGGGGTTACTGAATCACATTTTAGAGTATATATATTTTTACTGTTTTCATTGTGCTTGCATCATTACTTGCATGTCTTACAAATTGTAGACTTGAATGTTAGATATAAAAAATACTGGGTTCTACACAATTCCTTCATGTTGCCCCAACACAAATCGTTTAAGTTAACTTATTTGTTTTTGCAATTTTAAGTGGACTGAACCAGGGTGTCCGCGGGGTCTTAAAAAGCATTAAAAGTTGATAAATCAATGAAGAGAAACTTAAGGCCCTTAAAAAGTATTAAAAAGTCTTAAATGCTATTTTGCAAGGTATTAGATTTTATATCATTTTTGATTATGCAATGTGTTTTTGTATGCTAAAGTTTGCCTGCATTAAATCTGCAAATATCAGGATGCAGTGTAGTTTATGAAATCAATAATATCCTGCTAGATTTGACATCATGCTGCTTTGTTTACTGCAGAAACCAAGGCAACACCGTTATTTCTGCTGTTCTATAGGCACCAACCTACTACATTAGCTAGATTTAATAGATTTTTAATCAGTATATGAACAATGTTTTAGTTTTGGATTAGTTTCTTTCATTAATATTTAGTAAATATACTGCAAGTTAAAATCTCGCCAGTGTTTCTGGTTGAGAAGTGGTTATAAGGTCTTAAAATGTATTGAAAGAGTCTTAAAAAACTCTCAAAAGGAGTTGAATTTCACTCTCTGATTCCTGTATATACTCTGTGAACATAAAACAATTAAGTTGTTCCAAACAAATCTGAAGAATTGTGTTGATTCAGCTCATTGTAAATAAGTAGTTTAAACTACCAGCAAACTAATAATAATAATAATAATAATAATAATAATAATAATAATAATAATAATAATAATAATAATAATAATAATAATAATAATAATAAATATGAGTGTACAATCTATATAACAAATTTTAATTCTAACTTTTGGATTACTTTTACAGCGTCCTGGTGGCGCAGTGGGTAGCACGATCGTCTCACAGCAAGAAGGTCACTGGTTGGAGCCTCGGCTGGGTCAATTGACATTTTTGTGTGGAGTTAGCATGTTCTCCACATGTTGCCGTGGGTTTTCTCTGCGTGCTCCGGTTTTTCCCACAAGTCCAAAGACATGCGCTAGGTGAATTGGGTAAGCTAAATTGTCCGTAGTGTATGTATGTGAATAAGTGTGTATGGATGTTTCTCAGTGATGGGTTGCAGCTGGAAGGGCATCCACTGCGTAAAACATATGCTGGATAAATTGGCGGTTCATTCCACTGTGACAACCGCAGATTAATAAAGGGACTAAGCCGAAAATAAAATAAATGAATAATAAGAATAAATATGAGTGTACAATCAAGATTACTAATTTTACTTCTAACATTTGGATTACTTTTACTTCATATAAAAATAATGCCACAAAAATTGTTTTATTGTGAGAATGATATGGAAATGATATGACAAAATTCTTTAGAAGATAAAACAATAGAATTAGGGAGAATTAATAAATTATGAATAACTGACTGCAGTTTTGACAGTACTTTGTACTTATATAATTCTTAAGAATAACTATACTTAATTATGAGAATTTTAAAATGTAATATAAACAAATTCGAATAACTAAAATGTGTTTACATAATCTATATGATATGTAACCAGTTATATTACTAATATTAACATATTTTCGTAATATTTAATAATAATAATGATAATAATAATAATAATAATAATAATAATAATAATAATAATAATAATAATAATACACTGTAAAACCGTAAAACAGTCAACTTTATCAAATGAAATGAGCGTAGTTAACTCAAAATTACTGAAAGTTAATTCTGCTCATTTGAAAAGAGTTTTGAACTTTGTTGGAGGTAATGAGTTAATTAAATACCTCATTACTTCAACTTAAATGGAGTAAGTTCACAGTACTCAAATAGATATATATTTTTTTTAACTCAAATGGTTTGTAGCAATTGGTTTCCTCAAATGGTTTGAGTTGCCTTAACCTATTGGGTTTTACAGTATTCAGTTGGTTTGAGTTCCATTAATTTATTAGGTTTCACTGTGCTCAAATTGCTTCATTTACTCAAATTGATTAAGTTCACAGTACAGTTTGAGTTGCCTTAACTTTTTGGCTTTTACAGTACTCAGCTGGTTTGAGTTCTCTTCATCTATTGGGTTTTAATGTGGTCAAATTGCTTAATTTACTCAAGTCATCACCTTAGAATTATAAGGTTCTATCTGACATTTTTGTCAAAATTGAGTTATTGACATATTCTTATTAAGTGATAACTTATTTACATTATGGGATGTTTTTTATAAGTTGCTTACATTTTAAGACTTTTCATTTAAAAAAACAAATGTTACACACTTAATGTTTGCTATATGGAAAGAAAAAAAAACTTCATTCAAATCATTCAGAACGCAAATAGAACTTTAGAATTCCAAGGTGATGAAATGGATTAAGTTCACAGTACTCATATAGATTAGCTGTTTAACTCAAATGGTTTGTATCAATCGGTTTCCTCAAACAGTTTGAGTTGCCTTAAATTTTTGGCTTTTACAGTACTTTTACAGTTGGTTTGAGTTCTCTTCATTTATTAGGTTTTACTGTGCTCAAATTGCTTCATTTACTCAAATGGATTAAGTTCACAGTACTCATTAGGATTAGATTTTGAACTTAAAAATTGTTAAATTGTTTGTTGCAATTGGTTTCCTCAAATGGTTTGAGTTACCTTAACTTTTTGGGTTTTACAGTGTAATTTTGAAAAAAAAATAGAAGAAAAAATCTAAAAAAGTGCATTTTTAAAGTTTTCTTTCTATTAGACTAAAATAAAACGAAACTTTATGGCAAGAAAATATCTTAAAACTTACAAGTTCATGAAGAGAAAAAAAAACAAAAAAAAAAACGGTTTTATTAATTCCTTTAATGGCTGAACACACTGAGGTTTTAAAGACATTTGCTGCATTTATTTCATTAATCTATTATGTTTATGTTTTTATTTTGAGTGATTAGTATGAAGGGATGTTTGCACAAAGAGCTTAACAACTGAAAATAATACACCATCCAGCAGCTTTTGGGCCAGACTACTGAGCACATCATTGCCATGGCAGCAAACATATAGATAAAATTCATGGCAGGATCTATATATACAGTACGTGCCAATTAGACTATGGAATGTCATAAAAAGTAAAAGATGGGCCTGACAAAAGCTTATTCTATGACCGTTAAACGGCGGCTGTAACATACACTGGATGTGGAAACTGTAATGGCTTCATATGAAAATAAAACAGTTTGGTACTATAATAGTTGTGGTGCCGTTTCAAAGCTTCCTTTAGAAGTCATTTATGGCAAAGGCTTTAAAATTGGCTTAACTGTCCACCGCAGTGGTCCTTCCTCGCTCAGGACAATATATTTTGCAGGTGTTGTTCTGGCATATTAGTGGGTCACTGGCTTTTTTTAAGCACCCAGGATCGTCATCCAGTGTTCGTGTTATACATACTGCCGTATTTATTACCAAATTACGATATGTTATTGTGGTAAACCAATATAACAGCACGAAAAGGGTATGTTAAACTTCATTTCGTGGAATGACTTCAAAGTACTTGAGCACTTGAGCAGCATTTAGGAAATGATGGTGAATTTTATGAGAGCTTTAGCATAAGTAGCGCACCTGGTTTCATTTCTATACATCTCAGTTGCTCCCTCGCTCAAATGCACAGAGAGAGAGAGAGAGAGAGAGAGAGCACAAGCTAATCACTGTCTTCGCATGAACACCTGCATGTGATCTGATCCAGATGTTGCTGTCAGGTAAGTTCATTACCAGCTCTAAAACAAAGAGGTAAAAGAAAACATTTGCAGAAGAACAAACTTGACAACTTATTTTGCAGAAACTGTGAAAATTGCTTGAAAACAAGTTTTTTTTTTTTTTTTTTGAATTTGCAGTCATAATAATGAATGTTTTTCTCAAGCCTCAAGCGAAATTTGCAACATTCAATAATACCTAAATAATTATAATTTATTTTTAGTTAATTAATTTTATTTTCTGAAATGGAGTTCATTTTAATGTTGGATTATTGTCTGTCAGAGACACTATGTTTTGTCTTACTTTTTATTTGATTTTCTAATTTGACATATCAGTCTGAATGTTATACATTCAAATAACATTTAAAATACAGGTTATATGTTATATAAATTGATATAGTTAGGAGGTTCCACTAAATGTATATATAAAATATGTAGTTCCTCTAACAAAGATCACTATACTAAAATTATGTGAAACGATGTGGAAGTATTTTCCAAAGAAACATCTACTCGTATATTTTAGTGTGTGTGTGTGTGTGTGTGTGTGTGTGTGTGTGTGTGTGTGTGTGTGTGTGTGTGTGTGTGTCTGCAATTATACAGCATGTGCATTATATAATATAAATACAGGCAGCACATATACATACCATTAAAGAAATGTTGTTACTTAACCAATTTTCTGGCACTCAAGAAAGTACTTAGATTTTTTGTTTTTATTTGGAGTGCCTTGGACTGATGATTTGTTTGCAATACCTAAAAGAACTCTGTATCCAAAGCAGGGATATAGAAAGGATACATTTAAAAAAAGAAAAGAAAGAAAGAAAGAAAGAAAGAAAGAAAGAAAGAAAGAAAGAAAGAAAGAAAGAAAGAAAGAAAGAAAGAAAGAAAGAAAGAAAGAAAGAAAGAAAGAAAGAAAGAAAGAAAGAAAAGAACACTTCATGGCAACATTTATTTATTTGTTTATTTATTTGTTTGTTTATTCATCCTTTCATTCATTTTTTTAAGAGATTGGCTGTTCAGATCATTTACTGTGAAGCAAGCCACTTCAAGACACTTCATTCTGAATCATGAAGCGCATACAATTGCATATTTATATAACTACACAACATTCACTGTTTGAAAATTACACATAAACCACACTGCATACTGAGTGTTTATTTGGGTCATTTGTGCATATACATCTTTGACAGAATCATATGTAGATGCAAAAGGTTCAGTCAGAAATGTTCTTCTAAAATGGCCATTTTTCTCAGCCTCCTAGGTTTATATTCAGTTATTTTACTGAATATTAAGATTAATTTAAATGTAATAAAAATAACCTATTATTTAAAGTAAAGTAAAATGACTGAACCTACACACAGGAGTCTGACAAAAATAAAAATGCAAATTTTAGATGAAAATTTCAATCAAGTGTAAATCACTGCGCTCTACCAGATAAGTTTGGTGCTGTGACCATTCATTCAATTATTCATTTTAAATTGGCTTAGTCCCTTTATTTTATTAGGGGTCACCACAGCGGAATGAACCACGAAATGAACTTATCCATCCTTACGCAGCGGATACCCTTTCAGCCACAACCCAGCACTGGCAAACACCCATACACTTTCACATTTACACACATACACTATGAACAATTTAGCTTATTCAATTTACCTATAGCGCATGTCTTTGCACTGTGGGGGAAAACGGAGCACCTGGAGGAAACCCACACGAACATGGACAGAACATGCAAACTCCAGACAGAAATGCCAACTGACCCAGCCAGGGCAGTCCTAACCACTGAGCTGCCATGCTGTAACCAACTTGTTTCGAATGACAAGTACCAATGAAGATCTCCACTTAATAATTTAATAAATGAATCAAAGAAGATTACAATCAATTGACCAACAGGTCTTGCTGATCTCATTGGTTTCAATTCTTAATTAAAATCGAAATGCCATACATCAGAAATAAAATATAACAATATATTACACAGATATTATAGTAATATACCTTATAAGCACAAAACAGGTATACATACAAAAATTATATATATATATATATATATATATATATATATATATATATATATATATATATATATATATATATATATATAGTTTTTGGAATAATAATAATTATTATTATTATTTTTATTATTATTGTTATAATAATAATATTAATAATAATAAAATCAATTACAAAAAAACAAACAAAAAAAAACAAAACAAGATGGATCAAAATCTTCATATAATCCTGAGGGCAACATCGTCTTTAAATAATACAACTAGTTATGTTTTTTGGTCTATATCTACACATCGACAAGGTGTTTTGACTTATAGTGCCTTTACATTTCAGCTGTTCTGTTTTGGGATTTTATTCTATTAAAGATTTAGCTATTGGAGAGGTAATATCATTGCTTCGAATGGCTGATTTGTGTTCACTTATTCTTGTTCTCAGTGGTCTTAAGTGTTTTTCCAACATACATATTTAGACAGTCAGAACAAAATTCCAGTCGCCACTTAGATGTTAGAACTTTGTTTCCAGTTTTGTTTGCATCAGAACTGGATAACGTTTAGGTCACAATCCACAGTACTAACTAACTAACTAACTAACTAACTAACTAACTAACTAACTAACTAACTAACTAACTAACTAACTAACTAACTAACTAACACCTTAATATACTATAATATACTATATAAACCATATATTATAATATACTATATAAACCACTATATAGCTGCTTATTAATAGTTAGTAAATTGGATTCAGGTTTTGGGTAGAATTAACAAAGCGGAATAATCATACTTTGTAACTACTAATGAACAAATAGTATCTTAATAACAGGCAGATAATAAACCAGAAGTTAATACAGTTGGTTGAATTGTGACCTAAAGTGTTACCCAGAACTCTTCAGAACTCCAACATTTATGGAGTATTATTATTCTAAAATGCTTGTGCACATCTTACCTTTCCAAGCACGTCAATCATAATTTCACATTATTTATAAGGCGATCTGTTGTCTTTCAACTAGACATCACGTTCAGGATTCCCGTTGTGTTGGTTTTGGTATTGTGTGTATGTGCTCAGCATGGCAAACACAAGGGGGTGCCCTTATCCTTTCTCTGTGAGGGCATCGAGGTTGGCGTGTGCTGGAGATAAACTCACAGACGCGGACGGAGGGTAAGAAAGCGAGCTCTGTGTGCAGATGTCATGTGCGTTTCCAGCACAGTTCAGTCATCGCACTACACAGATCAGCTATATGACAGCCACAATGTACAAACCAACAGCCGTGTCAGCTCTCCAGATCCCCATCCAGACATATAGACTCTGGCTTTAACCGTCTCTCTTTCTTTCTGTCAGTCTTCTTCTTTTTCCCCTTCCACTTCTCAGAAAACAACACCGAAATGTATCATACACTCTGAGAAATAAAGGAACAAAAGATGTCACTGTGGCAGAATATTCTCAAAATGGTGCATGTTAGCATGGTAGCTACTACTATACTGCCCTCCTAAAGCAAAAGACTGGAGAGGGTGGAAATTAGAAAATAAAAACACATAGATCAGTACTTAGTAGCCTTGTCAAGACTTAGTAGTTTTAGGACAGATTAGTTACAGGCAGTGTTGGGTACAATCTTAAGTGTATCTTATTAAGTGTATCTTTTAATCTTTAAAAATAAATAAATAAATAAAAAACATCCTTGAGTATTACTTTCATTAAAAGGTAACTAATAAAAAAAATTGTTTGGCTATTTGTTTTAAGTACCAAGTATATATATATATATATATCCAACACTGATTATAGGACACTTAAGATACAATGTAATGGGGTATATGCTCAAGGACTTTTAATTTCAGTCAGCCAGCCCCAGGGCTTCCGGTGAATTGTCATCCCATACAAAATCGCAGTGTTTAAGAACTGATTAAAAAAAATAAAATAAAAATGTGATCTTTACTGCCTGGGAGAGATGGGTATCAAATCAAACAAGAATCACTGCATTAAATTAAATTTTCCCCTGCCATGTCTTTACAATATGGAAATGAATTTTACCCCAGTATTTTCAATGATGGTGCCTGGTTTAGACATTCTTCCATCTCTTTTTACGCTTTAGCAACCAAAATGGATGCTTAAGTCTATTTAACTGATTATATTTGAATTACATTACAACATTGATTTTGTAAAGGAACCTTATGAAATTGAAAATAGTCACATAAACCTTTCAGCGGAAGTTCATCATTGGCTGAAAAACGCTGACAGTGCATATAGCCTATTGACTGAGGATAATCCACATGATAAAGGAGGTCCTAAATGTCTCAAAAACTATTCAATGTCCAGCTAAATTAAAGTTAATGTGCTTTAAAATAATCTAGGTTGTTTTAAACCAACGTTAGGTCAATGATGGACAGTTTTAAATTTGAAACAAAGACTATATGATACAGGATATTGGAATACAATATAGGGAGTTTGATTTAAATACCTTTTGTAAGCCCAACTGGTTGGTTTGTCCATAAACACTGCAAAAAATACTTTTCTTAAAGTTTCTGTCTTGTTTCTAGTCCAAACACCTAAAAACATTTTAAATTAATGAGCATTTTCTACAAAGTACAAAATGCTGTATTTTTTTTTTTAGAAATGTCAAAATGAAATTAGTTTTTCCTTAAAACAATCAAAAGAAACTGCAAATGGGGTAAGAAAATGAATCTTATTTCAAAGTGAAACAATTATTATGTTGCTTCATTGGCAGATTCTTTTGTTTGTTTTTCGGAAAAACTCACTTAGTTTACACTTTTTTTCTTTTTAATTAGAATATTTTTACTTGTCAAAAATGTTTCTTGATTTAATAATTTTTTGATATTTGGACGATAAATAAAATAATAAATAAATAAATCGGTGTATTTCAGAGATGCCCCAACTAGGGCCTGTGGGCCAAAGTTGGCCCATGGTAACCTTTGATTTGGCCCACCATCCCATCTCAGAAGAAAGGGATGGGGATGGTTAAAGGACTGCCATTTCTAATTTAATGTAACATTTTGTTTGTTTGTTAGTTTGTTTGTTTTATTGCTAAGCTCCAAAAGACTAACTGAAATGAAATGTTTCAAATTTTATCATAAATGTACATACTGTCATCCATCCATTCTGCTTGATTAGTGTATCCAGCATTGAATTCCACTGTGTTATAAATGTGATTTTTATTGTAATAAGTTATCATTTAAAAAAATATACGGCATTAGTTAATATGATTTAAAGTAATGTTTTCTATTTATTTTTAAATATTATAATGAAAAGAAAAATACCTATGGTGACCTTGATGTAATATAGTTTGGTATATTTACATTTCGGACCAAAGCTTTCAATGATACTTGGTTTTTGGCCCTTCATACAAAAAATGTTTGGGCATGTTTTGGTGTATTTGAACCAATGTATGCCTTTAAAATTAGAATATTCTTTTACCTGTCAAAAATGCTTCTTGATTTGAGAATTTTTATATTTTTGGACGTAAACGTAAAACTAGAGTAAAACTCAAAAATAAGAAAAGCGTTTTATTTTCAGTGTATTTCAGAAATGCCTAAACTAGGGCCCACGGGCCAAAGATGGCCCATGGTAACCTTTGATTTGGCCCACCATACCATCTGAGAAGAGGAGAATAATGGGGATGGTTAAGGGACTGCCATGTCTAATTTAATGCATTATTTTGGTGTATTTGAACGTATAAATGTATGACATTATGTTCATCAGGTTTTATTCTTGATCACAACATTGACCAGTGGGAAACTGCAAAGTCAGAATTGGGCTGCAATTCAATTGTTTTCAGTTGTTGATAACTGAACAACATATTATACAACCTGTCACAATTGTAAACGTTAACAAATATCAACCTACTATATCTTCCAACCGGTAAACTGATCTGATCATTTGACAATGAGTATGCTTAGATGGACACCGATTATACAATTTTAATATGATATTAATATTAATATTAATACAATACTCTGATTAAGAGTCTACCGTGTAAACAGCGATTTTTGATTAATCAGATTATGGTCATAATCGAACTAAACAGAAATCAAATTAAGACATGTGGAGTATGCAGATTTTAGTCGCAATATTGAAGTAAAGTACAGACATGTAAGCACCGAAAACAAACTATTAATGTCGTGTAGGATTTTATGCCAAATTTTGCGACAAGCTAGTCTGCACCTAAAGAAAACACACATCGCAAAATGCAGAAGTTTTTTTTTTTCCCCATTCGGTGTGCGGTATCAAATTCCATTAAAACAACACTCTTCCAGCAATTCATACTCGCATCCAATATCTTGTTTGTCACAGGGGGCATGCATGAAATGTTCCTGAATGAAAGTGAAAGTGCCAAACTGCAGTTAAAGTCGACAAATTAAAAATGAAACACTCAAATTACATGAAACTCCACCACAAATTACGTTAATCAAATTATGTGCTATAACACGTAAAACAGGATCATGAAAGAAACCTCCCAAAAGCAACTCATGTAACCATCTTAATCATAATATTGTCTTATTCAGATTAAGGCAAATAATTTGATTACTGATGTCCATGTAAATGCAGTCATTGATACATTTGAATCCATATTTTGTTTCACAGAATTTCTCACCCAAAGCCAAGAACAACACTTTTAGAGTTTCCATAAATCAGAAAAAAGACACAGTCATAATTCAGACTGGTTAGATTACAGCTATATACACAGTAAAATAGCTTTTACAAATTTAAGTAGATTGAACATTAAACAATTAAGTTGTCCTCACAAAAAACTCAAGAATTTTGTTGTTTCAGCTCAATTTAAATAAGTAGTTTGAACAAACAGCAAACATCATTCTTTGAGTGTATTCAGTACCTGAAGTGTAAAAGTACCTAAAAAGTACCAACGTGTGCTTTTTTGAGAAGGTACTATCCCAGTGACAGCTTTTGTCCTTTAATTTCTGAGAATTCAAAAAAAAAAAAAAATAGGAACCAAAAAAAAAGAAAAAATGAGAAGCAAAGTCTTGCTCTGGTGCTTTAACACTTGTTCAGTCCTCTGGCAGTGGAGGATTTGATGTCTAATGCCAGCGATTTCCCCCCTTTGTGAATTAATTAGTCTCTGCCAGCGCCGGCCACATTTGTCATTTGAATTTATGGTAATGAGGGCTGAGGGCTCCTGGTGGACCTGATAGGCCAGAGAAGCGGCTTCAGTCTCATACAAGGCTTCTTCTCGCTCTGGTTTTCTCATCTTATCTTCCCCCAATCCTCCAGCTGCTTGGACTCCCTGACCTGTCACTCCAGCGGGGGGCTTCTGGTGTCCTGTGCTGATAACGTGGCTAATTATCTCCGTGTGGGGAAGTGGATTTAGAGGCCACACACTCACACTGTCTTCTGGTCAAATCGCAAAGCAAATCCTGTGCATCACGTCACTTAACACAGACCTCACGACTAGCCTGAGGGGGTCTGAATTGGGGTCTGAATTAGTACTGCAATTTAGACCTTTAACTACCCCACCAAGAAAAAACATGTTTGGATTGCATTTCTTAACTCCTAATGTCGCTAGTTAACACACTCAATGCTTTTTTTTTTAAACACATCTCATAATTTATAAAACATCAACCTCTACCAAATGGATTAATATGTCAGTTTATGGTAAAAGTATCAGAATTAATACATAAACGATGAAAAAAATATGAAGTGTAAGAAAAAAAAAAAAAAAAAAACATTTTTGAATACTAAATCACATTCATTTTTTGAAGTATGCCATAAAATATTTCAGATTTTCATTTAACATGTTTTAAAACCAAAATCAAGTGTAGTAGTGCAACAGGATTATGTTTGTTTGACTTTTTGTACACAACAAATGCTGTGTGTAAGCCATTATTTAAAACAGTCATTCTTTAAATTACTTTAAAGTCATTATTTAAAACAGTAAAAACATGTTCAACTGTTTGGTAGAGTGGCAGTGAGGGGGTTAAGACAGCTGATAAGTCATGAAATATTGACCAAAAACAAATAATATTTATATTTAACAGCACAAGGAGCTTAGCATTATGTGTATCCTATTGCATGTTTTGAGGCAGGCTGATTAGTAGTTTAAGTTCATTTAAGAACATGCTACCTTTTTATTAATTTATTAAACATAACTATATTTATCTGTAAGAAATAACATTAAATGTAATTTTGAGTCATATTGTGTAATTATATTAAAATTGTATTTTTTATATTTAAATTTAGTATTTATTCCTGTAATGTCCAAGCTGAATCTTCGGTATCATTAGTCCAGTGTTCAGTGTCACACTTTTCTTCAAAAGTCATTCAGATTTGCTGATTTGACATTCAGGAAACATTTATTAAAAAAACATAAATAAATCTACCCAATATTTCTATGGAGACATTAATACCATTTTTTCAGTAAAATACATAGTTTAATCAGAAACAGTCTGCTGGGTTTATTTATGTTCATCAGTTCCACATGAATCTGTCAGGTAAAACGAACATAATTTGTTCACAAAATTTCATTGTCATGGAGTGAATTGGTTTTTAAGTTGATCAAATTAAGTAGTTTCAAAATGATTTTATATGGTTTCTTGACATAATAATTTCATTCTGTTTCACATTGTAAACAATGCTGGGTTCCACACAATTCCTTCATGTTGTCCCAACTCAAATCAATTAATTTAGCTTAATCAATTTTACAAATTTAAGTAGATTGAACATAAAACAATTAAGTTGTCCTAAAATAAACTTTAAGAATTGTGTTGGTTCAACCCATATTAAATAAGTTTGAACAAGCATAATTTTTTTAAGTGCATATATTTGTTTTGTGTGACTGAATTACAAGATTTTACAGCCTAGTAGTTAAGAAAATCACATATTAGTATGCTAAATGCTACAGTGTTACAATGCTAAAAGTACAGCAATAACATATCCAGCATAGAAATAACAAACCATGTAAAAACAAAGCATGTGCTTACACACTGACAAAGTCACTGCACTCAACAATGAAGTCTGCTGTTTGTTCATTCTTATTTGAGAATTATTTGAGTTTAAATTATTTAAAAATTGAAACACGGGCTTGTAGATGTTTTGAATAGTTTGTATGTCGATGTATAATTCATGTTAACTGTCAATTGTTATTTGTTTGTTGTCTGGTAGACCCATGTTACATGTGTACTGCCTAATCTTGGCCAGGACGCTCTTGTAAAAGAGATTTTTAGTCTCAATGTGTCTTTCCTGGTAAAATAAAGGTTATAATCATTCATTCCTTCATTTTCTTTTCGGCTTAGTCCCTTTATTAATCCAGGGTCACCACTGCCAAATTATCCAGCACATGTTCCACACAGCGGATGTGCCCCCAGCTTCAACCCATCTCTGGGAAACACTCATACACATTCATTTACACTCATACACTATGGACAATTTAGCATACCCAATTCACCTGTGCCGCATGTCTTTGGACTGTGGGGGAAACCAGAGCACCCGGAGGAAACCCACGCGAACACAGGGAGAACATGCAAACTCCACACAGAAAGGCCAACTGACCCTGCTAAGGCTGGAACCAGCGACCTTCTTGCTGTGAGGCGACAGCCCTACCTACTGCGCCGCTAAGGGTTATAATAATAAGAATTATTTAAAATGATCCGAACAACACAATTATTGTTTTTTTTTTGGGACAACTTAATTGTTTTATGTTCACATTGCTGTATGTACGTTTAAACAAGTAAAAACTACATTAACATTAACTTATTATTATTATTAACTACATTAACATTAACTACAAATACATTAACTTAATTCCTTCATGTTGTCTAAACACAAATCGATAGCAGTTTTTATAGTTGTTTTTTTTTTGTTGCTTGTTCAAATTATGTATTTAGAGTTGAATCAACACTAATATTAAGTTTTTGTTTTTTTGGGACAACTTAATTGTTTATGGTCAATTCGCTTAAATTTGTAAAACAAGATTCAGTTAACTTAATCAATTTGTGTTAGACAACTTAAAGGAATTGTGTGGAATCCAGTTTTTTTTTTTTTTACAGTGTATATAACTTATATTATATCTATATCTACAGTGTATATTACTTATATTATATCTATATCCACAGTGTATATAACTTATATTATATCTATATCTACAGTGTATATAACTTATATTATATCTATATCTACAGTGTATATAACTTATATTATATCTATATCTAACTCATATCATTCTAGGTGCTGATTCTCATCCCAGCCGTGACACTCTCGGCAGCAAACCGCCCATGCAAACCTTCCATGTTCGATAAAGCCTAACAGAACAACATCGTCTGCGAATAACAGAGATGAAATCTTGTGGTCCCCGAACCGGACCCCCTCCAGCACAAGGCTGCACCTCGAAATTCTGTCCATAAAAATTATGAATAGAATTGGTGACAAGCGGCAGCCCTGCCAGAGTCCAACATGCACTGGAAACAAATTTGACTTATTGCCGGCAATGCGAACCAGACTCCTACTCTGTTCATACAGGGATGAGACGGCCCTCAACAGATCGCCTCTGACCCCATACTCCCCGAGCACCCTTTACAGAATGCTACAAGGGACACCATCGAATGCCTTCTCCAAGTCCACAAAACACATGTGGACTGGTTGGGCATACTCCCATGAACCCTCAAACACCCTGGTAAGGGTAGAGAGCTGGTTCAGTGTACCACGGCCCGGACGAAAACCGAATTGTTCCTCCTGGATCCTAGGTTCAACCATTGGCCGGAGCCTCCTCTCCAGTACCCTGGCATAGACTTTTCCCGGGAGGCTGAGGAGTGTGATCCACCTATAGTTGGAGCACACCCTCCGGTCCCCCTTCTTAAAAATGGGAACCACCACCCCAGCTGCCCAGTCCAGAGGTACTGTCCCCGACCTCCATGCGATGTTGTAAAGACGTGTCAGCCACGACAGCCCCACAACATCCAGGGACCTAAGATACATAGGGTGAATCTCATCCACCCCTGCTGCTTTGCAACTGCGGAGCTTGCAAACTACCTCAGTGACCTCAGCTTGGGTGATGGGTGAGTCCACCCCTGCATGTCCAGTCTCTGCTTCCTCAATGAAAGACATGTCGGTGGGGTTAAGGAGAACCTCAAAGTATTCCTTCCGCCGCCCAACCACATTCCCAGTTGAGGTCAACAGCTCCCCACTTTCGCTGTAAACAGCGTCGATGTGGAGCTGATTTCCCCTCCTGAGGCACCGGACAGTTTGCCAGAATCTCTTTGGGGCCGACCAATAGTCTTCCTCCATGGTCTCCCCGAACTCTTCCCAGGCCCGAGATTTTGCACGCTTGGCCCGTTGATACCCATCAGCTGTCTCGGGAGTCCTGCAAGCCAACCAAGCCCTGTAGGACTCCTTCTTCAGCTTGACGGCATCCCTTACTTCCGGTGTCCACTACCGGGTTTGTGGATTGCCGCCCCAATAGGCACTACAGACCTTACGGCCACAGCTCCTCACGGCCGCGTTAACAATGGAGTCGGAGAACATGGACCACTGAGTCTCCATGTCTCCAGCCTCCCTCGGGATCTGGTCAAAGCTCTTCCGGAGGTGAAAGTTGAAAATCCCTCTGACTTGAGGTTCAGCCAGACGTTCCCAGAGGACCCTCACAATACGCTTGGGCCTACCAGGTCTGTCCAGCTTTCCCCCTTGCCAGCGGATCCAACTCACTACCAGGTGGTGATCAGTTGACAGCTCTGCCCCTCTCTTTACCCAATTGTTCATGACATACGGTCGGAGATCAGATGATACAACCACAAAGTTGATCATTGACTTCCGCCCTAGTGTGTCCTGGTGCCAAGTGCACTGATGGACACCCTTATGCTTGAACATGGTGTTTGTTATAGACAAACTGTGATTAGCACAGAAGTCCAATAACAAAACACCACTCGGGTTCAGATTAGGGAGGCCGTTCCTCCCAATCACGCCTCTCCAGGTATCACTGTCATTACCTACGTGGGCATTGAAGTCCCCCAGTAGAACAATGGAGTCCTCAGTCCGGGCACCTTCCAGCACCCCTCCCAAGGACCCCAAGAAGGCCGGGTACTCTGCACTGGTGTTCGGCCCATAGGCATAGACATTACTGTGTGGAGTTTGCATGTTCTCCCTGTGATTGCGTGGGTTTCCTCGGGGTGCTTTGGTTTCCCCCACAGTCCAAAGACATGTGGTACAGGTGAATTGGAAAGGCTAAATTGTCCATAGGGTGTGAGTGTGAATGAGTGTGTATGGATGTTTCCCAGAGATGGGTTGCGGCTGGAAGGGCATCCGCTGTGTAAAACATGTGCTGGATAAGTTGGCACTTCATTCCGCTGTGGCGACCCCGGATTAATAAAGGGACTAAGCCGAAAAGAAAATGAATGAATGAATGAATTTTTATTTTAATTTTCTAACTCTTATTATGATTATGTTTTTTTTCTCAGAGTAAAGTCAGTTTCAGCTGCTCTCATTGTCTGTATACGCAGCACCTTTTTGTCAGCTTGGCAGAAAAGATATTTTGTTAGGCTTGGCTCTGGATCTGTTTGAGCTACGTTATTATTTTAACATTTATAGTAAGTGATAGATTTACAGATCTTCTGTTTCTGTAAAAATGATTTAAAGAGCACTTTGCAGACCAAGTGAGTGACGGCCATCATTCCTTTAACGCAGGCCACCTCTTTAAATGGTATATGTCGACTCTTGAAAAAACAGATTGGATAACAATGGACAGAAAGGCGTGAAATTGCAGAATTCAATACCACAGATGTCTTTTCTTGAACACATGAATGAACTTTTCTTTTTTTTTTTTTTTTTTGAGGAAACGCTTTGGGTCCAGCATGTTATAGCAGGCGGTTTATTAATAGAAATGAAAGGAAAGAGTGTTTGAAAATGAAGTCGCCGCATCTTACAGCACCACGCATTCTCTCTCTCTTTCTCTCCTCAAGTAAAAAAAGGCTCGCTAAAAGTCCACGGTACATCTTGGCAGGGTTTTTTAGCGCAGCTGAGCAGTGCACTCTCTCAGTCCTTCCATTTAGAGGGCCAGACATAAGCACTTTGCTGCTTCTCTGTCTCTGTAATTTTCAGACTCATTGCTGGGGAGAGGCTATCTATCCCACGTAATACTCTGTGCGTTGCTTATTTTGACATGAACTTTTGCTTCAAGTGGGAGTCAGATGGTTTAGATGGATTATTTTTAGACAGTCCAGTTGGCAACAGCAGCGATTCACTGTACTTTCCCCTTTTTTTTCCGAGTGAGTGTCTTTTTTGGTAAAGCATCAGATTCCATCTAGCACCAACATCTTCAGCTTCTGAGGGGATGAGGTTGTGGAATTCATGAGGACGTTCTCTGAGAATTGTGAAAGATTTATTTATTTAATTATTTTATAAAAATACATGTTTATTTTACATTTTTAAAATGTCTATATAGCAGATCACACAATATATTTCATGTATGTCAATTTTAAAATGCTTTTTGGCTTTTCCTTTTTTATATAATGGAAAAGAACAAACATACAATGGTAACACTTTATTTTGATGGTTCATTTAAGGATTAGTAGACTGTCTCTTTAATATCTGTTGATACTGCTCCTTCAACAGACATTTAACTGACTATAAGAAACTTTGCAAGTACATGTCAACTTACACTAACCCCAACCCTAACCCTAACCTCAACCTAACCGTCTACTTATAATCGAATGAGAATTAGTTGGCATGTAGATGCAATGTAACTTAAATTCAACAAACAGAGCACTTGTAGCACTTGATCGATTTGTGCCTGTAGATTTAGTTTTTATATATTTTTTCTCTTGTACTGAGCCAAAAATTCTCAATTTCAGCAGCCCTTACATAAAATTTACAGTTAAACAGTTTTACACATCTCGATATTCTGAGTATATAAGAGTTCAGATTTAAAAGCCTCCACAATCTGAAGTTTTCTTCAAAAATAAGCATTTTTCTCAGGTTCCTGTGTGATTTAACTTTAATAGCAAACAATAGTTTATTTTCGTTGCCTCTAAAGTGAAAAATCTGGACATAAACACAGGAGGATAAAAATCATTCTAGAAGAAAATTTCAGATGCTGAAATTTCAGAGGTTTTTGCATCTGAATCAGGCCCATAGCCTGGGGAAGGAGGGGGGGTAGGGGGGGTAAAGGTGCACTTCCCACTGACAAAGGTCTAGTACTTGTCTCCTACATGAGCTCATTTGTCCAATTTTGACTGTTTTGCCATTATAAGTTATCAGAATAACACATTGAAAAAAGCTTTCAGACCAAGCGGAATCTGATGCAAGTAAAGTCAAATTTCACTGTATTGTTGTTATAGAGAAAGCATTTTACAAGTAACCTTTATTCTAAATCTTGGACCTTATTCTTGAAATACAAATTATCAATAAAAAGTTGTGAAGCACCAAAAGCAGTCCATATGAATACTTAATAGGCTATTGTTGTTATTCATGAAAAAGTTGTGAAGCTTTACATTATTATTATGTTATTTTTTATTATTCAAATGGTCAAATTCTGAGACTGATGACAGTTGAATGTTCCAGTTGGTTATTTGCCTAATAAATGACAATAAGCCACAGTTTTCAATTTAAAACTTTATCAGATTGCTATTTTTCCCCTAGTTATATATCATAAAGTAGTCTAAAAATAAGTAGCCTCTTCATATTTCTTTATTCTATATATTTAGAAAATATTCTTGGTACATCAAAAAGTGTGATTATGATGACCATCTGACAAGCTAATCCAGCAAAAGAAAATTGCTTAAAATATCACTAAATTGCAGTATTTAAATATCTAAATATTTACATAATTAAATGGAAAATGAGTCGAATAACTGTAATAGCCACCTATTTCACTTTGAATTTGTTTTTCTTTTTTAAATATTTCCCAAATGATGTTTAACAGTGCAAGAATATTTTCCCAGTATGTCTGATCATTTTTTTTTTTATATTCTGGAGAAAGTCTTATTTGTTTTATTTCACCTAGAATAAAAGCAGTTTCTATTTTTTTTTTAATTTATAAGCCTCTTAAAGCTATATATTTTTCTCGATAGACTACAGAACAAACCATCATTATACAATAACTTGCCTAATTACCCTAACCTGCCTAGTTAACCTAATTAACCTAGTTAAGCCTTTAAATGTCACTTTAAGCTGTATAGAAGTTTCTTAAAAATATCTAGTAAAATCTTATTCACTGTCATCATGGCAAAGATAAAATAAATCCTTTATTCGAGATGAGTTATTAAAACTATTATGTTTAGAAATGTGTTGAACAAATCTTCTCTCTGTTAAACAGAAATTGGGGGGAAAAAATAAACAAGAGGGCTAATAATTCAGGGTGGCTTATAAGTCTGACTTCAACTGTATAAAAAACACAATAAAAAAAAAAACAGAAAGAAATAACAATTTATGTGAATATTTAATTAAAGTGAGTATTAATGAATATTTAATTAAATAACACATATTTGAACCTAACATTTTAGAGAACTGGTAGTACAATAAATAAATTCTCTTTTTGCCTTATTCACCTGCTGCTGTCTTGCCAAAATACAAGTGTATACTCTCAAATACACTTGTTAATCTGAACATACCACAACCTCCTGTTTTCAACACTTAAAACAATAAGAAATATTTTTGTACAGTATTGTTAGAGAGCAGGCCCACTGAGAGGACAGTCAGATCTCGTTAACGCTCCCAAACTGCCTCAGTTGGCGTCTGAGACTCATCTCCAACTCTCCATAGTCACGTTCAGCAGAATGAAACACCTCCCACTGCGCTTCACAGGAGCCCTTCGGTCTGCTTCACGTCGCTTTTTTAATTGTTGGGAAAACCGAGAGGGGATGGACCGGTAATTGTGCTTCAGCAGATTGTTGTGCAGTGGCAGTGTTAGGAATGGCTTGTATTGTTTCTTGAGCCTTTTTAAAAGAAAATGAGGGTATGAGTTTGAGAATATTGAATTAGGCTACACAATATATCTGGGGAAGTATCTGGGGAACCTTTTTACTTATTGTGTCCTTAAAGTTCTTACAGTCATAACCCTTATGAGTCAATTACACGAAATATGAAAATATTTTTTTTGGAATAATATGTATTGCAAATCATAGTGTGAAATCATAGTGTGTAGTGTATAAATTATATATACACAGTTGAAGACAGAATTATTAGCCCCCCTTTGAATTTGTTTTCCTTTTTTAAATATTTCCCAAATGATGTTTAACAGAACAAGGAAATTTTCACAGTATGGCTGATAATATATATTTTTTTTCTGGAGAAAGTCTTATTTGTTTTATTTCAAATAAAATAAAAGCCGTTTTAATTTATTTAAAACTCATTTTAAGGACAAAATAATTAGCCTCTTTAAGCTATATTTTTTTTTCGATAGTCAACAGAACAAACCATCATTATACAATAACTTGCCTATTTACCCTAACCTGCCAAGTTAACCTAAAAACATAGTTAAGCCTTTAAATGTCACTTTAAGCTGTATAGAAGTGTCTTGAAAAATATCTAATAAAATATTATTTACTGTCATCATGTCAAAGATAAAATCAGTTATTGGAAATGAGTTACTAAAACTATTATGTTTAGAAATATGTGGAAAAAATCTTCTCTCTGTTAAACAAAAAATGGTTGAAAATGAACAGGGGGCTTATTATTCAGGGGGGCTAATAATTCTGATTCAACTATATATATTTAAAAAAAAATAAATAAATAAAATATATATATATATATATATATATATATATATATATATATATATATATATATATATATATATATATATATATATATATATATATATCATGCAATCATGCAAAATTCTTAACACATAATAATTGCAAAAATTTATATTTGATTTATTTCAATTTGCAGTTAATTGTTTTATGTGACATATAGAGGTTGCATACACAGCACATGTGAAGTATTTGAGTGTCTCTCGAAAAATGACGTCTCATCTGCGTCCTCACAATCCTAACATTACATGAAAGTGGGGGACATTTTTTGCAGCCTGTGCAGTAAGCAGATGCGAATGAAGCATCAAGCATGAGTGATTTACAAGTGAGACAACAGAAAACAGACAGAAAACAAGAAGCTTACAATGATGGAAACTGGTTCAAGGATGACTTAAAAAATGTATGAATTAAAGGATATTATCTTTGCTTTACATGTATGACTGGTATTATGATGTGTGATAAATGATTTCTTTAAACTCTTTCCCTGCCATAGATAAGTTTTTCGACAATCCATGTTTATATGATGTCAAATGATTCGTGGAGTGAAATCTGACAAGGAGTAATATTGTCTTGAAATAATATCATAAGATCTTGTCTTAACAAGAGACCAAAATAAAGAAGCTTTATTTTTATAATTTGTGTCACAAAGATTGCACATCTAACATTGTAGGCTACATAAGATATATATATATATTAGCCCCTGTTTATTTTTTTTTCCCCAACACATTTCAAAACATAATAATTTTAATAACTCATCTCTAATAACTGACTTATTTTCTCTTTGCCATGATGACAGTAAATAATATTTGACTAGATATTTTTCAAGACACTTCTATACAGTTTAACTAGGTTAATTAGGTTAACTAGGCAGGTTAGGGTAATTACGCAAGTTATTATATAATGATGGGTTGTCCTGTAGACTATCAAAAAAAAAATATATATAGCTTAAAGAGGCTAATAATTTTGACCTTAAAATGTTTTTTAAAAAATTAAAAACTGCTTTTATTTTAGCTGAAATGAAACAAATAAGACTTTCTCCAGAAGAAAAAAAATATTATCATACATACTGTGAAAATTTCCTTGCTCTGTTAAACATTATTTGGGAAACATTTGAAAAAGGAAAGAAAATCAAAGGGAGGCTAATAATTCTGAATTTAACTGTATGTACATTTAAACCCAAAATTTTCCGCAAATTTCTGGAAATTTAGTAATTTTTATGGCAAATAAAAAAAAAATCACCACAAAAGAACTAGGGGTCTGTAAAGTACTATATAAAGTACTAAAGTATAAAAATACTAGATAAATATCCACTATATCCCCCTGATAAATACTTAGTAACATTTACCAATAGTCATACATATTTACCTGATTGATATTTATCTAGGATTATCATTTTAATATAACAAATACATTCAAATGCACTGAAATATTTTTAAAATTATTATAAGAATTATTATATCAACACTTTTGCCTAATTAATGTAATAATTAATACAACAAATATATTTTGATATGGTGGACATATTTTCAAGGTTTTTATATCCTAACTTAATTAATATATCATATTTTTACCTCATTAATATGATTTATTTAAAACAAATAATTGCAATTTGAATTACCCTGAACATTTCTGTTCAATTCATTCATACATCTTTACCTAATAAATATAATTTTAATATATTTATTTAAATATAAGCAATATTTCCTCCTAATTAATTAATTTATTGATATAACAACCATAATCTTTTTTATTCTTAAACTGTATTTTTTTCTGGGTGTAACAGAGGTTTAAGAGAGATCTAACAGATTTTTATTTTATTCATTTTATTTATTGCAAAACATATGTAACAACATACAAATAGACCAAACTGACACTTCCTCAATTAAGCAATTTATTTAAAATCTGAAATATACTGACACCATAGCCTGAGCGCATTCTCAACGAACCCATGATGAACGTGCGTGTCTGTATGCTTCAAGTAAAACATATTTAAATGACATCGGCATTGCTGTGCCTTTACCGATGTGTTCTCAGCGCCGCACTGTCTTCAGTTATTTGGCTCATATTCATGCCACCTACTCAAAGAGAGGGGGAGAGATGAAGGCTGTTGCTAATGTAATTTTGAAAGGATTACCACAATCTTTCAGTGTCTTTGGGGGGTGGGTACATTGTCAGTGCGCGCAAGAGAGAGAGAGAGAGAGAAGAAAAACAGCTGAAAGTGTTGTCTCAACTTCCAGAAGTTCTGCTTTTCTCTGTCTTCTCGCTTATTCGTCATATGCGCGAGCCGTGCCCACATTATGTGCTTGTCAAGATGAATAAATGCATTCAGCCAAATGTGGAGTTAGACAAACACATGTAAGACACACTCGTGTAATCGTATCTGTTAAAGACAGCATTAAGGAGAACGTAAACCTTAGCTGGAGAGCTGCCTAGCATCAACTAATTCCTTGTCGCTTTGTTTGCGTTCATTCAACTTGAGGACCATCGAAAACTCAAATCCTGATGGACATGTCACATTCGGAGAGATGACGGAAACTATTTGAAAAACACTGACACACTTTTCGCTGACAGCTCGAAAAAGAACTGTCAACTTAAGCCAGTCATAATTAGCAAAGCTGCTGTGAGACATTTAAAGTTTTGGGCCACCTGTTTAATCAGACACGTACAGGCTTACGAGTTATTTTGGTTAAACATAAAAAAATGTGTGTGTGTGTGTGTTTCCTTTTGTTTTTGACTCCATCCCCCACTTGCCCTATTTTATTGACAGGTTAATTGGAGACACCAATGCTAGTTTAGTTGTCAGTGGACATTTCTACACTAACCGTTTTGTTTTCTTTAATCAAGGCTTTTATTTTGTTTCACTTTTTATACTCATCTGTTCAAAATTAACGTATCCCACTTTTCCTCTAAACCGAAATTGAACTCTCTTCATGTTACCGTAAATCACAAGATGTCTTGCCACAGATGATACATATTTGGCATGTTGAAACTGAGCAGCTCGAAAACTGATTTCTCCTTAGCGGGCCGACAAAGAGCAAAAACGAGAAACTCTGGATGTGGTTACTGTCTCCTTTTGGTAACGGAAAACCTGAAGGCATGGCGGTGGGTAAATCCCAAAGACTAACCGTGAGCTTGTTAAAAGAGGGGATGGAGAAGTCAAAGCGTTTTCCCTGTACGCACAGAACTCAAAAGAAGAAAAAAAAAAGAAATGTGGATGGAGGCCCGCGGTCGTGAACTCTCTTTAGGGAGCTCATTCCTGCTCATGCAGACGCGCCAATGTGATCTCTACACAACGATGACTCAATGTGACCAAAAAAAAAGAGCCATCGAGGAGACAATTGCAGAAGTCATAAATGTTTAAATAAGTGGTCATGGGCATGATGTATGTACTGTATTTTAATGCTCTGTTATGTCTGTTCTTCCAGAGTAAGGAAAGTTTAACTGGCTCTGGAGTTTTTACAAAAGCATAAGGGATATGAATTTAGGACAGATTCATTGTTCTTAGCGGTTATAGAGGAATATTTAAGGCAGGCCCAGCAAATTGATGGGACAAAAATGAATGTTTCCCCATAATATCTTATAGACAACACCTATCTGGCTAAGATATTTTGCTTCCCTCCTTAAAATTGAACAAGAAATACATTAGATTTTAATTAAAAAAGTAAATCTTTCATAATACTGTTCTGAGATGATTTTTCAGATTGATAGTAGTCGTTGTAATTGCAAAAATAGATGTAAATGATTCTTAAAACTTCATATTGGTAAACTGATTACACAAAATTTTGTTTTCATCACCTGTTTATTTGCTCCATCTTTTTTTTGAAGCTAAAAAGGTAATAACATTAACGTTGGGTAAAACCATGGTAGTAGGAAATATGGGGGACCATCTGTCAATTTTTTTTGATTGATTACTTTTAGCACCGCCCCTTTTAGGGCTGGACTTCCTGTTTTAGCCCTGCCCATTTTAAAAAATATATTCTTTATACTTCTGGTAATTAGATCCTTATCAATTTAATTCAATTCTATTTTTTAAATTTCGGTAGTTAGTTTGTAAACAAATTAATTAAATTAGAATTCCTGTAATTAGATCATTCATTAATTCATTTTCTTTTCGGCTTCGTCCCTTTATTAATCTGGGGTTGCCACAGCAGAATGAACCGCCAACTTATCCAGCATATGTTTTACGCAGCGGATGCCTTTCCAGCTGCAACCCATCACTGGGAAACATTCATACACTTTCATTCACACACATACACTACGGATAATTTAGCCAACCCAATTCACCACATGTCTTTGGACTGTGGGAGAAACTGGAGCACCTGGAGGAAACTCACGCGAACACGTGGAGAACATGCAAACTTCACACAGAAACGCCAACTGATCCAGCTGGAACTTGAACCAGTGACCTTTTTGCTGTGTGGCGATTGTGCTATCCACTGTCCCACCGTGCTGCCCGTAATTAGATCATATTCAAAATATTTAAATTATAATACCGGTAATATTGATATATTCAATTCAATTATTTCGGCTTTTATTAGAATGTAAAAAGGGAAAAACGGAAAGTCCTCAATCAAATTTTTTGACAGATGGTCCCCCATATTTCTCTCTCATGGTTATTATTGACACCCAGCCTTCCAATCGATGGATGGGCAGGACAAAAACACTGACCAACCATCCGACTGTACTTATAATTGTACCCCTCTTGTGTAGTCATGTGCACTTTCTTTATGAGAAAAGATCACAGTGAAATGCCATTCGGTTTTTCGAGAAAGCTTTATAACGTCATGTTTTTCAGACAGAAATACGTTGTGTAGCAGTATTATGGTGTGTTTAATTAAATTGAAACTGAAAAAACTAGGTTGTGCAAAAGTTTGGGCATCCTCTCTTTTGTGTGGATTTTAAAACCTGTAGTCACCTAATGCTGATTAATTACAACACAAAATTAATTTGTGTGACTCGGTGAACCTTAACAATCCCAACACTGATGCAACCAATCATGAAAAAGGATATTTATGATTGCTAGTTATGCTTCACCTTAATCTGAACCAGAAATTAGCAACATGGGAACCTTGAAAGAACTTCTTAATGACCTAAAAACTAGGATAGTTTACCAACATGAATTAGGAGAAGGATGCAAAAAGCTATCACAAAGGTTCAAAGTCTCTATCTCCACAGTCAAAAATATAATAAGAAAATGTAAGGCCACAGGAACAGCTTTTGTGAAGGTGAGATGTGCTAGGCTAAGAGAAATATCTGAAAGGTAAAGGTGAAGAATGGTTAGAATGGTCACAGACAAATCATACACCACCTTCAAAGAGCTCCAGGAACGTCTTGCCGCCTATAATGTCATTGTACATCGTTCCACAGTCTAGCACACTCTTCACAAAGAACAGCTCTATGGAAGGGTGATGCAGAAATCAGTCCTTTCTGCATTGTGCCAACAAGAAGAGTCGTTTGAGGTATGCACTTTGCATGACAGACAAAGAACACAGCATTCCAGGAGAAGAACATGCTCCGAGTCCTTACTGTAAAAGATGGTGGATGGTCCATCATGCTATTAGGGGTTTGTGGCAAGCACAGGTACTGAAAACCTTGTCAGAGTTGAAGGTAACATGAATTTTTCTGCAGATTCTGAAGAACAATGTTCAGGAATCAGTCAAGAGGCTGAAGTTTTGGCAGGGTTGGATGTTTCAGTAGGACAATGACTCAAAGCACAGATCCAGATCTACCAAGGAATTCATGCTCAGACATGATACAATGTTTTAGAATGGCCATCCCAGTCCCCAGACTTAATCATCACTGAAAATCTATAGATTGTTTTTAAAAAAGGGCCATTCACCAAAATACCTTCAGCAAGAATTCAGTTACATATCCTTGATTATAAGAAGCGTCTACAGGTTATTTCAGCAAAAGGTGGCTGTACAAAAGATTGATGTCATTATTCTGTTGGGGTGCTCAAATTTTTGCATCAGCAGAAGACATACAGCCTGTAAGATTTTAAAAATTTTAGATTTCATTCTTTAAACAAGTTGGTTACTTTGCTGTCTATAGACAATAATGAGTTCTCAGATTTCACCTAAAATATCTTAATTTGTATTACGAATAGAAATAAATGTCTCAAGAGTTTGGAATGACATGCAGGTGAGTAATTAATTACAGATTTAAATTTTTGAGTTAAATAAACCTTTAATATCACTGGTTACTGCATTTTAATTTTTAGCAATATTCTCAAAAATGATATACACATAATACGTTATTGCCTTGGATTGCAAATTGTAGCAATGGGCAAAGTGTCTCAGATAAAAATATTCTGTGCCGCTATAGCTTTCTCAATAGTCAACAGCTGGTCATTTTTAGAATGGAGCCTAGCATATGACTTGTTAATCTTTTCTGCATTTATAAGTTATACAACAGCCCAACCATTTGAATTCTGAATAATCCACAGAATTTCTGGATGTGAAATTTACGTAGCTATAATTTATTGGTAGTGATTATGCTAATTGTGAATGTGTGTGCACTCTCGCCCTATTTACGAATGATTGGAATTCATTACCATACATGTCCCTACTGAAAAATCCAGCTTAAACCAGCCTAGGCTGGTTGGCTGGTTTTAGCTGGTTGACCAGCCTGGTTTTAGAGGGGTTTTGGCCATTTCCAGGCTGGTTTCCAGCCATTTTCAGCCTGTTCTTAGCTAGTGAGGCTGGAAACTGACCAGTTAAGCCCAGCTAAAACCAGCTTTACCAGCCTGGTTTAAGCTGGACATAGCTGGTTTTGGCTAGACTCCCAGCCTGGCGAGGCTGGTCAAGCTGGTTTTAGCTGGTCATTTTCCAGGCTAAGACCAGGCTGGAAATGGCTGGAAACCAGCCTGGAAATGGCCAAAACCCTTCTAAAACCAGGCTGGTCGACCAGCTAAAACCAGCTAACCAGCCTAGGCTGGTTTAAGCTGTTTTTTTCAGTAGGGGTTTCAAATAATCAAAACTGTTGTGTACCAAAGTCTCTTTAAGGCAAGTATTTTACTCAGTGGCATCTTTGAAATGCCTGTTCTTGCAAGTGCCTTTCTCTTTGAATGGGGAAACATCAAATTCCCCAAAACTGTTGCCAAGCCCACAATTCAGTTTCAAATTTGGAATCCCCAATGAAAGTTGACAACTGTTTCTGAAATTTCCATGGTATTTTCAAATAACACACAAAAAAGCTTTTTTTAGGATGCCCAAGCTAATATGTCTACACACTAAAACACCAATCAGACTACTTTACTTGTTTAATTGTTTGATTACTTGTTACACATTATCATCTTATGAATATTGCACTGTCCGTTTGTGGTCTTCTGAAGTAATTAACTTATAATAAAAATAATCTTTTTCCTGATGGAAAATCTTCCAAAATGACAGCAAACGTTTTATAAGCTTTCAAGTTTGCGCAGTGGGTAGCATGATCACCTCACAGCAAGAAGGTGGGAGGTTCGAGCCCCAGCTGGGTCAACTGGCATTTCTGTGTGGAGTTTGCATGTTCTGCCCGTATTTGCGTAGGTTTTCTCCGGGTGCTTCGGTTTTCCACACACTCCAAAGACATGTGCTATAGGTGAACTGAATGAGCGTGAATGCAATTGAATGAGCGTGAGTGTTGGGTTGCGGCTGGAAGGGCATCCACTATGAAAAACATTTGCTGGATAAGTTGGCGGTTCATTCTGCTGTGGCGACCCATGATTAATAAAGGGACTAAGCCGAAAAGAAAATTAATGAATAAAGGAAGTTCATAAGCATTCAAGTGGTTGCTTTCATGTGATTTGAATTTAGGGTGCACTCACACTATGCTATCTGAATCATGCCCAGGCATGTTTCCTGGTTCGTTTGACAAGTATGAGTACTACGAATCAAGCACAGGCATGGTTTATTTCTGCTTACATTCTCCTCATGATCCCTGCCAGCCTGCCCAATCTAGTTTGTTTTGTTTGTTTTTTGTTATGTTAATGTTTTCCCTCTCGGGGTAGTTTATATTGCATTTTATTTTATTATAAATTAATACCCTGCACTTGGGTTCTCGCTCCTTTTCCCCAACCACTGATAATGACAATGAGATTCCAGCACGTTTGCTGACCCCAAAGGGTACATAATAATAAAACTGTGGTAAAGAAGAGACGTCTGGAACCAGCCCCTCCTCCAGAGAATCGTTAGTCTACATTGATCAATGATTGGCTCCTTTACTAGAAGGTGGATCCTCCACCGCTAGAGCAGTCATATTGATGATTATATCTGTTCCCGTTCAAAACTATATGAGTGACACATCAATGAATTCTATAGTCTTTGTGTGTACTAAGTATTTGTGAATCTGGATTAGAGTTTTCATGTAAATACTCTGCTACTCTACTCTAATAGTCTATTGTAAATTTACTACTGCTTCATGAATTGCACCCAGTGCAGCCATGGATGACACTAATAAATATTAGGAAAAAATCAAAGCCCCAAATGTCAGGACTGATCAATTAAACTCAAGTATTCTGTGTTATACTCTTTCTTCAATATAACCTGGTGCCAAAACATCAACCAAACATCCAGAAGTAATCTAAGCGAGTGATAATGAGTGTTTGAGGGGGGAAACCCCATTGCTGCTGCAGCTGTTAGTGTTTCAGTGTTTGCCTTGTACTGAGTTCCAGATTGGGGTACAAGTACATTGGGACAAGCCCTCCCTGTGTGTTGGCTGCTCCTGCTAAATGAAGCTGATCAATCACAGAGGTGGAAGCCGCGACAGTGATTTAAGGGCCCGCTCCTTGGCTCTTTCAAATGTCGAGGTGGCCCACGCTTCCACTGGCAGACACCACACAAGCCCTCCTGCAGACAGATGGTGGATAAGAGAACGAGAAATTGCCCCCTCCCTATCTTGCAGTCTTGAGGGCAGCTGCTCTGTGCATGGCATGGAGGGAGGTCTGGCATTGAGACGGTGGCGGGGTTCATGGACTGCGGCCTAGTGGTTATCCATTTGAGGGCTTCCTGGCAAGGCTTCTGTCAGCACTTCTCACTCGTAATGCTGGAACTCATCAGTGGCTTTTGGAGAGAATCGATTGATGTCGAAAGAGATATGAAGAGAGTGGCAGGGAAGCGCTGACCTACATTACAGTAAAATACTTAGCTCTGAGTTGTCAGAATTTCAGAGTCGATTAAAAAGTCTTTGATACAAATGTCATTGCTTAAGGATTTCTTTTTATTATTGCATGGCTCTCTGAAATGCTTGATTATGATTAGTCAGTTGTGGCATTTACATCATCCATCCATGATGACACTCTACATTTGTCCACTCATCTGGGATTTTGGGTCATTACTCTGTTAGTAGGTAGATTTCAAGCAACACAGTTGAGCACCCCTGGGGTAAAGTGTCTCTCTTTTGTCTGCTGTCATTTTTAGTCTCAGACTCAGACGTCACACCCACTGAACGTCTGATACATATGGAAAAAACAAAACAAAAACAATGAAAGTAGAAAGTTGTCATATTTACATTTGTGTAACAAACTGTTCTTTTCAAAGCTTTGAATCCGCTGAATCATTGCTTGGGAAAATCATTCAGTATTTTGTTCTGGGAGCACATGCTGGTCAAAACCTTGTAAATGCAACAATATCTTTGGCCAATATGCATTTAAAATGACTTTTACAAACTCATTGTGAACATTTTATAAAAATATAGTCTATCAGATGCAATTAGCTAATCATTTAACATAAATAAATGCTGTGTCTGTGTCGTTTTCTTTTTTAATATCCAGGACTTAATTTGTTTATTGTGTAGAGGGCTAAGCTAAACAGCCCTGTACTTACTCCCAGCGCTGTTTTATATCGAATTTGGTATTTAGCCACACCATACTGGTGTTTCATAACACAGAAACATGGTGTTTTCGTTACGAGGTGGGTTGTTAGCCCAACACTCAACCCCCGACCTGGAGGACCAGGACATACATACATACATACACTACCCACAATTTTGCTCACCCAGTTCACCTATATCGCATGTCTTTGGACTTTTGGGGAAACCGGAGCACTTGGAGGAAACCAACGTGAAGACAGGGAGAACATGCAAAGTCCACACAGAAATGCCAACTGACCCAGCTGGGGCTCAAACCAAAGGCCTTCTTGCTGTGAGGCAACATTGCTACCCACCGTGTCACCCCAAACAGCCCTGTAATGGACTATTAATGACTATTCATTCATTCATTCATTAATTTTTTTTGGCTTAGTCCCTTTATTAATCTGGGGTCGCAGAATGAACCACTAACTTATCCAGCATATGTTTTACGCAGCAGATGCCCTTCTAGCTGTCACCCATCACTGGAAAACATCCATACACACTCATTCACACACATACACTACAGACAATTTAGCTTAAACAAACCAAAGGCCTTCTTGCTGTGAGGTGACAATGCTACCCACTGCACCACTGTGCCACCCCAAACAGCCCTGTAATGGACCATTAATTACTATTAATATTTTTAATTATACAAATGTCTCATTTAAACATATACAAATTTATACAAAAAACTTATTTAAGGTTAGGTAAAAGCTGTAGACACATTCAATTGTTTGTTGCTGGGATAATCTTAGTGAACCTGCAAGATGCAATGGTTAGATCCATTGACATTTTAAATGTTCCAAAATGGTTATTACGAAAAAGCCTTGGTTATTGAAATCATAAATCTTTGGCAAATTGATACACACTTCAAATGACTGATTTGGAACTAATGATTCTTAAAGGTTTTGACACTTGGTTAAGCAGTACATCAACATCAGTACAGAGAACAACTACATGTTTTAGTTATGTGACATTTGCGGCACTTTAAAATATATAAAATAATTTTGTACATAAACAAAGACATGCCATCCAAAAGACTCTAAATAAACATGACTCTGAATAAAAATAAACTTAGACTAACTCTTGTGACTTACTATTTGGGTGGACATTCACCAATAAAGTGAAATAAAAGTCAAATAAAATTTTGAGTGGCAGTTGTAACTACATATTGCATTGTTATCTTAGGTTGCAATACCATTACTTACTTTATGTTTGAGTTTCATTATTGCTTATATATATATATATATATATATATATATATATATATATATATATATATATATATATATATATATATATATATATAAAGTAGTAATAAAGTGCTGCAATTCTGTCCCATTCTTCCTGCGAACAAGTCTTAAAGTGGGTACCACAAGAGTACAGGGTCTTTGTTGTTGCATTTTGTGCTTGAAAATGTGCCACACATTCTCTATTGGAGACAGGTCGGGACTGCAGGTAGGCCAATCAAGTACCTGTTTGCTCTTTCTCTGCAGCCAAGACTTTACAATATGTGAAAAATGTGGTTTTGCATTGTCTTGTTGAAATATGCATGGACGTTCCTTGAAAAGTAAGCAGCATATTGTGCAGCAAAATCTTTTTGTACTTTTCAGCATTTATGGTGCCATCACAGAAGTGCAAGTTACCTTTGCCAATGGCACTGACACAACCCCATTTCATGACAGACCCTGGTCTTTGGACTTATTGCTGGTAACAATCTGGATGATCCTTTTCTTCTCTCCTTTTCATTTCTCCCCCAAAAAATCGGATTTTTCTGGCTGCAGTACACGTTCCTACTGTGAGATGATCTATCCCAGAGGTCTCAGAGCCCAGAGAAGTCAACGGGTCTTCTGGACACTGTTAACATATGGTTTTTTTTTGGCACAGTACAGATTTTACTGGCATTTGTGGATGTAACTATGTATTGTGGTACATAACAAAGGTTTGCCAAAGTAAAGCCATGCCTTGTGGTGATATTGCATATAGATGAAAGATGATTCTTGATGCAGTGCCGCCGGAGGGATCGGAGATCACAGTTATTCAGCTTAGGCTTGTGCCCTAGTCCTTTAATCACTGAAATTCCTCCAGATTCCTTAAATCTTTTAATGATGTTGTGCACTGTTGAGGGTGAAATATCCAAGTGTCTTCTTATCTTTCTTTGAGGAACATTGTTTTTAAACATTTTAATAATTTTCACATGAATTTGTTGTCAAATTGGCGTTCCTCTGCCCATCTGTGCTCATAAAGGATTAGATCTTTCTCGCTGCTTTTTGTACCAAATCATAATTACAATCACCTGTTGACATCGCCTGTTTCAAATTACATCATTATTTACCCAATTAGTTTAGTACTAATTTGAGTACTAGCCCTAAATTGCTCCTGCTTTTTGTAATGTTTTGCAGGTCTGAATGACAGGAAAGGATATGTATTTTACAGATAAAATTAAGTTGACCAGACAAAACATGAAACATTTTCTGCTCATGTTGTCTGCAATGAAATACAAGTCAAAGTCAATTTGGAAATCACTACTTTCTATTTTATTTGCTGTCCCAACTTTTTCTGATTTGGGGTTGTATATTCACTTCATTTACACCCTTTGAATATTTCGCTAAATGTTTTAACTTTCTGTCAGTGCTCCTCCTTTAAGAGGAAGCTCTATTTGTGGTGACCTTATGCCAGCCTTAAACCTTTCTTGTTAATTCCACCACTAGGGAAAGCATTGTTCAATTTGTTTACTACAGGGATGTTGATAAATAGCCCACAAATTGCCTTCTACTACATGGGCCACAATTACGCTCCCGCACTCTCACATGTAAAAAAAAAAGGCCAGTACTCTAGAGATTTAGACACACACAGGTAGCAATGTATTATCTACGGGGGGTTATAATACCTTCATCGATTTTTTTCTCTTGTGTCCACTCAGTACCTGTTCTTCTCCCAAGGCAAATCTGTGGAGTTTAACTTTAATTATTTATTCTTTTGTATTAACATGCTGTGAGGATAGAGCGTATATTTCAGATTCATGTTTTGGTGATCATGTCTATCATCAGAGGTGGGTAGTAAAGAATTACATTTACTTCATTACATTTACTTGAGTAAAATTGTTGGGTAAAGTGTTCTTTTTGAGTACATTTAAAGATGTGTACTTTTATTCAAGTCAATTATTACAGAAAAATCATTACTCTTACTTCGCTACATTTGGTGGCGTTCCTCCGTTACTGTCAAATGATAATAAAGATGATTCATATGACTTGTTTGCAAATATCGTGAGACGGCACAATGAAGAGGTTGTGTCACGAGACGTTGCTATAGAGACAAGTCTCCCGCTTTTGGTTAGAGTGTGCGCGTCTACAGTATGTTGGAAACTTGGTATGATGGCTGAAGTCGAGGAAGACGTGCGAGTTTATACTGCGGTCACGCCATGGCCATCTGTGGTTCCGAGAAGGACGGTCACTCTGTCTGTGTAGTGAGTTTATCGGATGCTGTACACGAACTGACATTGCAACTTATGTATGAATTCCAGCTCAAACCTTAAAAAACACACAGTGGAAAGTGTCAATTATCCCAATTTGAACCTTATTATTGGTAATTATGGAATAACAAAAGGAACTGATTAGCCCTGGCCTGCACACATAATTCATTCACACTGTTAACCATTAAAAATATAACATTTAAACAGTTAGATCTTTGCCAAGATACTAATTATTAGCTTAAAGTGACATTTAAAGGCTTAACTGGGTTAATTAAGCAAGTTAGGGTATTTAGGTAAATCATTAATTATAGTTTGCTGTGTAGATAATCAAAAATATATATTGCTTAAGGGGGCTAATAATTTTGATCTTGAAGGGGTTTTAAAACATTAAAAACTGCTTTTATTTTAGCCGAAATAAAACAAACAAGACTTTCACCATGGACAAATATTATCGAAAATACTGTGAAAAAATTGCTTCATTAAACATCATCTGGGAAATATTTGAAAAGAAAAGAAATTAACTTTTCTTTTTTTTTGCCTCTGTCCACGTCTTAATGAAACACACATTCAAATGATCGGTTCAAAACTGCTGATTCATTAAGAAATTGTCACTGATAGAAATGACCATTGAAAAAAGAACTTAAATTATTGGTTGACAAATAATGAAGTACTGTAGTAATACTCTAAGATGAACAAATCTTCTGGTTCAGGACATGGATAATGGAGATGTTTGGTTTCATAAGTTGAATCACTCTATAGCGTCATTCACAATTCATGCTAATAGACTCATAATTGCTTTTCAGAAATACTTCTCTTCATGCATCTAATTCTCATTAGATTATAAGTAGACTTTTAGGTTGGGGTAAGGCAGGGGTGCTCAACCCTGTTCCTGAAGATCTACCTTCCTGCAGATTTCAGTTGCAACCCATAACCAACACACCTGCCTGTAATTATCAAGTGCTGTTCAGGTCCTAATCAATTGGTTCATTTGTGTTTGATCAGGATTGGAGCTGAACTTTGTAGGTAGGTAGATCTCCAGGAACAGGGTTTAGCACCCCTGGGGTAGGGGTTAAGGTTAGGGTTATGGTTAGTGTAAGTTGACATGTATTTGCAAAGTTTTTTAGTCACTTAAATGTCTGTTGAAGGAGCAGTATCAACAGATATTAAGCAGACAGTATATTAATACTCAAAATGGACCATCAAAATAAAATGTTACCAGCTCAGACACTGCAATATTACAATAAACAATAAATATCACATAGCCCAGTACATGCTACCATTGGGCCATTTTTAATGGCATCTATGTTGGTTGACTATAAACCACACATTTTGCTCTGCTCAGAATTGTGTTGTTAATTTACATTACATTCAACATATAAAAATGTTTAGCACATAACTATAAGATTACCATTATTAGTAGTTCCTAAAGCCCTTCTCTGTGCAAACCTAAGTAGAAATACACACAAGCCTATAGTTGTGCTTTTACTTATTACTGTAAGTTTGAGAAAATGAATCTCCATTATTCCCTTTTACTCCCAAAAACTATACGGTATTACTGTAGAAACTTGATACTTGTCCAAACACTTCTCGCTGTCATTGTGCCCTTGCTCTGGACTCTGTTAACTAATTTCAACTGTTTTCTCTTCTGAGTTATATCTTTTGCAGAGGGTTTTTATGTAAACATCAGGCTGCAGAAGTGCCTTATATCGTGTGAAGAGGAGTGGAAAAGATGAAGGCCCATTTTGGCACTTATTCTGCACATCTTATAAATAAGTAATAGCCATGGACATGTAGCGGTTAGTAGAGGTGGAAGCACATCAACCCCACCTCTGTTTGCGTTCTACATATTTCATAAGCTTAGGAGGGGGCTGTGGAATAAAAGGCGGCTATACAAGGGCCTGGTCTGTTCACTGTCATGGCAACGCTCCTAATAATAATAGCGCTCCAAGTGTCCTCACCACTGACAAGGGTCCCTGTTGTTTTTTTTCCTGCCGACTTCCTGGGGATGACAACAAAATTAGGCCCCTGTTGTAGCCATTACAGTCTAGCCTATGAGGACACTGAACAGGTCGAAGAGCGTTTGCCTTGGAAATTATCCACACTGCTTCTTTTACAGTGAGCAGGTCACCACAGTTCTCAATGGCCCGACTGTGCTGCGTAGGCCTGCTAATGTTCCTCTATTGTCACATTCAATAAGTGGAAACTTCATATGAGATCTGTGTTGAACGTCTGAATAAATTCAAAGTGATGGTAGGCAAACTAATAATGTATGGGTCAGTGCAAGGGTTTTAGATGAATGTTTTTATATCAGGATTCAAAGCATCAGAAAGCTGCAGGAAGAAAACAAAGTTTCAGTTCTTTTGCCTTTAAGTATGCCACTTATTTTGACCAGACCACTTGCAATAATTGTGAACCCCTCACTGGGAACCTCTTGCTTGTGTTGCAGTATTTTTAGCTTCATTTTGATCTTTAGTGCTGATGGGGCATCCCAGGCTTTTGTGTGATGGTGGCAGTTATGTTGTCTGTTAGTCCTTGATTTTTTAAATGATTTTTATTTAATCCATTTTTCATTATTCTTGAGCACCTATCTGTTCTCTCTATGGCCTATAGTACCTGCTGGGATGGTTCCTTTTATGACTTAATAGTAGCAATTCAAGAAATTCAAGATCTTATCAAAATGTGTCACACATTTCTATTGGAGACAGGTTGGGACTGCAGGCAGGCTAGTCAAATCACATCTTTTTATGTGCTAATTTTAAGTGTTAATTTTGGATTTTAGTGTGCACTCCCACTATGCTAACCGAACCGTGCCCAGGCACATTTGCCAGTTAGTTTGACAAGTGTGAATGCTCCGAATTGTGCTCAGGTGTGGTTCAGTTGGCCAGCCCTGGCCCGGTTGGAAGAGTTGTGTCAGAGCGTGAGTGCAAAATGCACCTGAGCCTGAAACTGAAGACGTGATGTCACTTTTAAGGGACTCAATTGTATGAATTTATTAATCATTCTTACTTTTCAATGAACGCAAACTGTCCAAGTAACTGTCCAAGTAACTCTAACTCTGCATGTTTATTAGATTTTTTTTTCATAATAATAATTACAGTAAAATAAGAAACAGAGTAAAAACTTGGTATAAGAAGTGCTTATGATAGAGCGTCAAATGCTGATATTTTGAGATGGCTAAATTCTTAAAAGTTCAGCTTCAGCTAGGCAAGGCATTCCAACAGGATGAGACAGTAGAGGTAAAAGTCAAATTATTATTATTATACATTTTTTGGAGGGGATGGCACCACAACTCACAATACACTTGTATAATGTAGCCTTCTGGGGGAAACATAAAGCCTTCTGTATTGAGTGATTGACATACCCCACGACACAGTCTTTGGAAAGCATTGTCATTGTAAGCGATGTTGTATTTATACTTGTCCATTTTATTGGTGCTGCTCTGGCAGTAACACTTTCAATGGCAGTGAAGTTTCAATGTTCCACTATGTCAAGTTTCTTTGCCGATGTTTTAGGTTTACAGTTACACCAGAAATGCAGATCTGTGTCAGTGTTCACATCAGGGCATGAACGTGAATGGTATGCAACTGTGCGAAGGTTATGCCAAATCTGTTTGCAATCGATATTCAAGTTCAATTCATGTTTATTTCTATAGCACTTTTACAATGTAGATTGTGTCAAAGCAGTTTACGATAGAGACGGAAAAAGCCTTGAGAGAAACCAGGCTGGAGAACGCTGGACGTCCATTGTGGAGAAGCTGCAGGTCTGAGTAGGTCACCGGCAGGTGTTCAGGCTGGCCCACAGAATCAAAACAGAGGCTCGTCTGTCAATGGGGTCTTTCAACACAGAAGTATAAATTGGCCCTATTAAGGCTATTTGCAAACAGTGCACATGGACAAACAGAGATGATATGTGATTTCTAATGAGCATTTCAGTTTATTAAAGACCACTCTCTCTGGCATATGCTGAATCAGTTGCAGAGTTTTAATAGCACTAGTTGGATGGCCACATAAGAGAGCATTGTAGTCATCCAACTTGGACAAAACTAGAGCTTGAACAAAGAGTTGTGCAGCATGCTTTAATAAGAAAGGCCTAATCTTCCTAATGTTGCATAAGGTGAATCTACAGGTCTGGGTGGTTCCATCAGGGTGGTCTGCAAAGTTTTGCTGACCATCAGTCTCCACTACAAATTTCCTGGCTGTCCGGAAGGTGTTATGGTTTATGTGTCTAGCTGTATGGAGAAGTTTTGATTAAATGTTAGCTTGGCTGGAACCACAAGCAGTTCTGTATTAGCAAGGTTTTGTTGAAGGTGATGGTTCTTCACCCAGAAAGAAATATCTATCAGACATACTGTATTACTAACAGCTAGAAATAGATCATAAGGCTGGAATGAGAAGTAGAGTTGTATTATCATGCTTCAAAATGACAGATTCTTTTAAAACAATGTACATGGAGAAGAAAAGAGATCCTAAAACTGAATCGTGAGACATTTTATTGGTCATTGTAAACATTGTAGAGTAATATAATATACAACTAAAGTTTAAAAAAAAGCTATGTATGTTAGACATATCTATTGAATCCATTAATTCATATAGCTTTTTTATTTTTTGGGGATTTACAAAGATGTCTTTGCCATATCCCTTGAGACATGTTTCTCACATCTCATTCCTACAAGATCAACCATAAAGTGGATCCATAAGTGATGTCCTTATTTAATCCATCCAATACTTTTACTATATTCCAATGCATTTGCATTGCTTGCTTATAAAGAAAAGTAGAAACAGATTACTTATCAAGATTTTGCTATCATAAGCCAAGCCTTACTCTTCACCGTCCCCATCGCCAAAAGACCCAGATAAATCATTGAGGAATCACTGCAAAAAAAGCCAACCATAAAGAGAAAAGCACTGATTCTGAAGATTCATATGGCACAGGTACATTCTTAATGTGAAGGATGACAAGTCTAACCCCTCAGTTATAAATGTAAATGGATAAACTATGTTACAGTGAAAGGCTTTTGGATTCATTATGAATTATGAAACCTTAAGGACAGTTTCAGCTAGAGTTTTGTTTAGGAAGAGCCACTGGTGACTTCTGGATTCTTTGACCTTTAAACTGAATATGTTTATTTAACCAAAATTAATTGTAATAAAGCAGCAATGTTGCAGTTTAGCAAAGTATCTGATTTCGGCAGCCAGTTTAATGCTAAATAATGATTCTTCAATCACTGTTGATAAAACCAATGGCCAAATTAGTCTTTGGGCTAATTTGGGTACATTTACGTTCTTGGTGATCGTTGATTAACGTACACTGTCCCTTGTTTTAAAAAATAAATAAACTTCATTATTTCTTTATATTCATGCATCCATTCATTCATTTTATCCATCCAACCATCCATCCATATTTATAAACTACCCAGCAGGCACACAACATCAACATAGTGCCAGATTGACATTGTACCCCAGCGTCTGTGAATTGTTGCATTTTGTTTGGAAATTAAAATTAGGTTGTTGTCAAAACCCAACATCTGGCCGGCGTCAGTGTCCTACATCTAACCTAAAACGAACCAAATGTCAACGTGTAATGATGTTACAACTTGAAGTTGTGTGGACGTTACCACTATGACGTCTATCTGAGGTTGGATTTTGGTTGCAAAACCTGACGAATAAGTGTCAGTATTTGATGTCAATACGGCGTTGGTTTAAGATGTTGGTTCAACATTGTATTTTAGTCACTTATCAACACAACCTAAAAATCAACCATAATTAGATCTGCTTTCTCAGGTTAAATATACAACATGTATGTGTATCTGTATGTTTTCGTTTATTTAGTTATATGTTCATAGTTCCACCAACATTGAAACAACTCAAATAAAGCCAAAGAGTAAGTTATCTACAGTTTGCAAACTTACAGTAGAATCTCCCATCCTTTCTGTTCTCATTTACTCAAAAGCCTCTGGGTGTTCAATGGCAATACAATAACAACATCTTGCCTCTCTGTTGTGGTGAGCAATATTACCCAAGACAATCTCTTTTCAAAGGTTACTGTGCATCCAAGGCTATCATTTAGCTGCTCATTGTGTGGCATTTTCAGCCATCGTACTATAATTACTGCACTCCATGACCAAGTTCATCTTAAATTTGAATAATTGGACAATAAATCATTGAAAAATTGAGAACCACCACTTACAGTGTATTTGTAAGGAGGTTATTGTATAATAAATACATATATTTATGCACAGAGTATGTGTAGCAAAGTTACTTACCCAACAGAACAGCACTGCCTTCATGTGAATCTTTTAAGTTGTTTAAGTATAATTTTAAGAAATGGCTTCTTAATCAACATTGTAAATACTAGGCTTTTTGATATTGTTGTTGTGGTTGTTTTATGTTGTTTTTCTGAGTATTGTTTTAGTTTGAATTTGTATTTTTTATTGGTATGGCCTTTAACATCTGACAAATGGACTACCAATGAAAACTAGTCTTTGGGCTAATTTGGGTACATTTATGTTCTTGGTAAACATTGATTAATGTACACTGTCCCATGTTGTGAAAAATACTTCATTATTTCTTTATATCCATACACCCATTCATTCATTTTAGCCATCCAACCATTCATTCCTCCATATTTATAAACTACCCAGCAGGCACACAACGTCAACATAATGCCAAATTGACGTTGTACCCCAGCATCGTGGGGACGCTGCATATTGTTTGGAAATGAGTATTGGGTTCACGTCAGAACCCAACATCAGGCCAATGTCAATGTCCAATGTCCAACCTAAAATCAACCAAATATCAATGTCTAATGATGGTTCAGCTTTACGTTGTGTGGACGTTACTACTATGACGTCTATCAGACGTTAGCTATTGGTTGCCATACCTGACTAACAAATGTCAGTATTTGATGACAATATGATGTTGGTTTAAGATGTTGGCTCGATATTCGATTTTGGTCACTTTCGAACACAACCTAAAATCAACCAAAAATCAACGTCAATTGAAATTGTTATTGGCCGTCAAAATAACGTTGTCCTGGCTAGACATTGAATTTTGGTCATCTGAAATCACGATCTAAATCTAACCTAATGTTAACATCTTATGACGTTGTGTGCCTGCTGGGTATATGTGCTTATAAAAAATATTCTTCTTTGCTTGTGTAAGATTTTAACATATATTTGGCCCAGGAGTAAAATTTGGTATTGGGTAATGATAATATTGATTATAAATGCAATTTTATAACAACTATTACATTTTCTACATACTTTATCATACAGTAGGAGTTGTCATTTTTACCTATCTTTGTACTCCATTTCTGAAAACCAATAACATATTTGAGGACCACAGTTATGTAACATTGCTGAGATATGAATTAAACAAACCGGTAACCACTGGATTCTGGTTAAAATTAGGAGAAATTTGTTAGGTTGACGTAAGAAGCCAAGATCAGTCCAACGTTCAACCTAAAATCAACCAAATATCAACGTCTAATGATGTTACAGCTTTACGTTGTGTGGACGTTACTACTATGAAGTCTATCAGATGTTGGAATTTGGTTGCCATACCTGACGAATAAGTGTCAGTGTTTGATGTCATTATGATGTTGGTTTAAGATGTTGGTTCAACGTTGAGTTTTGGTCACTTTGCAACACAACCTAAAATCAATCAAACATCAACATCGTTTGACATCATTATTCAACTTCAAAATAAAGCTGTCCTTAGACACTGGCTAGACATTGAATTTTGGTCACCTGACATCATGATCTAAATCTAACCTAATATTAACTTTTTATGACGTTGTGTGCCTGCTGGGTATATATGCTTATAAAGTATTTTCTTCTTCGCTTGTGTCAGATTTTAACATATATATGGCCCAGGAGTAAAATTTGGAATTGGTTAATGACAATATTCATTATAAATGCAATTTTTTAACAACTATTACATTTCCTACATACTTTATCATACAGTAAGAGTTGTCATTTTCACCCATCTTTGTACTCCATTTCTGAAAACCAATAACATCTTTGAGGACCACAGTTATGTAACATTGCTGAGATATGAATTAAACAAACCGGTAACCACTGGATTCTGGTTAAAATTATGAGAAATTTAATAAAAGCTGACAAAATGATACTAACCACGGGCTTTGGATAAAAAAGTTCTGCTAAATGCCAAATAACCACTTTGACATATTCACATTCATTATCTTCGCAGTAAGTTATCCAGTGTAATCATGCCTAGCCATAAGAGTCAAAGCTCAAGTCTGTAGCGATCCTTGCCATGCAATAACAACACCCTGTAATGAAATAAAACTGATAGGTTCAGACTGAATAGGGGGATTGTGTGAGGTGGACTTTAACCTGACACTCTTTTTAGGAATAACAATATTTATGTAGCCCCGTTTTTTATTTCTGTGTGAAGGGCCAAGGACTACAGCCCACGATGCTGATTCTGTTGAACAGTTAGCCATTGTTCTACTTAAGAAAATAAAAAAGAAATCCTAATCATGTACTATGAGTGCTCATAATTGTACTCAAAGTAGAGGTCTTGATGTCTCCAGGCTTTGCAGTGATATTACAGATAATGCTGTATTGAGTCAGAAAACCAATTCAGTGGCCACCCATGGTTAGTCATTGTGGTCAGAAAAGGAGCCTCATTTTAACTGCTTTTTCTTCTAACATTTCAGGAGACGTAATGCATCTTAGTAACCACATTCTGCTTACGTTGCCTTGCCATAGTCTCCAATTTTTAACACATTTTTAAACTGATATATGCAGTTCAAGACAATCTATTGGTGCAAAATGTAGATAGCCTTGCCTAAAGTTACAGTTTATGAGTTCCATTGATGTTCAGTGTTTATTCAGTTGTTTACTGACTGATCATTTTGCTTCATACGTCGTCAGTATATATATATATATATATATATATGACGGGCTCAGATGCAAAACCCTCTAAATCTTCAGACCTCTTTTCTTGTAAATGAGCATTTTCTATCAGGCTCCTATAATTAGGCTCAGAAGTTTCATTTTATATATAATGAAAAGGTTATTATCTAGTAAATAAAATAACTTAAAAAAATACTTTTTTTCAGAAATGTAAATTCTTTGGTTTTTAACAAATTCGATTTTCTTTTGCGTCAAAACCAGCTAAATCCACTGCTGCTTTTTTTGCAAAAACCTCTAAATCTACCTATTGGGACAAGACTGTATTTAGTTGAAAAAATACTAAAGATGCAATCAGAAATTATTTTTCCAAACATAAAACACATTACACAAACCACCTAAAATTAAAAATACACCTTTCAAGTCACTGGCAGTTCATTCCGCTGTGGAATGGGGAAGAAGTAGAAGGAAAATGAATGGATGAAATCTGTCAAGCAAGTGCATTAATCAATAACATTAATTAAATCTTAACAATCTGTTGTCATTTCTGATATTTGGGATTTAGATTTAATTTAAGTAGAGCAATGTAAACATTGTAAACTAAGCTTGGTAGATTCAAATATTGTAGTTTAAAACATTGTGAAAAAATCAATTTCTGTGCATTGTCTATTAATATAAACAGCTTATCAGACGTATAGGTAATATGAAATAGGCTAGTATAAATGTATAGTTTTTTTGCAATATATTTATCTTTTAGAAAATGGCTTACATTAGCAAATAAAACACATGGTAAATCTACTGGGCAAAAAAGGATGTCTCTCAGACAATTTTAGAAGCTGTCATAAATTCATTCTCACAATACTCAAGGTCTTGGTCTCTTTTTCATCTCTTTTTTTTATCCTCATAGCATCCATGTGGGATAAAAGAAAGGCATCTTAACTCTGTCTTTCGTGAAATGGAGTTGCTGATTAATGTATAGTAAATCAAACTCATTCAAAGTAGCGCCACTGCATAATGCTGTTATGAATGCATGCTGCACTTCTGACTGTACAGTGTGTTTTCTTTTTTTTTTATAATGCACAGAGTTTTGAGGTAAGGGGCGTTTTCATCCACTAACAGTCAGACAGACTCATCCAGTTCATCAAATTCCATCTTTTAAAATTAAAATCGAAAGCGGAATAAAATGCTCCATATCAGCATGCCTTACATTGAAAACATATGATTCGATTCACACCTTCTAATTGGTTCTCGGGATCTAGCGGCTTTTGCTGTCAAAGGCAAGTGGCGTTTAGCAAAGACTGATGCTGCGATTTAGATGATTTGAAGCAAATCTATTTGTTGATGGTGTACTACCTGCCTAAAGCATTCACTCAATGTCATAATCTCATATTTAGCGGAAGTGGTGTTTAGCAGCTTTTGCATCTGAACTCACACACAAATACATACTGCTCGTCAGCGGAAATGTCTAATGAGCCAATCAAATGGCAGCAACTCAGTGCATTTAGGCATGTAGCCATGGTTAAGACGATCTGCTGCAGTTCAAACCGAGAACCAGAACGGGGAAGAAAGGTGATTTAAGTGACTTTGAATGTGGCATGGTTGTTAGTGCCAGATCTACTGGGATCTACTTGGGAACTTTCATGCACAACCATCTATAGGTTTTACAGAGAATGGTCTGAAAAACAGAAAATATATTATATAAAAAATAAAGGAGAATGGCCAGACTAGTTCCAGCTAATAGATAGACAACAGTAACTCAAATAACCACTTGTTACAAATGAAGTATGCAGAATGCACAACACATCCAACCTTGAAGCAGATGGGCTACAGCAGCAGAAGACCACACCGGGTGCCAATCCTGTCAGCTAAGAACATGAAACTGATGCTATAATTCGCAAAGGTTCACCAAAATTGGACAATAGAAGATTCGAAAAATGTTGCCTGGTCTGATGGGTCTCCATTTCTGCTGCGAAATTGGGATGGTAGGGTCAGAATTTGACATCAAAAACATGAAAGCATCAAACATTTCAGGCTGCTGCTGGTGGTGTAATAGCGTAGGGGATATTTTCTTGGCACACTTCAGGCCCATTAATACCAATTAAGCATTGTGTCAACGCCACAGCCTACCTGAGTATTGTTGCTAACCATGTCCATCCCTTAATGACCACAGCGTACCCATCTTCTGATGGCTACTTCAAGCAGGATAATGCGCCACGTCATAAATCGTGAATCATCTCAGACTGGTTTCTTGAACATGACAATGAGTTCACTGTACTCAAATAGCCAATAGAGCACCATTGTAATGTGGGGGAGATTCGCATCATAGATGTGCAGCTGACAAATCTGCAGCAACTGTGTGATGCTATCATGTTAATATGAACCAAAATCTCTGATTAATATTTTCAGTATCTTGTTGAATCTATGCCACGAATGATTAAGGGGGCAACGGCAAAAGGGGGTCCAACCTGGTACTAATCAGGTGTTCGTAATAAAGTGACTGGTAAGTGTATATAAGAGTTCAGATGCAAGTGCCAACTCAAATTTTCTTTTAAAATGGACATTATTGTGATTGCTGCTGTGTGTAGGTCACTATAATTTCACTATTATGAAAAATAATGGGTTCTTTTCGTTGCATTTTAAGTGAAATCACTAAACATAAAATTTAAGATGGCACTTTAAAAAAAAAAACATATAGCCTATGACTTGTGTTTTATGAATAATCTAACACCAAAGATTCAGCTAAAATAGCTTGTTCTGTGTTACTAAAGAACAAACAAGGTCACATATTAGATGCCCTTTGGGTGAATAAATTATCAGTACCTATTAAATATGTCAAAACATTCCACAAAAAGAAAGCATTGTGGAACTAATGTTTTTGGGTAAACTACTGTGTTCCTTTGAGTTTTAAAAAGAGCTAAAAACGAATTAGCATTATCAACTAAAATCAAGGGGGGTTTAATAAAGATAAATCTTTTATTTGCCACCTCTAGAGCTGATTTTGATGTTACACTGCTTTAAATTGTACATTCATACACAAACCACTGCTTGTTTATTCACTGACTGGGCAGCAATGCTCATGTTTTAGGCACAGCCAACAATGTGGCTACATCTGAAAAGAATACTGTCTTTAGCTCCACACAAGTCACACAAGCCCAATTAAGCCCAATTAGAAAAATCCCTGGACTGCAGCATAATGTCCTGGATTACAAGGCAAAGAGAAGCGGATAGTACAATAAAAGCAGTCTTGGCAGTTGAAGGAGCAGAACAAAGTGAAGCAAAAGCTTCTAATGTATGAAACACATGGATTAGCGGTTATCAAGCGAGCGATGGGGAGATGTGGTTTTGTGTTTTCTTGGGGCCGACCTTGGCGTCTAACTGAGCCGAGTCTTGAGGGAGGCCCAGACTTCTTTTCAGCATGTGTAAATTGACAACTGTATCGAAATAAGTAAACGTATAGTAACCTTGTCGAGGGAATTTATTTAGCTTAAGCAGACAGGTGCCGGGAGTAGTTTTCCACATTCGTGTAAGAATTAAGAAAGCAAACAGGCAATTTAAGCCTGACAAATTTGACATCTGAGAGTCAGCATTTAGCCACATTTCTCTATAATATGTCTAATGTAAACCCCAGATGAAACCTGCACAATCTGCACTTGCCAATCCCTGCAGTCAAACAGGAATTCCCAGAGTGAAATACAGTGCAAATACTGTACAAGGGCTGTGTCCTGCCATACAGAGTCCTTCCGTGTTTCCAATTGCTCAATTCTAATGTTACAAAGGCTGCAATATTTTCATACAGTGGAAAGATAATCTTACACTTGACTCCAAATATCGAGTCCTTATAACAGGCACATTTGGTCGATGAATAATGCAGGAGTATTCAAGCTCCTCTCTGGCCCTGAAAGGAAGTGCTTACTCCCTGCCTCAGTCACAGGATATCAGCAGCTAATTCATAATTCAGCAGGCTTGTGCACTTGCCACTGGCCGGTGGGCCTCTTGAAGGGCCTCTTTTGATTTCCTTCCCACACTTCTCAACCTCAGCTGGCTGCACGTGTCTCCCTCAGTTCACACGACTGGTGAGTCACAGATGTCTTTGTTAACCTCGCTGCAGTTTGCAGTGTGTGCATGTGTACTGGTATGGTGAATGTTGATGCTCTTCCATTGAAGTTAATGTCAGTGAGAGAATTTGAAAAGTCAAATATGCTTGAAAACATAAAGCTTTCATTAGGATTATATTGGTTCATCATTTACCTCTAGTTTAGTTGTAAACCAGGAGGAGTCACTAGGAGTGTCTAGTGAGACTGAAGACTTTGATAAGCTAGTTGAGGTGGTTCTAAAATAATCACATTCAGTTAAATTGGAAGACAGGATATAATGGCGATATTGTCAAAAGACTATTCTGTTAATCTTGGATATGGCCTGCAACTTTTCAGACTGCAGCTTCGCCCTTTTCCATTTAACTATTTCAGTCATTCGACTGAACCTGGTTTCTCCCAGGGTTTGTTCTCCACTGCTGTCAATTGGTGGAGGTTTGGTTCAGTATCGCCTCTGCTTGGAGCTTTGACATTGACTTTTGTCTTAAGCTGAACTGAATCAACTGAAGCTGAACTGAATCTTAATGTAATCTAGAACTACATCAGCATTCTACCACTGCTCTGCTGTCTGCCTGATATGCTGAATATGTTCTACAATCTGAAATATCATTAAGTGATTTTTTGGTATTATTTTCTCAATGTAAACCTGCTTTGACATAATTGTAAACATTGCTATATAAATAAAGATGAATTGACTTTATTTCCTTAGCTTGCGTATATCCAAGATGCAGGCAACGTTTTGTTTCTTCAGTAGATCATTTTTGATGAAACTGGTTCTTGGTGATTCAAATAATTGAACTCAATGAACCACCAACAGTGGAATAAACCACCAACTATTCCAGCATATGCTTTACACAGCGGATGCTCTTCCAGCCGCAACCCAGTATTGGGAAACACCTATACACACTCATTCACACACACACTTATATACTTCAGACAACTTACAGACAATTTAGCTTATTGCTATTGTCACTTATAGCGCATGTGCTTGGACTGTAGGGGAAACCAGAGCACTCAGAGGAGATCCACACAAACACTGGGAGAACATGCAAACTCCACACAGAAATGTCAACACCAGCAACCTTCTTGCTGAGGTGACTGTGCTGCTTAACATCACTTTGAGGGCCAAAAATACCTTTAAATATCAGAAAGTCCAAAATTTGAAGCCTTTTTTTTGTTTGATTTTGCTTGCTGATTTTTTGTTAATATTATAGTTTATTGTCTACATAGTGTTCATTTCTTTAAGAACCAGCTTTTAAAGGCATATTGATGGTCCATTTTGCACATTTTGTTGACAACAAGTTACATTACAACTACATGCCAACTAATTCTCACTAGAATATTAGTAAACTGTCTGCTTAATATCTGCTGACACTCATCCAACAGACATTCTTCTTATTATAAGAAACTTTGCAAGTGCATGTCAACTTACACTACTTTAACCTTAAAGTCTACTAATACTCTAATGAGAATTCATTGGCATGTAGTTGGAATGCAACATATAATCAACAAAATGTGTTAAAGGGACCATCAAAATACCAAGTTTATTATTATTTATTACGCGGCTGTCCAGAATACTGTATACTGGTTTGTCAGTCTCAACATTCCCGGATAACAACCACTGAAACAAATAACACAGGCTCATCTGGGTACTTCGAATCATCTTGACCATTAGTGAATACGTTCACATCCATATTTATATGTTTGTATGTCACGCTGCTGTTTTTGACTGTTTGGCCCCATAGTGTGGTTAAATAACACTTATGTTTGTGTATGCTCCATTCAGCCATTTTGTTTGTGTCAGCTTTGCCTTTGTTTATAATCTAAATGGTACAGAACAATGTTTTTTGTGTTCTAACAATGTTCTAATTATTTTACTTTTTGTGTCAAGTAGCCATGTAATATGTGTTATGAAGTCATAGGCGGAGTGTGTGTAAGGCTGGGGAAGGCTTAGCCTCCCCCTGGCCAGAGACCACGAAGATAGCAGCAAAGAAAAAAAAATGCATTGAAAGCATGTAACGGGTGTAAGGCATAATATGAATGTAATTTAATGTTAATGATTAACACAACACTTTAGCTATTGTAAGTTTGATAATCAAATTTCAAGTCCCCCATCCGCACAAAAATGTAACTGTCCAACCCTGCACGTTACACTGATGAGCAATGTACTGGAGTTCACAACTGCTCTGAAAACCAAACCAAAAGTGCTGGCCAGCGGACTATTCTGATTTGCTGGTCTAGGACATAAGTAATAAAACAACAAATTAGTATTATAATAATAATATATTATAATATATTATAATAATATATACACTGGTTTAACTTGTTTTCAGCATTAAATGAAATTGGTAGTTTCATTGTAACATAGTCTAGCCTATAGTCTAGTAATCTTGTTTAGGCAATCGTTTGGAGCTTTACATTTTAAAGATCAAATGTTTATTGCTGAATTACAAGTTCGGTTTTCAATTGGCCTCGTGAAAAAAGAGAATGATTTCGTATTCTCAGGGCTGGCACATCCAGAGGTGACATAGAGCGGTAAAATAGTGAGCTCTGCGTCCTCTCTAATAACAATAATAATAATAATAATAATAATAATTATTATTATTAATAGTAATAAAAGCAACAAAGAGTAATAATTTCATTTGAAACTGCATACAGTAAGTAATAAATAAATATTTAATAAATAAGTATTTAACTTTTTTAATATTTAATAAATGTCGTCTTGATAAACAGAATCATTTTAATTCAATTTTTAAAAGTAATAATAATAAATAAATAAATAAACTGACCCCAAACTTTTGACCGGTAGTGTAGATCAGTGGGTTAGTTTAATAAAATAATTTAATGTGCATGTTGAATATAATAGACGTTTGTTGATAGGCAGTGCTTTTGTTAAAACCTCTTCTTGGTCGGTCACAAATCTTTTTAAATGCATTAAAGGGCAGCGCAAATATTAGCCTTACCCTGGAGTTTGTTCACCCTCCGCCTATGTATAAAGTGCACTACCAGACAAAAGTCTTGTCGCCTATCCAAGTTTTAGGAACGACAAATAATATCTTGACTTCTAGTTGATTATTTGGTATCAGAAGTGGCTAATATGACAGGAAAAGGCCTCTAGATGACACTTTTTACCAAAATAAAATATGATAAAAGTCTTGTCACTTAACAGAAATAATGTACAGTATAGAATATAAAGTCACGGTGCAGTGGAAAAAGAATTAATGTTGTGTATGACTTCCATGAGCATGGACGACTGCATACATACATCTCTGCAATGACTTAAGTAGTCATCTGGAATAGCAAAGAAAGCTTTTTTGCAGGACTCACAGAGTTTATCAAGATAATAAGATTCATTTTCAATGCCTCCTCCTTCATCTCACACTAGACATGCTCAATAATCTTTATGTCTAATGACTGAGCTTTGCACACATAGTCATGTTAGAGAAAAAAAAACAATATCATAATATTTGCTATGTCCCTTTCTTCTCTGGCTCACCTGCTATCTGTCCCTCTCTTTGGGCCCTACTTTCTGCCCCCACACCCCTGACACACTGTAGAGACATTTAATGACCACTATCTAATAAAATTTACACCTTTCAAGAAGCGACCTACTTCTATCACTTCTCCAGTGCTGTGTAATGGTACAGGATGAAGACATTGAGCTCCACATTCCTATCTGAGAGCTGGTCTCCATGACTGGGACACCGGTCCTCTGGGATGTAATGGGACACGGGCATTTGTCAAAAGCCTCTTCCTGTTGTATTAGTTGCAAAGCAATGGATCTGCCTTGGCCTCCATCCAAAGGAATGAGTCACTGCTTTCTGTATCATGAAGAACCAGGGCCTGTTGAGGTAACGTTAAATAGAGATGGTGTGTGATGTAATTCCTTTAATGAACTGTATGATCTGTGCATATACAAACTTATATAACAGTTGAAAATGTATGACGATGGAAATGATTTTGGAAATGCAAGCACAGAGGTATTTTTGGTTTTCAGATTGCATTTCGAAACAAACAAAAAACAAACAAAACAGAACAAACATTAATCTGTTCACTTCATAAATAAATACATGCATAATCTAACTCATCTACAACCAACTTTTGTTAGCTCGAAAATGTTAACTGAAAACAAAATTGTTTAGACAAAATTTATTATAATATATATATATATATATATATATATATATATATATATATATATATATATATATATATATATATATATATATATATATATATATAATTTTAAATTGGTGGCATAACTATATAACTTGATAGGTAAAAATAAATCATTACAGAATGTTTACAACCAATCCAGAATGAACTGGATGCAAATTAATACTCCATCAGTACTCCATTACACCAAAATGTCACAGTTCCTCAATAGTATCTGGATGCAGGATTGGATTTGCAAGCTAAGACTGCATGTGTCAGAGATCTGTGCAATGCCAGACACAATGCACTTAATAGAGATACCAACAGATGACGTCAGAGGGGGTGGGGTTTATGTGCATAACTTAGGGGTTGGGTTACGTGCATGCATTAAAAGCATTTGCATGCAGCTCAGCTTGCAACTGCACTAAGTCTGCATCCAGTCAGTTCACATCCAATCTCTTTGCACCACTTGGCAGCAGTTTCACAAGCATTTGCTTCCGCCATTGGAGTGGCAGTAATTCTGTTGATGTCAACTTGAAGGCTTCCATAGCAACTGCATAGACATATTTTAACTACGCCACTCTTACCATTAGTTTGGTAAGAGAGAATGATGCACAAAAGAAAGTCCAACCCCCTACTCAGTATTCCGTTTCAGTTGTAAGTCAAACTCAAATGTTTTAGCAACTTCCGATTCACACAGACTTTCATCTTAAGAAACGTTACCATTTGTGAAGAGCTACAACTAGAGCTTTTTGTTCTTGCTAGAGCTGTGATGATAAATCAAAAATAATCAGAAATAAATCAAAACTGGGTAATATCTGAGATTTTCAGAAAGCATCACTATACTCTGTAGAATCAATTCTGAGCTTAGTTTGTGAGCTGAACATTGTCTCTGCTTGAGGACCACTAACAGAAAACCCATGAGAAAGCTCTCACTTTCAGAGCTGACTGGAAGTGCTCTTGCTGTGCTGAAGGCAGTGAGTGGAGGATGATGGGTTACCAGATGTTACTGGGGACAGAGTAGCGTTAGCTGTCAGAGAGATGGCACATCCACGTCCTCCAGCCTCTACCCCCATCTCCCCTGTTCATTCATGGCTCATTTACAACACGTTCTGGTGTGGACATCTGCCACAACATGTATCTCACAGATACGGTAGTTCTGTTCTTCTGTACTCCCACCAGACACCTCTCTCTTTCTTATTGTAAATGTTTAAAGCATTTTGAATAATTGTATAATTACCTGAAGGTAAAAAATGTTTAGACGAATATAGCTAAATGTATTGATTTCCTTCTAATTAAATGTAACATTTCGTCATACTTCAAATATATAGTTTATTTATGAAGGTAGTGCCTGTTGAAAAAATATTTTAACAATATCGGTGAGGTGATCACCAAGTAGAAAGAGGCTGTTCAGTGCTTAATAATTGTCAGGAGCTCTTTACCTTTGACATTGCTAATGGAATCTACTGCTGACTCTGAGGTATTTCTTTATAGTGTTTAAATATAAAATTAGTTTTTGTGTATACTTATGACTGTAAGTACCTGAGTTATATAACTACAATGACCAATTGACAATATTCATATTACATTCAAAGATATTTTAAGCTTTAAATATCTGTCATCATATTTCATAATGTCATTAGCCTAAAAATATATCTGTTTTTTTTGGTGATACAGCCTACATGTGTATGAGTGACAACCTGGAAAAGTTTCACTTTCACACCTGACATTCACTTCAGTGGGAGAACAAGTTTTGTTTAGTTTTTTTTTTTCACTGCAGTGAATATGTTGTTTAGAAATACATGTCTGAAGTAAAGTTATGTTATTGCTATCAGACAGTTATGTTTATGTTAGCAGGAAGTTGCTTGGCGACAGAGGCACACATTAAAATGCACAGGAAAAAAGACATTGAAACGCCTGGATTTAGACCACAATAATTCATTAGTATGGTATAGGGCAGGGTTGCCCAAACTTGGTTCTGGAGGGCCAGTATCCTGTAGATTTTAGCTTCAGCACATCTGCACAGATGTTTCTAGCCTAGTCAGAGCTTGATTAGCTAGCCCAAATGTATCTGATAGTAGTTGGAACTGAACTTTACAGAATTCTGGCCCACCAGGACAGAGTTTGTGCACCCCTGTTGTACGGCCTCCAAAGCCAATACACCATCAGTTTAACTTGTTAATGACAGATACAAGTCCTGCACAGTGGCCATAGGGATTTTGAACTATTCTTCTTTTAGAACAGTGGCCAGGTCACTGCGTGATGCTGGTGGAGGAAAACACTTCTTGACTCGCTCCCAAAGTGGCTCAGTATTATTTAGATCTGGTCACTGTGCAGGCCATTGGAAATGTCACTTTCATGTTCATCAAACAATTCAGTCACCAGTTTTGGTGTATCTATTGGTCCATTATCAACCTGATACAAAGCACCACCTTCAGGATACAATGTTTGAACCATTGGGTGCACATAGTCGTTCAGAAGGGTTCGGTAGGCCCAGGGAATGCCATGATATTGCAGCTCAAACATCACTGATCCACCCTCATGCTTCACTCTGGACATGCAAAGGTCTGGGTGGTAGGCTTCTTTAGGGATTCTCCACAACGTTACTCTCCCGGATGTGGTAAAGACAGTAATGGTGGACTCATCAGAGAACATACATGTTTCACATTGTCCACTGCCCAATATTTTGGCTGCTGGAACCATTTAAACTGACGTTTGGCATTGGCACAATTGACTAAAGATATGGCTATAGCAGCCTAGGTTTGGTGGAAACAGTCAAGTTGAGGTGAACATTGTAATAATCACATGACAGCAAATCGACTGAAGAAAGATCACTGTATGCCATTTTTAATTCGGCTCAATTCTCTTTGCGATAGCACAGTGACGGAAATATGACAATAGCTTCGACTGCATGACATCATGAAAATCCATGACCAGAATTTCTAAAATCATTAATTCATTCATTCATTCATTCATTCATTCATTCATTCATTCATTCTTTTTCCTTTGGCTTAGTCCCTTTATCAATCACGGGTCGCCAAAGCGGAATGAACCGGCAACTTATCCAGCATATGTTTTACACAGCGGATGCCCTTCCAGCTGCAACCCTGTACTGGGAAACATCCATACACACTCATACACTACGGCCAATTTAGTGTATTCAATTCACCTATACCACATGTCTTTGGACTGTGGAGGAAACCGGAGCACCCAGAGAAAACCAACACCAACACAGGGAGAACATGCAAACTCCAAACAGAAATGCAGACTGGTTCAGCTGGGACTCGAAACAGCACCCTTTTTGCTGTGAGGCAACAGTGTTACCATGTCGCCCCTAATTTCTAAAATATCAAATATTCATCCCTCCATTTGATTGCCAGTCAGGAAACATACACTGCACCTCATATGATGTATGACCTGGAAATAAGTGTGTCAGTCAGAAATTAACTAATTTTTCCCCATAGTTAAACATTTTTTTAAACAATAATAATCCTTAAAAAACATACTGTAAAACAACTTTACATTACTTTACATGTTTCTCCATCAAATTGTGTAATATGCATTGTTTCATAGGACTGCAGTCCTTTCCTTTATTAAAGTCTGTGTGAACTGGAAGCTCCAATTAACTTTACATCACTCACTGACAGCAAATAAAATGCTGTGTTCTTAAGAAACATGCAGAGAACACAAACACATACATTGTGTCACTCCCTCTAGATTACTCTCTGGATATTTTCTGCAAAAGTTAAATTTTTAGTTAAACTTGCATGGGAGTTTTTGGGAATTCATGGCAAACTCATGTCATTTGCACAGACCAGTGAATATTCACCTTAAACTACTTACATTTGCAATTGATTGTTTTGTATATCCAATATCTGGATTAAATAAAAATGGATAGCTCTGAGTTACTGCATCTGTGTGCACATTTCTTATTTTCTTCTTATTTAATTTTTTGTCTGTGGTCGTCCCCAGTGCCATCACAAGGCTATTGAAATGTGACCTGAAGGAAAGTTTAATTAGAAATATCACAGGTTCTTAACTGACATGTACTGATACTGTCTGACGCTGTGCTTTGCATAAAATTAAATCTGAACTAACTATATATATATAACTTCTATAGCTATAAATGGTTTGTTCATCTAAAATGAAAAGTCATCATTTACTCACGCTTCACTTGTTCCAAACTTGAATCCTTTTTTGTCTTCTGTTAAACAAACAATTAGGGAAGTTTTACAAACTAGTTTTGAGAGGAGCCCATAATATGATTGATTGTGGCTGTAATCAGCAATAATCCAATCAGATTGATTCAAGCCTACTCTAAATAGACAGATTTCACCCTACTACCTTATCTTCATTTTGGAAGAATCCCCCTTCCACCCCATCTCCTACTTTTCCTTCCTTTACCAGGGGGAGCTCTCGAGACCTACAGTACCTGATCTCAGACTCTCTTATATGCTTATTGACCAAGTGGAAGCCCTGGGCTCAGTTATCTTCAATCTCATGGTTCACTCATGGGACAGCATGCCAAACCTGCTAATAGCGTCAAGAAGGTCTTGAACTCTTGAAACTATTTTGAAAAAAGCTGGATACCTGTAACCATTCACTTCCATAGTATTTGTTTTACCTACCATGGAAGTCAATGTATACAGGCTTTACGCTTTCTTCAGAATAACTTCTTTTGTGTAGAAGAAAAAACTCATAAAAGGTTTGGATCTACTTGAGAAAAAAAATGAAAATGAAAAAAAATATATATAATACAGTGGCACTGTGTGAACTGTAATGTTCCATTCGATATAATAAGATCACATATAACTTTGCTTTCTGCTTTAATGTCAACCACTTCTTGATTTCTGAGCTCCGCCATAGCAGCACTGGTCAAACACTCAGCAGCATAAGAGCATATGAGTGTCATGGATTGGTCAGGCTCTCACGACCCCCACTCACGAAGATCACCATCACCTGACTTCTAATGAGCACACAGCTGCATCACATTCACGAGCACCAGATAAAAGCACAGCACTCCAGTCGCTCATTGTCCGGGCTCGTCTCGACGAAAGCGGACAACTGAGCGACCACTCAGCGTAGTCATCCTCAGCTAAACAAACGATTTACTTACCTGTTCTCTTTGTATTCCTCCTAGTCTTCCTGGTCCTCCCGAATCGTCCTGTCTTCCAGTCCTTCCAAGTCTGTGTCATCCTCTGTCAGCTGTATCTGGTGTGTGCTGTCCATCCTCGTGTATTCCTGTTACCCAGCCACGGAGGAAAAGACCCCAACATCATTCCTGATCCTCCTGGCTATCCTTCATGTGCTCCTTGTTGTCATTCAATAAACACCCTAACGTTTCCTTACCTCTGTCTCCTGTCCGCTTCATAACAGAAGCCCGGACCTATAACGACGACAACATGAGCACCCTCGATCACTTTCAAGAGCTGGTGGACCAGTTGAAGCGGATTCTACAGCCACCAGCTCCACTTTCCAACGCACCACCAGCACCGAGCACTTCCGCCTCCACAGTTTCTTCTTCGGCCCTTCCTTCCAGTCCCATGGCCCGACCAGCGCCCTACTCAGGCGGAGCGGGGGAGTGCAATGGTTTTCTGTTACAATGTTCCCTCATATTCGAAATGCAACCTTCTCTATATCCCACAGATAAGTCAAAGATCGCCTACATCGTATCACTACTCTCTGGACCTGCACTTAAATGGGCTGAGACGATCTGGAACCAAGCCGGGCCGGTCATGAATTCCATCACTACCTTCACGGAGTATTTCAAAGAGGTGTTTGGACGTTCTGATGGGGAAGTAGCCGCTGGAGAGCAGCTGTATCATCTAAAGCAAGGTACTCTATCTACACAGGAATATGCTCTCCGGTTTCGCACTCTAGCAGCTGCAAGTGGATGGAATGAGAGATCGTTGTTGACCACGTACCGGCTCGGCTTGGAACCCACTCTCCGAATCCAGCTGGCCACATTAGATGATACAATGGGTCTGGAGAGATTCATCCAACATTCTCTCCGATGTTCCGATCGTCTCCGTTCCTATCAACAGGACACCATCACCCCCTCGTCTGCACTCCTCCAATCGCCTGAGTCAACAGCCTCTCCAGAACCAGAACCCATGATAATAGAGTCTGGAAGACTGACATCAGCGGAACGACAGAGGAGGCTGACCCGGGGTCTGTGTCTATACTGCGGTGTCAGTGGACACACCCGTATGGAGTGTCCCCTTCGTCCCATTCGGACTTCAGTGAGTGTATTCAGTACGAATATTGAACAATGTAAACCACTTACTACCACCGTACAAATAACTACTGCCTCTATTTCTCTCCTTGTCACAGCCCTCATCGACTCCGGGTCAGCAGGGAACTTCATCTCCCAATCCCTCTGTCGTCAACTCCACCTCCGTACTGAGGCGTCCTCGCATATATACCAGATACAACCGATAACCCAGTGCACTCGATCTTCGACCCGTATCCATCGACAATGCGAAGACATCCTTCTTCAAGTGGGGCTGTTACATCAAGAGAGGATTCAATTTCTGGTTCTGGAGGGTGCAAATATGGACATCATTCTAGGGCGCCCGTGGCTGGTGAAGCACGATCCCATCATCTCTTGGGGCACAGGAGAGATAAAGAAATGGGGATCTGGATGTACACCTACCTGTTTTCCAAATCTCCCTCTTCAAGGTCGGAACCCCATTTCTTTGTTTGCAACATCGGTCGAGAGCCCTCCTGAGAAGCAGTCTATCCACATTCCTAAGGAGTACAGCTCCTTTCATGATGTCTTCTGCCCCAAGAGAGCTTCCCAGCTACCGCCGCATCGGCCATGGGACTGCGCGATCGACCTAGTTCCAGATGCCCAGTTGCCAAGAGGTAGGATCTACCCGCTCTCGCTTCCAGAGAATCAGGCAATGGAAGATTACATAAGGGAGGCTCTGAGTCAGGGGTACATACGTCACTCAAAATCACCAGCCGCCTCAAGCTTCTTCTTTGTGGCCAAGAAGGACGGAGGGCTGCGTCCATGCATCGACTACAGGGTCCTAAATAACGGTACAGTAAAATACCGATATCCCCTTCCTCTGGTACCAGCCGCTTTGGAACAGCTCCGAGAAGCTAAAGTCTTCACTAAATTGGACCTCCGCAGCGCGTATAATCTGATAAGAATACGTGAGGGGGACCAATGGAAGACAGCATTCGTGACCCCTACTGGCCACTATGAATATGAGGTCATGCCTTACGGTCTGGTCAACGCCCCCTCCGTATTCCAAAACTTCATTCATGAAGTCCTCCGGGAGTTTCTTCACCACTTTGTAATAGTGTACATAGATGACATCCTCATTTACTCCCGGAGTGAGGCCGAACATCGCCAACACGTTGCGGAGGTCCTACACACATTGAGAGAACATCACCTCTACCTCAAAGCGGAGAAATGCTCATTCCACCAGAAGTCGATTCATTTCTTGGGATACATCATTGATCAAACCGGTATACGTATGGATGGGAAGAAAATTGAGGCTGTTCTATCCTGGTCAGAACCCACTTCCATTAAGGAGCTCCAGAGGTTTCTTGGGTTTGCTAACTTTTATAGACGGTTTATCAAGGACTACAGCAGGATTACATCACCTCTCACTAATCTCCTCAAGGGTAAACCCAAAGGACTGGAGTGGACCAAAGAAGCAGCCGCAGCCTTCCGCCTTCTTAAGAAGGAGTTCACAAGGGCCCCACTCCTGACTCATCCTGACCCAAATCTTCCTTTCGTGGTGGAAGTGGACGCATCCACCACCGGCGTCGGGGCAGTATTATCTCAACATCATGATACACCGCCCCGACTGCATCCCTGTGCCTATTTCTCTCGGAAGTTGAGCCCGGCGGAGCAGAATTACAGCATAGGAGACAGGGAGCTGCTAGCAATCAAGCTAGCCTTGGAGGAGTGGCGTCACTGGTTGGAGGGAGCCAAACATCCGTTCCAGGTGATCACAGATCACAAAAACCTCCAATATATCAAAGAGGCCAAGAGACTATGTCCACGTCAAGCCAGATGGTCACTTTTCTTCTCACGTTTTGATTTCTCCATTTCCTATCGTCCAGGACCCAAGAATCTAAGAGCAGACGCTCTCTCTCGTTTACACGAGCATCACGATCATGAAGAACTCCCAACGAAGATTCTTCCCGAACACATCTCCATTTGTCCGATCACCTGGAACGCTCCTCCAGTCGTTGCCACTCCGGAAGCCCCTGCTCCGCCGGGATGCCCTCCTCATCGGCAGTTCATACCACCTGAACACCGGGTAGATCTGATCCACTCCTTACATACCTCGCTAGGCACTGGACATCCAGGGATCAACAATACTCTCTCGCTAGTATCCCAACGATTCTGGTGGCCAAACATGGCAAGGGATGTGAGGCAATATGTTCAGGGCTGTAAGGACTGTGCCCAATCCAAGAGCCCACGTCATCTACCCGCTGGAAAGCTCCATCCCTTGCCGATTCCGAACCGTCCCTGGTCACACCTAGGAGTGGACTTTATCACTGATCTCCCTTCGTCAGAAGGTAATACCTGTATTCTAGTCATAGTAGATAGATTCTCAAAGTTTGTCAAACTAATCCCTCTGAAAGGTCTTCCCACAGCCTTTGAAACAGCCGACAATATCTTTAATCAAGTCTTCAGGTCATTTGGTATTCCAGAAGATAGTGTGTCGGACAGAGGTCCACAGTTCATCTCACGTCTATGGAAAGCCTTCTTCAAGCTCCTAGGTGTGGCCGTCAGCCTCTCTTCTGGATATCATCCCCAAACCAACGGGCAGACAGAGAGGAAGATTCAGGAGGTGGGACGGTTCCTGAGGACCTTCTGCAGTGGTCACCAGAGCTCCTGGAGCCAGTATTTGGGCTGGGCAGAATATGCCCAAAATTCACTGCGGCAACCCTCCACCGGACTCACGCCATTCCAGTGCGTCCTGGGCTTCCAACCACCGCTCTTTCCCTGGGATGGCGAACCATCTGATGTCCCCGCAGTGGATCACTGGTTCCGGGAGAGCGAGAGAGTCTGGGACGAGGCTCATCAACATCTGCAGAGGGCAGTCCGTCGAAGCAAGGTAACCGCCGATAGAAGAAGGTCTGAAGAACCCAGATACACACCCGGACAAAAGGTGTGGCTATCCACCCGGGACATACGCATGCGACTGCCCTCTCGCAAGTTAAGTCCCCGATTTGTTGGTCCCTTCACCATCGTGGAACAGGTTAACCCCGTCACCTACAAACTACAATTACCCTCTCACTACCGTATTCACCCTACATTCCACGTATCACTCCTGAAACCCTATCACGATCCTGTTCTTCCCTCCACAGAGCCTGACCACGAAGAGGAACCCCCTCCTCCACTGCTCCTAGAAGAAGGAGCCGTCTACGCAGTGAAGGAGATCTTGCGTTCCCGACGTCGTGGTGGCCAGTTGGAGTACCTGGTGGACTGGGAAGGGTACGGCCCCGAAGAAAGGACATGGGTTCCCAGAGCTGATATTCTCGATCCTAGTCTCATGGTGGAGTTTCATGAGAGCCACCCTGAGTTCCCAGCGCCTAGAGGCAGAGGGAGACCACCACGGCGTCGGAGGTGTCGGCCCTCAGGAGCGGGCCCTGGGGAGGGGGGTACTGTCATGGATTGGTCAGGCTCTCACGACCCCCACTCACGAAGATCACCATCACCTGACTTCTAATGAGCACACAGCTGCATCACATTCACGAGCACCAGATAAAAGCACAGCACTCCAGTCGCTCATTGTCCGGGCTCGTCTCGACGAAAGCGGACAACTGAGCGACCACTCAGCGTAGTCATCCTCAGCTAAACAAACGATTTACTTACCTGTTCTCTTTGTATTCCTCCTAGTCTTCCTGGTCCTCCCGAATCGTCCTGTCTTCCAGTCCTTCCAAGTCTGTGTCATCCTCTGTCAGCTGTATCTGGTGTGTGCTGTCCATCCTCGTGTATTCCTGTTACCCAGCCACGGAGGAAAAGACCCCAACATCATTCCTGATCCTCCTGGCTATCCTTCATGTGCTCCTTGTTGTCATTCAATAAACACCCTAACGTTTCCTTACCTCTGTCTCCTGTCCGCTTCATAACAATGAGTCGAAGCATTTGGACTGATGTGTTTTGCTGAGAGCTCAGGCCTTCAGGTAGACACAATTATGCCTGATTGCACTCTCTGTCTCAGCGGTGGACATTAGTAAATGTGCCATTTATTCATATGGTCATCAAGTGTAGGCTTTTTTTGACATCACCGAGGCCTTTTTCACCACAGGGTGGGAGACTACAGATAAAATGAGAGGTCACTTGTCTGAATAGGGTGGTCAGGGACACATTATATGTATGATCACAGTGTTCTGTGTTTTGTATGTCTATAATGCATTGTGAAAAGATATTTTTGCTGTTGTTTCTATCTAAACCAGAAATGACTTTTGTTAGACAGGTCAATTTTTTGTTTTAGTATTTAAAAAAAGGTTATTATGGTTTTACTTTTACACAGACATTCAATTCCATTTTAATTCATGTTTATTTCTATAGTGCTTTTACAATGTAGATTGTGTCAAAGCAGCTTAACATAGAAACATTTTCAGTCAAGTTTTCAGAGTTTAAGATCAGTTTACTTCAAATCAATGTGGTTTAAATTTCAAACACTGAAGAGCAAATCCATTGATGCACAGCTCCAAACCAAGCAAGCCAGTGGCGAGGAACAAACTTCACCAATTGACTAAAGTGAAGGAAAAAAAAATCTTGACAGAAACCAGGTTTAGTTGGGCATGACCATTTCACCTCTGGCCAAACTTCCTGTGCCAAGCTGCAGTGACATGCACACACACACACACACACACATAGTGAGGGAGAGAGAGATAGAGACACTAATAATAATAATTTTTTTATTTATATTGTTAGTGACATTCAATGATTGATGCTGCACAGAATATTGGCAGATTTTCAGTCTGTTTGTCTTTTTTGTGCATTCATCAGTCTGTGCAATCTCTGTGAATCTCTTTATAGGCCATGACTCAACAAGAATTACTGGCAAGAAAAGCCAACTGTGTTGTCTACTTTGGGTGCGTGTCATGAAAGGACAACAGATGACTATCAACTAGCATGCACATTGTACATCATAACGTCTATATCAACAGGTATTAATAGTCTGAATTCATTATTCAAAAAGATACACAAAACTAGGATTGCAGGTATACAAGCCATTATCAAAGCCAATATTTTTGAATATCAGAGTTGCGATCACTTTCTTTCTATCACTTTCCAGAGGCTCGCTTTCTTCTGAAAATCTTTACTTATTGGAATCCTCAAAGATGAAGCACAGTAATGCTCCAGTCGATATGGTGCAGATCTATATGGGGCATAATTACATTCATGTGACATAAAAGCTATGTTTAAGGCTGGTCTCAGAAACTGATCTCAATTTGCAAGAATAAATAATAACCAGTTTTGGAAATTAAAAATGCTTGAGGCAAATACGACACAAAAATTGCTCCAAACATTCAAGTAAAGGGGGCCAAAATGCTCCAATTGAACTAAACAAGTATGGCTGTTGCAACAAATATAAGGTGAAATATGAACATGTATAAATAAATGCCAGATTCCATTACATTTGCATCTGTGCTGTTTTAGATTCAGCATTTTATTTGTTTGTTAGTTTGTATATAAATTATTTAAGATTAATAATGGCCAATCGTGATGACCAGAAATCAGGAATTACATTTTCTGCAAAAATCCTTTATTATTATTATTATTATTATTATTATTATTATTATTATTATTATTATTATTATACTTTTTTTGCAGGGTAACCTCACTTAAGTTAAAACATCACTTTCACAGGAGTGCCCTGGCCAAAACGGACAGCTGTACAATCAGTTCAAAACAGATTTACATTAAAATAAATAAATAAATAAATAAATAAATAAATAAATAAAAGCACACACACTAAAACAGCATAATGGTTTAAAATATTCCTGAGACACCAGATTTTGTATTTTAACATTGATTAAAGAATCAAGCATATGAAGCAGTATACACAAAGCCATTTTACCCAGTTCACTTTGAGCAAAGGAAGCAAAAATATTACAATTTTGAGAATGAAGGGATTATAAAAAATAATAAATAAATCTGAGCTTCCTTTCATAAGAGCATCTTAAGTAAAACGAAAACAGTCAATCCCAATTCAGCATCCTGAAACTCAACTGATCTGTTAAAAAAAAAAAAAAGCACATGATGATTATAAAAAAAACAAAACAGCAAACAAAAAAAAAAAACACTATTGTGTGCTCCTTGCAGGGACACAAGAGTCAAATCAACTTGGGCTTTATTTGGTAGCAATGGATGTTTTCTAATTTTAATTTAATTTAATTTATCTTTTTTCTATAGCACTTTTAACATTGTAGACTGTATGAAATTATCTTAACTTAGATGAAGAAAAGAGAATAATGTTTTTTTTTTTGGAATTTTGGAACATTAAAGCAAGTCAGGTAGATGAGATAGTAGTGGCAGATTACTGTTAAAAATAATAGCATTTCACTGATCTTATACATTGTAAAAAGGATTACATACTGTGATAATGTTCTTCTGAGATGAAGGAAGAATTTGGCGATTCAGATAAGCAAAGAGTCTTATTTTTGCTTGGCATACACATTAACACTCTGGATTTGTGTGCATGGTTTCTCCTCTCTCGCCATTAAAAAGGCATCTCTCCGACCCAATAACTGAGAAGAAATAGGTGTTACTTATGACTTCTGATTGATCTACGTACCAGCCGCTGGTCTCCCAACCCACTTTCCACCATTGTGGGGCATTCGACCACGCCTTCCCACCACACACACAATTCACACGTTGTCCCAATACAAATCAATTAAGTTAGCGTAAGAAATGTACGTATATTGACCATAAAACAATTACATTTCCCGAAAATATTTTTTAATCTAAATGAATCTGTACAATAAGTTTGAACACAGAGCAAAAATATTTTTGAGTGTATTATCAGGACAGGTGTGGTTATTAATGTTATTGCTTAAATATTTAAAAGTATAATGATTATATTTTACATATGTAACTTCACACATATTTGTAATGATTAAAAAAATGGAACATATTACCTTCTGGGAGATGGTTGAGGAGCTTGATGTGCAAATCAAATCGATACTGAATTTTTTTTTGTGCAGATTTGATGTTAAGTTACTTTAAAAATGACCAGCTAGTGAAGTGCTATGCAGGCAAACCTCACTTCTCTGACCTCAATAGGTGCTCTAGTGACAGAGGCTAGAGGCCATAAACCTTGTTAGAGCAAATGACTCTCATGCTAAGAATTGCTGGTTCGATCCCAGCTCAGACCAGGTTGGGTGCAGTTGAACCAGTGGATTACACATGGGGGCTCACTCATCCGGGATGGGAGTGAGGTTTAAGGGGGTGTGGGTAATGGAGGCCAGCTAACAAAGTGCTATGCAGGTAAACCTCACTCATCTGACATCAAAAAGTCCTCTATAGTGAGAGACGCTAGAGGCCATGGTCCTTGTTAGAGCAACTTACTCCCATGCAAAGAAGTGACAGTTTGATCCCAGACCAGGTTGGGTGCAGTAGGACCGGTGGATTACACACGGGGAGTCGTCCAGGATGGGAGTGAGGTTGAGGGTAATGGAGGCCAGCTAACAAAGTGCTATGCAGGTAAACCTCACTCCTCTGACCTCTATAGTTGCTCTAGCAAAAGATGCTAGAGGCCATGGTCTTTAGCCTCCTTGTTAGAGCAACTGACTGCCATGCAAAGAACTGCTGGTTCGATCCCAGCTCAGACCGGGTTGAGTGCAGTAGGACCGGTGAGTTCCAAAAAAAAAAAAATAATAATAATAAAAAAAGGGTGTTTGCTTATTTTTTGCAATTTGGTATATTTAATTTACTGTGTTGTAATGTATTGCTTGGACATGTCAGAAGTAAGTCATAGAAAAAAATCTAAGAAACGGCACAACAAAGTGAATCAACACACAATACTGTAGGTAAAATGAATGAATAAATAAAGTGTAACACTGACTTGGTGTCTACATGTTTTAAATTTATGCTTACTGACTGTCGTCTTTCCCAAAAACGATCAAAGAAAGCATGTTATTGAAGAAGGAAAGATATAATCCACCACTGCACACCATTTTTATTTTTTAATTAAAACATGCACAGAAATCAAAATCAGTCAAAGAATAGGCTTATATTCTCGGGAGCGTTTAGCTGTCTTAAGCTCCTTCAAGTTGGAGAGATCTTCCTTCTGTTGGCAGATGGCCACTGTTGTTTTCGACTTTTCCGGCAATATATCCCACCCCTCCTTTCTTCCTGAGGATCAAATCAGCCATGTAAAGGAGGGGAAAAGAAATGTTTATGTTGTTGATTTAATTGTCATGCTAATTTGGGTGATTGAAGTGATTAAATATTTTGCGACGAGGCTTTGAAAGGAAGCATGCAGTTACCAAGGAGACCCTCACATTCAAACACTGTCTTGTCAGTCACAATAAAACTCCATCTCCAACCCGAAGAGAAAGGTCTTCATTCTCTCAAAGCCTACGAGGATTTACCAACTGCTTATGAGTAGGAGGATGTGCTGGGTGTATTCGCATTTTATGGAGATGAACAATTCTACATGCTTTAAGGGCTGTATAGTGCAACAAAAATTAATTTATCCTTTGCCTCTGGGCTAGAGCTTTGCTTAGGTCGAGCACAATCACTTCAAAATATTGATAGACAGATTCGAACAGAACTGCTAGTAAGTCTTTGTGCTCACATGCATCTACCATGTGAGATATCTGTCAACTATTCCAGTTTTTAGCCCAATATTTTAATATAGTCAGCGACTTTTATGATGTGAATAGTTAAAAAAAAGTGCCGCTTCTTGAAAGTAACTTTGTGTTTTTGAACCCAAGCTTCATTCGGAGATCCTAGCAGAGATTTGTGAAGGCCAGCCAAGGTTTTATCCTCTTGTGTAAGATAATTGCAACTTAATTGTGATGTGTTTGCCATGACAGACGCGGGTGTGAAAGAGGATCCAAGGGCAGGGCGAGAGATTGAGCCCTGACTGAGCGTCATGGGGCACCCTGGGGTGGGCGTAATGGTCTGCTCTTATTTGTGTCTCCTACAGCAATGACAGAGTTCACCCTGACCACTGACTTGCAAGCACACGCTGCTGTTGTCCTCCAGTACAAAGACTTTCAGGAAACCAAGGTAACACTGCATAACCAGTGGGACACTGTTCCAATATATCAGTTCAGCCTGTGTTATTTTAAAGTGTTCCAACTAAGAGGAATAAAGAAATGTCTTTTTTTTTTTTTAGCTAATGTTGACAGTCAGCTATTAAGAATTTTAGATTGCCTCAAAATTTTAATTATGTCATTGTTTACTCAAGTTGTTCCAAACTTGTAGGACTTCAACAGACTCATGCATTTGCTTTTTTTTATATAAATAGATGGATGGATGGATGGATGGATGGATGGATGGATGGATGGATGGATGGATGGATGGATGGATAGATAGATAGATAGATAGATAGATAGATAGATAGATAGATAGATAGATAGATAGATAGATAGATAGATAGATAGGATAGGAATCTATGTTGAATTAAGTTGTGAGCCTCAACTTGTTCAGGAAAATAAATACATAAGCAAGTAATTAAAATAAGTAAGCAAGTAAGAAATTAAGTAACATCACACAATAATAATAATAATCCTACTGAATGCCTGTGCCTGAATCACAGCCTTGAGTGTGATATTGTGTTTATACAACAGTTTGACATTTGAAGTGTGTAAATAAATAAGAAACAAACACTGGGGTTACTTCCTCAAGTCAAATCACAAAGTTGACAGTAAGTTGCTGTGTGAAAAAACAAAGTTTGCAGTCAGTGACTATTGTTTACTTAGGGACAGATAATAAAGACTAAAGATTGACTGTTTGGTATACCCAATACAAGTTATATGGCATGTTTAACTATTACAGACACAAGCATTGAAGTCAGCAGTAGATTCCAGAATTAGTGTCCAAGGTAATGCAGCTCACTTTAGTGTTACACTGCTACTGAGTTTGGTCCCTCATTGAGACATTCGTTGCATGCCATTTTAGAGTGATACAAAAAAAAAGAAAATCCCTTTTCAGCCAATCAGATTTGAGAACCAGAAATTGTTGTGATTACTGTTGGCTCCCTTTTTGATTTGGGTGTTTGATTACTGTTTTATTGCAGTGTGCACGTTTCCACTTTTTTTGTTATGTAAAGTATGTAAAAATGTGTGGCGAGGGTTGCAGGGCCGAGAGCCATGGGAACAAAACGAGGCCGACGCTTGAGTGGTGCACACCGAGTCCCACGGAGGAGCTCTGGATTATAAGAGGAGGAGTGATGACAGAGGAGGACGAGAGAGGTCCAGGCCTGGAGACGTTTATGTTGTGTTTTTGGTTTCAGTTTTTACGGCAGTCTTCGTGAGGTGCTGTCATCTGTTTGTTTTAATTTTTTCATTATTAAATCATTTAAAAGTTCATTGGTTCTCCACCTCCTTCTTCCCAATGCTCAGGTGGCCATCTAACTTTATTAAAGAACACATTTACAGTAACACAACGTGTGTACGTGGTTTGCATTTGAACATACATTTATATTAACATACCTGTAATGTGTTAAAACACATCCTATTTTATTGTTATTTTCTGGCACATGTTCATGAAATCATAAACCCTTCAGATTACATGTATTCAAGATGCGCATACACCCGCAGCAAAGGGGTGTGGCCAGAGGTGCTGTAATGTCATAGCATAGAAAGCCTTCCAAATGCTCTTTCCACAGAGCTTCGTCTGTTTCTCTATTTGGGATTCCAAAGGACACGGCACCAAGAGAGAGATGTTTACAATTTAATTTTAATTATGTTCCAGAACTATGAAATAAAAAAAAGATATACCTCTAGCAATTGATAAAGGAAAGCTTCCAGAATCTCTCCCACTTCAGTGCTGGATTCAGCTCAAATAGAAGAAGCTGTGGATTGTGAGCCACAACCTGTAAGTAATTTTACTTGTTAAAATTGATCTATTACATAGTTTCTAGCATTAACAGTATGTTGTAGCAATGACATAAACAAGGATGTTAACAACAGGAGATGCTTTTTGGCAATGTTAACAATTTAGCTACAAATTCATATTTATCCGTCAAACCGCAGTAAACACCCACAATCTTCACCAGCACTGCAGTGTCTCTCTATAAGGCCGCTGTCCCTGCAGTCTACATCTCAAATAACAAACTCGCAATTAAATATTACTCATACATGCTTATAACCCGAATATATGTGAAAGACACTTGTCAGATTTTATTTTAGAGAGCAGGCATGAGGTTCAGCTGTGTCCTCTTCATTTTTTGTCTGATTCAGGCTCACACTGACTTAGCTGACTGACAGTATTTACACAATGACAAAGCGAGTGCTAGTAGAGGAGTGACGCTTCCTGGTGACGTGGAGCCGATCCATGAATCACAGCACATTATGTTAGCTCACCAATCAGAGCCTTTTGAGGGTGGGCCTTTCAGATGAACTAGAAAATGTGACAGTCGTTTTCATGTTAGCTGAGTAGCTGAATAATCAAAGATATATGAAAAAATAACAAGTTTTTTTTACAAATGAAGCATGAGCATACATTGCTTTGCACCTCATGAACACAACCAAGCCTTAAAACTACACTTTGGACCACCCCTTTAAGATTTTAAGCTTGATTTGGGGCTAAAATACAGCCGTTTTTGGGGAACAGTTGTATAATAACTAAAAGTGTGGGATATCTCTGTGTGTGTACCTTGTATTCCTTATGTTGTGGGGACCAAATGTCTTTTTACTTGTCACAACTTTTTACCTCATAGTGACATTTCATTGGTCTCCATGGTGAAAATGGTTAATAATAGTTCATAAATCACACAGAATGAAGTATTTTGTCAACGTAAAACTGCAAATTGTTTCCTGTGAGGATTGGTTTTAGTGGTAGGAGTGGGGAATATACAGTCTATACAGTATAAAAATCATTAAACCTATGATAAGTGTGCATAAAGATAGCTGCACAAGTGTGTGTGTGTGTGTGTGTGTGTGTGTGTGTGTGTGTGTGTGTGCGTGTGTGTGTCTTCCAAAGATGAGCAAAGCATGATATGAGAATTAGTGGATGATGGCAAAACTACATTTTTGGCTAACCTATTTTAAAAGTCATACCCCTGAGAAATTAAACAAGTGCATGACCCTAAGAATCACAAGGTGCAGCTTTTGTCAACTCTTGCAAACACAGAAAAAAAACAGTGTCTTGCCATGTCCCTTACCAAAAGCAAGAACCCGTCCGAATGTGCCAGATTTCCGGTGAATATTACTCTTGTTCTGTCAGCCACGTTGGAAGCAGCGAGAGACAGGGTCCTTAAAAACATCTTTCTCTCACATGGACACGAAGCACAATTATCTCTGCGCCCGGCTCAGCCAAGATCTAGCAGTCACATTGAGTGGGAGTGTCAGGCGGTGGGCGACGTGCCACCGGAAGGTCAGAGAGCCCATCTTGAAGCCAGATATCTCTATAGATGCTGCGTGTGCTTTTCAGCATGGCTAGAACAAGAGATTCCTGACCATCTGCCTTAGCGAGGGATACATCGGTTTCCTGCTAAGGTGCCAAAATCTGTCATACCGGCACAGACTCGCAGCAGCTGTTGCATAAACTTGCCATTTTCTTACGTTATAGGAGAGCCATACTATATTATGACATGAAGTGACATTAATGTAAAAGAGATGTAAAGGCAAAAAAGGTGTTTAACACCTAATTCACACAAATCAACAATCGCATTGCTCTCTTTGAAATCTACAAAGCTGTCTACACCAAACAAAGTGAGATGTTGTATGCCACTGTAGGTGTAGACAGGTTTGTTGATGATGGAGGGAGACTGGGAGTGATGTAGGTTTGTGGCTTGGTGATATTTACAGTACTGGTTGAGCTTTTGGTTTAATGGGTTAAAGAAGGCTAATTGTTTTTATCAGATTTTTTGTTTTAATAAGACAACAACAAGCATTCATGGTAGGATGTGCACAAACTACAAAGATATCTATGAACTATATCACTTTTTTCTTGTGAATAGTGCAATTTATTATTATAATTCGAATATTCTTGTATTTTTCTTTCAAAATACAATTCACTGCTGTTTAAAGGTTTGGGAAATGACTACCTTTTATCAGAGAGTATATCTTTTATTATTTGAAAATAATCAAATAGAATGTTAGAGGTGGGCCATTTTAGCTTCAACATGCTGCGTTAACGCGAGACTCTTATCGGGCGATTAAAAAAAAAAACTGAATCGCCGTTTATCTATTCTTAAAGTTGAGTTGGGAGCTGGGTCTATTCTAGGCAAGCTAAGATGACTTTCACCTTTTCACCTGGCTGATTTGTACTGTAGGTGGCGAGAACGAGAATTCGAACCTGTGTGTATTCCTGTGAAATTACCACATCAAACGTGATTTGCTAACATGGATGCAGTTCACTAGAGTGAATCTGATTAATTTTAGCTACACATCTAACTATCAGGCACCTGTAGAGTTTATGTGTTTGAGTAACACATATACAAATAAAATGGACCGGGTGCTTTTTAAAATGAATGACGATGAACGAAGGTCAAATTGGTGAGCCGCCTGACAAAAAAGTGCCCTTCTGAATCAAATCAGCAGGACCCTTCTGGATCTTTCACTTACTTCGAAGACACTACTGACTATGTTTACATTGACATCTGTAATCTACTTATTTGCCTTAATAGACAATAATATAGTTAAGGTGTTTACATGATGTGCTTTCATGTAAAAGTTTCCTGTAATTTTGGGTGACTTTAACTGCAGTTTCACCTTCACTCTTGAACATTTTCAGTCATGTCCCTGTGACAAACTGGGGTATTAGACGCAAATAAGGAGTAAGGACTGGTGAGAGTGTTATGGAATTTAATAACGCACGTGATGTGTGAAATAACATTTCACAATGTGTGTGTGTGTGCGGTCTTTTACTGACAGCCGCGTGTGCGGATCTTGTCGGAAAATATGGCGAAAAGTCCTACATGACGGTAATAGTTTGATTGCTGTGTTTACTTCAATAATGCCACTAATATATGCATACTTCTCGTCTTAATTCCTTTTCTGTTTAGTTTAGTTAAGACTTTGGAAGTCGAATGAAGTCGGATTAAGGTAATCAAAAATTCATGTTTACTGAATAAACAGTTAGTTAACGCAAGAACATCTTATTGAACATCCTTTATTTTCATCACCAATTATCGTAGTAGAACACAGTTTCTCAAGCAGTTTGGGATGCATTTTGGAAACAGGAGATGAGCCCCTGGTCTAATGCGCCACCTGGCTTGAAAAACTTGTTCTCAAAGACTTATATTTAGTCATTATTTGGGTAGCACACATATTCTGAATGCCTTTATAAGCCATTATACATACATACATACTATATATATATATATTTGAATGTGTTCAAAACGGCATATCAGTTCAGTTTTCAGTCCAGTTTCCTTTATTTTGTAATTCAAAACATCATATGTAACATATGTAATGCAGAATGAAATTATGTTACATCGACACCCAGCATAAACATAAAAAGAAAGCAGCAGAAAAACACACAAAAAAAATAATAAATACGCTTTTGTAATTGAAAATTTAAATGTTTTTAGGTAGCAAAAATATTTCAAGTTCACTTGCGTAGCTAATAATAATAATAATAACAATAATAATAATAATAATAATAATAGATAATTAAATTATTTAATTACTTTTTTATGTGTCGGCTTGAATGTTACAATTTTATTTTAGTTAGTTTTCTCTTTTTAAAATGAAAAAGTTATTAGCTCTGTAGTACATCTCTTAGAGGGAGTACTCTGTGCTGAATGGTTTTTGCAAACGTCAGTCACAACCATTTACATTACTCACTTGTTCATAATCAGTTGACAGATTTTAATAAACAAAACCAACCTACCACATGTGCCAAAAACAAATACAACTTGGTCGGGAACAAATTAAGCAAACTTGTAAATATTGTAGCGGTTACCAAGCCATATAATAATTTCCCTCTGATCTTTAAAAGACGCTTCATCATTCATTGGGGATGCTAAGCTAACAGTTATTGCGAGAGTTGGATATATTATTATCTCTTGGGATTTTCCAGCTCTGCACAGAAACATACCTGCATACCAAGTCCATCTGTTGCAGTGTCCCAATGGACCTGACACAGGGCAGTGCTTCAGTGCTATGATTTCAAAATGGATGCTGAATTTCTAGAATTAAATGTTGCCTCTGTTTTGATGCATGGTGTGGTGCAAAGTGGGTTATACCCCTTGGTAGGAGAATGTCATCATAATTTTCAATGCAATAGTTTAGTGACATACCGGTAATGTTGGGAATTTTGCATTTGCATTTGGTTTACATCTTATACAAAAGCAACTCAGACTGCACTCTAACAATGCATTTTTACTATGATACATACTGTAATTGTGTGAAACTCAAATCTTGACTACTCAAAAGTCGCTACTGCTACTATTTTAGTTACAGGAATATAATAAGTATTAAGTGTTTTTTATTTTATTTAATATTTTTCACATGCCCCAGTAAAAGTGAATTGAACACCATACTGTCAGTGGGCACCGTCTATCGAATGAGACGATAAACTAAGGTCCTGCCTCTCTGTGGTCATTAAAAATCCCATGGCCCTTCTTGTAAAGAATAGGGGTGTAACCCCAGTGTCCTGGCCAAATTCCCTTCATCGGCCCTTACCCATCATGGTCATCCCTATCCACAAAATTGGCTCTATCACTGTCTCTCCACTCCACCTATAGCTGGTGTGTGGTGAGCGCACTGGCGCCATTCTCCTATGACTGCTGTCGTATCTTCCAAGTGGATGCTGCACACTGGTGGTGATGTGGAGAGACCCCCCTCATGATTGTGAAACACTTTAGTTGTATGGCCATGCACAATAAATGTGCTATATAAATACACATACATTACATTACATCCATTTACAGTATGGACATGTAGCTGGATATTTTATCAGATTACAAACAATAATGGATCAGTTTGATCTGCTTCTCAGCTAATCTGACTAACTTATTGAACTCATTTATGTGTCTTTTGAAATTACAACACAACAATCCGCAACAAGCTCTTAAAAAGAACAACTCACAGAGTGAAATTTTGAATTATTTTGGATTCTTACTTGACAAGATTAAAAAAAAAAACCCAATAGATGAAAAACCCAAAAGAGCAACAGGAAACACTGAAACAAATTTGACCCCTTCATATAGCCTAATTATCTCCTTTTGCAACAGATTTTGTTTGGTATAATTTGTATCTTTATTTTAATATGTTTTTTGTTGGTCAGGTATCTACAAAATAAACAAAAATAACTAATGCATTTTAGGCGAAGTGATGTGCAAATATTTTTTTCAATAACAAGGGAATTGTGAATTTTATTCAAGGAGGCCTATTGTAACATATAAAATATAGCATTTCTGACAATTTTCTTTATTTCATAGATTTGAGTTATGAATTACAGTATCGCAATATGACTTGGTATCATAGTACTTTAGCTGGTATAATATCGTAATGTTAATTAATGGTATCGCAACAACACTACTATAAAGTGTGTATTGAAAACAAACAAATGCATGGTTTGACTGATGTTTAGACTGTGTGAATAATGGGAGTTGATAGCATGTTCACCTTGGATGAGGTAATGTTCTCAACGCATTATAATTCTGTGATAGTAATATTGTAAGGTAAGGGGTTACTTTTAAATGACAGTAACAAGAAATCTGTATTGTATTACAGGTGGACAGTAACTTGCACAACACTATGTTTTCATCCAAAGCCCATGTTGGCCTTCTTTTCTTATAGAATACATTACTTATGCCTCAGAATATGAAGATGAAGGCACAGTGGAAGGCATTAAGGGATTTTAGAATGACCAAAACAACATGTCAGATATTTTACAGTAGTCAGTCTTGTAATGTAATGTATGTGTATTTATATAGTGCATTTATCATGTAAGACCATACACCCAAAGCGCTTCACAATCATGAGAGGGGGGCTCTCCACACCACCACAAGTGTGCAGCATCCACTTGGATGATGCGACGGCAGCCACAGGCGCTCACCACACACCAGCTATAGGTGGAGTGGAGAGACAGTGATAGAGCCAATTCGGTGAATGGGGTTGATTGGGAGGCCATGATGGGTAGATATTACTCTGTACTCTTTACAAAAAGTGCCATGGGATTTTTTATGACCATAGAGAGTCAGGATCTCAGTTTAACATCTCATCTGAAAGATGGCGCTCACTGACAGTATAGTGTCCCCTTCACTATATTGGGGCATTAGGTCTCGCATAGACCGCAGGTTGAGCAGCCCCTGCTAACACCACTTCCAACAGCAACCTAGTATTCCTATGTAGTCTCCCATCCAGGTACTGTCCAGGCTCAGCCCTGCTTAAGTTCAGTGAGTAACTGGTCCTGGGCAGCAGGGTGATATGGCTGTGGCCATGGTCTTGTGGTTTGTCATCCCATCATAGCTGTTTTTGTTATCACATGAATTGATAAAACAAAATCTCCTGACTTTTTGGATGCACATGTTGGAATTAATTCAGTAAATGTGTTACCATTGGAGTTTACACACACTTATTTTATCTACTACAACTAAGTAGATACACTTTTTATCTACTTAGTTGTGTGTGTACTTTTTAGGCACATTTTTAAAATGTATTCACATCTAGGCCTTTCCATTAAGCATTCCAAAATGTGCATAAAATCGGTGGATGGAAACATAGCTACTAAAAACAATCCCATCATTTTACCATAATATTGTTCCAATACCTTTTTGTGAGCCACCATTTATATACAGAACAAAAAAAAAGTCTCAATACACCTTCCAATGCCATCAATCTACCATGGTACACCCACAATACCTCTTCTCCAGCATATCATAATTAAAAAGAAACTCCCAATACACCTTGATTTCCTTTTCTCCTTGGCTACTTAAATTCACAGACTCCCCTGTGAGCTTCTTTGCCGTTCACTACGAGACAGACTGTAAAGCCAGCCTGAATAGCTGATTACACATTTTGAAGACAGCGGTGATGATGATTACTGTACAAGCACTCCTTAGGAGACCCGTCCCACGTGTGCATGTGGCAGAGAGCGTGTTTCTCCCCTGCCACTTCCCAGAAGCCTCTTCCAGGTGGGCTTTGACAGGACCCCTATGATTCGGGCGACTGGGGCGTGTACCCAAATGACACCAGCGACTCTCCCTCTCCCTGTTCCCTGCCGGCTCGGGACAGACTCTTCATTGTGTGCCTGGTGAGATTTGACACGCACCTCTTTGAGACCCCTGGTCCCCCAGAGACAGCGGCACAGCAGATAATACATACATCTCAATTTGCTCTCTGCTAATAACACAGGCGTCCTTTTAACTCCTGAGAGACGTGTTGATAAGCGCCAGGGTTCAGCCGAGTGCGGCCAGGCGGGGAGCAGTTAAGAGCAGGGTAGCAGTACAGATGGGCTGAACTTCTTCATACTGCTTATTTCTTCATGCAAGAGTCAAGATGAGAGAGAGAGAGAGAGAGAGAGAGAGAGAGAGAGAGAGATAAAGAGATAAAGAGCAAGAATGTGTCTTGGCCTAGTTTTAGTGTGGATGATATCTTAAATAATTAGGTAATTTAGTTGTATTAACAACCAGCTGTATGTGCTGCACTGTGTTGTCTGAGAGTTGGTAATGTAGCTACAGTAGTGCACTTGTCGATACGACACAGACATATGTCCTGTGGAAAGGAACAATCCAAAGCACAGATCAATTTAAGGGCTTATAAATGAATAAACACATTTTTTGAATAACTTTTTTTTTGTAAACTAAATGGTATCCAACCATTCTTAGAATCTTGTAATTTCTTTCATTAAGCCTGATCTCATAAAAAAAGTAAATATTTTTTAACGTTTTGACAGTTTAGTGGCTAATTTAAATGAATTCATAGAGTTCTGTTATACAAAATCCATGATTTTTAAAAGGGAACTTGGCACCAAACCCCACCCCTAAACCCAATCGTCATTGGGGGATAAGCAAACTGTACTAAGTTGTACAAATAAGACCATAAAAATTCATACGAATTGAAATTCATAAGCTTGGTATTACTATTGGCCCATTTTCACTAAGTGATACAGTACAGGTCGGTACGCGTCACCTTTATCAGGCTTGCGTTTCCACTGCCAAAAGGGTACTAATTGGCGCGGTGTATGTCAGAAAGTTACAGTCGACGTCATTATTGCTCGAGGAAATGTCAAAGTAAAGCTCTGCGGGTCATTCATATGTCATACGAGAAGCACTTCTCACAAAACAGATGCTTTATACACATTTTTAACATTACTATGAAGATAATTAAATAATAGCTGCAGATCAATGATGCAAATGGTGCATAATAGCCTACTGTAATGTCTGCAATTATATAAAATAAATAAATAATTTGCAACATATATGAACACATACAGAACTTTACAGTCTCTGATATGTTACCAATTACAGAAAAACTACACACAGCATACATTTAGTCCTTTTTGGGGGTTCAAAAACAACACGCAACATACAGTATAGCCCGGTCAGTGCAAACCTCTCATCTGTATCTTTAATCTTCACCAGCACAAGTAGCCTCTGATAGAGTGTAATTTTGTCATTCCTGAGTTCATAATAGTCCAAAAGGTGAAGATTATAGTTAAATATGACAGTTTGTTCATGGTTTAGGTTGCTTAAAGGATCATTTGCTGCTTTATTTTTTCGGACTTCTCCTTTGTTTTTTCACGCGTCACTCTCGTGTTTGTCCATTTCTGAAAGGTTTGGATGTCAGAAGCACTTCAATTATCATGCGCATGTTATTATTATGAGCTCAAGAAGTTTGTTATTTCAAATATAGACGTGCACACGAGCTTTCTTGAAGAAGTGAAACCTCTTGCGCTTTAGATGGCCTTGTAAACAAAAACAGGGCACAGGATAGATTCTGCTCTTCTTCTTGGGTTTGTGGCCAATTCATCAAGATGACGACAAGGTTAATTTAAGCTTGGGTTAACCATGGCTCGTTATTAAATGTATATATTATTATGGTGTAATGTCTCGGCTGAGTATTTAAAAATGGCGGTTCCTTTGTTTTTATACTCCTGGCTTGTGCACGAGCTATAGTGACATAATCTCTGTAAACCAATAGCGTTCAGCTGCTCATGTAGCTCTGCTTTTTAGTACCCCTTTGTTGTGCTAGGTACCCAAGGGTACCCAAAAGTAGTAGTGTCTGGTTCGCTTTTTGGTACCTTTTGACAGTGGAAACAGCCATAACACTGTACCGTACTGTAGTAATTAGTGGAAATGGGCCATATATAGTGTGATGCTACTTTAGAGCTACATGAACGCATTTTTTAATATTTTAATATATTTTATTATTATTTTATTTTTGAGGTTATGCTGTTAAAAAATAAAACTGTAGGGGACAAGGGAGTAAAAAAAGAAAGAAAAAGTGAAATTGTGAAAGCTCATTGTGAAGTTTATGCGGTTTTAAATTTTTGTCTATAATGGTAAAAAAATAAATAAATAAAATTTAGACACCATTGTTAAAACAACCGAACATGTTAAACACTGCTATAATAACATTAAAAGTGCCAAATAATGTTTCTAGTAATTAGGTTATTATAAAAGTTTATAGATTTATGTATTGATGTAAACAGACACTTTATTAAAATATTTTAATTAATTAATACAACGATAAATAAATATATAAATTCATAAAATTAACATAAACATTATTGTTTACAAAAGCACTTTAATTTAAGATCAGTATGTTAAGTAATCTGCATTTTGCTTGTAATATCCTTTAATCGGTAGATTTACAATGCAAAGTTGAAATTTGGTCTCATAAATTGTCAAGATCAAATGACCAGGGACCTTGTTCTTATTCTTTTGTCAGTGAATGAAACAAATTTGGACTTGAAATTATTATTATCATAATGGTGTGGATTAACACCAATTAGCTGTTCACTTAGTCGTAATTGGTGAAACAGTTTATTTAATTATTTAATAATGATTTATTCATTTTTAATAAATAAAGAGAAACTAAACAACTAAAGGAAAATGCTTCAATGAAACATTTCCTAAATACAACCAACATTTATCTAAAAAACGCATTTGCATGACTAAACTTGGTCTGTGAAACTGAGATGCACCATCCCTATTTGCTTTAAACTTAAAATTGCATTGAAGTTAGCCTTGCCATTAAAATAAATAAATAAATAAATAATTACTTTATTTATATGTTTGTTTGTTTTATTTTATTTTAAAATGAACAATATTAATATAACTCATGGATTTTTAGTTCTATTCAGTGAATGTGTTTTCTTGGGTGGTTGAGAGTACGGTGGCCGAGAGAGCTTAACGTGCTGCAATTCACGAGTTCACACTTGCAACAGTTTCAGAATAAAGCGTATTTGGCGTGCTGTCCGGGGAGAGGGCTCTGAGCTCGGGGAAGACACCCAAACTCGAGTCATTCCTCTTATCAGGAAACAAAGAGGAATAGGGATTCGAGCGAAGTATCTAGCCCGGCCCCAGAACGCTCCCCCCGGGATAGTAATGCTTAAGAGGTGAGGTGACGGGGTGGTGGAGGGATGCTAAAGTCGTAAGATGCTGCAGGTAAGACAGCTTTGGTATATATAGGGGTTTGGTCAAGAACTGATTGGATAATAGAATAATTGTCAATGACGTATTTGATACTGAAACTTCTGCGCGTGCTCCTCCCGAAATTTGTTTATCAAACATCACTTCACGAGTTCACACTTGCAACAGTTTCAGAATAAAGCGTATTTGGCGTGCTGTCCGGGGAGAGGGCTCTGAGCTCGGGGAAGACACCCAAACTCGAGTCATTCCTCTTATCAGGAAACAAAGAGGAATAGGGATTCGAGCGAAGTATCTAGCCCGGCCCCAGAACGCTCCCCAAAAATTGCTTATTTTGTTACAGGACAGCAGCCAGACAAGTGGGTGAGCCCCCCAAAATTTGCTGATCTTTAAAATTTGGAGGGGTGCTGTTAAGCTGATGGTTGTGCTTTGCAAGGTGTGTGTCTCGGGAGGAGGCAGTAACTGTATTGATGGTGATGCGTTAAGTGTCTCCAGCAGGAGTCGTCGCTCCCACGGGAGACGGGCGTCTCCCATAGGAGCGGTCACTGCGCTGGTAGTGGTGGTAAGGTGTACTTCTCCCATGTGAGCTGTCACTGCACTTGCAGTGGTGCATAATTAAGGTGTACGTCTCCCGAGGGAGCTGTCACTGCGCTTGCAGTGGTGCATGATAAGGTGTACGTCTCCCATGGGAGCTGTCACTGCGCTTGCAGTGGTGCATAATTATAAGGTGTACGTCTCCCGTAGGAGCTGTCACTGCGCTTGCAGTGGTGCATAATGAGGTGTACGTCTCCCATGGGAGCGGTCACTGCACTTGCAGTGGTGCAAAATTTTGTAAAGGTGTACGTCTCCCGTAGGAGCGGTCACTGCACTAGCAGTGGTGCATGATAATGAGGTGTACGTCTCCCGTGGGAGCTGTCACTGCACTTGCAGTGGTGCGTAATTATAAAGTGTACGTCTCCCGTAGGAGCGGTCACTGCGCTTGCAGTGGTGCATAATGAGGTGTACGTCTCCCATGGGAGCGGTCACTGCACTTGCAGTGGTGCATAATTTATAAAGGTGTACGTCTCCCGTAGGAGCGGTCACTGCGCTTGCAGTGGTGCATAATGAGGTGTACGTCTCCCATGGGAGCGGTCACTGCACATACAGTGGTGCATAATATATAAAGGTGTACGTCTCCCGTAGGAGCGGTCACTGTACTAGCAGTGGTGCATAATAATGAGGTGTGTGTCTCCCGAGGGAGCGGTCACTGCACTTGCAGTGGTGCATAAGATGTATGTCTCCCGTGGGAGCTGTCACCGCACTTGCGGTGGTGCATGATTATAAAGGTGTACGTCTCCCGTAGGAGCGGTCACCGCGCTAGCGGTGGTGCATAAAAAGGTGTACGTCTCCCGTGGGAGCAGTCTCTGCGCTTGCAGTGGTGCATAATAATGAGGTGTGCATCTCCTGTTGGAACGGTTATGTAGATGCTGTATTAGCGTTATTAAAATATATTATGCAAAGTATATTTCGAAGGAAGTGTCGTGTCAATGAAGGAATGTGTTTTGAATAAGGGTTTGATGGGCTTTTCTAATGTGAGAGCGGTCGGCTCGAATGTAGCACTTAAAGGCCTGTGAGGACCAGCGTCCGAGTGTTTGGATCTGCTGCTCTGATAGACCATTTTGTGCTGCAGTGGTGGCTGCGCCTATTCTGAAGGAATGGCTGGAGAAATTGTCAGCTGGAAAGCCCGACTTAATTAGGACGCATTTAAGATGCTTCTGGAACCAGAAACGAGTGACTGGGCGATTGCTATCGTCTGTAAAAAGGGGGTCTGAAAGGGAAGTGGCTTGTGATCTCCTGATATGTGAAAATGCTAGCAGTGTTTGGTATGGATGGATAGGTGATTGAAGGTTGAAAATGTAAATGTAATGGCCTCTTTTTGCTTGATCAGTTTTGCTTTGTTTAATGAGGAAAGAAATGGTTTCGTTATCCAGCGTTACTAGATCGGATATGGTGGGATGAATGTTTGGGTTGAACCCTGATGTAATGGTGAGTTCTGAACACCTTAAAAATCCGAAGAAGGCTAAAATAAACATGGCGTCGAGAGTACGTGCTGTGTGGATTGATTCGTATCCTTTGCGAAGAGTGGATATGCATTTAGTGAGTGTTTTTAGTGTTATGGGTTGTCGGGTGTCATGACGTGTGGGGTGGGTTCTCTGTATGCCTTTCAAGAGAAGAGTTGTTTGCGAATTAGCTATGTGAGGTGCAGGGGAGCCGTAAATTAGTTTGTGGAAAAATTGAATTCCACTCAAATAGCCTTTAATGGAATTGATCTGGAGTTTTTTGATAATTGTGAGGTAGGATATGTAAGATGAAATGGAAAGTAGAGAAAAATCTGGAAACAGTATGTTATAACATGCATGGAATGTTTTAAAGCTTTTCCATGCTGTTAAATATGACTGCAGGGTTCTAGGAGCCACTGCCTGAAGGATAAAGTCGAGAGAGGCTCCAAGCAGGTTTTTTAAAGGATGATCTATGGGAATATCAGCTCTGAATAAGGAGGGACTTGGATTGGAAACTGATCCGCCTCTGGAGCCAAATGTCTGAATTTCTGGAAGGCAAAACGAGAGAGAGAGTCAGCAATTTGATTTTTGGACCCAGAAATGTGATTTGCAGTTAAAATAAACTGGTCACATGCTGAGATCCAAGTTCAAGGCGTCTTAGTAGGGGAATTAGTGCTAGCGAATTTGAACGGCCTTTATTTATACAGTGAACGGTTGCTTCATTGTCACAGTGAATTATGATGCGGGAAGAGGACCATTCTTTACCCCATAGGGATGCAGCGACGACTAGTGGGTAGAGCTCGAATAGCGCCGATGATTTTAGTGGTTGCGGCAGGTCTAATAGCTGGGGCGGCCAAGTGGACGCGAACCAGCGTCCTTGATAGTAGCCTCCGAATCCGATTGACGGGGCGGCGTCGGTGAATAAATTAATGTCTGCTGGGGAGGATATTAGGTCGCTGTAAAAGAAGGAGAGACCGTTCCATTGTTTGAGGAATAATATCCATAAACGGAGTTCGTTTAGGCTATTGTCATCGATGGATATAATATCCTCTAGACCGTGAGCTGAGGACGCGAGAAATAAGAGATGAGAAATAAACGAGCGGCCTTGGGGAATTATGCGCATTGCGAAATTCAAATGGCCGAGAATTGATAATAGCTCACGCTTAGAACAGAGGGGACTGTCTAATAGGGAGGAAGCTACCAGGATCGTTCGATCAATTTTTTCCTTTGGTAGGGACGCTTGGAATTTATTGGAGTCTAATTTGATGCCCAAGAATTCGATTGAAGTGCTTGGACCGGCGGTTCTTTCCTCGGCGAGGGGAATCCCGAGTTCAGCGAAAACCTTCTGAACTGTCAAAAGGTGCGCGGCTGGTATAGCGTCTGGTGGTGAGATGATTAGGAAATCATCTAGTAGATGTATTAGATGCGGGATTTCGTAGTTATTGGAAAGGATCCAGCAGATTGCTTCCGACAGCGTATCGAAAATCTTTGGACTACTTCTGCAACCAAAGGTTAGGCGGACGGAAAAATAATAATTTTTTCGCCAAAGAATGCCGAAAAGGTGCCAAAAGTCAGGGTGGATGGGCATGACTTTAAAGGCGGACGTTATGTCGACTTTAGCCATCCATGCGCCGCGACCCGCGATTTTAATTAATGAAATAGCTTGGTCGATGTCATGATAAATCATTGAGTACTCTTCCAGAGGGATGAGACTGTTAATACTAGGAAACGGAGAGTTATGAGGGGAGGAGAGGTCGATTATTAAGCGTTTTTTATCGGAGAATTTCCTAGTGGCGATGCCAATAGGACTGACGCGATAAACTCTGAAAGGAGGTGCGGAGAAAGGACCCATCATGAAATTTTCGTCTACTTCTTTTTTGATTAGACGGTCGACGACGTCGGGTTCGGCGAGAGCGGACTGAAGATTTGGACAAATGAAACTACAGGTGGGTAGGCTAGTGACACCTGGATGAAAACCTGAAGACAGACCCGTTAATAGAAATTCGGTGAATTTGGGATCGGGATGTTTGAGCAGTTCCGATTTTAGGCGAGAAACATTCACAGGAGTCGATAGGTACTTTCTGGTATTTTTATTTACAGATTTTCTCACTGGACATACTGTGCGGGCGTGAGCGCCGCCGCAGAAATTGCAAACATGCAAAAAACGACATTTCTGTCTCCAGCACCTGCCGCTATTGAAGCCGGTGCACGGGCTGGCGGAGGCTGGGACAGAAGAGCTGTGATCAGAAAAAAGGGGCGGAATATTTGGGTTTGAAGGGACGTAACTGGTAGATCTGGGCTGGGCTGGGTCGGGGAGGGGAGGAGGGATGGGATTTATGAATGGGCATGATTCTGTGTGGTGGGTGGTGGATCGACAGACCGCGCAAGATATACTGCGGCAACCGAGAAAGACTTTATTATGGAGATCTGTGTCTATGGCTCCCCAGAATGGGGTCTGGTTCCATTGTGAAATGCGAATGGCGCATTTAGCGGAGAAAAGGCGGTGGTATGTATAGAAATGAGAGCCTCCGTATGAGAGCGCGAGCTCAGCGACTATCGCGAGATAATCATTGAGCTCACGCCTCCTGTGGGGATAGACAGAACAAATGACGTCTGTATATCTTGAAAATGCTATTGTGAATTCTGCGAATGATAAGATGCGTGACTGAATGTTAGCTGTGTTTTTTAAAGTTACTGAAAATTGGCCGCAATCTATCTGGCGGTCTGCCGATGTGGGTGAAATGGGTGAGAGGAGAGAAAAAAGATCAACATCCGAACCTGACAGGATTTGGCTCCTGATGGTGTTGGAGACGGGTGGAGGATCCAGGGCGAGGGCGTTGGGTGGAACAGGTAGAGGCGTGGCTGTGGACAGAGAAAAAGACTTAGTGTGAAGAAGTGGCTGTGGGATGTTGGAGGCTAGAGCCGCTTGCGGAGGCATGCTCGCGCTACTGCTGGCCCTAGGATCACCGGTGGGAGGGAAAGAGAAAAGGGGAGGGGCTTCCGACGTTAGTGACGTCAGCGGAGGCGGCCTCACGCTGGAACTTGCGTCGGGGCCTGGAGGAAAGTTGTAAGCTAGGGCCGCTTGCGGAGGCATGCTCGCGCTGCTGACCCTAGGATCACCGGTGGGAGGAAAAGAGAAGAGAGGAGGGGCTGCCGACGTTAGTGACATCAGCGGAGGCGGCCTCACGCTGGAACTTGCGTCGGGGCCTGAAGGAAAGTTGTAAGCTAGGGCCGCTTGCGGAGGCATGCTCGCGCTGCTGCTGGCCCTAGGATCACCAGTGGGAGAAAAAAAGAAGAGAGGAGGGGCTGCCGACGTTAGTGACATCAGCGGAGGTGGCCTCGCGCTGGAACTTGCGTCGGGGCCTGAGAAAACCTGGGGAAGAAGAGGAGGAATTAGAGGAGCTGGGTTTTGAGCTGGGAGCTGAGGCGGCCTCGCGCTCGCACTGCTCGTGGGAGCTTGGGAGGAATGGGGAGGCAGGATGTGAATTTGGGCCTGTGCTTCCTGTAGCGACCCTGCGCTTGAGTTTGAAGGGGGGGCTGCGGGCCAAGGATATATTTGAGGATGAGCTTCTGGTGCCGCTAGCGGAGGCAAGCTCACGCTATACTGGCGGCTCGAAGGAACGAGTCCAGAGCCGGCGTGGAGTCCCACTTCCGGGGTTTGAGATCCTACGTCCTCTGGACCTTGGGCTCTCCCCAGACTCGCTGACGGCCTGCTGCTGCGTCCGGGTCTGGAAGACTGGTTTCGATCCGGACGCTGGTATGGAGACTTTTGTACCTGGCCGGATTTTTTCGTGGCTTTGGAAGGTGGAGTGATGGAAGGAAGTGGTGCTCCGGATTGCAAGGCGTTATACATAGCCAGGAGGTCCGCCTTGGTGGTTCGGCGCGGAACGGTGACGCCTGCGCTGGCCAATGCTTGGCGGAGGTCGGAGACGGTGTTTATCCCTGTGGCTGGGACGGAGGACATGGCTGAGGCAAATGATGAGGCTGGAGAGGATTGCCTTCTGGGAGATGGAGATGGTGAGCCCCGTCTTGATCGGACAGCCGTGATTCTGGCTGAACGGCGGCCTCGAGGTGGAGCCGCGGGCTGAGCTGATGCGCTCTGCGGGGCTACGGAGCTTTGGGTACCGGCGGGAGATCTCAGAGGAGCCTCGGCAAGGAAGGCGTCGTCCTCTGCGAAGAGATTAATCTCAGACATTCTGCGTCGAAGTTTGGATGCTAAAGTCGTAAGATGCTGCAGGTAAGACAGCTTTGGTATATATAGGGGTTTGGTCAAGAACTGATTGGATAATAGAATAATTGTCAATGACGTATTTGATACTGAAACTTCTGCGCGTGCTCCTCCCGAAATTTGTTTATCAAACATCACTTAAAAAAAAAAAAACACCAGCAAATTAAGAAAAGATCTTCATCTGTTTGACAGCTCACCAGCAGCAAATCCTCACAATGCAAACACATATAAAAACGTATTGCATTTTCACAAAACGCAAACAAAGCAATAAAACGCACTGCATTTTCTCACAACACAAACAATTTACGAAAACGTGCTGCATTTTCTCACAATACAAACAAATTAATAAAACGCACGTCATTTTCTTACAATACAAAGAATTTTATGAAAACGTGATGCATTTTCTCACAACACAAACAATTTCGTGAAAGCGCGCTGCATTTTCAGACAACACAAACAATTTATGAAAGCACACTGCATTTTCTCACAACACAAACATTTGACTAAACACGCTGTATTTTCTCACAACGCAAACAAATTAATAAAAGGCGCTGCATTTTCAAACAACACAAACAATTTATGAAAGCGTGCTACATTTTCCCACAACACAAACAATTGACTAAACATGCTGCATTTTCTCAAAACGCAAACAAATGAATAAAAGGCGCTGCATTTTCAGATAACACAAACAATTTATGAAAACGCGCTGCATTTTCTCACAACACAATAAATTTTACAAAGACACCCTTCATTTTCTTACAACACAAACAATTTACAAAAACACGCTGCATTTTTTCACAACAAAAACAGAACGAAACACAACAGATATGTTTAAAAGGGAACCCAAAAACACAACAGACACCGTGACTTTTGCTTAGTGAAGTTGTAGGTGATCTTTGAAAGGTGAGTTTTGTTTGTTTATTTTAATATGCCAATTTCGTCACGTTTTAGTCTCCTTGAAACATTTTCGTTGTGTTGTGAGAAAATGCAGTGCGTTTTTTGTAAAATGTTTGCACGTTTTATTAAGTGTTTTTTTTTTATTGTGAGAAAATGCAGCACCATATATTAATTGTTTGCATTGTGGAAAATGCAACATGTTTTTTAATGTGTTTGCATGATGAGGATTTGCAGCATGTGCTGTCAAACAGATGGAGATACTTTCTCAATTTGCTGCCTTTTTTTGTAATTGCATGCATTTTTTTAAACTGCAGCACATTAAGCTCTCTCAGCCACCGTATGAAAGAGCTTAACGCACTGCAGTTTAATGAAACACCTCCAAATGAAGAAAACATCTTTAGCACACACGCTGGAATTCCTCACAAAGCAAGACACTAGTTATAATAAATTAAGCAAACACAAATTAAAAATGTGCTGCAAGTCCTCAGAACTCAAACACAAATACAAAAAAAAATGTGCATATTGAGCATATTGTATAGAATTTTATAGTTGCAGCACATGAAGCTTTCTCAGCCACCATGGGTAGTTTTCATAATTTTTGCATAATAGTTTCTGTGAATGTTTGCTATTTCGATCATCCCTTATTTCTAATTTTAAGATTTATGCACATCTTGGATGCACATTTTCAACATATTCTTTTTATTTTATTTTATTTTATTTTATTTTATTACTTAAGCATAATCCCAGAATGCACATACAAATACTACAGACATGCATTTTTTCATTGCTCACAATTTTAACTAGAAGGTTACAGAATAAAAGCAAAAAAATTAATAAAAATACACGCAGTTAGGTATCTGTTAAGTATCAGGGAGCTCCCTGAGACTCGCTGAGAAACTAATTAAAATTAAATTAAAAGAGCAAAAGAACAGAATCTGTCTCAAACTGTTGTCCTGATCTTATGTTCTGTCAGACATTGCTTATTATTTTTATGATTAATATTGGACATATGGCACAGAAGCATATCCGGAAGACAGATCCGGCCAAAACATTCCACTGTTTATTTTTGCACATATTCTCACAGCGGAGTGGGCATTTTCCCTGCGACCTAAAATGTTTTCATTTTTCCTTTTTTTTGAAGCAGTGAAGAGTCAAAAGGTCAGTCTGTGAGGTAGCACATTCATCGTTGCTCAGAGGATTGGCATTTTCCCATGTAAACGCTCGCGAGTTGAAAAGGTCACACTCATGCCTCAGAGATATGTATTCACAAAGGACCGGCTGCATGGATGCATGTACACCAGTCATTTCCTACACATGCACTGGGACACTGACAACAACAACACATGCTTTTACAGTGCTTTCCTACACATGGTGTGTTGTAGTCACTTTGTAGAGTATAATGACCTCTCAAAGGCATTGAGCAGAGCCTGTTAGCTGTTTCACTGTGCTGAAGTCTCTCATGAACAGAAAAAAAAAAATGGTGGAAGGGAACCTAAAAGAGTGGAACCTGACAGAACTTGACAGACTAATCGTTAATGTGCTTTGCAGTAGTAAACTGTAAGGCTGTGACTGTACAAATATTCAAACCGCAACAATGAATAATGTCTCATCTGTCAAATGATGTCTATTTTTGTTAATATTGTATGTATATTTTGAGTTGTTATGACAGACACTAATTTTAAACAGCAGGGAAGCACAAGTTAATTCCATCATTCCATTATTTGTGCTATCATATAGCACTAAATAAAATGAATCATTTAATCAGTGTTTTAACAGTAGAACGATGTTAATGAAAAGCTTGTGAAAGCATTACATTTACCACAAGCAAGGACAGTATTTGGCTAGGATAAAACTATTTGAATATCCTTGAATTTAACCCATTTAAGCCCAACACCAACTATAGTTGCGAAGTTCATAGTTGCCATTTTCCTTTTATGAGTCATTTTCTTTATGTTATCCATGTTTAATTTTTAATTACGTGCAAGCAAACAACTTAATAAAGGATTTCAAGAAAGAAAAAAGGAATTGATTTACTTCCTGTCGCATGAGTCCTTTAATTTCCTACTCCTAATTTCAGGATGCAAAATGGATGCAAACTCTCCCAAATAAAGGCAAATTTCATGTTAGTAAAAAATATTTTTTGTTCACAAATGTATGTCAACATAATCAAGAAGGTCTCTAGATTCATCCAAATAAAATTAGTCTTTCTAGAGATCTATAGTTTTTTGTATACTTTGTCAAATGTTCAAGCGGCAACTATAGTTGCCCACTTGCAACTTTGCCGCATATTCAAATGAAATTGTCTTTAAAAAAATTCATAAAACAAAAATAAATAAAAATAATGAAAATCCTGGAGCAAATAAATGCAAAACAATTAAAACATACAAAAATGGTTTATATTCAGTAATTTATATTAACTAAAATGTTTAAAATAATTATGGTGAGCAAACCATTGCACTTTTATGCTATTTTAAGCAAAACATTAAAATCATGATGCATTTACTAAAACACATTTAAATTGTAAATATAAAGAAAATAAATATAAAGTGGTCCTAATAACTTTCGCCTTTGCTGAATATATTTTATATAATGTTGGTGTCTGTAGTTTACTCCAGATTCATTCATTCATTTAATTTATTTAATAAATTATTTATTATATTTGAATTTATCTAAATGGGTAACACTTTATTTTAATGGTCCATTTTAGTATTAGTAGACTGTCTGTTTTTTCCATAACAGAAAACATAAACTCAATCAGGTTTGAATCCACTTAAGAGAGAATAAATCATAAGTGATTTTTTTTTGAGTAAACTATTCTTTAAAAGACAAAACACAATTTATTCACTAAACTATGTTTAAAAAAATAATATATTTTCCCAAATTTTAACATACCAAACTATAATTTTGAACCCTAATTCGTATATACTGTACCATTATACTCCTCTATGAAACAGTACTTCCATCCTTAGAAATGCTCTTTAGACCAACAGGACCATCCTGAGCTTTGAGCCTTGAGTTCAATCTGAATCATGCACATGTGTTGATGAGTTACAATTACATCCAGACTACCATTGGCCTTTACCCAGTTCAGAGAAGAAATGTCAAGTGGATTCATGTGAAGACCTTATCATCTGAGATGAATAGAGAAAAAAGCATAGCATAGCCTTAAGACACTCTTCCTGAACATGGTGAATCACTCACTATATTCACGACAGCCAAATTAACCAATTATAACCCCATTCAAAGATTAGCCTGATATATCTCCTTACACACGTGCACACGCACACACACACATTCAATTCTATATGTGGTTTATGAGGACTCTCCATAAGCATAATAATATATTTTTTACTGTAAAAGCTGCTTATTAAATACCTAACTTTACCCCTACCCTTAAAGAATATGTGTGGCACCGGCATTTTAACGCCTTTTGAATTAAGAGGACACAAGGGATGTTATTGTAAACCCACTTAATAAAGGGTACAACTGGATCATACCCATGCCATAATAGAATTTAGTGTCCTCATAAACCACGGACACTTACACACACACATTCTACCTACTCACTGCGGTTTGTCAGAGTGAATTTCCCCTGCTGAAATGGAAGTGAAATGAATGTATCAGTCATACAAACCCAACTGCCCATCATCATTATACTCCAAAAAAAAAAAAAGTGGTCATTTTTTTGCCAAGAGTTTCTACTCCTGTTATCTAAATGCACCTGAGATCCGTTGACTGCGTGCTTCTACGTTTAGGAAGTGTGGGTTTCCGTACGTTATGCGCGTAATGTGATTCATCTTATAAGTGCAGGTGTTCTTAACCTCATAATACTCCACCGTGATGATCCAAGTACGGGGATTTAACAAGCACATCAACAATTTTTAGTAAACAGGCCTTTGAATTTTTACCTTTGCTGCCCCCTCAGCTGTAGTAATTTGTGCTGTTCCGAAGCAGCTAATAGCTTTAATTTGCGAAAACCTGTTACAAACATGTCAATGGAATGAGCTGAGATGTTTTGAGCTGCTTATGAGGCTTATATTCTCATAGGAATGTTTTTCAGAGATGACAGTCTATTCATCCACCCACGTCGCCGATCTCATACCACCCACCACACAATCTGAGTCACCTAGACACACACAGCCTGCCTTTGACATGCTACAGCTCTGCAGCGCGATAGATACTAGTTTTTAATATGTGTGTGTCTAGGTGGCGCGGATCTCAATGAGGCTTCTCGCAATTGCCATAGCCGGCATTAAATTCCCAAATGGGCCGCAATTGCTATTTATCTATGGATGAGGAGTCTTCTGCTTTCAGGAATGTTGGCTCTCGTCCCTGTCTCTGATGAGCTAAATGCTATTAGCGCGCTAAAGTGGGTGAAATGGATGAGCGGACGGAGAATTTACCTGGTAAGAGACAAAGAGAGCAAAGAGCAGAAAGACATCTGCTTCTTATTTGGCCATTTAAAACAAGTCCATGAAATCATCACTTAGCAGAACAGATGACTCTTGCGAGTTGAAGCGGAGGTGCTTTATCGCTATCAAAAATGTTATTAATGCTAAATTGGTTACCTTCATCCTAGTGTTCGTAGTTACTCATGGAAAACGGGGTTTATGTGTTGTTTTGGTCGCTTTCTATTTTAGTGATTTCCCGTTTTGGTAACACTTCAGTTTAAGGACCGTTTCTCACTATTAACTAGTGATGTATTACCTGCCTATTATTAAGGTATTGTATGTTTATTATTATTTATCATTTAGTAGTTGCCGTTTAATTTATAGTAAATCGGACTCATTCAAAGTGGCGTCGCTGCGCAAAAAAGTGTTATGAATGCACGCTGCACTTCCGACTGTACATTGTGTTTTCTTTTTCTTATAATGTACTTATAATGAGTTTTGAGGTAAGGGGTGTTTTCATTTGCCATTCAGTGATAGTCGGACAGCCTCATCCAATTTATCAAACTTCCTCTTTTAATCAACCCAGGGTCATTTTGAGAACGTAGTCCCGGGGACGTTTCTGGAGACCGCGAAATACGTAGCCAGGGGTACATACGGCTGCATTAAATTTTTTTAAGCGAACGCTGCGGGGCGGTGTGATGCCGTTCCCTTCGGCGCTTGCCGGTCGGCCAGCCGGCCGCTCGCCTCCGTGTGGAGGGCTTTCCTGCTGCAACTAGTTTGTCCGGTTAGTTCTTCGTGTACTCTGGTGGACTTGAGGCGCAGAGAAGGGCTGACCACGACGACGACGACTGGGTTCGAGTCCAGGGAAGAGCGGTTCCAGAAATCAGGTAAGAAAACAAAAACAAAATCCAAAAAATGAAGCGAACAAGTTCGTCACAGGGTGAGAATGTGGTCAAAATCCAAAGACGTGGAAAAAATCAGACGAGGGCTTTTCTTTTTCTGGACGGCTTTTGTGAATCGTCGTTGGTTGGGTTTAGGGACGGAGGAGGGTGGGTCAGCCGATTGGCCGGTCGCACGGTCAATCATTATGTCATCCAGGCAGACAGGTGTAAGGTCGTTCGACAGCGGCCTCTAGCGGGTTTACGCGAGAACGGCGCGGGAAAAAGCGCGCACATCGGCCTCTCGCGGACTCGCGAAAACAAAAACTGCAAAAATACGTACCTCCTGGGACATATTTCGCGGTCTCCAGAAACGTCCCCGGGACTACGTTCTCAGAATGAGCCTGGGTTGCTTTTAAAATTGAAATCGGAAGCGGAATAAAACACTCTCCTCATAAAAGCCGGCTTATCAGCTCCCTGTTACATTGAAAGCATATGATTCGATTTGCGCCTTCTAATTGGTTCTTGGGGTATAGCGGCTTTTGTCAACAAACTGTTATTTCTGAATGTGCTGACATTGTGATTTAGATGATTTCAAGCAAATCTATTCGTTGATGGTGTACTACGTACCTAAAGCATTGACTCAATGTCATTAGCTCATTTTTGGTGGAAGTGGCGTTTAGCGGCTTTTGCATCTGAACTCTTCACATATATATATATATATATATATATATATATATATATATATATATATATATATATGGAGAATACTTGGCTTGAAGAAGACTTGTTCGGTGGAGACTTGGAATGGGAACACAAGCAAGAGTGCACAGGAGGGACCGCACATGGAGATGCTAGAGATACACAAGGTGCACAGGTAAAGAGTCCTTTTTCTTAGTTGGAAGCCAGATTCATGGTGCATTCAAGTCATGCTGGAAAGATTATATTTAGAGATGAACATACAAGAACCCCTTCACAAAGTCACAGTTATAAGTGGGAAACTGTTATTTTCAGAGTTTCTGAATTATGGGCATGTCTGTGAGAAAACTTGTTGAAATATATACACATTTGTTACTTTGCAGCTTACAATAAAACTATGTAAGTTGCATCAACAAAATATATGTTTGTGCAGGTTTTATAGAACATATAACAAATTAGTTTACATATTGGTTTTTACAAATTTGTTTCTAATTTGTAAAAAGAAGAAAGAAGAATGAGAAGAAAGTAAAACGCAGTGAAGAGAAAAAAAGGCAGCATATACATGGCTAACTTGCTGTGCTCAAGTTGTCTTTTTTGCCAACTTTTAGCAAACAACTTTTTGTTGTTATTTGTTTAATGTGTCAATTGATCTAAACATTTTTTCTTTTTCATTTTAGCTTAAACAAATCGATGATATAAAACATTCACACTTTAGTATGATTCTCACTGTTAAAGCATTAACTAACTGTGCCCCAATAAACTATAGATTAATTAAATAAAAAAAAACGAAATTAAATTATATTATTTATCTGCAGTTGGAAGGTTCTGTTAATAATCTTTAATGAGGTGCTTTGACAGTTTGTCAGATTGTGAAAATGTGAGACTGCTTATTGATGTCTTCTTTAGCTGGAGATTGTTTAGGGAAAAAAGGCATGAGGGTGAGGATGCAAACAACATTCTACTGAGGTAAGTATTCCAAAAAATAATATCTTAAATTATATCAGGGATTTCTTAACTGAGGATACCTGAAATGGAGAATACTTGGCTTGAAGAAGACGTGTTCAGTGGATAATAATATTGTCCATTTTCAACTTTCATAAAATGTTAAAAACAAATGGATGCATATGCCTAAACTCTACACTCAGTTGTGTATTTCAGATGTTTTTTTTTTATATACAAACTCATCAGCCGGAGACACTGCCACTCAACTACATTACACATAAGCATGGGCTAAGAGATGTTTTTTCCTTACATTTCTCTGAAACTTGGTCTTTACATTTAATTTTTATTTTATTTACAATTTTGTGTATTCATCTTCGTTGTCATTTGTTAATTCATCATGTATTTTTTGTAACAATTTAGTAAATAAAAAGTAGAAAATTAGTATCCGAATTTCACAGCAAATAGTCATCAAACTTTAAAATATTTGCACATAATGCAAAAAAAAACCCAAAAAACAAAAAAAAAAAACATTAATTATATAAATACACCAATAAATTAAACAGCTTTATGTTTATTGTAAAACCTTTATACAGCATTTTTAGGGTGCTTTATGGAAACATATATAAACGGGTCCTATTTACCAGCAAAATTGGTTTTGTTATCAATAATGTCAATAAAAAGCAAGATACCTTGCAACTAACTATTTTGAAAATGTATACTTCAGCATTGGAAATGTAAAATTTCCTTCAGTTTTTGTGTAGGTTCCAGCTTACAACTTTGTTGAAAATGTAATAATTAGTGTGATTCCGATCATTCTGAGTAATGTAATGCAATGAAATGTGATCTACCTAATTTATAAACCTTCTGACAAATGTTTTTAAACATATAAACATCTTTAGAGTAAATATTTCACTTTACATTTTTTCCTACTTAAATATTGTAATAATAACAATTTTATTTTAGCTACCACAAAATAAAACCTTACAGCAATTCCTTTTGTTTTGGGATCCTTTTTAATTTTTCTTTTAAAATTTCATTTTAAAATTTCAACAACTGAAATGCATTTGCAGTCACTCAGCATGGTGGTAGTTCTCAGACAGGTTGTAAACTGTTGTAGCCTGAAGCATTCAGCAGCAATGTGGATTGATGTAATTGGCAGATGTGGTGCATGGTAAATTAAAACAAGGGGACCTAAAACCAAAAGCATTGTTTTACTAAACAGTTTTTAAATAGCTTTAAACAGACTTATATAAATTATATTGTTCAACATAGTCTAGCATTTTACGGAAATTAAATACAAATATTAAAGATTATATTAAATATAATATAATATATTAATATATAATATATTAAATATTATATTAATATAACTAATTTTCCCCTCCTGCATAATTGTAGTAGGCTACAGCTATTTTTATTTTCTAATTAAATTACATATGTAACTAGTTGCTCACTGGCAATTTTACATATGCTGCACTGTAAAAGGATCTGTAAATTAGCCGTTTTCCATATTTTGTGATTCATTCATTCATTCATTTTTTTTTCGGCTTAGTTCCTTTATTAATCTGGGGTCATGAATGAACCGCCAACTTATCCAGCATATGTTTTATGCAGCGGATGGCCTTCCAGCTGCAACCCAACATTGGGAAACATCCATACACACTCATTCACACATAACTCTAAGGACAATTTAGCTTTCCCAATTCACCTAGCGCATGTCTTTGGACTGTAGGGAAAACCAGAGCACCCTGAGGAAACCCACGAGGAGAACATGCAAACTCCACACAGAAATGCCAACTGACCCAGCCGAGGCTTGAACCAGCGACCTTCTTGCTGTGAGGCGAGAGTACTCCCCACTGCGCCACCATGCTGCCTATTTTGTGATTCATGTTTTTAATTTTTATTTATTCATGCTTTTAAATAACATTTTGGGACCCTGTTCTTATTCTTTTCACCCTAAAAAGTTACAAAAAGTGACTTTTATTAATATTTTAATAGTTTAAAGTGATATATTGTCTGGGTTGGTGTTGTATATTATGGTACAAAAACCTTGTACACTGTAAAACTCAATACGTTAAAGCAACTCAAACCATTTGAGTTAAAAAAAACCTAATCTATATGAGTACTGTGAATTTACTGCATTGAAGTTGAAGTAATGCGGTATTTAAATAATTCAAAACTGTTTTCAAATGAGTAGAATAAACTTTCAGTCAATTTTGAGTTAACTACACTCATTTCATTTGATAAAATTGACTATTGGGTTTTACAGTGTAATAAACTGCCAGTACAATTTCTGTCATTTTAAGACTTTTTCTATATATTATTTCTTATACATCATATTATTTCAAACTACTAAAAAGTCAATAACAGGCACTTTGTTAAACTGTAGAGATTAACAACATCACAACAGAGATTTTTCAACATCATAAGTTGACAGAGGAACGATAGATCCCATAATTTCTATAAATCACAACCATGAATAAACAGAAAATGCATGTAAATCACAAATTAAGATAAAGTGTAAATTTACAGATTATAAGTTTGTTTTAAAGTGTGTTTTAGTGAATAGCAGCTTTGGCATGAGGCCACACATCATGTTTTGTTTCATTTAATTATTTTCCTTCCTTTTTTTTAATGCGATTTTGTTTAAATAAACATTCCTGTTCCCCATTTCCTCCTCTCCATCAAAACTCCAAACCTTCAGACATCCACTTGTTGTTTCTTCCAGCAGCAGGTATTAGCGAAGCAGCAAAGGCTGTCTTTTGCAGATGCCTGAAGTTGCAGATGTCTAACAAGTGTTCTCACTCAAAAGTGCATTCAAAAGCTCTCGCTCGCTTTGTCCTCCCAGCTAGTCATCATACACTGCCAGATAATGAGCTCCCACCGCAGCTCCGCTTGCCCTTCGTCATACAACTACAACCACAAAATGACTTCCTGCTAGCACTTGATCTTTACCACCCAGGGTTCAGCACCTTGGAGTCTCTCTCAGTATCTGTGATATTCACTTAATTGCCTTTCTCTGACTCCTGCTCTCTGCGCTGTTCCCCGCTCCGAACCCCGCTCTCCCCACCCCTCATTACCAATACCTTGCTCACAGTGAGGGGTTTCTCTTCGCCTCTCCCAGGCGTGACTAACTCACAGCGGGGGGGCACGAGGGCAACTCTGTACCTTGGCAATCTTAACCAGGAGCTGCTCCGTGTTCTTTGATCAGTCGGGCCCATGTGCTGGAGCTGTGGCTCTGGATGACCTGAGCACAACTCGCAGGGCTGATGCAGTTTTATTTTGTGCCAGAGTCAGGAAAGTGATTATGCATTTAGTTCAGGTACCATCTGTGATTTAGACAGGGGAAAAAGCCATCTGAGTGGAACTATTTTTATGGCCTCATCTGGTGGTTGGTTGACCTGTTTTAAAGGGATAGTTCAGGGGAAAATTAAAATTTTGTCATAATTTAGTTAAGCCTCGTGTCAATTCAAAGTTGTTGGACTTAGTTTTGTAAACAGAGAGTGCTGGAGACTGTACTTGCTGTTGATAAAGGTAAATTGAAGCTCTGAAATAACAAAACTTTACTGTAAGTTTGACCTTCTTTATAAATTTCAGTTTCTGGTTCCAAAGTTCTTTGAACTTAGTGTGGGACTAATAGTAATAGTAAATAAATAGTAATAGTAAATAAAAAAAATAAAAATTAATCAATTAAAGGGCACCTATGGTGAAAAATCTACTTTTCAAGCTGTTTGGACAGACGTGTGTAGGTATAGTATATAGACCGTCATATTGGGGTGATATAAACACACCCAGTCCTTTTTTTTTTCAATTTAATAACAAAAGCGGTGTACCAATTGGAGCAGTTTTGAGACCGACCCCAACTTGACGTAGGAGTGCGGTCCCCCCGCCCACCAATATTGACTGACACGCGTGCATTACCATATACTCAGTTTGTTGTTTCACGCGTGTGAGTCAAAGCAATGTCTCCAAAGAAACACCCTTGCTATTTTTGGATGTAAGGCTCATTGGGTTCAACACAAGAGCCTGCATCGTCTTCCTGCGAATGAGCAACAGAGATTTTACATTTAACCGCCATTTGCGCTAAACACTCAGTAAACACAGTAAAATGCAGTAAATGCAACTTATCGAGATTTGGGACATTAAAAACAACTCATCCACCGAGTCTTTCTCCACTCTCCCTGAAAACACTCAATTGATCTCGGCTGGCAGATCAACATTCACCACATGATTGCTCTCATTGCCTGTAACTTTAGGTGGGTTTGCAAACATGTGTACTTTTTATTGCGTCTTATTTAAACTTCAGCCGTTTGCATTTCCAGTGGTCACAGAAGCTCCCTGTAATCTCAACTAGGTGCGGCAGGAAAGTGTGAGCACGTTGCCTCGCTTGCGTGTCCCTCCATTGGTAATAACGAACTTGCCTTAGTTCTAGCCTCAGACAAAGTTAATCCAGTGTGCGTGGTTATTAGTCTTGGTGTAGAAACTCGGAACATTAAACTAGCACACAGTTGGCATAATTTTGTTTAGTTACCACAGAAACACAGTGTTGAGAAGCCTTTATGATTAATTAACCATGACGAATTAAAGCGATTAATAGTGAAACCGGTTAATCATTACATCCCTATACGGATGACGCATGCATTGTTACATAGCAGCTGGAAAACTATACAAAGACACAAATGATTTTGTAACTACCACTCTGACACATTCTGGAACATTAGGAATATTGATTCCTCAAAAGTAGTCTCTGCTTGGTCTGTGTCCGAGTCGTACATGTACGGCTGAATGCTGGTCCTCTGGTCCCTGTATGTTGCCATACACAAAGTGGGGTAGCTTTCAGCTCCGCCCCCTTGTTAAGTTGAGCGGGAAGTCAAAACTAATTTTCATGTGAAGCAACACACCCCTAAAACAGTGATCTGTGTACACGCCCCCAAAACGACACTTTAACACATTATAATAAAAATATCTGTATTGTGTTTTGAACTGAACCTAAACTGGCACACTCAGAAGAACCATAATATTAATATTAAATCTTAAATAAGGGGTAAACTAGGTGCTCTTTAATTAAATATATAAAATATAAAATCAGCCAATATCCAGATTTTATGTTTGACTTGGAGTATGCAGAATGTCCTGAGACTAGGGATGCTTCAATCAGGTTTTTTTGCTCTTGAGAACAGTTCATTTGATTTTGAGTATCTACCGATAGCGAAACCTGATCCAATACTTCTATAATACAGTACATAACAAAATAATAAAGAAAAGTGAAAACAACTGATCCAGGATGTTCCATATTTTTTATTTAATTCACCTCATTTTAACATTCAACAACTCTGTTAACAAATAGAGCAGTGAGGTAGCTTGAACAATCTTGAATATGTCAAGAAAGACTAACTCTGTGCCACCACATAACTATTGATGTGTTATAAAATAATGAGAATATATGTATATATATATATATATATATATATATATATATATATATATATATATATATATATATATATATATATATATATATATATATATATATATATATTTGAGTCCTGATGGAGAGGTAACACCCGATTCTGATCTGAAACTGCGTGATCAGGCCCGATTTCCTATCACATGATCTGATCTGGACATCCCTACTTGAGACACTGTTATAAATAAGGTATTTATTTGAATGATTATTAATTATGAATTTATTTAAGGATATTTATTTGATGAAAAATAGAAGAAAACAAGGAAAAAGTAAAGAAAAAACAGTAATACTTTGAAATATAACTAGTTTAATAATTGCTTTTAGCATGTATTAAAATGTATTTTATTCCTGTATTTTAAAGTTTAATTATCAGCATTATTACTCCAGTCTTCAGTGTCACATCTTTCTTTAGAAATCATATAACTGCATATAGGAAATTACATGAGTTAGGACTTAGTTATATTATGATCAGTGTTGGGTGTGATTTATTAAAGTAACTAATTATTGGAATTAAATGCATAGCTTTTCTGCTGCATTACTAATTTTAAGAACATTAAATTACAGTCACTTTTAATATACTTACTTTAAATACTTTTAATAAATTAGACAGTTTTGTATAAATCAGTTCAGAAAATCAGATTAATATTCTGCATTTTAACTAAATAAAATATATAATTTATCAAGACACTTGCATATACTTATGAAAAAAATAATAATTAGGGAGTTAATTCATGAAACATTAAGGTATAAATGCAGTGAAGCAGAGACATTTTCAATGTGTGTATTTTTTCAGACATTTTGCATATTAACTCTCTGACTAATGAAGGTTTCATTTGTCTGACAACAGGACATGCTTAAGAAACAATGACATATTTTAGAAGAATTATGCCAATATTTTATATAATATATGTAAAATATGTTGTCCTTAATTTGAAACCTTTGTGTTTTGATCCATATTTTTTATACAATTTAAGTGTTTTTTTAAACACAATCAATCAATTAAATCAATCATACTTTGGCTGCCCAAAGTGCTTTACAGTATTAAAAACAAAATTGAACATTAAAACACATAAGATGGTAAGAACACAAGTGTCAATATAACAGCATTTTGTACTACCGAATATCCAAAGCAAGTCTAAATAAATGGGTTTTAAGGTTAGCTTTAAACAGTGCCACATTTGTAATAATGCAAAGTTCTAAAGGGAGGGTATTCTACAGTTTTGGACCTGCCACTGCAAATGAACGATCACTCCATTGTTAATACCAGGATGGGGAACTCCAGCAACAACTGGCCTGCTGATCATAGATTTAAAATGTCACATAAATATGAAGGTGCAAGATCATAAACTGCATTAAAAACAAACAACCGTAGTTTAAAATATATTCTGAGTTTAACCGGGAGCCAGTGAAGAGAGTAAAGGATGGGTGTGATGTGCTTACATTTGCGACTATTGGTGAGCATGCGAGCAGCAGCCTTTTTCACCAGCTGAAACCGATGAAGTAAGGTTTGGTTGATTCAAACATAGGAGGTGTGTTTAGGCAAGTTGGAGCTAAAATCTGCAGGACACCGGCCCTCCAGGACCGAGATTGGACACCCCTGCTCTAGATGATGCTGGCTCAGAAATGGCTTGACTTTGGCAAGAAGGCAAAGCTGGAAAAAGCTTGCCTTGATGACTGCATAAACTTGTTTATCAAATTTTAAACTACTGTCCAAATTTACTCCCAAATTTTTAACTACATGGCTAAAATGTGGGGGAAAGCTAAGATGATTTGACGGCAATTCATTAGGCAGGTTAGAGTTGCTGACCACAATAGATTCTGTTTTGTCTTTGTTTAGAGAAAGAAAGTTCTGTGAACTGTTTAGAAAGTTTGATGTCAATTGAACACCCATGCAAATATAAAAGGTCCTGTTTGACCCTTAAAATAATTAAAAGTTTCATTTTGATTGTGCATTGAGATTTTTGTAGATTGTTAGCGTTTCGTCTAGTAATTAACTTAATAATTGACTCTCAGACAAAGTAATTAATGTAAATACAAATTTATTGATGTAATTAATAATTAGCAATGCATTCATTTTTGAAGTAACACTGATAATTGCTGAATTAAAATTAACTGTCCATTTCATGAGCAATAACATATCCAGCAGTTATTTCCAACCCTGGCTCATTGTAAAAAATGTACCACTATATACATTTCTGGAGAGTGCAAAATACATCCCAGGAGTTACATTTATTTAATAATTTTTTTTGCTAATCCACCAGAGGACGCTGTATATACTTCTGAGATCTCAAATTTATCTAGTGCGTGTCATTCACACCTGCTGTTCTTGCATAAATTCACCAGAGGCGGCTGTCGACTGATTGACTAACTGACCGTTTGACTGACCTGCCCTCCTTCTTCCCTAAACCCAACCAATAGTTTTTTCAAAAGCACAGATTGACCCTGTGCCACATTCTGCTTTTATTCTGGCCCAGATCTGGCCTACACCTTACACTTGCTGGGTGTGGCAAATTACAAAAATCCCAGCATGCATTGCAGTATGAATACATTCTATAGCTTATTGATGCTCCAAATCTTTTCATTATTTGCTATTGATTCTGCTGTTTATGTTGACGTTGTTGATTTTGTCACTTTTAGTATCCTGTTTGTAATGTTTGTAAGTTTTATTAATTTTGTTCATTGTCACCATTGTTGAGGTTCATATGCTGATTATTGATGTCTCTGTAAGCAGAAGTTCAACCATAGAATTTTTTTATCTTATAAACCTTAAAAATTCTGTGGCACGTGCAAGCATGTTATCACGTTACTTTTAATAATGGATTAAAACATTGGTGAACATCGGTGAATTATATTATTTCATCACAGGTTGTGCCTCACTTCTTGAGTTTTTTTTTTTTTCACTTGGCTTTGCTGTATTGAATAAACTTTTCAAGCAAATTTCTTAAAAGTTACAGCAGCCCAAAAGAAAATTTATATTTAGAGGTTCAGGGCTATGAGCCCAACTAAAGCAAACACTTTTCTCCATGATGGTAACTTTAGTCTATATTGTCCACGTATGTTTTAGGATAACTGGGCCGCATTTGCTATATCTTTTCTGGGCTGCTTTAAGCTCACAGCCACATTAGCCAGAGCTAACGGTGCCAAATATTTGCCAAAAGTGGCCTACATTTGTTTTAGAATAACTGGGCTACATTTGCCATATCATATCTGGGCCACTATAGGTTCTAATCCACATTAGCCAGAGCTTACTGTGCCAAATATTTGCCAAAAGTAGCCCACATATGTTTTATAATAACTGGGCCACATTTGCCATATCTTCTCTGGGCCACATTAGACTTACAACCACAATAGCCAGAGCTTACTGTGCCAAATATTTGCCTAAAGTGGCCCACATTTGTCTTAAGATAACTGGGCCGCATTTGCACTTACACATGTGAGCCACTTTAGGTTTAGACCCAGATTACCCTTACATGACTATGCCACATTTTTTGCCAACTGTGGCCCACATTTGTCCTCCTTCATTTGGGCCAAATTTATCATTTGCCACATGGGCCACATTACGCTCACATTCAGATTACATTTTGTCATAAGTGCCAAATCTTTGCCTTAAAATGACCCATATATGAATTAGAATCTTTGGCCCCCCCTTTGCCATTGCACAGGTGGGCCACTTTAGGCTCACATTCATTTTGTCTGGCCCTAAAGTGGCCCATATTTGTATGCTATCTGGGTATGGAGGTAAGCGGGCAACTGATAAGCGCAAAAAGGAATGGCATCATATATAGGATTTGTTTTAAAGACGAGATGCAGCCATACAATCCTCTGGCTTCATAATTTGTGATCTCCAGAAGCGTATATAGGGCTACATTTTCAGAATGAGCCCATGTTGGTTAATACAATAAGGGGCAAATATGTAAATCTGAACAACTGAACAAACATCATCCATCAAACCCTCTCATACATTCAACTCTTGAGTGTCGCTTTTATAAACGCACGCAGAGGCACATGAACTTCTCGTATAGGTGTGTGTCTGGCAGTAGAAGGGAACGGGCAGTCAGCAGAGGAAAAGCGATGACTGTGCTTAAATTAATGAGATTAATGTTCCAGCAACTTCCTCTCTACACTTTTGGCCTTAGATCTGCTCCTCTGAGGCTGGTGAGCTCATACACCGCTCAACCCCTCTCCTTAAGCCCGTAACCCAGTCGTCAGGATTACACCCCCTCAGAGAACAGAGGCAAGAGAAGGGCTTTAACGAGTGGGTTTTGCTAGTCCGGCGCTGTTTGTTTTATCAGTGTGACTGTGGCGCTGTGGGAGCCGAGCTGAATGACAGCCGGTGGCCACAGCTTTTCCTTCTGAGGGCTCGGGTGATGAATGTGCCGAGCCAATCTAGGACACTGCAACGGAAGTGCCATAAATTCTCCTGTGCTATCAGAAATTGGGAAGAGTATCCCGTGAATGCATTGTGTATGCTGGAGCGTTCAACAATGAATTTCATAGGAAATATCCCCATTCTTAATTGGGGTGCTTGCATGTTGATAATTTTTCCATTTTCGTACACAGATTTTTCAGTCTTTCATCCCAAGTGGTTAAGAAGGACTGTCCCACCATGTGTGTGTGTGTGTTTGTATGTGTACGGCGCACGTCTAGGGAAGGGTTACAGGATTACAGCTGCCTTTTGCCTGTGGGAAGTGCCGCTGCGTTCCTTCCCATTTGTTGTTCCCACGGACCTGGGTTTCTGCAGCGGGGCATTCTGGGAGGCCACACCAGGGATTTTCTGTATATCACTGCGGTGGCAGATTGAGACAAATTGCCAGCCATATATCAACAGGTTGTGCAGGATTTGAGAGATGCCAGGAGCACAGAGCATAGAGGCTAATTGGCAGGAAAAATGCATTTTCAAAATCCAGCCAAGGCTTGACGTTCCGGGCTGGTCAAAGCAACAAACTAATTCGCAGTAATTCTCTTGCTCGCTCGTTTTTATCAGCGTTTTATGAGGGGAGGACGCCACAACAGTAATCATGTTGGGCATGCTTGTTTCTTGGCTTATAAAATGTTTTACAACTTTAACATTAGGACATTATGACCTACCGATGATCTTTATGCTTTTTAGTAGCAAAGGAGGCTGCTCTTAAAAGGCTTTCTTAAAGCTGACTGCATGTTTGGTCATGTATTTTGAATCATGTCTTTTCAATTGTGACTGTTTGGGTGTACAAACATAATACTAGAAATTTTGATAAAATAAATGTTATTGATAGCAATGTATCATTACTAACCTATGTTTATTTTTTTTAATATTTTATTGAAATCACATTTTATTTCTTGCCTGTGTGACTGACATGAAGCAGTATTTGAAGCTGTTTCCAGATTGCAACACCAAAAATGTGAGATTGCCATGTATATATTATCATTGCTTGACATTGCAGCCTGCATTATCAATTGAAACTGTATTCTAACAAACATTTATACAAATAAAAACAACAACTCTGGTGTATTTAACAAATGCTCTACTGCACACTTTTGAGATGGTTACTGTGTAACCACCCTGACAAACAGACCTATGCACATGAGAAAATGATGCAAAATGTAATATTTATATAATTAAGACAAATTCTATGTGCAATTGCATCCTTTAAATGCAATTTTAATGTGTGTTTTGTTTTGTTTTGTTTTGTTTTGTTTTGTTTCTGGGATTCTGCATATGGTTACTTGTAAAATTCAACATCAGAAGACACAGCAGACTGCATGTCAGGATCACTTCATTGTTCAAACAAAGATAAACAAAATGCACCATTGTTAGTGACTTTACTATCTTTACAAAAAATAAAAATAAAGGTAGGGAGCAGGGAAGAGTCTATAGTTTGTTTGGAGGCAAATTATGTTGCGAGAGGTATGAATGACTGCATTTCATCTTTAAAAAGAACGCTAGGGGGGCGGTATGACGGCGTTCCTTTTCTCGCTTACCAGCTGACCACTTAACTCCATATGGGCTGCTTTCTTGTTGTTACCAGTTTATCCGGTAGCTCGACATGTACGTCTGCAGACTTGAGATTCAGAGTTGACCGTGACAACAGGGTTTGAGTCTGGTGAAGAATGGTTTCAGAAAGTGGGTCAGACAATTAAATAACTGGGTGAGAATGTTGTAAAATCTGAAAACATGGTAAAAATCAGGGGGCTTTTTTATGGATTGATTTTTTAAAACTCTCGGTTGGGTTTAGTGGGTTTAGTGGGCGGGTCAATCTGTGTTTTTGAAAACACTATTGGTTGGGTTTAGGGAAGGGGAAGGGCGGGGAGATCGGTTGCTTGGTCAGTCAGTCGACAGCAGCCTCTGGTGATTTTATGTAAGAACAGCAGTCACAAATGGCACTCGCAAAAGAAATTTGAGATCTGACGAAGCATTCACAGTGGCCTCTGGTGGATTTGCGAAAACAAAAACGGCAAAAAACATAGCTCCTGGGATGTATTTTGCTCTATAAAGAAATGTATATAGGGGTACGTTATGAACCTGGGTTGTGTGAACAACTAACTGGTTACATCATGTCCTAACTACACATGACATGACTCCATAATCTTTTTCATGTTAAGGAGCTTTAATCGTAACAATCATGACAGCAATACAAAAAAATTCACTTTTTTTATCACAGCAAAACAACAGCATATTCTACTATGGCAAATATCACCTCAGTTACATTTCATGTGCTTCATTCAGTGTTAAATGCTGCCAATGTTTGTTTGATTATCATTATATTATATCATTATATATGTTTAATGTCATACTACTGGAAGCAGCAGCAGATAGTTCACCTCAGATCTTGAAAATAAAGTAACTTGCAAACTATCATTTTCTTGAGAATGCAGTGACTGATATTGAAATGAATGGCTGGCATTTAAACAGTTAAATGTTTTTTGTTATGTCACGTCACATTGAAGATAGCCTAATTGCTTGTCGCTGGAATCTTGTAGCGTCGTATGTAGTTATGACACGTAACGTATAAACCGATACCAAATTTAAACAGGTCAATTATAGTACATGAATACACCCAGACGGTTTATATAAAAGATAAAGCTTCTTTTCTGATTTTCAACAGCAGAAACCTAACTAAAGAAACAAATCTACAAAAGTGCTGATGTAGTCTGATGTCACCTTTAATTATGTATTATTAAATGTTGAAATATTATAAATAGTAATATATTATTATTGTAAATAGTAATATAATACAACATTGTTAATTTTTAGTTCAATGTTGTAAATACAACTTACATTAACTAATGAAACCTTATTGTAAAGTGTGACCATGTTTATTTCTAATTTTCCTGACAGAAAGACATAATATTTTAATCTATAAGAACTATCCTGTGGTCTTGGGACAGGTGGTAGAATAGTGAGGTCTAATGTAAGGCATAATAAAGAAACAAACAAATCAAACAAACAATCAATATGTTATATTATATATGTATTTTATGTGTACATTTATGTATGTATTTATGTTGTTTTTGATTTTATAGCCTATAACTCATAAGCACCTAATTTTCTTATTAACCTTTTAACCACAGCTTTTCCTGAACGTCCATTAGCTGGAGAGACTGGGCATGCACTGGAAATCCCCTGAAAAGGGCTAATGGCTGTCTATATTAAGCCAAAAGCTTCAGTCTAAAGCATTTCTCCCTTGAGTCCTCTAACCTGACATGAAAAATGATTGCAGTCTCATTCAGAAAGATATTCCTGTTTACATTAACCATTATTAGATGCACTCATTTTTGTTTTATTTTTATTTATTTTTGGATCCTAACATTGATTTCAGATTAGCGAATTCAATCAGGAGGTGTCAGGAGTCACTAAAACATTAGGAGATGATTGGTAAAGCGATGTGTCCGTCTCCTAATCTTTAACTATTATTCCAAGAATCATATCCCAAAGCCCCCTCCAAAAAGCCATGGAAGGTCAAGTTCAACAACAATATCTCTGACTCTCTCTGTCCTGGGAGCCCTGATGGCTTGAATTACACAGCTGTTTGATCCACACCGCTAACATTCTCAGCATTGTATTCAATTACAGATGTTAGTGACAGAAAATAAATTAAATGTCACAAAGACGCCATTCACATCTGCTCCTCAGGTCTTGATTTGCAACAGAGAAGCACTAATTGCTGTGACGCACAGATATAATGCACAATTATGCGTGTGGTCAGAATCCCAGAGTGATATTGTCCCATGTTGCTCATGCAATTATGTATATCACGCATTCTCTGTTTGTTAAGTCACACTCTTAAATTCAAGAGGCTCGGATGGCCAAATTAAGTGAAGTGTAAATTACTAAATTGAGACTACATGGGTCATGACTTTAATTTGAGAAATTTAATGCAAGTATGAATAGATCACAGAACTACAAACAGATTGATGCACTGTAGGACTCACACAAAAATACATATTTTACTTTTATTTTTAAATGAATAGCAACGCTGTTGACTTCCACAGAATTAGGACAATAAAGGCTGGAGTGGTTGCTGTGAAAATTCAGCTTTGCCATGAACAGCAGCTATGCTAATTCTCTTTCCATTCTTCTCTATTTCCACCTGGGGATGTCAATCCTGAAGGCCTCTAGAGATTGTGCAACACCACTTGATCAGATCCAAGACCTGTGAAGAGATGATACCAACGTACAAGGACTTGAGGAGATGGTGGCCATCCTCAGAGGTCTTTGAGGACAACACAAACATAGTTCATTAAACATGTATTATACCCAGTGACATCATTTTGAAAGGATACTACAGTATATACTGTACAAGTGCAGGTTAACAATGCTCATACTGTATGCTCTCTTTTACTTTCCTTATTTTGGCTGTAATGTAGTAAAGCTGTAGTAATGTAAAGCTGCTTCTTAATGTTTTCTTTTTTTTGTAAAAAACACCATACAAATAATTATATTGATATATACATCTATCTATCTATACAGTATATACATATCTATCTATCTATCTATCTATCTATCTATCTATCTATCTATCAATATATATATATATATATATATATATATATATATATATATATATATATATATATATATATATATATATAGACTGCTACTTCTGTGATAGTGGCCGCCAACGTGCTGTCTCTCCGAAATTTTTTATATTTAATTTATAATATATCCTTATAAATAAACTGCATAGTTGTAATCTAAACAACTATACTCTTGACTAAAAAAAGCCTCAAAAGTACCTTATGTTGTCCAACAGCAGCAATATTTGTCAAACTGTAAAGTGTCCTCTGCTTGTCATATGTGCTTGTCAAGGTGAAGTCATAAGGTGAAGAGTTAAGAGGCTGGACGAGTGCTGTTATTTGCAAAAAATCTCTCTCTCTCTCTCTCTCTCTCTCTCTCTCTCTCTCCATATATATATATATATATATATATATATATATACACCCCTGATGTATGTTATTAGTCTGTTTATTAGTATGTTATTACTATTTCCCCCCGACTGGCTAGAATAAACCACAGTTGTCCAATGGCTTGCCTATTATGAACCTATTATGTATTTCATTATGCCTTTTTGTACAATATACTGTAGCTATTTGTGTACATACAAGTTCAATCTTTGTCTTCCAAAATAAATAACAAGTTCTGAACTGCCTGAAACAAGTTGTGAGTAATTCCAGTCACGCTTCTTGCACAAATCGTTTTAGGTTAGTAACAAATTTGCCTAAGTGGCCTTTTCTGGCTGCCCACAAACTAAGTCTGCTTTGAACCACCCTCACACATTGTAACTGAGCCCTGTATACTTTTGGTTTGTGTTGTGATTGGATGTCAAGATGCTGCTTTCTGTACTGACAAACACTTGTTTGGACCATATTTTCAACAAACAGGAAACACTGCATTTCCAGACAACCTGCTATCAGACTGCATTTGCAATGTGGTACAACCAACACCAATTTTACTGTTCATATCACAATTGCAGAGGAAGCAAAACGTCACATGTGGTATATGGGCATTTCACATGCGAAACTGAGGTAAGCGTTAGACCATATCATAACATAACTGGGCAGGACAGACGAGATACTTCAATGCATTTGTTATCCCCCAATTAGAATGATAGCAATGTAACAGAGTTAGCATTCCACACTTTGTAGGATCTGTTTTTATTAGCATTCGATAAGCTAATAAAATATTACAATTCAAATCAGAGATTTGTGTTCTAGAATTTAATTATTTATTTGTTATATTTACAGATTACATTGACAACAATATTGTACTGACCTCTGACAATATTTCTGCTGTGTTCATCTTCTTGCCAGGACAATTATTTTATACATTGTAATGGGAAGATACAAACAGGTAATATTGTAATGTTTTATTCTCAGATAAATATGTCTTGTCCCCATAGTTATCTAATTATAGCACATGTGGTAGACATTGTGTTAATTTGTGTAAATTTGACATTGTGTAAATTTGAACTTGCCAATTACTACACTGTTAACCATTTCATGTAGAATCTACAGTAACTTCCTAGGTAGTAAAGAATTCTGGCCCAGATTTGGCATAAATTGGGCACAGGAGGCATTCATCCGTTACTGGCATACAGCATGAGGGTCAAACGTGGTCCTGGTTTGGCAGAGGTGGCTCTGCTTTTAAGGCAGCACACAATACTTGGCCCAGATGTTAATAATTAATATGTGGGCCATGTAAGTTTGGCCTGTCTTGACCCACATTTAAAATACATTTTTATTATTTTCAAATAAAGAAAAAAATTCTACCAATCGGGTTGCTTCGAGAAAAAGCACACCCATAGCACACCTAATGCGCAATGATTCATGGGTTTATCAGTTTTATTGCAGTTGTGACACACCAACATATCTGGCCCAGTTAAGGCTCAATTATGGGTTATTAACTTGGCTGAGACTTGGCCCAGATATGGTCCATGATTGGCCCTTGTCTGGAAGCCAGACTTGGTCCAGTCATGTACCGTAAATCACTGCAGCATGTGGGCCAAGCAAAAGCTGATTGTGTGGGCCAGAGCTGGGCCAAAAATATTTTGCTATGTGGGTTACTGACATCAGTTTGCCACTAACTTGCTGTAAATCAATTACAGCAAATAGACTGTATTTACATTTACAGCAGCATTTAGCTTCCTGTATATGTATAATAAGTATTGTATATGTTTACTGTAAAATATACAGTAATTTTTACAATGCAGCTTTAAAATACAGTAACATACCGCAGTGTCCTACAGTACAATACAGTTAATATTACAGCTAAATACTGTGTCATTTACATAAAAAGTTAACAGTGTACCCCAAACTACTGTACAAACATTCTTGAGGTTTGTCCATAATTTACCCAAATTTGAGTTGAAACAGAAATCAACTGATTTCTTTGAGAAAGATTTGTGTTGAGTGAGCTAAGAAAATATTTGGACTCAAATCAATGCTTTGCATCCGTTATTTACTTTCTGTATGTGTGAAGTAGCTATGTACAAGGCAGGATAATGTTAATTTATTCATCCGTTATCATTTAACAAGCCAAAAATAATAGCTAATTTACCTGTTTGTTTAAATAAATTTAACCTTGCTTAGCAAAAGTTACTTTTTTCAGAATCACACACTCACAAATCTTACAAACCACAAACTTTTAAGGTTAGTGTAAATGCAAACATGGGGAAAACATAATGCCATGTCCTAACCAGATGAAATGTTGCAATAAAATTTCAAGCGATATCTTAAATATTTTAAATGTGGGTTTTTATTCTAATCAGCCACTTTATTTCTCTCGCTTTCTGGAATCAGTAGCTGAACACTGTAAAAATCCCACTGGTCCAAGAACTGTGCTCTATATAGCTATACATTAAACTTTAAATATGCAGCAACAGATTCAGTACGGAAAAACAAATTACTTGTCGGCGGAGACTGTTGACTGGCAGGACGTAGTATATAGGATGTGGCTGTATGTAAAAGCTGTGTCCATTCACAGCGCTCAAATGTGCTGCCAGGCAGTCCAGCAATTCTAAATGTCACTAACTAATAGCCTTCATTCACTTTTCACAGCACGAAAACACATACAGAAACGCCATCAAAGCGCAGCCCCGGCCCGAGGTGTCAGTAAAATTTGTTGATGTATTTACACACACGTAACTAACTTTTATGAGAATTATAGGACGTCGAAATGTTGTGGTAGACCTCCTAATCTTTACTGAAATGAAGTCTTGCTTGATGTGTTTCAGGACGAGGCCTACGTCCTTTGAAGACAGCAGTGTGGAAACGTGCCCAGGTGAATTGGCAGTCCCACTGAGAAGTGAAAATAGATGTCCATTCACACACAGACGGCTTTTCGGGTCCCGGCCAATTCTGCCAGGTTGCCAACAGGGTGGCGTGACTGAGAGGGAAATGAATTGTGGGTGCAGAGGGTTCCTCTAGACAACACCACTGTTAAGGAAGGTAACCTGCCTCTGGGCATGTGTCTTAACCAGACAAACATAAGCTATAGGCCTGTAAATGACCATTCTGTGGGAGTTCTCTTTGAAACGCTCTTTGATTTATGCTTGGCTGTTGAAAATAAAGACTGCTCGATAGCTTCATAGCAGAGCAACTGAGAAGGACTGATGGGATCTGTTCTGACAAGAACAACATTTACAGGATTTTAGAAACCCTATAAAAACAAATATGCTGAAGTAAATGTTGGCACTTTGCATAAAATACCATACAAAAGAATTTTACAATAAGGTGCTAAGCAGGCATGTTGTTACAAGGATTTGAGGGATTTTGGAAGAAAACATTGTGCCTGATGCATTCCAAAATGCAGGGATTTTTTTTTTTTTGTCTGTGTTTGAGAGGAGAAGATGGCAAACATATAATGGTTTAATGCTCCGAGAGAGCTCTTTCTCTTGTCCCATTTCAGACAACGGGGACTACGAGGTAAAGCACCAAACCAAAGCTTTTTGCTTGTCCCTCAATTTAACACTTTTAACTGTGACCTCCTGAAAACAGAACATTATTGTAATAATGCCTTACCCCTTATATTCCCCTTGTTTTTCAAGTACTTGTGAAGCCTGTTCCAGAGCATATCTTTCTGTCCTGCCCCAAACTAGCATATGGCCACTTACATTATATGTATTTATGAAAGATGGATTCTAAAAAGAGTACACATCGGTTGCTAAATTGGAGGAATTATCCTAGAAGAAACTATTCACACGATACACCAAAGTTTGCAACCCAGGCTCATTCTGAAAACGTACTCCTATATACATTTCTGGGTTGCACCTAATACGTCCCATGAGGATCGTTTTTTGCAGTTTTTGTTCTCACGAATCCACTAGAGGCTGCTCTGTATGCTTTTTCAAATCTCAAATGTCTCTCGCGAGTGCCATTCGCGCCTACTGTTCTAGTCTATATCCACCTGAGGTGCTGTCGACTGACCTAATCAATAGTGTTTTAAAAGCACCGATTGACTTGTCCACCTACTTACCTAAACCCAACCGACAGTGTTTTCAAAAGCCATCGAGAAAAAGAAAAGCCCTTGTCTGATTTTTACCATGTTTTCAGATTTTACCACATTCTCAACTTTGTAACGAATATTGCCGATCAGACACACAAGTATTCAGATTTTATTCAAAAATACAAATACACCGGCAACTTTTACCCAGGAAAAGACTGGATGGTCAGTTGTAATCCGATTCCAAGGTATTTACGACACAAAAGAATGTGCTCAGAAATGGACACACAGAGACCTGGTCAAAACTTCTATACAATCCTTACTTAAGACTGATGCCTTTAATATAAACTTTTATTCTCTCTTTATGTGTAAGCAGGTGTTTTGCAACAATGCAACTTGCTCATGTATAAATATTATGGTTTGAATACTTCTGCAGTCAATGTTTAACTCTTCCACAGCCAAAAGTTCATAGATGGTTTATGTTTGATGTCCCTGCAAAGCTAATTTGGTGTACTGAATGATTGATTACATTTCATGTTAATACGTGTGCAACATATTAACATGTTAAGAAACTTGAACATTTCTGCATCAGTTTACAACCACAATGCTTATGCAAATCACCAAGCTTTGAAACCAAAAGTTTACTTGTCATTGGTCAACCAAAACCATTCTTATAAAAGCTTGTGCCTAAGGCCACCGCCCAGACTCTAAAAGGAGTGACTGTAGAAGGCTCAGGCCAGAGACAGACTTGAACCCAGAACTAGATGCCCAGGAGAACTCCAGAAGACTCCAGGGAGTTGACAGGGACCCAGACAAAATGGGTTAATCGCACAGCTCAGACATTCCCATCTCTGATACCTTTCTTTCTTTTCCATCAAGAGTCTGCTTAAGTTTAGTTTGCCGCGAAACCACAAGGCGACACTACCAGTCCTCTTTGTCGCCTCAAAACTTGAAATAACAGACTCCACCCCACTCCAAACCTCGCAAAGACAAAAGAACTGAACACTAGCTAACCACATGCTCAACAGAGGAAGTTCTTCACATCAAAAAGGGAACACTTCCAGATTACAACTGAACTGTTTAAACTAAATGTAACCCTATAGAGACCATAGAAGGGTTAAACAGATTTTTGGTTCACTTGGTTTGGTCTTACAAAATCTGAGGTTTCTGACAAAATCCAAACTCTTATTTTACTTTTTTTTTACTCTTTTCTACAACATGTATGAATGTGTGCTTGTATTAGGTGTTAGTTTCTGTTAGATTAGTCAATAAAGTTTAATTTTGTATAAAGAAAGGTGTCTGTGCATGTTTATGAATCTAATGTCTTAAACTTTAGATCTTGCTACCCTGTTTAAAGATAAATGGGTTTTAATTTTGACAGCAATAGCCGTTATTGAAGTCTACTGTCCGTTCGAATGATCACTGGATAATTCGTTTGTTCAGATTTAAAGAGTCGATTTTTTTGAAGCCCCGTTCAAGTGAATCTTCAGTTCCCTTTGAGCTAATTCGCTACACCTTGTTATTTACTTGTTTATTTTAAATTTTTCTTCTGCTTTGTCTTACCTGCTTTCTGGAATCGTTCTTCACCAGACTTGAACCCTGTCGTGGTGGTCAACATGGTACATGGCATGCTAACTGCACAAACTGGTAAAAAAGGGAAAACCGTTCATACCGAGGTAAGCGATCAGCTGGTAGCTCGAAAAAGGAATGGCATTATACCACCCCTTAGCGTTCGTTTTAAAAATGAAATGCAGCCATATGTACTTCTGGCTACATAATTCACAATCGCCAAAAATGTATATAAGGCTACGTTTTCAGAATGAGAAAGTTTGGCTACATGCTTTTGTGCAGAAGGTAGACATTCTCAAATACAGTAGCTCTTGAATTTATAATGTTGCATTAGCGAGACTCAGATTCCCAGATGAGCAGGATGAAATAATGATTTGCATAATGCAAATATGAACACGAGGTTTTGGCTGTAGGGTTTTCTCTCCACTTAAAATATGTTTTCACAAGTTGTGGTTGTGTTTAAATGTTTTTAGTTCATTGTCTTGCATGCAAGACTCACCAGAGGCCAACCCAAAATTCATTATCAGGTTAGACACCTTTTAATGCTTCTGGCACTTTTAAAGATAATAATATCTGACATCTGGTCTTTATGATTACCATGCTTTCACCTACACAAAGCCTGTGCAGATATGGCATAGGAAGGTGACATTTTCTCACCTTGCTGATTGTGACATGCCAATATTCAGATGATGATGATAATGATGATGGCAAATCAGAAATCATCACATTCTGTCAATAACGTATTGATATTTCTGATATTCTGCGCTTAATACTAAACTAAAGGATATTTTCATTATTTACTCATCCTTACTCATTGTTATACATATGTATGATCTCTCTCTTTCTCTGTCTCTCTCTGTTTCTGCTGTTTCATTTGTGATAATGAAAGATAAATCAATTGAAATATTGTTTATTATATTATCTCTTGATGGATGCATAATTTTATTTCCGGTGAGGTTTTGTCATAGTAAAATAAACCCCTTAATTTGTAGAGATAAAAAAGTCATTTACTCCTTGTTTTTAATTGTTTACTGACTCAAACTGATTTATCTTTTATCTTTTTTTTTTTTTTTTGGCGCAATTTTCACAACCAATTGGTACATTTTCAAAACTCTTAGTATTTGTAACACAACACCTCATCAAAATGGCGTTTTTTTTTTTTTTAAACATTTTAGCAAATTTTCAATTGTGTTGGTACAATAAACATAATCACACAATATAATTTTCACTACAAAAAATAAGTGATTCAGCTTAAAGAATGTTTCAGAGTAACCGCCTTTCATAAAGCTTACACAATCAAACTTCTGATTTGCATCTCTTATCATTCACTTTAATACATTTGTCTATCATTTAATTCAATTGATCTTACGGTTTAATCAAATAATCATTTATTATGTTCATAGATTTTCAAATGGTTTGACTGTTGTCTGATCATTTGTAAGTAACAAATTTACCAAATACAAATTATTTTTACCCGATGATCATATTATAAGATGATCACACATTAGATACATATAAGTTGCAAAGTAAAATAAAATTATATTACTTAACAGTAAACATTTGTTTTCTACTTGCATATGTAAATGACTCAAAAATGCCTTTTTTCATCACATTTCTAAATATAATAGTTTAAGTAACTCATTCCTAATAACTGAAATATTTATCTTTGCCATGATGACAGTAAATAATATATGACTAGACATTTTTCAAGACACTTCTATACAGCTTAAAGTGACATTTAAAAACTTAACTAGGTTAATTAAGTTAACTAGGCCGGTTATTGTATATTGATGGTTTGTTCTGTAGACTATTGGAAAAAAACATATAGCTTAAAAGGGCTAATAATATTGACCTTAAAATGGTTTTCACAAAATTAAAAACTGCTTTTAATCTTGCCGAAATAAAACAAATAAGACTTTCTCCAGAAGAAAAAAAAATCAGACATACTGTGAAAATGTCTTGCTCTGTTTAACATCATTTGTGAAATATATATATATATATATATATACTGTATAAAAAAAAAAAAAAAATTGAAAAAAAAAAGGGGGGGGGGGGGGTGGATAATAATGAGGACTTCAACTCTATGTCATTTGCTTCTATTGCCATTTATTAGATTTCTACATGGGTTCTTTTAACATGTTTTCATGTTGTATAAACTTTTTTTTTTTTTTTTTAACTAAAGGTTTTGTCATTTTGTCTGAACATAAATGTAACGTTTGCTGTGATGGCTGTGTGTACAGTTTTACAGCACAAGAACATTAATTCAGCACATAGGTTGATTTACAACCTGTGTCTTATATTGTTTGCTTATGAATAAAATGACTGTTAAAAGTACAATATTGAAAAAAGAAGTTTCCTCTGCGTGCTCTGGTTTCCCCCACAGTCCAAAAACATGCACTTTAGGTAAATTGAATAAACTAAACTGGCCGTAGTGTTTAAGTTAGTGTCTGCGTGTGAGTGGGTATGGATGTTTCCCAATGCTTTGTTGTGGCTGGAAGAGCATCCACTACATAAAACATATGCTGAAATAATTGGCGGTTCATTCCGCTGTGGCAATCTCTGAAATAGAGACTAAGCCGAAGGAAAATGAATGAATGAGTTAAATGTTTGTTTGTTTGTTTTTTCTAAGATAAAATACCCCTCAAATTGTGATGGTTTAAAATGTCTTTAAATGCTAAAAAGCATCTAAAAGGTGTGTTCTTATGTTCTTCTAAATCAGTGATGCCAAAAGTAGGGCCCGCAGGTCAAAGTTGACCCATGGTAATCTTTGATTTGGCCCACCAACCCATCTGAGAAGAATTAGAAATGAAGGTTGTGGCGAATGCCATCAATGGAATGTCATTTATAATTGAACATAACCGCTTGCTTATTTGTTTAATTGTTGAGCTACAAAAAAAGTCAACTGAAGTGAAATGTTTCAATTAAATGTTATACATGAATCACATTTTTTTAAATGTAAATAGGCCTACTGTCACTCGAGGATAGAGGACAATACACAAGACATCGACAAGCAAATCAAGGCAAAGGCAGGTTCAGCTTGACTCGTGTATTTTGCATCGAACACCATCGTGTCATAAATGTGTTCATTTATGTTTTTATTGTATGAAGTTTATTATAAAATGTAAAAAAAAATGATTGAAGATTTTTTTCTATTGATTTTTCAATATTAATAAATTAGGAAATAACCATGGCAGGTTTAATGTACTGTAATAGTTTGCTATATTTACCTTTGGCCCACACCCTCAATCAATCTTTTGGCCCTTCATAAGAAACAGTTTGAGCACCCCTGTTCTAAATAATTGTTATTTTACTTATTTTTACTTGATTGTTTGTTTGTTGGTGAGTTAATAATCTTTGAATGAATTATCATGTAATTATTCAACTATTCAGCGGTGATAAAAACAAAACAATACATTTGTTTATTTCAACACATGCGATGCCTTTATTAAAACCTCCCTCAAATTTCATCTCACTAGAAGTACCAGCAGGAAAAAAATACCACCTCGTTTTATTGTAATTAATTAACTGTACTCATTAAAGCTTAAATTTCACATTCCCAAATAGAAGTCTCTGCATGGAAAAGTACAGAAGACATTAAAAATGAAAAGAGCTGACTTGAACTAATGAACAAAAGTTAAGTTTGGTAGCAGCTTGAAGTTCCACTCTGAAATCCACACCCAAGTAGCGGAGTGTAAATGAACATCATACCCCTGGGACACAAAACCTACCTTCTGATCAGCAGTGTGTCACCGCTGGGGCTATGTCAAGATGTTGCGACTCTCGGAGAATTCAGCTAAAGCTTAGTGTAAATGGCATTTGCTCCCTATGCTAACACTGTATGTGTGTGTATGTGCGCGCATATGTGCCCTATGGTGCTTTGACACCATTACCACATATCAATTAAACGTGTTACTCGTGCACTCAAGGTGTAGACGGATCAGAGCCTGGTGTGTTCTATCTCATACAGGCCTGTCAGAGGAAGCTTGCAAAGTTTTTCTCTCTCTGAGCGAAATTATTCCCCAATGAGAAGAATAAGAAAATATTTCTTTATCTCTTTTTTTATGGAAATCAATTCTGAAATTATGCTGGGACCACTGAGGCCTGCTTGTGCTGACTGAACTGTTAAACCACAGTGTAGAGAAAACAGCAATTTTCCCAAACATATTCAGGTAAGATTTTCTTTCTCTTTAACATAAATTGAGAAGAATAATGACACAAATAACTCTTCGTTTTTAACTCTTCTTATTAGATGAGCAGCCAAGAATGCATGTGTGTGAAGTAGAAACATTTCTACAGGACACATCCATGCATATAGTAGACTCCTGGCTGATTCTGGTTATTCCAACTTTACCGTTAACAGTACTAACAGTACTAGCAAAAAAATTATCAAAAACACGTCAAAAATGCGAATTAATTTAACAAAAAAATGATTGTAGTGGTTTCTCATTATTCACGGGAGATACGTTTTAAAAATAACCCACAATAGATGAAATCCATGAAGTAGTCAGCTTTAATTTTTACAATTATTATAGATGTTTTAAGGCTGTAAAACCCCTCACTACACACTTTATACACTTTTCTCAGACAGGCATTACCATTTTCACACTTTTCACTCTTGTTTAAACACTCTCAAAGTTCAAACCTTCGTAGAAAAAAAGTCCAGTATTATAGAATGAAAGCAAAGATCAAAATAATTTGATCTTCATTTATTTATTTCACAATGACGCCCTAGATCCGTGTAACTTCTACCTTCCTTTAGCATGTCCAGAAGTTTAACTTTTTGTGCGATGTTAGCATCTTCCTCTGCCTTTTGAGTGCTACCGCAGGTGCCTTTGATGGTGCAGAATGTTTCGTCGACATTGTGGGGAGAAAACTTGCAAATATACAGCACAGCACTTCAGAGTCACACTGCTAGCAATCGAAGATTTATAAATGTGGCAAGATGAACGCATTCAGTACTGTACAGGAGACACGACACGGGGAGATTGATTGACAACACAGTTTGCTGGAGAAAAAAAGCACGAAAGTCAAATTCACGAAAAAAAAATCTGCAAAACTGTGAGGCCGCGAGAAGTGAACTGCGTTATTGTAAGGGACAACTGTACAGGACTATCCTGTAAACTATTTTTGAAGAATTATTTTGACACCAATACTAGATGTCAATTTGACATCATTTTGACATCAAGGTAGTTTACATGCATTGTAGAGATGCAAAATTTAAAATTGTGTAAATTTGTCATTTGTAATCGAACCTTTCAGACAAAACTCCATAAGGGCATGACTGTATAGATCTCCATTGAATGTCAAGGTTTTTTTGATGTGCTTTTTGGCACAATTGGTAATTGATACAATTTTGACATTAAGATTTCCACTGTGAACACAGCAATACGCCACAAGCACTAAGGGTTGTTTATGATGATGTTTTGACAAGATATTGTATTTATATTTAGATCATCAAATATAATTCAAACTGACTCTTCATTTAAACTCACTCTGCTCTGTGTGCATTAGCAGTAGTTAGCAGTTAGTTATTAGCAGTAGTTAACTCACAACAATAGCAATATATATAATAACTTGACTTCTAGTTGATCATTTGGAAAAGTTGCTGAAGGTAGATTCTTCCAATGAATCATCTGTGAATCATCACATGAAGATCATTGAGCATATCTCGGGTAAGATGAAGGAGGAGACACTGAAGATGAATCCAAAGAATCTTGATGAACTCTGGGAGTCCTTTCTTTGCCATTTCAGATGACTTCATTAATAAGTTATTTAAGTCATTGCAGAGATGTATGGATGCAGTCCTCCAAGGTCACGGGAGTCATACACAATTTTAATTCTTTTTCCACTGCACCATGACTTTATATTCTATACTGTACATTATTTCTTATAAGTGACAAGACTTTTGTCAGACCTTACTGTTCTTATTAAATAATTAAAAATCAAATAACTGTTTTAAATTTTTTATTATTTTTTTCTCTCATGGCAAACATTTTTTCTCAATGTCATATGATCCTTTTAATATCTAACATCTAACATATTTTATTATATTAAGTTTTTTTGTCTGAAAAATGATGAGTAGTTTTTATTTGTAGTAGTCATTGAAAGTAACTATTAATCAATTAAATTTTTGCTCAAAATGTACAACCAACCAACCAATCAATCAATCAATCAATCAATCAATCAATCAATCAATCAATCAATCAATCTTAACCAACCAAACCTTTTTTTTTTTCTTTTAAAATTTATAATAAATAATTAGCACAACCAATTATTCATTTAGTGATATAATAAAAACTATTGCAGGTTTTGGTATTTAGGCAAATCTATGCTGTTTGGTAACATTACTGAAGAGAAACATTTCAAAGTAATGGGGGATCTAGAAAGCAGATCTGACATGTGTAATATCAGTGCTTATCTTATTCAGTTTTATCCACCAGGCACATACATTCAAACCACAGCTCTTCTGCTTTTTCAAGAACTCTTAACCTTCAGTTTAATGAATCACACTATATAAACTGCCGGCCATCCATTTACACATCGTATAGCATAAATTGAATGCTTTGAAATGAACCCTTTCTTCCATATCCAAGCTCGAAAATGCTCACAGCTGGTTGCGAAAACATTGTCTTTCATTCTTCTTCCCCCGACACACCTGAAATAGAAGCTCTCGAGAAAGCATGATGCAATTGATTCATCGTCCATCTCAAGGCACGAATGGTTTCTTCTGTTTATGAGCTGAGTCAGAGATAAAGCTTTTGCCTGGGTGAGCACTGCTGAGCGTAAGACCGGCACTGAGCGGACAGAGTGTTTCTTGATTCACTCTGATTCCACCTCAATGCTTATCCTCTAAAGCCCCTAATGGTGCACCTCACCTTCCTTGAGACTGCTGTGAGCGTTTCTCTCACACCCTCTTTTTTTCTCCACACTTCTTTTTCTTTTCCTTGAGTGTATCTGCCGGGCATCTCTGTCTCTCTCCTGCTTTGTCGATTTGTGTGAATAAATATGGCATGAGGAGTTGTATGTATTATTCAGGGGTGAAAGTATGGAGCACATCCATACTATCTCTCTAAAGCCAGTGTGAAGAGGAGCTGGAAAGTTCATGTTCAGCTCACTTCTTGGAGTTTTAAGCGCACTCTGAAAGATAGTCAGGCTATTATAGTATGTTGTTATGTAAGAATAAGCTGCCCAATCTCATGAGGAAGCGTAGCTGTTTTACGTCAGAAAAGTGGATACAAATTTGTACTATTTCATTTGTATGATAACGTACACATTTTAAAATGAGGTGTGTCCCTAAATCTATCTCCTCAATGGGGATGAGAAAACCTTACAAAATGTATTAATGAGATCAAGTTTATATGAGTTAGCCACTGAATGCAAAGATGATATTATGATATTATATCTTGTTATATTTTGTTAAATCTGGTGCAGTTAGTAAATTCTGACAACCCTTTACTGATCAGGACATGGCATTTTCTGTAGCTCAAAGCCACTTTGTCTATTTGTTTTTTAAGTTACTAGCTCATTCTAATTTCTTTAAAATTATTAAACAAATGCATTATCCTTTATAACAAATTCATTATATATAATGACATTTAACAATATTGAATAAAATATATTGACAAATTCAAAATCCGTCTTTCTATTGCAAAAGAAATGCAAGTAGTTGAAGAAGTATTTTATTACACAAATATATAAATAAAAAAATAAAATAAAATAAATTAATTAATTAATAATTTAAGGGATAAGCAATTGTTTGCCTCCAAATTGTGCATTTAATATTCTTTAACACATGACAAGCTGTTGATTATCCAGACTGGGGTGCGATTACAAAACAACGACATAACTCGTGGCTGAACTATCATAGTACGATTCATCATTTGGGAAAAGAACGATGTAGTGACGACTATTATATATATACACAATTTAACATTAACATTATATATATATATATATATATATATATATATATATATATATATATATATAATGTTAATGTTAAATTGTGTATATATGCACAACTTGCTTAACATAAATTCCACTGTTATGGATGTTTCCCAGTGATGGGTTGTGGCTGGAAGGGCATCTGCTTCGTAAAACGTGCTGGATAAGTTGGCGGTTCATTTTACTGTGGCGACCCTGGACTAAGCCGAAAAGATTTAACGTTTTTTTCTTTTTAAATCGTTCCAAGTTTAGATGTTAGAATTTTCTAAATGAATAGGGCATGGGGGGATAATGGGGAATAGAACACAACCAAGAATTGCGCTTTTAACTACAGCTCTAGAGGTGTAGTTGCAAGCGTACAAGTTTGCGATGCAGTCTGCGAATGTTCGTTGGAGCGGCGGATTTGAGAAATGCCAAATCAACAAACTTTGTTTGTAACAACAAAACTGTGACCTTAGTTAGCTAACAATAGTTTTCGGAAACGCACCCTTGATCTTATGAGAAAATGTAACTTTTTTTACGTTTTGTCCATTTAGTGACTATTTTGTACAAATTTGTATGAGTTTAGTCGTATGAAAATGCATGATTTTTAAAAGGAGGCGTAAAAAGGAGGCTTAGCACCCAAACTTTTCTAAACCCAACTGTCATTGGGGGATAAGGAAATCATACTAAATTGTGTGAAGGAGATCGTACTAATTCATACAAATAATTAACTAAATAAAAAAGTTCAGAATAGCTATGAGATCATTCCACTTTTTCAATGTTCATTTATCAAGTTTTAGACTTTAGAATTTAAAGATAATTTTGTCTATTGCAGTGCAATATCTGAATGAATATTTATTAGTTTATGACATGTTAGATCTCCCTGATTTGAGTTAGTAACATGCATGCAAGATGTGCATGCAAGAATGATCATGTGTGTGCATGTAAATGTCACTAGTTTATCTAATGTAATGAAATGTAATGTGTATTTATATAGCGCATTTATCTTAATGTCCATACACCTAAAGCGCTTCACAATAATGAGAGGGGGTGCTACTACCAGTGTGCAGCATCCACTTGGATGATGTGACAGCAGCCACAGGACAATGGGGCCAGTGCGCTCACCACACACCGGCTATAGGGCGAGTGGAGAGACAAGATACAGCCAATTCGGTGGATAGTAATGGTTGGAAGGCCATGATGGGTAAGGGTTACACCCCTACTCTTTATGAGAAGTGCCATGGGATTTTTAATGACTACAGAGAGTCAGGACCTCAGTTTAACGTCTCATCCGAAAGACAGCGCTCACTGACAGTATGGTGTCCCCTTCACTTTACTGGGGCATTAGGACTCACACAGACCACAGGTTGACCTCATAACACCACATCCAGCAGTAACCTAGTTTTCCCATCTGGGCCCCCATCCAGGTACTGACCAGGCTCAGCCCTGCTTAGCTTCAGCGAGTAACCGGTCTTGGGCTGCAGGTTGATGTGGTTGTGGCCAAAATAGCTCATAGTAACATGTGTTAGCCTACTTTTTACAATTATTTTTAAGCATATTTGAGAAAACAGCTCCCATCACCTCCCTAAAGCATGTCCGTGTCCTCAAGATTACACCCTTTTAGCTGTTTACGCCTGGTCACTTCATGCTTTTTTTCTGATCGAATAACTATTCAATTGTGAAACTTTTAGGTCAAAATGCCCTGTGAAATGCATTTGAGATGGATATAAATCCTATTGCTCAAACCACTTCAGGAGTTGGCCTGCAACGCATTCCATATAAAAATTTTCACCTCCCAAAATAATTTAAAAAATAATAAACGTGTGTGTGCACATGATAGCTATGACTATCAAATAACAACACAAATGCATGAGCAATGGAATGACACGGCTGACAGTTTGAGATTTAATTATTTTATTAGTATATTATTCGTTTGATTATTTTTAATGACAAAACTCAAATGTTAAATTTATATCAAATGGCAGCATCAAAAACATCAAAAGAGAAAAAAGAGAAAAAAATAATGGCAAAAATGTGAAGATATGAAAATCTGAGTTTTATACATTTTGTTGAAACGCATTCATGTGTTCAAATGTAAATGGAGCCGTTTTCAGAAATCAGATAGCTAGTTGATCAGAAAAAATGCATGAAGTGACCACGTGTAAACAGCCCCAGAGAAATGCAGGCTCTGACAACTGTCACTGATTTATTACGGTTACTACAAAGTGTGATTAACTGACTTGAGCTACTGTACCTATGCATTAAACAGTTTCATTGCACACCTCCCAGCCAATCAGAATCAAGACTTTCAACAGACCATGCAATAATACGTTTAAATATGACAGTAGGTGGTAACAAATGTGTTAATCTTAAAGAGTGAATCATTTATTGATTCATGCAGATGGCTGATTTAAGCATATCTGTTTGAATAGGTCATTGATTCATTGAGTCAGATTTTGTTTTTGTTTTTCTTTCAAAAACACTGAATCATTCAGTAAGGAAACACTTTTTTTGTTTTGCTTGGGGATATGCAACTGTTAGCTGCGATCCTTGTTTGAAACTATTTTTGTTCCTAAAAAGAAGAACACAATGATGATTTGACTAAAATGTACATCACTTAGTTTGAACTGTTGGCATTAAAACTGAACACTGGTAATGTCATGTTGCGTAACTATAGGCTATATGTTGTATGTTTTTAAAATAAGAATACAGTTTTAATGGCTAAGCTTGTTCTGCAGTTTATTTAGAATTTTTTTTGTGTGTCTGCCTCAGATTTACACACTGACTGCTAAAGCTTCAAACTAAAAATCTGAATTATTTGTGCCAATATGTAGAAGTGATTTTTTTTTAATTGGCTTACACTTGCCTCTTATAATAATAATAATAATAATAATAATAATAATAATAATAATAATAATAATAATAATAAAAATAATAATAATAATAATAATAATAATAATAATAATAATAAATAAATACATACATAAAAAATAGATAAATAAAAATAGAATAGAATGTCTTTTATTGTCACTGTGCATGCATACAATGTACAATATATACATGTGCAATTTTTTTTTTATTTAAGTTTTAAGATTGAACATTTAAGTTTAAGCTTAAGTGTATTCAGTGTAAAAATATCCTTTCAATACAAATCACACTAAACAATGAGTTACAAACTCGGTGCAAAATAGGGGATGAGAAGGAGGAGGGCTGAGGTGAAGTAAACAGTTGTGAGGTAGATATACAGTTGAAGTCAGAATTATTAGCCCCCCTGATTTATTAGCCCCCCTGTTTAGTTTTTCCCCAATTTCTGTTTAACGGAGAGAAGATTTTTTTTTCCACATAATTCTAAACATTAAAGTTTTAATAGGGTAATTAGGCAAGTTATTGTATAACGATGGTTTGTTCTGTAGACTATCGAAAAAATATATAGATTAAAGAGGCTAATAATTTTAACCTTAAAATGTTTTTAAAAAAAATTATAACAATTAAAAACTGCTTGTATTCTAGCCGAAATAAAACAAATAAGACTTTCTCCAGAAGAAAAAATATTATCAGACGTACTGCGAAAATTTCCTTGCTCTGTTAAACATCATTTGGGAAATATTTACTAAAAAAAAAAAAGATCAAAGGGGGCTAATAATTCTGACTTTAACAGTGTACAAGATGTTTTATGTAAAATACTGGAACAATGGTAAAGTTAAGTCCTGATGTATGCAATTCAGCCCTCCAAAATGTTTTTTTTTTTTTTTTTCATCATGTCACTGCTGAAATGTTGGCGGCTTGTCAGCTGCTAATGTCAAACCTTGCTACCAAACAAAACCTAGCTAATTTGCTGCTCTGCAAAGTCAAAACACCATAATTACAACAATACTGGCTATATGTCATCAGAAAATCCAAATGACGAAAAAATGTATAAAAATAACACAGCATAGTTCCACTTATAGCACCAGTAATATTGTCTCTCTTTTGTTTTGCCATGTTTGAACACTTATGGAAGAGCTTCTGTGATTCTATCAGATGTGATGGAACCTGTTGTTGAGGACCCTCAAAATCAAACATGTTAGTCATTCTTTCGAGATTTTTTGAAATGTCTTCATCTTAGCTTATTCGGATTTCGATGAACATCAAATGTCAGGTCATGTCTTTTTTTTTTTTCTCTTCTGGGCATTTCACTAAAATTAAAGCATGGTGCCGATGCTATTGAACTGCTGATGCTATTTGTCATCCAATCAAACGTCATTAAGGCTCTGCCAATTGTAATTTGAGATAAATTAAACTGAAGAGAAGCATAGCAAAAATTATTAATTAATTAATTAATTAATTAATTTATAATATTGTGTATATGTGTCTATTTTATTTTCATTTTACGCCAAGCCTCCCATGGACAGGTGTTGAGAATTAGCAAGTCTGCTAAAACTGCTTTAGTGTAATTGTGATGTCCATGTCAAACAAACAAACAAACAAATAAATAAATAAATAAATAAATAAATAAATAAATAAATAAATAAATAAATAAATAAAGTTTATTTATTTATTATTTGGAAAAGTAAGCAACATTTTTAAGTTTGCCAATATTCCATACATTGTATAGAGAAAAGAAGGATTTAATTTATAAATTAGAGATAAACATAGATTGTAAAATGTCTGTCCATTGTAATGTACAGTGGGTTTAGACATTAAAGGCATAGCTCACTCAAAATGTTTTATTAACTCATTATTTACTCACCCTCAAGTGGTTACAAACATTTAAGATTTATTTTCTGTTAAACACAAAATAACATATTTTGAAGAAAGCTGAAAACATGTAAACAATAATTTATAGGAAAAACAAATACTATAGAAATAATTAATTGAGTAAATAATAATAATTATTACTTTTTTAATTTATGGGTGAACTGTGCTTTTTGATGCATTTCCATTATAGTATACAGTTGGTTCCAATAATGTGCAGTCAATAAAACAAAACTCTGAAAATTAAAGTTCAAATGTTTTTGTGACTTTCAGAAGAAACTTCAAGTAAAGACCAAGTGGTATTTTATTTTTAATTGTTGGTATGTTGATTTTGAAGTACAACTTTTTTTTACATGATGCCCACTGAAATTGACAAAAAAATGGAATTAAAAATTATTGACTAATATTATAGATTATTTCACTTGGTCTTCATTATGGAATCCTTAAGAAAAGGTCAAGTGCACATTTTTGGAACATAATTTACATCTGAAGGTGTTAACACTTTATTTTATTTTAATTTATTTTACTTGACTTTATTTAATTTTTTATTTTAATTTAATTGAATTAATTTTTATTTTATTTTACTTGATTGTATTATTTTTTATTTAAATTTTATTTAAATTTATTTATTTATTTTATTTTTATTTATTACTTTATTTTATTGTATTATTTTATTTTAATTTAATGTAATTTTTTTATTTAATAATTTAATTTATTAATTGAATTTATTTATTACTTTTTTTATTATTATTTTTATCTTATTTTATTTTTTTGCATCCAAGTGATTTAAAATATAATGAATGTTGCCATGTCCTCCCCAGTTATGCAGTTTCTATGCTACTGGGTCCGACCACTTGCTGTTTAACCCCTGGTCTTGATGCATAAAGCAACATCTATAATTGGCACTCGTGATGCAAACTGCATGATCTTGGCTCCCATCCTTTTTGCTTGATCACTTTCACACAGAAATCCTCCTGCCCGAGTCTTTGCCTCACACAGAACCTTGACCCAATAAACCACATCCAGCCAGCTCCCCGTGGCCCAGGTAAAGACTACACAGGCAAAGTCATTGTTGTGGCTCCTGCTAATGGCATTAACATTGTGTGGGCAATAAATAATGAGAACGGATAGGCACATAAAGAGAATTAATGAAATGTGCATAGAAGTGGAGCAGAGAGATGCATGGTTACACATGGTGCCGACAAATTACTGGGGGTGCGAGGGGTAAGGGAACAGTCATCATTCCATACAGCGAGTGGCTCAGCCTAACACCTGTGTTTCTCTCCTAACAACTCACCCTAATTAGCCCAGCTGAGCTCCAGGGATTCCCATGCTGTGTCCGGAATGGGTGGGTGGGACGGGGGGCAGGGAAAGAGAGGTAATCTTCCCTCTTCTGGCTTTTTTTTTTCTTGTGAGTGGAGAGAAGACGTATGAATGCATCTCTCACTTATCCACACAGAGGCTCATTTGCTTCGATTCTGCAATTATATTGATTATAATGGGAATCGAATTAACACTATTAAACGGCAGAAAAAATGAGATGAAACTTGCAGTATGCATTATTCATATACATTACAGGGGTTTGTTATTAATATAGAGTGTTTGTGATTGTTGTGAGTGGAATGTTAAAAGTAATTTATTTTCAGTAATTGCAAATGAATAATTACTGTTTGTTCATAAGGATATACACTCACCGGCCACTTTATTAGGTACACCTTACTAATACCGGGTTGGACCCCCCTTTGCAATCAGAACTGCCTTAATTCTTTGTGACATAGATTCAATAAGTTATTGGAAATATTCCTCAGAGATTTTGGTCCATATTGACATGATAGTATCACAAAGTTGCTGCAGATTTGTTGGCTGCATGTCCATGATGGGAATCACCCATTCCACCACATCTCAAAGGTGCTTTATTGGATTGATACCTGGTGACTGTTAAGCCCATTTGAGTGCAGTGAACTCATAATCATGTTCAGGAAACCAGTCTGAGAGAATTCATGCTTTATGACATGGTGCGTTATCCTGCTGGAAGTAGCCATCAGAAGATGGGTATACTGTTGTCATAAAGGTATGGACATGGTCAGCAACAATACGAGTAGTTATTAGAGTTACTGTTGCCTTTCATTCAGCTGGTTAGCTAGTCTGGCCAGTCTGGCCATTATCCTCTGAACTCTGGCATCAACAAGGCATTTGCGCCCACAGAACTGCCACTCACTGGATATTTTCTCTTTTTCAGACCATTATCTGTAAACCCTATAGATAGTTGTGCGTGAAAATCCCAGTAGATCAGCAGTTTCTGAAATACTCAGACCAACCCATCTGAAAACAACAACCACGCCATGTTCAAAGTCACTTAAATCACCTTTCCTCCCCATTCTGATGCTCGGTTTGAACTACAGCAGATCGTCTTCATAATTGAGCAGTTGGACACGTGTACCTCATAACATGGCCGGTGAGTGTATATATATATATATATATATATATATATATATATATATATATATATATATATATATATATATATATATATATATATATACAGTTGAAGGCAGAATTATTAGCCCCCCTGAATTATTTTTTTTTTTATTTCTGTTTAACGGAGAGCAGATTTTTTTCAACACATTTCTAAACATAATAGTTTTTAATAACTCATTTCTAATAACGGATTTATTTTATCTTTGCCATGATGACAGTAAATAATATTTGACTAGATATTTTTCAAGACACTTCTATACAGCTTAAAGTGACATTTAAAGGCTTAACTAGGTTAATTAGTTTAACTAGGCAGGTTAGGGTAATTAGGCAATTATTGTATAACGATGGTTTGTTCTGTAGACTATCGAAAAAAATTTATATATGTACAATAATCTTTCATTTGTTAACATTAGTTTTATTTAATGTGAATTAATCGGTTGCCAATGCCTAATATTTAGAACTGAAACTTCTTTTATTATTTTTATTATTTTATAAGAAAATCATAAATTATGCAGCCCAACTGAAATGTCCTTCCAGATCAGATGCCAAATAACTGCTCACTGTTGTGTCAGGTTATGATTGTGCTTTGTAGTCTGCGGTTAAATCAGAAATTGAAGTTCACAGCCTTTTTAACACCCACATTTGCAGCAGTCACACATCACTAAAAAAAAGTGTCTTCAGAGATGCTTTCTGTGTCCCCCTCTGTGCCTCACTTCACCTGCCTCCCCTGTGAGCCAATCAGAGGTGGTGGATGTGATCAGGTGACTGCTCAGCCATGATTCAAGTGACCTCAAGAGGGAAATAAGCATGTGATACCTTGAGAATAGTGACAGAAACCTCATAAGGATTGGACTGATGTTTATTTTACACCTCAGTCTGGCATGTATTGGACGCTTTTGGCTAGTGAAACTGGCTCATCAGTCAGTGGGTTAATTAAATGACACTTGCCAACATATTGTTTGTTCTCGATTGCATTCTTGGTAATAGAATGTGTAATTTATATGTTTCATCTTCGCCTGCAATGATAATAAACTTTGTTTCCTTTAGCAAAAAAATGTAAAAAAATTTTTAATGATTTGTTTATTTATTTTTTTTAATACAGTGAACTGGTAACACTTTCTATGAAGCTCATGCTCATAATCAAGTAGCTTCATCAATTATTATTTATAATCAATAATAACAATTCTATACATGTAATATACATATATAAACAGACACAAAAACTATATTGCTGTCACGGATTGGCCAGGCTCTTCCACCAGCATCACGCAACGAGCACCTTCACCTGAGTATTAACCACGCACAGCTGCACCCAATCACTCCTATTCACTATATAAGCACACACCTCACTTCAGTCAGTGTCCGGTCTCGTTCCAACGAAGCGGACTCATAGCGAGTACCTCCTGGTAGTCACTATCACATTTTTCTAATCTCTTGAACTTACCTGATCTCTGTTTCGTTCCAGTCTGTCCAGTGTTCCCGGTGTCCTGTCTGTATTGAGTGTGTCATCAGTCTGTCTTCCCCAGCTCAACCAAATTACATTCACATCCCCATTGTTATCCTTGTGTGCTCCGCTGCTGTAATAAACATCTTTCATCATATACTCACCTAACTTGTCCGTCTGCTTCCCTAACAGAAGACCGGACCTAACTTCACTACAGCATGAGCACTCCCGATCCCATTCAGGAGTTGGTGGACTCACTGAAGAGAGTTCTAATGCCAGCTACTCCACTTCCCGAAGCACCACCAGCACCGAGCACTTCTTCACCGTCCACCCACTCATCCAGTCCCATGGCTCGACCAGCGCCCTACTCTGGCGGGGCGGAGGAGTGCAATGGCTTTCTATTACAATGTTCTCTGATATTCACAATGCAACCAGATTTATACCCCACAGATCGGTCCAAAATTGCATTTATCATCTCCCTTCTCTCTGGGTCGGCTCTCCGGTGGGCTGAGACCATCTGGCAGAGAGCTGGGCCGGTAACAAATTCCATTCATACCTTTACCACATATTTCAAGGAGGTCTTTGGTCGTGCAGATGGAGAAGTAGCAGCCGGAGAACAATTATATCACCTTAAGCAGGGAGCCATGTCCACCCAGGACTATGCGCTCTGGTTTCATACTCTGGCTGCTGCTAGTGGATGGAATGAGCGATCTCTCCTAACAACTTACCGGCTCGGATTGGAGCCCAACCTGAGGTTACAGCTGGCAGCCCTCAACGATACCATGGGGTTGGAAAAATTCATCCAACAATCACTTCGAAGTTCTGATCGTCTGAAGGTCTACCAGCATGATCTACCATCAATATCACAAGCACTCCTTCGTCCGCCAGAGCCAGTCGTCCCTCCAGAACCAGAACCTATGATCGTCGAATCTGGTAGACTCACGATCACTGAGCGACAGAGGAGGCTGACCCGGGGTCTGTGTATGTACTGTGGTGCCGAAGGACATGTCAGGCTGGACTGTCCCATTCGTCCAGTACGTTCATTGGTGAGTGTGTTCAGTTCTCCCATTGAAAAAATGCACCCTCTCACCACCAATGTTCAGTTAACTGCCCATTCTGTCTCTATTTCAGTCACGGCCCTCATCGACTCCGGGTCAGCTGGAAATTTCATCTCGCACGCCCTCTGTCGCCACCTCCAGCTCCACACCGAAGCCTCGACGCACGTCTACCAGATTCAACCTATAACCACCGATATCCATTCCCAGGCACGTATCCATCGTAAATGTGAACCCGTCACTCTCCGCGTAGGTTTACTTCATAAGGAAGAGATTTAATTTCTGGTTCTGGAGGGAGCATCAATGGACATCATCCTAGGGCGCCCGTGGCTGGTGAAGCATGATCCCATCCTCTCTTGGGGCACCGGAGAAATCAAAAAATGGGGTAAAGAATGCGTCTCCAGCTGTTTTCCCGACCTACCCTTGCAGATCCAGAGACCCCTAACTGTCTACGTCACGTCTTTCGAAAGTCCAGTCGAGAAACGATCCATCCAGATCCCGAAGATCTACTCCTCATACGAGGATGTATTTTGCCCCAAGAGAGCTTCCCAGCTACCTCCACATCGGCCATGGGACTGCGCCATCGACCTGCTTCCTGATGCTCCTATGCCCAGAGGTAGGATCTACCCGTTGTCCCTTCCAGAAACTAAGGCCATGGAGGAGTACATTCAGGAGGCTCTGAGTCAGGGGTATATTCGCCAGTCCACGTCACCCACGGCCTCAAGCTTCTTCTTCGTGGCCAAGAAGGATGGAGGGCTGCGGCCATGTATTGATTATCGAGTCCTGAACCAAGGTACCATCAAATTTAGGTATCCACTTCCACTCCGATCAACTCCGATCCGCCAGGATATTCACCAAGTTGGACCTCCGCAGCGCCTACAATCTGTTACGAATACGCGAGGGGGACGAATGGAAGATGGCGTTTGTGACCCCTACTGGGCACTACGAATACCTGGTCATGCCCTATGGTCTGGTCAACGCTCCCTCCGTATTCCAGAACTTCATACACGAAGTCCTCCGGGAGTTCCTCCATATCTCCGTCATTGTCTATATTGATGATATCCTGATTTACTCCCGGAGTGAGGCCGAACATCGCCACCACGTTGCGGAGGTCCTACAAACCCTACGGAACCATAAATTATACCTCAAGGCTGAGAAGTGCTCATTTCACTTACCATCTGTTCAGTTCCTCGGATACATCATTGACCGAAAAGGGGTTCGCATGGACGAGGGGAAGGTCACTTCCGTCATCTTCTGGCCTGAACCTAAAACCATTAAAGAACTCCAACGATTCCTAGGGTTTGCCAATTTCTATCGACGTTTCATCCACAACTACAGTCTTATCACCGCTCCGCTCACCAACATCCTAAACAATCAACCCAAAACGCTATCCTGGTCACCCGACGCTGCCGCAGCCTTCCAAAAACTCAAGAAGGCCTTGACGCAGGCTCCAACCCTGACTCACCCCAATCCCGACTTACCTTTCGTGGTCGAGGTGGATGCATCGACCACCGGAGTAGGAGCCATCTTGTCCTAGCTCCATGGTAATCCCTCACTACTCCATCCATGCGCCTACTTCTCCCGAAAGCTCAGCCCGGCGGAAAAGAACTATGACATCGGGAACCGTGAACTTCTAGCCATCAAGCTCGCCCTGGAGGAGTGGCGACACTGGTTGGAGGGAGCTAAACACCCATTTCAGGTGATCACAGATCACAAAAACTTACAGTACCTTAAAGAGGCAAAAAGACTCTGTCCTCGTCAAGCCCGGTGTTCCTTATTCTTCTCCAGATTTCAGTTCTCCATATCATATCGACCAGGATCCAAAAACATCCGGGCAGATGCACTCTCCAAAATCCATGACCAACAGGAAATAAGTGAGACCCCGGCCAACATCCTCCCAGATCAGATCACTGTCTGTCCCATCACCAACAGTGTCCACTCCAACAGTTGTCGCCACCCCAGAGTCCAGAACTCCGCCGGGCTGTCCCCCCAATCGACGATTCATCCCTGAAAATCAACGGGTAGATCTCATTCACTCCAGTCATACCTCTTTGGGCACAGGGCATCCCGGGGCCAACAACACCCTCTCGCTGCTATCCCAACGCTTTTGGTGGCCGAACATGGCGAGGGATGTGAGGAGATACATCCAAGGCTGTAGAGAATGTGCCATGTCAAAGAGTCCTCGTCATCTACCTGCAGGAAAACTCCATCCCTTGCCCATCCCAAACCGCCCCTGGTCACACCTAGGAGTTGACTTCATGACAGACCTCCCATCGTCTGAAGGTAATACTTGCATTTTAGTCATTGTAGATCGATTCTCCAAATTCTGTCGTCTGATTCCTCTGAAGGGTCTACCCACAGCCCTAGAAACTGCCGAAAACCTATTTAACCATGTCTTTCGATGTTTTGGGCTACCTGAAGACATAGTCTCGGACCGAGGACCCCAATTCATCTCCAGACTATGGAAAGCCTTTTTTAGACTCCTAGATGTGACCCTCAGCCTCTCGTCTGGCTATCACCCACAGACCAACGGCCAGACTGAGAGGAAGATTCAAGAAGTGGGGCGGTTCCTCAGGACCTTCTGTCACGGTCATCAGAACTCCTGGAGCCAGTTTCTGGGCTGGGCGGAATACGCCCAGAATTCCCTGCGGCAACCTACCACCGGACTTACGCCATTCCAGTGTATTCTGGGCTTCCAACCTCCACTCTTTCCCTGGGATGGCGAACCTTCTGATGTCCCCGCAGTGGATTACTGGTTCCGGGAGAGCGAGAGGGTCTGGGACGATGCTCATCACCAACTCCAGAGGGCAGTTCGCCGAGCCAAGGAGGTGTCAGACAAGAAGAGGATTCCTGGACCTATCTATGCTCCGGGGCAAAAAGTTTGGCTCTCCACCAGAGACATCCACTTGCGACTGCCCTCCCGAAAACTTAGTCCCAGATTTGTTGGTCCCTTCACCATCCTGGAACAGGTCAACCCAGTCACCTATAAGTTACAGCTACCACCACAATACAGAATCCACCCCACATTCCACGCGTCACTCCTCAAACCCTTTCACGACCCTCTGATTCCCTCCACAGAGCCTGGCCATGAAGAGGAACCCCCTCTTCCACTGATGTCAGAAGAAGGGTCCATATATAAGGTCAAGGACATTCTACGGTCCCGACGTCGTGGTGGTCATCTGGAATACCTCGTAGACTGGGAGGGATATGGTCCAGAAGAGAGGTCTTGGGTCCCCAGATCCGATATATTAGATCCCGCACTTATGGAGGAGTTCCACTCCAATCACCCCGAGTTCCCAGCACCTCGTGGACGAGGTAGACCACCACGGCGTCGGCGGTCTAGGCCCTCAGGAGCGGGCCCTGGGGAGGGGGGTAATGTCACGGATTGGCCAGGCTCTTCCACCAGCATCACGCAACGAGCACCTTCACCTGAGTATTAACCACGCACAGCTGCACCCAATCACTCCTATTCACTATATAAGCACACACCTCACTTCAGTCAGTGTCCGGTCTCGTTCCCACGAAGCGGACTCATAGCGAGTACCTCCTGGTAGTCACTATCACATTTATCTAATTTCTTGAACTTACCTGATCTCTGTTTCGTTCCAGTCTGTCCAGTGTTCCCGGTGTCCTGTCTGTATTGAGTGTGTCGTCAGTCTGTCTTCCCCGCAAGCCCTCTGGTGTGTGCATTCGGTCTCCCTCAGTGTCTGTCATCCATCCTGCTCCGAAAAGGAATATCAGCTCAACCAAACTACATTCACATCCCCATTGTTATCCTTGTGTGCTCCGCTGCTGTAATAAACATCTTTCATCATATACTCACCTAACTTGTCCGTCTGCTTCCCTAACAACTGCAGAGCTATTCAATTGACGGCTGTGTTGAGACACATTAAGCGAGTGGCACATCTATCCGCAGTGCTATCTGCATTCTGAATGATTTTGAGATATTGAGCTTCACAGTTTTTGCATTCCATATAGGAAACAGTATAAGTGTAACATTTGTTTTTTAAATAAAAGTCTTAAAAAGTAAACAACTTATAAAAAAAACATCCCATAATTTAAATAAGTTGTCATATTATAAGAATATTTCAATAACTCAATTTTTACAAAAAAATGTCAGAAAGAACCTTATAATTTTAAGGTGACGGTTCGTAGAAAAGGACTTTTGTACAATGCACTGATATTATGAAAGGTGATGCAATGATTAGCACTATTAACTGCGCTTAAGTTCATTATGGTTAATTAATCATAAAGGCTTCTCAATGCTGTGTCTCTTTTGCACCTAACAAAACTGCTGCAACTAAACAAAGTTATGCCAACTGCGTGCTGGTTTAAAGTTTCGAGCTTATAATGAGGTTAATACGCACGCACATTGGATTAACTATAGCAGCAGGCCATTCACATATTGCATCTTTTACGCACACAAGTTCATTATTTCTAATGGATACGTGCGCATATTGAGAGCAGTGCGCGCATGGCTCGCAAGTGGACGGACGCACTAGCGTCCTCCAGGCTCACGCAGTAGAAATTATCTCACACTGTAATGGTGAGATGCGTAGATGCATGGCTTTCAGTGCAATGTAAACAAAAGATACATTGAAAAAATGGTTATGTATATATGAAATCAGATAATAACAACAGTCATTTAAATTATTAGCTAATATATAGCTTAAATTAACATTAGACAAATACAATTTTTTATTTATTCTTATTTTTATTTATTTATTCATTGTTCGGTCATTTATTTTCATTGTAAAATTATCACTCATGTTTAAATCAAAAACTTTTTCACTTAAGTCCAAAGAGAGAAATGGACTATTGTTTGTTTTTATTTAATATTTTGTGCTGTATTTGGTTACTGAGCAGCAATGACCAACACTTTAAAATATAAGCAGTTTTCTAAAGATTTTATAAACTAGTAGTGTTTTGAATTTAATAAATATTGGTGTAAACCATAATATTGGTGATAACCATGAAACTATGATTATTCTTCAGACTATAATCATCCAACCGAAATCTATAATCGTTGCATTCCTAATTGTAACGCAGTTTAAAACATAGCACATGAATGTGTTTGAATGTAGAACACATTCTACTTGAGCAATACACTTATTTTGTTGTGCTTCGAAATACAACATTTAATTGTTTGTAAAATAAAAGCCACATTGTACAATGCAGTGATGTTATGCAGTTTCAAAATACAACATATTAATGTTTAAATGAAGAAAAAGCCATTGTGGGTGTCTTAAGGAGCAAAAATACAACATATTAATGTTTAAATGAAGAAAAAGCCATTGTGGGTGTCTTAAGGCAAGGCAAGGCAAGGCAAGGCAAGTTTATTTATATAGCACATTTCATACACAGTGGCAATTCAAAGTGCTTTACATAAACAGGAATAAAAGAAACAATTATAAGAGAAATAAAAACAAACATAAAAATGGTAAGAATAAAAATAAAATAAAAGCTGATAAAATGTGTTATAAAAGAATTAAAAAGAAGAGAAAAACATAGTAGTCGGACGTAGCACAGTGCTCATTCAGTAAAGGCACAGCTAAACAGATGTGTTTTCAGTCTTGATTTGAATGTGCCTAATGTTGGAGCACATCTGATCATTTCTGGAAGCTGATTCCAGCAACGAGGGGCGTAGTAGCTGAAAGCCGATTCACCCTGCTTTGACTGAACTCTTGGGATTTCTAATCTATTTGATCCTAAAGATCTGAGTGATCTGTTAGGTTTGTATTCAGTGAGCATATCTGTAATGTATTGAGGTCCTAGGCCATTTAGTGATTTATAGACCAGTAATAATACTTTAAAATCTATTCTAAATGTGACTGGGAGCCAGTGTAAAGACCTGAGGACAGGTGTGATGTGCTCTGATTTCCTGGTTCTGGTCAGAATTCTGGCCGCAGCGTTCTGGATGAGCTGCAACTGTCTGACTGTCTTTTTGGGAAGGCCAGTGAGGAGGCCATTACAGTAATCCACCCTGCTGCTGATAAAAGCATGAACAAGTTTCTCTAAGTCTTCACTGGAAACAAAGCATCTAATTCTTGCAATGTTTTTGAGATGATAGTATGCTGATTTACTAACTGCTTTGATATGACTATTGAAACTCAGATCTGACTCCAGAGTCACACCAAGATTCTTGACCTTATGTTTTGTTGTTTGACCCTTAGAGCCAAGGTACGCATTCACCTTGAGAACCTCATCTCTGTTCCCAAACGCAATGACTTCAGTTTTCTCTTTGTTTAACTGAAGAAAGTTTTGGCACATCCAATTGTTAATTTCATCAATGCATTGGCAGAGGGTGTCAATGGGGCTGTAGTCATTAGGCAGTAAGGCTAGGTAGATCTGAGTGTCATCAGCATAGCTGTGGTAGGAGATTTGGTTCTTTCTCATTATTTGGCTCAGAGGGAGCATATAAAGGTTGAACAGGAGTGGTGCCAGAATCGAGCCTTGTGGGACTCCACATGTCATGGGTGTCCACCCTGACCTATGGTCACCTATACTGACATAGTAACCTCTTCCTTCAAGGTAAGATCTGAACCATTTGAGGACCGTCCCAGACAGCCCAACCCAGTTTTCCAGCCTATCCAGAAGTATGCTGTGATCGACAGTGTCAAATGCAGCACTGAGATCGAGCAGTACCAGCACTGTTAGTTTGCCTGAATCTGTATTTAGGCGGATGTCATTGATTATCTTTATAAGGGCGCTCTCTGTACTGTGATGTGGTCTGAAACCAGATTGATAATTGTCTAAACACCCCTTGAAGTTTAAGAACTTGTTAACCTGGTTAAAAACAACTTTTTCAATGATTTTGCCAATGAAAGGGAGATTTGAGATGGGCCTGTAATTGCTCAATATGGTGTTATCCAGGTTGCTCTTCTTCAAGAGGGGTTTAACAACTGCAGTTTTAAGTGAGTTAGGAAAAATCCCTGAGAGAAGTGAAGCATTTACCACTTTTAGAAGATCCATTTCTAAGCAGGTCAACACCGTTTTAAAGAATGATGTGGGGAGCGTGTCGAGACTGCAGGTTGATGTTTTCATAATTTGCACGATCTCTTCTAAGATTTTGCCATTAATTGCCATGAAATCGGACATAATGTCTGATTTCTTAAGTTGTGGTTGAGCTAGTCTGACGTCGACACAACTTGGCTGATTGGATGAGCTGATTGCCTTTCTGATATTATTGATCTTGTCAGTAAAGAAATGAGCAAACTCATTACATTTGCTTTCAGAGAGTAGCTCACTGGGAATCCGACTGGGGGGGGTTGTGAGTTTCTCTATCGTTGCAAAGAGTTTACGAGCATTGTTTACGTTGCTGTTTATAAGGCTTGAAAAGAAAGTCTGCCTAGCAGTTTTTAGTTCTATATTAAAAGCACGAAGACTGTCTTTATAGATATTATAATGGACTACTAGTTTCGTCTTTCTCCACATACGCTCAGCTTTTCTGCACTGTCTTTTCGTCATTTTTAATTTTGGGGACTTAGTCCAAGATCCCCTTTGGCTGCTAGTTATATTCTTGGCTTTAACAGGAGCAATGTCATCTATGACATTCTTAACTTTAGAATTAAACAAATCAAGGAGAGAATCAACAGAGTCTGCAGATATACTTGGTGCTAGCGATATGGCCTTCATAAACTGCTCATTAGTGTTCTCATTTATGCATCTCTTTCTGACAGAGACAGATCTGTCTTTAATAGCTGGAGTGATCAATATATCAAAGAAAATACAGAAATGATCAGATAGTGCAACATCCTTAACAACAGTTGATGAAATGTGTAAACCCTTAGTTATAAGTAGATCAAGAGTGTGTCCACGATTGTGTGTGGGTTCTTGAACATGCTGAGTCAGATCAAAAGTGTTCAAAACAGTCATCAGTTCTTTTACAGCATTGATTTCTGGATTATCAATGTGAATATTAAAATCCCCAGCAATGGTAAAATAGTCAAATTCAGAGGTTACTATTGATAACAGCTCTGTAAAATCATCAATAAAAGCTGGAGAATATTTTGGAGGTCTGTAGATAATGATCAGTAAGATACGTGGAGCACCTTTTAGTGCTATACTCAGATATTCAAAAGACAAAAAGTCACCAAATGACACTTGTTTACACTCATAGACATCTTTAAACAGGGCAGCAATGCCTCCACCTCTCCTATTGGCTCTGCAAACACTCAAAAAGTCAAAGTTTAAAGGAGCTGTTTCATTCAGAACTGCTGCACTACAGCTGTCATCTAGCCAAGTTTCATTTAAAAGCATAAAATCAAGGCAATTTGAGCTGATAAAATCATTGACTAAAAGTGACTTATTGTTGAGTGATCGGATGTTTAAAAGTGCTAACTTAACAGTTTTAGCTGTTTCTGCTACAGTAGTCTCAGATTTATATTTAATAGACACAAGATTTGAGTGATTTGCTATACGGCCTGAAAAAAAAAAAAAAAAAAAAAAAAAAAAAAAGGAGCTTAAGGAGCAAAAATACAACATATGGGCTCTTCTATTGCCTTTGTGTCATCACTCATATTTCAAGTCATATCTCTCTGGCCCCTCATTTGGGATACATTTCATGAACTGGCCCCCCCATAACAAAAAATTGAATAGCCCTTCTACACTGTATCATAATGACAGTTTTAACTACATTTATAATGGTGTTATTAATGCTTAATAGTGATGCATTTTTTTAAAAATACTGTACATGTTTATAACCCATTTACATTTATATGTATTTTATGTAAAGTGTTGTCTTTATAATAAAGTCTTTGTTTAAAGTGTCTTTTATAAACTTATTTCCAAGACCTCTGCCCTGTGTCCAAGGTGTAATATATATATATATATATATATATATATATATATATATATATATATATATATATATATATATATATATATATATACTTAAAAAAATACTTAAAAATGAATATCAGAAACCTGTCGATCAATGAGCTTGTATCTTATAGTACCCCTGAGAAAATCTTGTATTCTGTCAGACAAAAGTCTACAAGCTTTAATTATATTTGGCTCACTTTTCTTGACACATTATCTCAGTAGGACCTTAATAATTGATTATTTTGCATAATAATTGTTAGTTTTGCTAGTCTTTTGTTGTTTGTTGTTGTTACTTTCTCCTAATATTATGTTATTGTTTTAATTTCACATTTTTAAATGTTATTTATCTGTGCATCATTTTTGGACATTATTGTTTTTATTTATTATTACCATTAACCATTACAACTATCTTTATGTAACATCAAAATGAGAAATGTTTTGACAAAATTTGTGACAATTATATCATATAGTTGTATTTTTTACATTTTTATTATTATTGTTGGGTGTCATGGTGGTGCAGTGGTCGGCACTGTCGCCTCACGGCAAGAAGGTTGCTGGTTCAGGCCTCAGCTGGGTCAGTTGGCTTTCTGTGTGGAGTTTGCATGTTCTCCTTGTGTTCACGTGGATTTCCTCCGGGTGCTCCGGTTTCCCCAACAAGTCCAAAGACACGCTGTATAGATAAATTGGGTAAGCTAAATTGTGTGTGAATTAGTGTGTATGGATGTTTCCCAGTTTTGAGCTGGAAGGGCATCCGCAGCGTAAAATATATACTGAATAAGTTGGTGGTTCATTTCGCTGTGGCAACTCCAGATTAATAAAGGGACTTAGCTGAAAGGAAAATGAATGAATAAATTATTGTTATTTTTATTGTTACTTTTGCAAATTGTTTAAAACAAATGTCCGAATACTCTTTGTATTCTTACATTCTACATAATGTTATGTATATTTTAAATAAACATACTTATTTTTTTAAGTATCTTTTATAAAAATCTGTGACTATAAATAATTATAAACAGGGTTATAATTCATTGAGTACAGCTTTTATAGAAAGTGTCAACATTAGAATCATAGTTACTATTTGTTATGATATTCGTTTGCAAAAATTGCTAACTTGTGTGATGAAAATGCTAACTCTTAGCATGTGTATAGTTTCGTCTTAAAATGACATGTAGTTTTTTAGAAATCATACTTTTGAACAAGATATTCTATTTAACACATAGTAAAATTTATATGTGTTTAATTTCTCAATAACAGGCTTTACTCGGAAATGCAGTATATCAAGCCTTTCAAGAGTAATATTATTACTTGTTAATCCCTGGCAATGGTATCTTGTTACCCATTGCATCCCACAGGATTCACTTTGGTGTATTTGCTCCACTATATTCTGACTTTGCATGTGTATTATGTCTAGCTATATAATATTATTACACAATAATCTTCTCACTGAATTATGTTTTTACACTTTGCATGGAATTTTATTTCTATATTTATCTATTATAATAAAGGCAGTTTACATGAGAAGTGTTCAGTCATCATTTTGACTTTACCAAGTGGTTGTGTCACAGAAGGAGGACGTAGACCAGAACTGACCAAGTAAACAGTTTATGGTCAAGGATGATGTAAAAAAGATGTCAACCAGGTAAAGTCTTTCTCTTGCAGAAATGAGCAGTGGAGCAGTGATGGTGACTGATGATGATGATGATGATCAGCACTGACAGTTGCAGGATGACACTGTATGTCTGTAACAAAATTTAAAACATTCAAAGTATTTTAAATAGCCACTTAAGAGCTAAAATGTGCTGTCTACGTATGTGGACACTCAAGCCCTAGGAAGCTTAACATAGAAAGCCCTAGGAGAATTGGGTAAGTTAAATTGTCTTTAGTGAATGTGTGTGAATAGGTGTGTATGGGTGTTTCTAAGTGATGATTTGCAGCTGGAAGGGAATCTGCTGTGTAAAACATAAGCTGGATAAGTTGGTGGTTCATTCTGCTGTGGTGACCCCAGATTAATAAAGGAACTAAGGCGAAAAGATAATGAATAAACGAATGAATCCAGAACAACCACTGCATCTTGCAGCAACTCACCCATGCTAACTACAGTTACCTTAAGCACACTAAACTAAATACGGCACAGTGGCTCAGTGGTTAGCACTATACGGCTTGTTCACATGGGTTTCCTGCATGTGCTCTGATTTCCAAAGACATTTGTATAGGTGAATTCAATTAGGTAAAAAAAATTGGTCATAGTGTATGAGTGTGCGATTGTGTGATTGAGAGAGTGTATGAGTGTTTCCCAGTGCTGGGTTGCGGCTCGAAGGGCATCTGCCAACTCAAAGCTCAAACTGGTGTGCAACAGGGTTTAAGATACATTTTCTGTTGTTTGGTGGGTGACATGTACAGTATATACACTAAACCACAAGCAGATATTAAAGAGACAGCTCACAGTATGGGTCAAAGTAAAGTCTGTACTCTGACGGTAACATCGATTATATTTATAAAAAATTTGTATTCGTTTTTACAAATGAGAAGGGATGAATTTAACAAATAAGTGAGGTAAGCAGCTGCTTAGGGACCCTGGGAATTAGGGGGCCCTGACCAATGCCAGGAAGGAAGCCTATACTAATCATATAGCTCTATAAAGTTATAGCATACGTTATAAAATCTGTCTGTAACAAAGATTTTAATGTTATTACTTGTTTTCAACCTTCTTTTTCAAACACCTGTCAGATGATGAGCGCTGTGAGCTTGTTAAGAGAGGGCCTGTTCAAATAAAAGTATTTCCAGTGAACCTGCACTGGCTGTTAATTCACAAAAAGTAATAATTGAATGAAAAATGGTAAACAGATTAGTTAGATTGATTGCGAATTAAATCTGATAATACAGCATTTCCGAGTTACAGAAATTGATACACAAGTACTAAAATCTAATTACAAACATTGCTAATAAACTGTACATTGGCACATTGTTAGATTGTGAACTTGTTTTTTATTTGTGAATTTATTACATTTAATTTTACATTAAGAAGATAAAGGTTCCACTTTAAATATTCTTAACACGCAGTTTATCCACAAAAATAATGTTTTGTTGCTTGGGCCTCATTCCTGGAGTTGCTTAGGGCCTCCAAATCAGTAAGTTCACCCTTGCAAATGAGGAAATCGCAAAAGTGTTAATTTTTTTATGAACTATTAAAGCAACAAAAAAGGATGTAATGAACTGTGTGTAACCTATAGTTTTGCATTATAGTAACAAAAAAAATAAAATACAAATAAATAAAATGCTAATTTGGCACAGACGAAAGTGAGGCCCAGGGTGGGGGTGAGTTATCGCAGATGAAAGTGAGGACCGGGGGGCAGCGGGTGGTGGGGATGTGTCGCGGACACTGCCCTCACTATTCTGCCACCCTGGGCCACCTAGACCGCCTCTATGGACACGCCGGCCCTGACCATCAGTAACGTAAAAACAGATCTAGATCTGGAGCCTTTTATATTAGTATAGCTGATTAACCACAATATTATTTATATTACTTATTAAATTTCTTATTAATTGTATTTTATTAACCACAACTCTAAACCGAACCGTTACAGTAATGTAAAAACAAATCTGGATCTGGAATCTTGTCTTTAGCTTCTCTTTAGCTATTAGTACAGCTAAATAACCATGTGGATGGATGAAACCAGCCTTCTGAGCCTACCAGTAGGCACAGGAGGCCCCTACTGGCCAATATCTATCAGCTGATAACCACTGATAATGCCCATTCAATCGAGTGATAACATTTGAAGCGGGTGATTCAGGCTTGAACCAATGAATTAGTGAAAATCATACACAATTCTAACTGTCTTTTTTGAGGAACCAAAAAAAGGGTCACATTATATTTTGATGATCCGTTTGTTGAAGTTACATTGCAACTAATTCTCATTAGATTATAAGTAGACTATTAGGTTGGGGTTAGGGTTACGGTTAGTGTAAGTTGACATGTACTTACTAAGTTTCTTATAGTCAGTTAAATGTCTGTTAAAGGAGCAGTATCAACAGATATTAAACAGACAGTCTACTAATACTCAAATGGACCATCAAAATAAAGTGTTAAAAAAGTTATTCTGTGGCATAGCTGCGAGAGAAAGAGAGGAAAAAAAAGTTTTTTATGCTTTAGGGAAACAGTCGTGACTACCTCATAAGCAATACTTCATATCATTGTACTTAAGTAGCAAGTTACATTGTTCCTCTAGAAAATCACCAGAGTGCAGCAGATTTTTGTGTAATATTTCCAGCCTTATGCTGTCCTCATGTAATCTTCTCCTTCTCCTCCTCTTCTCTTGAGGTAAATCACCTCTGCACAGACTGAATAATATTATCCTACTTGTGTCAACACAGAGACGCGGCCAAACTAACATAATGTGTTTTACATGCAGGAGAAGTTGAAGTAACTTTCAGTGTGTGACGACCAAGAAGGAATCAATATATCAGTGCAAATATGGATCAGAATCCTGGATTGATCTCTTCAGAACTGTTGCCCGGAATCACTTCTGCATTCTCAACATTCTGAAGAAAGAATAATACACAAATCAAAAGAGTGTGCCAAATAAATGCCTTATATACGGATCAAATGTTAGAAAGGAGTTTTTATGCGCTGGTCGCAAAACCCAAAGGGTCAACCACTTGGAACTGAAGTCTTCATTGTGGTTTAGTATTTAAAACAAATAAAACACAGCTCCAGCAAGACTCAAGTCAGCAGCTTCCTGAGGATTTCCTCTTTATTTTTCTTTCCCTTTTCCTCCTATCCCATTTCTACTTTCATCCACAGTATCTTTCCCAGGGTTTCCTGGCCCATTCACAGTTGCGCTCATCCCCCTCTCACTCTTTCTTAGCGTTTGTGGCAGAAGACTGATCCCCTGCTCCTCGAAGGCTGACAGAAGTAGGCTGCGGTATGTCAGAGCCCAGGACCAATCAGAGCCGATATGCATAGTAATAAGAAGCAGGGGCGGGATAATGAAGTTCCCAGCTTGCAGCCTGGAAGGGTATCCTCCGGTGTGCGCAGTGATTTATTTCCCCTGTCAAGAGCCAGGACAGCCAGGACTTGTCCTTCCCCATGGTCCCCGGGAACGGCAGTGCAGCTTCAGACCAGATCTGAGAAGAAAGGTATACTAGAGCTGGGCGTAAAATGCAGATGCCCTACATTTCACACAATTCTGTGGGAGACGTAACTGTCAGGGAATGTAATGTGAGGTTCTGCAGGTCGGTGATTAAGGCACCAGTGGTTTTCTGCTTGTGACTTTACCTGCTTATGTTGTCTTTTTAATTTAGGTGATCGTGAAGTAATCCCCCCCCCCCCCCCCTCACTTTTTTTTGAAGGCAAGTGGGTATTACAACTACTTTTCCATGATATATGCCAGGTGTTTTGGGGTATTAGCATACAGTAAGGGTACAGTTTTTACACAGCATCATTTTCAACTAAAAACTAAACACTATTTAGGTCTTTTGGCAACTCATTTTTATACAACTTCGAAAACGTAACCCTATATACATTTTTAGAGATCATGAATTATGTAGCCAGAAGTATGTATTGCTGCAGTTTGTCTTTAAAATGATTGATACGAAGCGGTATGATGCCGTTCCTTTTCTTGCTTACAAGCTGACAGCTTACCTCCATATGGACGGCTTTCCCACTGTTACCTGTTTGTCCAGTTAGCTTGCCAAGTACGTCAGAGGACTTGAGATGCAAAGAGAAATTGACCGCAATGACAGGATTCAAATCTCGGGAAGAACGGTTCCAGAAAGAGGGTAAGACAAAAAAAAATAAAAAAATAAACAAGTAAATACCAGGGTAAGAATGTAGTAAAATCTGAAAATGTGGTAAAAATCAGGTGATGGCTTTTCTTTTTCTGGATTGCTTTTTAAACTATCAGTTAAGTTTAGGGAAGTGGGTGGGCAGATCAATCAGTGCTTTTTAAAACACTATTGGTTGGGTTTAGGGAAGGACGAGGGTGGGTCAGTCAATCAGTCAGTCATTCAGTCGACAGCAGCCTCTGGTGGATTTAAGCGAGAACAGCAGGCGTGAATGGCACTGGTGAGAGAAATTAGAGATCTCAAAAAGCATACACAGCGGCCTCTGGTGCATTCTTGAAAGAAAAACTGCATAAAAACAAACCTTCTGCCATGTATTTTTCCAGAAATCTCCAGACATGTACATAGGGGTACGTTTTCCAGAATGAGCCTGGGTTGTTTTCACAGCAACTGCATATTAGAGGCCTGAGAATTCTTTAAAATGAAATATAAAGGGAGTGGAACGTTGACTAAGTGGTTTGCACGGATTCCTTAAAGCAAAAAGGTTGTTGGTTTGACCAGGGGGTCTTTCTGTGTGAGGTATGCCGGTGTACCCCACAGTCCAAAAACATGAGGTATAGATTAATTGGATAAACTAAAATGGCCTGAAGGCTGGTTTATACTTCTGCATCAAGTGATTACTGTGATCCACGGCACCTGCCTTGCGTGTAGCCGTGCATTTATACTTCTGCATGCTGTTTGTGTTGCTCTCTAATAACACTTCCAAAACGCTAGCTGGCAGTAGGTTGTAGGTTGCGTTATGTTTAACGTACATAGTATGTACGTAGTAATGTACAAGTAGCTCAAACTCGCTCATTCTGAGGCGGTAACCGGCGGACGTGCAACAACATTAATCAAAAGGTAAACACAAAACAAAAGTTTCCATCTGGAGCTCTTTCATGGGACTCAACACTTGTAAACACTCGCTCCAACAGGTCAGCGCAGCTCCCCAAACACGTCAGTGATACCAAGCTGACCAATCACAGAGCTTGCACTACCCGTCTTTGCAACGTGTAGTTACATTTTTTGAGAGGTGCAAGGCAGCGTCTGCGTCACCCATGACAAAAAGTATGCAATCACACGAAGGCTGCGCCGGACACAGAAGGATAAATCAGCCTTTAGTCTGTAAATTGGAGAGTGTCTGTTTGTGTTTTTCCAGCACTGAGGGTTTTACTTTCAGTACTTCAGTGCAACATTGCGAGTGGAAGGGCATCTCCTGTGTAAAACAATTGCTTGAGTAATTAGTGGTTCATTCCACTGTGGTGCCCTCTGATAAAGCAGAGAATAAGCCAAAGGAAAGTGAGTGAGTGGACTTCAAAGTGAAGTTTGTTCCAAGTTGAAGTGCACAAAACTGCCCCATTGAAGGGCCCTTCAGAATTCAGGGTTTCAATTGGCATAACTAATGGACCCTTTGGCCCTATGATCTTTTGTGCAGGAAGTTGTTTGGAGTCACAGACTGCATTGTATTTGGAAGGGCTCATCCATTGGCCTTAATACCTTCATGGCTGACACTCTTGAGGGTAAACACTTAGAAAGTAACATAGGGATAAGCCTTACTGAATAGAATGCAGTGTGTACAGTATGTACACAGAGCGAAGTTACACATGCTTTTTTGGGGTCTTAAATAGTGGTGCAAATTTAAATAAAATTAATACTTAAAACTTAATATACTATGATGTTAATGTTTCTTTTTTTTAAATCTCACATTCAGTTGTGTTACAACATTTTTATTGGGACTTCATTTCTTTCCTTTTTTTTCTAAGGCCTATCTTCAAATTCTCAAAGTGAAAAATGACTTTTTTAGAATTTGTGTCTTCACAAATCTTTAGATAACAATACAAATAATAATAATAATAATAATAATAATAATAATAATAATAATAATAAATGTATAAATGTAATAATTCATTTTCATTTTCTTTTTATGAACCTTCAACTTATCCAGCATTTGCTTTATGCAGTGCTTTCCAGCTGCAACCCATCACTGGGAAATATCCACACACACATACACCACAGACAATTTAGCTTACCAAATTCATCTATACCTCATGTCTTTGGACTGTGTGTAAAACTGGATCATTTCGGTGGAAAACCCATGCAAACACGGGGAGAACATGCAAACTCCACACAGAAATGCCAACGGACCCAGCTGAGGCTTAAACCAGTGACCTTCTTGCTGTGAGGCGATTGTGCTACCCACTGTGCCACTGCGATGCCCAAAATAATAATAATAATAATAATAATAATAATAATAATAATAATAATAATAATAATAATGTAAACATGTGTACCATTATGTACAGTGAAACAAATTGTAAAATGACTTATACTCTGCTTATCTATTACCTCTATTTAATTTTAATTTATTTATTGTATTTATTTTTGGTTAAGCATTCGAACGTTTAAAAAGTACAAAGAAAGGTATTAAGAAAAGTGTATGATAATTAAATTTACTCTACCATACAAGTCTATTGTCTATTTTTGCCTTCTTCAGACTGGCCCATGTTCAGGTGTGACACCAGTGGGCTACTCAGACCTCGTTTCACTGAATTTCTAGGGTCACATTAAATCTTCGTCAGGCTTGACCTTGGCCAAAAGTGTTAAATTTGTCCAATGAAGCACTTAATGAGTTCATTTAGGTAATTAAGCATTCAAGTGGAAGGCGGGGAAAATACAGACCTAACATGCCTGAGGTTGGCTGTACATCAACTTGGCTGAATGATGAAAATGCTGAAGGAAACTAATGTGTTTTTTTTTTCTCCAATGTGCTTCATGTGTTAGTGATGTTTGTTAGGTTACTCTTGCAAATGTAATGTCACAAGTTCATCAGCAGAGGTCAATATCACCGGACCACTGATAATATCACCATGACAATATCTAATTATGTTCAGTCTTCCCTAATTATCTACTTTGCATAAATAGTTGCAATTGCCATTTGTTAATTGGATAGAGTTACTTTTGTCCCTCAACTGCAGTTCTTAGTGTTTGTGTTGTTTGTTTAACCTCTAATTATCTGTACCTTTTTTGAAATTTGGATTACAGTTGTCTTCACTTTTTTTGGTAGTTATCATATTTCTACAAATAGCATGGACATGTCATAGATGCCATGAGCCTAAGTTGTTTTTGAAAACTTGCTGAGGAGTGGTGTTGCCCCTTGATCCAAAGAAAAGACCCCTTTTAAGCAATCCATTTGAGGAAAACTTGTTCATACACACATATTGTAATGCATTAGACTCAATTGACTTTACCTTTACTATTTACTCTAATTTGCAAGCTTTATATGTAAGCTACAGCATATAACTTATTTGGCAAACACATTTTTTTAAAATTATTTCAGTGCGGAGAATTAATAACATTGAAACATGAATATATAGCTTATCTGATTCAGTGTGATGGCTGAGCCTTTTTCTGTGAGAACGACATGCTAATCTGTGGTCGGATTCCTGACACGACTAACTGTGAAACTATTCGCATCAAATACCCCAGTGTGTCACGGGGGCATGAATGATATGGTCATGAGTGAAAGTTAAACTGTCGAACTGCAGTTAGATTCGAGAAATTGAAGATGAAAAACCCAAAATTACATGAGACTGCAGGAAACGTGAATAGCCTGGTGACGCAACATTTAAAAAGCACTTCACGTAATTATATTATTGTCTTATTCAGCTTAAGGCGAATAACCATTACTGATGTCCATGTAAACGTAGTCAGTAGTTTCTTCAAAGTAAGTGAAAGATCCAGATGGGCATCCTGCTGATTTGATTCAGAAGGGCACTTTTTTTGTCAGACGGCTCACTTTCATTCATTCAACGTCATTAGTTTTAAAAAGCACCCGGTTCATTTTATTTGTATATATTTTACTGGAAGGCATTAACTCTACAGGTGCCTGATAGTTAGCTGTGGAGCTAACGTTAATTCTAATATTCCCTATAGTGAACGCATAAAAATCATCATCATAATTTACTCGAGTGCACCCTTCAATGTCTCGTGTCCCCCTTAATAGATGATGGGGCCCCCTGTTTGAAAACCCCTGCATTATAGGCTAAATGAAACACCTTTTTTGGTCATACAGAAACCTGCAATACATCATTGAAAACTGAATAGGGTTTACGTTAATTTGTTAGTCTCCCAAATACACAATCTTGGTAAAGAAACACAACATATTTCAATATATTTATTTATTTTCTCACTTTTCATAAAGATTGGCTACAGGTACATGGTCTGTTGTTTATGCCATTGGATTTAAATTTGATAATTTCACAATCAAAAAATAAAACAAAACAAAATAATAAAACATAACAAAAATCTTGTCTTGTCATCTGTGGCTTTTTCCATTGTTTATATCTTATATCTAAAGGTCATATAGTCCATGAAATGGGTGCTCTCACATTTATTTATTTATTTTATTTTATTTTATTTTAAGAGAAGTAAAATTCACATATGTGGTTTCAACAACCAGATGCATTTATACCTGCCCAGTTTAAACTAGAATATAATACCAGACTACCTCCTAAAGTGGTTTGGGCCATCGTATTTACATTTGTCTCAGATGCTTTTTAAAGATGTGAATCTGAAATATATATTTGTCACATTTCATTTCTAGACCAATAAAACTATACACTGTAGTGAAATAATACTATAATATTATAGTCCTAATACTCTAGTGAAATAAATATTTCACCTGTTATGATTAGCTATGCTATTTACCTATTTTCATTCTTAACAGCAATTTTGGGTCCTGTTTGTTAATTATTGGTTGTTGCAAGTACAACATAACAATACAACTCAATTCAGTTAAATTCACCTTTATTTCTATAGCGCTTTTACAATGTAGATTGTGTCAAAGCAGCTTCACATAGAAGATTGTAGTAAATTGAAACAGTGTCACTTCAGTTTAGCTCAGTTCAGTGTGGTTTAAGAATCACTACTGAGAGTCCAAACACTAAAGTCCCAGGAGCGTCACAGGAATCAGTCTCATGCTCTCCACTCCTCCATGACCACCACAGCATCTGCTCAGTATACAGTCTGGTCCAGGATTATGGAAACCTTGGGATCATCTTGTCGCTGGTCTTGGATCGCACCAGTGGCACTGCATAGTCTGAGGTCCTCAGGATGAGTATCCCCAGGTGGAAATAGAGAATAAAGAGAATAATTAGCGTAGCTGCTGTTCATAGTGTAAATCAACAAGATGCAAAAACCTGCGTGGGGCACATTCGTGTATCACACTGCTAAGTGATGCACTGAATGTATGCTTTCCTAAAAACATTTTTAATCTAGTTTTGAATTGCGAGAGTATGTCTGAGCCTCGGACATTATCAGGAAGGCTATTCCAGAGTTTAGGAGCCATACATGAGAAGGCTCGACCTCCTTTACTCGACTTTGCTATTCTAGGTACTACCAGAAGCCCTGAGTTTTGAGATCTTAAAGAGTGGGTTGGATTGTAGGGAGACAGAAGGTTGGTTAGGTAAACAGGAGCTAGATTATTTAAAGCTTTATTGGTAAGAAGCAATGTTTTAAAATCAATACAAAACTTAGCAAGCAGCCAGTGTAAGGAGGATAAAATTGGGGTGATATGATCATATTTTCTAGACCTGGTAAGAACTCTAGCAGCCGCATTTTGTACTATCTGAAGTTTGTTAATAGAGGATGCTGGGTAGCCAGCAAACAGAGCATACAGTAATCCAGCCTAGAAGTCATAAAAGCATGGACTAGCTTTTCTGCTACTGAGATGCATTTGTAGGCTTTTCTCACCAAATGTTGTTGTGTACATTTAATTTGTCAGTGCATTGATTTGAATAAATATTTAATTAGGTTGACAGTCTTTGTAAAAATGTGTTTCTCCATAAGGCTGGGTCCGACTAGAGGCACTAATATCATCATATATTTTGGTGTGTTTGAAAGTTGAAAAAGGTGTGTGCTCCTATTATACAGCATGACAGATGTAATGGTAGAGGTGTGTTGCAAGTCTTTCTGTCCGGATGCTGTGAAGCTATTACACAATATACCACAGGGGTTCTCAACTCTGGCCCTCAAAATCCACTTTCCTGCAGAGTTTAGCTCTGACCCTAATCAAACATCTGAATAAGTTAATCAAGGTCTTCAGGATTACAAGGAAGTTACACGCAGGTGAGTTTGATAATGGTAGGAGCTAAACTCTGCAGGAATATGGATCTCAAGGACCAGAGTTAAGAACCCCTGCTATGCAAGATTGATTCTTGAATCTATTGTTGCCTGCTGTTGCTTATAAAGGATCACTGCATCCTACGTCAGCTGTTCTTAAAGCGAACGTTAGCCCAATAATTTTAGCCCATTATAAGGCCATTAACTAGGATGTTTTTGGTAAGAATTTACATGAAGGGGTGTTCATAAGACTGTCATGAAACATTTATAATCATGACATGTGTCATGAATATGAGTACGATTTTATGTATACAGAAAATAGGAGATATTAAACTTTCTGCACCGCCTTATACTTCAGATCCAGTAAACACGCCACTGAATCTAAATAACCTACAGTGCTTTAAAATCATAGAACAGGAAGAGCTAGATAAAATTATGAATAGCTCTAAACCAGCTACGTGTATATTGGACCCAATTCCAACAAAGTTACTGAAAGAATTGCTACCTGTTATAGGAGAACCTCTTCTTAACGTTATCAACTCTTCTTTATCTTTAGGCCATGTTCCAAATCCTTACAAGTTAGCTGTTATTAAACCTATTATTAAGAAACCACAACTGGACCCCAGCAACTTAGCTAATTATAGACCTATTTCAAATCTTCCATTTATATCTAAAATACTAGAAAAATTTGTTTCTGCTCAATTATGCTCCTTTCTGCAGACAAACAATGTTTTTGAAGTGTTTCAGTCAGGTTTCAGAGCTCATCACAGTACAGAAACTGCATTAGTGAAAATAACCAATGATTTACTCTTAGCTGCTGACCAAGGGTGCATCTCGCTATTAGTTCTACTCGATCTTAGTGCGGCATTTGACACCATTGACCATGGTATCCTTATTAATCGCTTAAAGTCTACAGGTGTCCAGGGACAGGCCCTACAATGGTTTAAGTCATACTTAGCTGACTGTTACCAGTTTGTGAATATTAATGGACAGCCTTCACAAATCAGCCCAGTAAAATACGGGGTGCCTCAAGGATCAGTTTTAGGCCCTTTGCTGTTTACAATATACATGCTACCCCTGGGAGACATTATTAGAAGACAGCTTTCACTGCTATGCAGATGATACTCAATTATATATTTCAACTAAACCTGACGAGACGTCTAAACTGTCCAAGCTAACTGAGTGTATTAAAGATGTTAAAGACTGGATGACCAACAATTATCTTCTCTTAAACTCAGACAAAACAGAATTATTACTTATTGGGCCTAAATCCTGTACACAGCAGATCTCACAACTCGACCTACAATTAGAGGGATACAAAGTTAGCGTTAGCTCTACTATATAAGATCTGGGTGTCATATTAGACAGCAATTTAACTTTTAAAAATCATATATCCCATGTCACAAAAACTGCTTTCTTTCATCTGAGAAATATTGCTAAGTTACGAAGTATGCTATCCATCTCAGATGCAGAAAAGCTAGTCCATGCTTTTATGACTTCTAGGCTGGACTACTGTAATGCACTGTTTGCTGGCTGCCCAGCATCCTCTATTAACAAACTTCAATTAGTACAAAATGCAGCTGCCAGAGTTCTCACCAGGTCTAGAAAATTTGATCACATCACCCCAATTTTATCCTCCTTACACTGGCTGCCTGTTAAGTTTCGTATTGAATTTAAAATATTGCTTCTTACATATAAAGCTTTAAATAATCTAGCTCCTGTTTGTCTAACCAATCTTCTGTCTCGCTACAATCCAACTCGCTCTTTAAGGTCTCAAAACTTAGGGCTTCTGGTAGTACCTAGAATAGCAAGGTTGAGTAAAGGAGGTCGAGCCTTGTCATTTATAGCTCCTAAACTCTGGAATAGCCTTCCTGATAATGTCCGAGGCTCAGACACACTCTCCCAATTCAAAACTAGATTAAAGACCTATCTGTTCAATAAAGCATACACTTAGTGCACCACTTAGCGGGCTTCCACACAGGTTCTGCATCTTGTTGATATACACTATGAACAGCAGCTACGCTAATTATCTTCTTTATTCTCCATTTCCACCTGGGGATACTCTTCCCGAGGCCCTCACACTATGCAGAGTCACTGATTCGATCCAAGACCAACGACGAGATGATCCCAAGGTTTCCATATCCTGGATCAGGCCGTATCCTGAGCAGCTACTGTGATGGTCATGGAAGAGTGGAGAACATGAGACTGATTCCTGTGACGCTCCAGAGACAGACGATTCTTCGCTGAGGCCAGCTTCTAGCCTCCGCCGCTGAGACTGCAGCTCTGCACGAGATGTTTGGCCAGCGAAGAAATTAAAATGATCGTGCCCAACTGAGCCTGGTTTCTCTCAAGGTTTTTTTCTTCACTTCCGCCATTAGTGAAGTTTTTTTTTCCCTCTCCGCTGTCGCCACTGGCTTGCATGGTTCAGGATCTATAGAGCTGCGCATCGTTGGATTTGCTCTTCAATATTTGGACTCTCAGTAGTGATTATTAAACCACACTGAACTGAGCTAAACTGAACTGAACTTAAACACTGCAAACTGAATTACACTGTTCCTATTTACTATGACCTTTTATGTGAAGCTGCTTTGACACAATCTACATTGTATAAGCGCTATACAAATAAAGGTGAATTGAATTGAATTTTACTTATGACAACTGTCATTAAGTGGTATTCGCTCATTTAATTTTAACTGCAAAGGTGATATTGTTTGAGATGTCTTTGTTATGACAGCTTGACATACAACAAACACACAATAACCTGTCAATGTTTTTGTCATGATAACTTGTCATTACCAAGACACCACAATTTGTCATAAATCTATCATAAACATGATTTGTCATAAGGCTTTTAATTGTGGCATGAAGTTTATAACAGTGTGGTTAACATTTTCTTAAAAGGCACCTATTTTACTCCCTTTTCAAGATTTAAAGGGCACCTATGGTGAAAAATGTACTTTTCAAGCTGTTTGGACAGACATATGTGCATGTATGGTGTATAGACCGTCATATTGGGGTGATATAAACACACCCAGTCCTTTTTTTTCAATTTAGCAACATAAAAACAGTGGACCAATTGGAGCCGTTTTCAGATTGACTGCAACTTTACGTAGGAGTGCGGTCCCCCCGCCCACCGAATTGATTGACAGCTGCGCAAATTAACATGTCCCGGTAGTCACGTGTATAATCATATAAACAAGACCAGACGTGCGCAAAGCAACCGGGAATAAAAGGTCTGTTCAGTTTGCTAGGATTATCAATCATCATCAAATGTGATCAAGAGTAAGTTTCACATGTTTAAAATGTTTTAAAACAGTGCATGTGTGTAATGAAGTACAGCGATTTACTTCAGCTTTACTTCATCAGCACAGCTCAGAACAATTATAAAGGAAGACGCTTCAATCCCGGTTTGGTGACGTTAAATCAGGTTTATTTTGTACATTGATATAACAGATATCCATACAGCAGTGGATATTAACCTGTATCACGTCACATTTGCGTGCAAAAAGAGTGCAAAGCTAAACGGGCGCTCTGTCTGTCTGTTTGTGTGTGTGTGCGCGTGAACTTTGTGTGACTCTGCAATGCAACTGCACAATAAATACTCATTGGTAAAGTTCTTACTGTAGTATTTCTCACAAACGCTACGTGAGATCTGCTTCCTTTAAGTCTGTCTGTTGTCTGACGCAGCCGAGGGAGGAAATTAAGGCACGCAGAAAGGCACGTAGAAACGGTGGAAGTAGAAGACTAGCCTTAAAGGAGCAGTACACCAAAACCGCCACCCAGTGAAAAAATGTATAAATAGGAATTTAATAAAAGGTATAATAAACAATCTGATGGGTGTTTTGAGCTGAAACTTTACAGAAACATTCTGGAGACGCAAAACACTTATATTAAATCTGAAAAAAAGGGCTAACCTAGGTGCCCTTTAAGGTGCCTGTCAGAGTGTACCTCAATCTGCGCCTCAGCTGCGTCAGATAAACAGCACAGTGACACACATGAAGGAAGCAGATCTCACATAAAATTTGTGAGAAATACTACAGTAAGAACTTTACCAATGATTAGTTGATATGAGTTGTGGAGTTAATTCAAGCCTTTCTGCAATGATGAGTCACACACAATGTTGTTACAAAGTTAATGCACAGACACACACACGGCGTGTGCGTTTAACTTTGCACTGTTTTCTCACAACAAATGTGACAGGATATACATTAATATCCACTGCTGTATGGATATTCGTTATGTTAACGTACAAAATAAACCAGCTTTAAAGTCCACAAATTGGGATTGAAGCATCTTCTTTTATTATTGTACTGAAATGCGGCTGTGATGAAAAAGTAAAAACAGTAAAATCGCTGAAATTCATTACAAACATGCACTGTTTTAAACTTGTAAAACTCATTCTTCTGGTGCAGATAATCACAGAGAGCTAAACAGATCTTTTAATCCCAGTTGCTTTGCGCACGTCCTGTCTTGTTGATATGATTTTACGTGTTACTACAGAGACATGTAAATACACAGTTCCCAATTAATTTTATGGGCGGGCAAACTGCACTACTACGTCACGTGGAGGTGGCCTCAAATGGGAGGGATTTGGATCCTATTTTAACATCAGGAAATTAAAAAAGAGACATATTGTCTGTATTGACCTTATTCTTTGGATATGAGCGGGCGCAGCCATTTAAATATTTTTTGCTTGAGACTTCCCATCTTTGGCTTGAGATGTCTTATTTACTTTCATTCATTTTTAGACGTTAAAAACAGCTTGTTATGCTGCTTCATGTTGCAAACTGATGTTTTCTTATTACATTATTCTGCTTTGTCTGTATTGTCAGGAACACACTTGTTTGTAGAGCAAGTTTGACTGTTTTTTGCCATTTATTATTCCTAGTCATTTCTCCCAACAGCAACTGAATTGGAAGCTCTAAAACAATAGCAAAAAACAACGCATGTCCACATTGAAGAAGGTCAATATCACCCCAATATGACTGTTGACACACACTATACATACACACAGTTCTGTCCGAACAACATACAAAAGATGATTTTCATCATAGGTGCCTTTTAACTTCAACTACAGTGGTACAAATTGTGTCATTAAAATCATCATTAAAATCATCAGTAATTTTAACGTTTAAATATTAATGGTGCTGTTACAAAATTAGTTGACCTAGTATTGACACTTTTAATTCGAAATCTTATGACAAACTAATTTTGTTCCACAAAAAAGTGATGATAAATATCCATGACACAATTATAATGGCCTCATGATAATTATGTTTATGACAGGTTTATGACAGCTTTATAATAAAGTTGAGTGACCTTAATGTCCAGTTTTAATGACAAAGATGTTTATGATGTATTTTATGATAGATTTGATTTTATGATAGAAAGTTTTCTTTGTCTCAACAAAGTCATCTTAAACAATATCATCTTTGGATTTAAAATGACGTAAGTGAGTAAATGTCAATTCATGTCAGTATTCATAAGTATGCATAAAATCTTCTAAAGTGTTATCAATGTTTTTTTATTGCTTGAATCTTTGCTTTTACCTCACTATGGTATTGCCATTAGATGGTTCTAATATAAAAAACCTCTTTATAAGAAAAGTACCCATCAATGATGCAAAACAGTGTAACACTGTAAATACAGTTTGAATACTGACACAATGCAAAACACAAACTTTGCCCTCAAGTCAAATACACACTTGTGCTTCTGGCCAAATATGCGGCCCAAAGCAAATCCCATAGAAGATTCTACGGTGACAGTGTCAGCTTGACTTTACTAATGAATACTTCACTACTTTTGGCTCCTTCCCTTTCTCTGTTCTCCTTTGCTCTCCTTTCCGTATCCCCCTTTGGCCCTTAACAAACACCATCATCTTCAGAGTGACCCTGTGGCCTCTAAACGTCCCTTTAAGACTTACTGTCACTTTAGCTTTGGTAGGGAAGAAAGGGGTGAAGAAATGGTGTCAACTGGAAGCTTAGGGTAAATACATTAACACAATATAATGAGAGAGAAAGACACACTGGGTTTAATAGGGTCAGCTCTTTGTACTCAAGGCCCTTTGTACAATAGCTTGTAAAATTTTTTTGTCTTTTCGATTTTTCCACTTTTTTTTTCAAAATATAAAATTCTAAGCCTTAAATGGTTTCAAATGTATGTGTGTGTGTGTTTGTGTGTGGGTGCGTGTGTGTGCGTGTGTGTGCGTGTGTGAGAGAGAGAGAGAGAGAGAGAGTATGAGAGTGACCTTTGTGCACCTACCTTGATTGTTTGAGAAAATCATACGCATCTCAGCTCTCAGAACTACATGGAGTAAACAAAAACAAAGACTGTGTATTTATGCATCATCAAATGTGGTTATGATAGAAGTCAATGGAGCAAAAACAAATTTTTAGTGAGAAAAAAAAATCTAACAATGCATAAAAGTCAATGTTGTTACTAATTGTTCACATGTCCAAGACTTTGATAAAAGGTAACAAAAATTCAGTCCACAATAGCTTTTTTTATATTGAAAATACGTAATTTTGTTTGTGTGTTTTTTTCCACCAAATCAGTGACATCATTTGTGAACATGGCAATTAAGGAGTTAAAATTCTGTACTTTAAAAAAAAATAACATTTAGAAGTTTTGATAAAGACTCAGTTGACTAACAGATTTCTGCAAAAAAAAAATGTAATTAAATAAAAAAAAAATAATAATAATAATAAAATATATATATATATATATATATATATATATATATATATATATATATATATATATATATATATATATATATATATATATATATTAGTGTATGCCTTCTCCCCAAACATAACAGAAGGGTAGTAAATCTGAACAGTACACAAGGCTTAACACAGATATTAAGCAAGCCAATCACATTGCAGCAAAGAGGTCAAGGTGATCAAAGTTCAGGTCAAGCATCAAAATGACAAAGAAAGGTGATTTGACCTTTAAACACAAACCTCAAATGATTAGAAATCGGATGTCGTCCACTACCATCCCAATTAAACTTTTTGGTAACACTTTGTTTTGATGGTCCATTTTAGTATTATGGCTCGTTTCCACTGACTGGAACGGTATGGTTCAGTTTGGTACGGGTCACCTTTATCAGGCTTGCGTTTCCACTAACAAGGGTACCCTTTTGGTGGGCGTGGTGTATGACAGAAAGTTTCAGTCGACATCATTCTCGCTCGAGGAAATGTCTACAATAAAGCTGTACGGGTCGCTCACATATCATATGAGAAGCACTTCTCACAAAACAGATGCTTTACACACATAAATACTTGTGTAGAAATGTTTATTACTAACTTTTCAATGAACATGAGTTGATTATAACTGCAAATCAATGACAGTGCGAAACAGCCTACTGTAACGTCTGTAATTATATTAAATAACTAAATAATATATACTAAATAAATGAACATAAATAAACACATACAGACCCTTACAGTCTCCGATATGTTACCAACTACAGAAGAACACACACAACAGACATTTCGTTCGTATGTAGGTAAAAAAAAAACACAAAATATAGCCTACAGTCAGTGAAAACCTCTTATCTGTGTATGTAATCTTCAGCAGCACATGTAGCCTCTGTTAGAGAGTAATTCTGTCATTCCCAGTTCATATTAGTCCAAAATGCGAAGATAATAAGTTAGTTATACATGGAAGTTTGTTCATGTTTGCTTAAAAATAATGTGCTCCTTTTTTTCTGGCTTCTCCTTTTTTTCTGGCTTCTCCTTTTTTTCCAGCTTCTCGTTTGTTTCTTCGCGCTTCACTCTCGCATTTGTCAGTGTCTGACAGGATCGGGTTTCAAAAGCACGTCAATAATCAAGCGCAGGTTATTATCATCAGCTCAAGAAGTTTGTTATTTTAGATATAATGTTAGACGTGCGCGAGCGCTAGCTAGCAAGAAATTGAAACTGCTCGAGCTTCAGACTGGCTCGTAAAAAACTACGGGGCACAGGGTAAATCTGTCTTCTTCTTGGCTTTGTGGCTGTTCATCCAGACGACGACAAGGTTTGTTTGAGCCCGGGTCGACCATGGCTCGTTATTATATGTATTTATAATTTCGCTGTAATCTCTCGGCTGTGTGTGTATTTCAAACATGGCGGGTTTTTTGTTTTCATTCTGGCTTGTTGTGTAAGCGAATGACGTATCTCTGTAAACCAATAGCGTTCAGCTGCACGTCTAGCTCCGCCTTTTGGTACCCTTTCACGTGTTTGGTACCCTTTCGAAAGGGTGCCGGAAAAGTGGTACGGTACGGTTTGGTACGCTTTTATGGCCATTTCCACTGTACCGTACCGTACCACTCTGTGGAAACGGGCCATTAGTAGACTGTCTACTTATTATCTGTTGATACTGCTAACCCCAACCCAACAGTCTGCTTATAATCTAATGAGAATTATTTGGCATGTAGATGCAATGTGATTTAAATTCAACAACAGACCATCAAAATAAAGTGTAATCAACTTTTTTTGTTTTTATTATTCAGACACCATTCTTCCAATTACAACCCCAAGTATAGTTTATGTGATTAAGTGAATAGGTTTAGTAGTGTCCTGACGTTTTAGACACCTAATGGTGTTAGAATATATTAGGTGTACAACAATGATTACATGTTTGACAGCTCAGTACATTGAATTCACTGTGCAATAGTGTCACTGTCACTCAGTGGTTAATCTAGTGAATAACATGTCAGCGATTAAATATTGATTTTGAAGACACTGGAAAAATTTGTTCTGAGGATGTGGCTGATATGAAGCATTTGAGATGCTGAATGTACTGGGGAAATAATTTTTGATTCTGATATTGTAAAATCACCTGGTCAGTTTTTCAAGGTACAATTGGTAATGACATATTCTTCTGTAAATGTAATTAAAATATAAGGAGATTTTATGCAATTGCAGCTTTTAGAGATTGATCCATGTCAGTGCACGTGTTGGTCACTAGAGACCCGTATATGTAATAACGATTGGCAAAATATATAGTATTTAAGAGATACTTCGGGGCTGCACGGTGGCTTAGTGGTTAGCAATCTCACTTCACAGCAAGAAGGTCGCTGGTTCGAGTCCCGGCTGGACAAGTTGGCATTTCTGTATGGAGTTGACATGTTCTCCCCATGTTTGTGTGGGTTTCCTCCTCTAGGTGCCAAAGACATGTGGTATAGGTGAATTGAATAAACTAAAATGGCCGTAGTGTTTGGGTGTGAATGTGAAGTGTATGGGTGTTTCCAAGTGCTGGGTTGCAGCTGGAAGGGTATCCGCTGTGTAAAATGTATGCTGGATAATTTGGCGGTTCATTCCACTTTGGCAACCCATGAAGGGACTAAGTCGAAGGAAAATGAATGAATGAATGAGTTACTTCCACACTGTAATGGGATGTGATGCTGAAAAAGGAAGTGTGGATTCAAATGCAGGTTTATTTGAGAGGTCAGTTGAGCAATGGTCAATACAGGGGCAAACAGATGTATACGGGCAATCCAGTGTCATGATCAAATACACAGGCAGATGGTCCGAAGGCAAGCAGCAGACATGAATAAACAAGGCAAGCAAGAGACAGGAAATGCATTGTAATGTCATAAAAACAGTAAATAAGACTCAGCAATTAGTGTGTGAGTCTGTGCTGCTTAAATAGTCCATGTAATCAGTCTTTGACAATCCTTCGGCTGTGTGTATGCAATCAGTTAGAATCAGGAACATCTGTGTGTGTGTGTGTGGTGCATGACTGGACCTTGTAGTCCATGAAATGGCAGTTTTGTGGTCCGTTACCGATTAGTGTATATACCAGCGATCAGCTCAGGCTGGACACACACAAGCTGGTCTAAGTATTTCATAAACAACAGAGATGTTCACACACTAAAATGTTTAGGGTTTATAAAGGATAGTCTGTAAAATATGTCAAGTTACAATGCTGTCATGACAATATGGATTAAATAAATAAAAACTTAGAAGAATGTTTCCAGCACCTTGTTGAATCTTGAATCTAACAAAATGAGAGGGGTCTGAATGCAGACCTGGTGCAGTGCAATCTGAGCTGCATCCAATACTTTTTAATGAGCTCACCTAACCCCACCCCTAACCCTATCTGTCACAGTGACGTCACTCACTCCATTGAGTGCATTGTGTCTGACATTGCATCGCTGAGTGATGCAATCTCAGCTTGCATCATAAACGCTGCATCCAGATATTACTGAACCAAATGGCCAGTTTTGAACACTTCAGTTTGGAATGACAGTCGATATGGCCGCTATTATTGTTTTAATTGAAATTTTCCCCTCTGAGGGCAATATATCTCATTTGAAGTGCAATATTTTTGCAACTTTTGAAAGCAAAATTGGGTTTAATGTGGCACTAGCAAGGTGTACCTAAAACTGTAACCTAATCAATGCATATAGTACTGCAATCAAAAGAACCCACAAGTCTTGTCTCAAGCAAGTACTGTTGAGCTTCTGTGTTTACCTTAGTAATATAAGACAACCTTTTTAATTTTGAGTGGATTATATACTTTTAAATACCTATTTATGGTTATAATACGATAAAAAGCTAGCTGGCTCTTCATTCAAATATAAATCAGGGACTAAACCAAAGAAAAAATCATTTGTACAAACACCATACTAGTACTGTTAAACATGCTGCAAACTTTTTGTGGTCAGAAGGCAACTCTTAACAGTTGTTTTTCTATGGCCCTCATGCTTTAGCCATCCCAGTGTCCTCTGAAGCCTCTTCTTGGGCTGCTGGTGTTTTAGGAGCAGGTGTCGAGGTAGTGGTTGTATTCTGGGTCTCAGCCACCAGGCTCACGGCTCACATCTGTCTGTCCCAGTCAGCCTATGTCCTTAGTGACCACACAACCAACAGCTGCTCAAATAGGTCACTGATGGGTGGATGCAGCAGAGATGCTCAGAGTGGGCCGAAGGGTAGTGGGGACACAGACTGGCCTTTAAAAGGGACTTTGAAACTCTTTCTTCAAGCCACAGATTTGGGGAATAAAATAAACAGGAAGCAGGCAGTATGCATTGTTTGAAAAGCTGTGTGGCATTTATGCATTTTTTCAAATTATTTGTTTTGTTTGCATTAATATTGAGTTAGTACAAAAGTACACTCACCGGCCACTTTATTAGGTATACCTTACTTGTACCGGGTTGGACCCTTCAGAACTGCCTTAATCCTTTGTGGCATAGATTCAACAAGGTGCTGAAAATATTCCTCAGAGATTTTGGTCCATATTGACTTGATAGCAGCATATAGTTGATGCAGATTTGTCAACTGCTCATCCATGATGTGAATTTCCCATTCCAGCACATCCCAAAGGTGCTCTATTGAATTGAGATCTGGTGACTGTGGAGGCCTGTTGAGTACAGTGAACTCATTGTCATGTTTAAGAAACCAGTCTGCGATGATTCACGCTTTATGACATGGTGCGCTATCCTGCTGGAAGTTGCCATCAGAAGATGGGTATACTGTGGTCATAAAGGGATGAACATGGTCAGCAACCATACTCAGGTGGCATTGACACAATGCTCAATTAGTACTAATGGGCTCAAAGTGTGCTGGAAAACAATCTCCCACACCATTAAGGTGCGGTCACACTTGGCTTTTCCTCCCATAGACTTCCATTCATACGCAAACGAATACGTCAGACCGGAAACGCGGGGTCATGCGTTAAGTTTCGCATGTTGCTGCGGTGCAAAGTTCAAGCTTGGTGAACTCTGACCTGCGAAATCGCATCACTTGGCTGCATGAGACCAATCAGGGATCAAAACAGGACCTCTCTGGGCAGAAATATAAAACATGAAGCAATCGCTCGCTTTTTTAAATGTCTAATAAGCCTGTTTAACCCCGCCCCTTTTCGCAGCGCCGCACGACAGAATTTCGCACACACTAAGCCCAGTGTGACCGTAGCTTCACACCACCAGCACCAGCCTGAACCATTGATTTGAGTTGCTGCCATGTGATTGACTGATTAGAAATTTACGTTAATGAGCAGGTGGACAGGTGTATTTAATAAAGTGGCCGGTACATTGACTGCTGCAAATAATTTATATAATACAATATAGCAGTTCCTTCTTTTTATGTTCTAATTTCTTGATAGGGTTTATTTATTTTGCATCCACAGTTAATTCAAGGGTTGCTTCATTATTTAAGCATGTTTAGCCTTATAGCCAGTGTCTTTCAACATTCAACCCAAATCTATTTCTACTGACGATGAGCTGAATGAACAAAAATATTCCCTTACAAATGAAAAAAGCAGAAGTCTTTTTGGTTGGCCAGTTTGTTTACACTAAAAAAAATCCTTTATTTAGTCACAGGGCGTTATAATATTGAAAATAATGTTGCACTATTAACATCCTGGTCTGCTCAAGCTTTTAGGGTTAGAGTTAGTTTCTTAAAGTCTAAAGTAATGAACTTGAATGTATACTCTATGCTTTTATGTATGACTGTAAGTTTTCAAAGTTTTTTTTTTTTTAATGGTGCAAATGTAATCATGCGTTCACATGTTCAATTCTTAAATCTTAATCTTAAAATTAAATAGTATTTATTAACACTGGCAACACTTTAGCAATTTTGTGTGAACTGAAACTGTCTGACTTCATATGTCATAAGTGTGAGAAAAAAGTCTGCATCTATTTGTTTTCATGCATCACTTGGTGTATACCTATAGACTCCTAACTCCTAATAAAAGCATGTCATCACCATTTTTACAAAACTGTATTTGTCTACCTAATATGGAATTATCCTTTTCAAATACTGGCATTTTGAAGGGGACATCAGATGAAATTTTAACTTTGGATAAAAATATTTTATCCAAACTTTGTTTTTTTTTGTTTAGATTTTGTTTAGATATGTTCTTCCTCTGTCTGCTAGATCAGACAAGTTCAAAAGAAAACATGCAACTTGTTTTTATTAGCCATCTGGGTTTATGCACATGCCCTAATTGGCCTGTTTAAATCATACCAGTTTATACATAACTGCTTCTGTACATGTGCACTCCTCTTAGCAAACTATAGATTTCCCCCCTTACACCTCATTTTATAAACAGATTGGTTTAAATAGATTTTGGTTCTCTGTTTGGTTAAAATAAAGAAATCTTGGATTGCAGTGTGCTATGTGTTTAGATGTAACTTTCGAGGCTCATATAAGCCCTTACACAGAACCCCAGCTTTAGAAAAGATGAAATTGATTAGTTTTATATACGAAGGGAATGTCCAATACAAAGTTGTCTAAAATTTGCTTGTATGTGCAAACATACAGTGCATCCAGAAAGGATTCATAGCGCTTCATTTTTTCCACATTTTTTTATGTTACAGCCTTATTCCAAAATGGATTAAATTAATTTATTTCCTCCAAATTCTACACACAATACCCTATCATGAAAATGTGAAAAAAAAAATTTTTTTTTTCAAAATTGTTGCAAATTTATTAAAAATAAAAAACCTGGAAAATCACATGTACATAAGTATTCACAGCCTTTGCTCAATACTTTGTTGATGCACCTTTGGCAGCAATTCCAGCTTTAAGTCTTTTTTATTATGAGGCCACAAGCTTGGCACACCTGTCTTTGAGAATTTTTGCCACCACCATGCTTCACTGTATAGATGGTATTAGCCTGGTGATGAGCGATGCCTGTTTTCTCTAAACATAACGCTTGGCATTCACTCCAATGAGTTAAATTTTAGTCTCATCAGACCAGAGAATTTTGTTTCTTATGGTCTAAGAGTCCTTTATATGCCTATTGGCAAATTCCAGGCAGGGAGTGGCTTGGTGTATTGCTGCACAGATGGTTGTCCTTCTGTAAGGTTCTCCTCTCTCCACAGAAGAATGCTGGAACTCAGACAGAGTGACCATTGGGTTATTTAATACCTCCCTGACTAAGGCCCTTCTCCCCCGATCACTCCGCTTAGATGGCCGGCCAGCTCTAGGAAGAGTCCTGGTGGTTCCAAACATCTTCCACTTACGAGTGATGAAGGCCACTGTGCTCATTGGAACGTTCAGAGCAGCAGAAATGTTTCTGTAACCTTCCCCAGCCTTGTGCCTCGAAACCATCCTGTCTCTGAGGCCTACAGACCATTCCTTTTTCTTCATGCTTGGTTTGTGCTTGTCTTCATTATTAATTACATAATGAGAAAAAAGCCTTTATTGAGGTTGAAAATATACTTATTTTGCTCACCTGGCCTTTGAAGGGAATTAGACTTTTTTTCGACCCGGTTGTGGTATTGCTCAGATGCAGTGGTGGAAAGAATACTGAAATCATACTTAAGTAAAAGTACTATTACTTTCTTAAAAACTTTGTGCGAGTAAAAGTATATGTTGTAAATATTACTCAAAGTATGAGTAAAAAGTAGACCTTTCAAAAATACCCAAGAGTAGTAAGTTGTGAGTTTTACCCTGTAAAAAGCAGATGTATTTACATGTAATTTGTTGATGTGTGTAAACGTAACATACTGTAGTGCATTTAGTTATTGCCCAGCAGGCAGACAATGTCATAAGACATTAATATTAGGTTAGATATAGGTCATGATGACAGGTGACCAAAATTCAATGTCTAGCCAGTGTCTAAGGGCAACGTTATTTTGATGTCCAATCACGACATCAAATGACGTTGATATTTGGTTGATTTTAGGTTGTGTTGGATATTGACCAAAATCCAACATCGAGTCAACATCTTTAACCATAATATTAATTTGCATAACATTTATTTGTCTGGTATGGCAACCAAAATCCAACATCTGATAGACATCATATTGGTTACATCCACACACCGTCAAGCTGTAACATCGTTAGACATTGATATTTGGTTGATTTTAGGTTGGTTGTCAGACATTGACATTGGCCTGATGTTGAGTTCTGACATCAAAATGGTTTTCATTTCCAAACAAAACGCAACGTTCCCACGACGCTAGGGTACAACATCAATCTAACATCATGTTGATATCTTGTGCCTGATCATATAGCAAACATCCGTTATCATCTCATCAATCAATTCGTGTAAAGAATTTGGACATCTTCTTGGACAGTTTTAATGCTTGCAAACAGTTTTATATAAATTGTAAATTGCATATGTCTTGAGGTTGTTCATTATGATGCGATTTACCTTCTATGTGCAATTTGATTGGACAGAAATCACAGAACTGAATTTTCTTATCCCCATAGACAGGAAAAAATAAAGTAGTGACTGCAGGTTGAAGGAAAGTAGTGGAGTAAAAGTACCAATACAGCACTAAAAATGTACTTAATGGAAAGTAAAAGCACACATTTTTAAAACTAAATTACAATTTCTGAGAAAAACTACTCAATTACAGTAATTTGAGTATTTGTAATTTGTTACTTTACACCACTGGTCAAATAACACGTCAAACAGCCATAGTGCTGCTGCCAAATTTACGCTAGTTCTTCCTCCATTTCGTGGTTCCAAATAAAAAATTAGCACTTTTGACTTCTTCTCCAACCTCCCACTGGCCTGCAGACACCCATACTAGTGGATGCTGCTCTCTCATTGGCTGCAGGTAATCGTTAATGTTATTTTCAATCAGATCACATTCACACCACATGATTTGAATCACAGACAGCTCCAGATATTTAGCATGCCAAATATCTCACGGGTGTCGGCGACTCATCTGCGATTCTCTCAGATGGCGTCTTTGATAGTTCACACTGTGTGATTGTTACTCGCATGAACTAGCACCGGTTTGACTGTGATTTTAGGCATTTGTCTGCGGATTCTCAAAACCTGTCGAAGAGTCAAAATCAGGGTTAAAATGATGCAGTTTGAACTCGGCGTAAAGAATTATATTAACTTTGTAAAAATGTTTTTCAAATGTTTGTGCTTTCAAAGTTGCTGTGTTGTATTAATTCCCCCAAGTGTGAGGCCACTAAAAAGATCCCCCCATTCCCATCCACATAAAGAACACTATTAAATGGCCCCTAACTGAAAAAATAATAATAATTGAAACATAACCCTGACATCTACATCACTAAGAATGTTTCTGTCATAATCCAGACAGACCCAGCAATCTGCTGCCAGTCTCTCCTGGACTCCACCATCTGTCCAGGGAGGATATGGATGAGGAAAGACATGTGGCTTCAATTACATATTGTGTCCATATACTGTAGTTACCATAGTGAAATTGCAAATCGCTTCTGTGTCTGTCTGTGTGTGTGTGCATGTGATCTCAAGTTGGTGTGTTGATAATAACAGCAGAGGCTTGCGTGGGTGAATATGAGTTTCATATATATTCACGCACACGGTCACCACACAAATGCCTCCATCTGTCTCCATGGGTGGGGCGCAGTAGGTCATGGCCTTGCCCACCTACAGCACAGAGCTGTGGGCTGGGACTTCCGCCGGTGCAGGCTGGGAGGGGAGGGACGGCCAGCTAATTACACCCTACATCTGAGTGAAAGGCATTTTTGAGGTCTGGTGTCAATGCCACTACTCCACCCCTACCCACCTCCATCCACGGCTCGGAACCCCACCCCTCCCCCCGCAACCCCCCTTACGCCCCTCCCCCCTCCCTGAGATGGCCACTAATTGGCACATTCCCCTGCCAGTGTGGGTGCTGGGAATGTCAGTGTGCCACATGTCCCAGTCGCAAGCGGCAGGAGAAAACGTCTGCCTTTTGTTGCTGAGGAGGGCCTGTCCGCAGCCGAGCAGTTTCCTCCACACTGCATCACCCTCCCATTCTAACGACAGAGAGAGAGAGAGAGAGAGAGAGAGAGAGAGAGAGAGAGAGAGAGAGAGAGAGAGAGAGAGAGAGAAAGAGAGAGACAATGAAATGCTAATTCATCAAAGGTGGCAGATAGTGCCATTTCCACAAGGGAAATAAATTATTTCATACATGTGTAATATTATATGTAGATAATTTTGATGTGCATGAAGCCCTGTGAATATACATCAAAGTTCAATAAAGCATAGTTAACAGCAATTTTTAATTATATCTGATTCTGGGTTCAGGCTGTATTCAGTCAACAGCAGTTGTAACAATGCACTAATGTCAATTAGCACACATATTTTTCTTTTTTTTTTTGTCTGTATTAATATTATTTTGTGAAAAACAACTATAAGTGAGGCACCAACAATGAGGTCAACTTTAGGGCATACCCTAAATATACGTATAAAATGTATATGTATGTTATTATCCCTCTATACAATTATTAGCCCCGCTGAATTATTAGCCTCCCTGTTTATTTTTTTCCCCAATTTCTGTTTAACGGAGAGAAGATTTCTTCAACACATTTCTAAACATAATAGTTTTAATAACTCATTTCTCATAACTGATTTATATTATCTTTTCTATGATGACAGTAAATAATATTTTACTAGATATTTTCAAGACATATCTGTACAGCCTGAAGTGACATTTAAAAGCTTAACTAGGTTAATTAGGTTAACTAGGCAGGTTAGGGTAAGTCACTGTATAACGATGGTTTCTTTCTGTAGACAATGGAAAAAAATATATAGCTTAAAGGGCCTGATAATTTTGACCTTAAAATGGCTTTTAAAAAATGTTAAAAATGGCTTTTATTCTAGCTAAAATAAAACAAATAAGACTTTCTCCAGAAATAAAAATATTATCGGAAATACTGTGAAAATTTCCTTGCTCTGACATAATTTGAAAAATATTTTAAAAAGAATAAAACTTAAAGGAGGGCTAATCATTTTGACTTCAACTGTGTGTCTATATATATATGACAAAAATTTTTGGCATGAATTTTTGAAACCTTTATTTATTTATTTATTTATTTATTTATTTATTTAGTAATGCTTAAGCAGGTTGCACACCAGAAGCATCGAGTAGCGCCACGCAGCGCCATACATTTCAGAATTCTAAACATAGGTTTCTATCAGGGTACACACACTCACGCCGCAAGTCGGTGGTTGTCCGCAGCTGTTCGTGGCACCCAGCCACGACTCAGGACACTGTTTATTTCACTGCTGCGCCACAGAGCGTCATCTGATTAGTTTCATGTTAAATATCATGCAAATGTCCGCGTCTGGTGTGTGATACTTTTAACCGTCATGTGCGCGCTGTGTCGTGGCGCCGAGCGGCGCTTCTGGTGTGCGACCTGCTTGTTGTAAATTTATAGTACTATATTATTATTATTATTATTATTATTATTATTATTATTATTATTATTATTATTATTTATGCTAAATTATACAATTTTATTCACATGTTAAATTACATTATGCTTTGTTTCTTTCATTACTTTTGATTTTTAGTAGTTTTATGTTTAGATTTATTTAGATTAGAATTTTGTATTAAATTTTAGATTGCGTTAGCGTTTATTATTATTATTATTATTATTATATTTATAATTTACATTTTTTACTTTTTTATTTGTTCAGTCATATTTGTATTTATCAGCAGTGCTGCTTTATTAAATAAGACATTTTAAATGCACAACTTATTAATATGTCTTTGATGTTTCCCTGTTTTCTATAAAACCAAACTTGACATTAGGGTGCATGGTGTCATTACCATGGTGAGACAGGACAGGGTACATGTCACTGGTTAAAAAAAAATACATTAAAATAAAAAAAAAATAATAAATAAATAAATTTATTTGGATTTAAATATACTTTGAAACATTTGGGATAATAAAAGTTCTTTCTTTCTTTCCTTCTTTCTTTTTGCTGTAATTAACAGTGTCTGCCTCAAACAGCTGTCAATAGAGTTTAACTTGATTTGAACTCGGGATATTGCTTTAATAGCGCTCTCTTACACATATGTCATGCTTCATCAGCTCACTGTGCCGTGTTTCTCTTACACAGTTCCCCACCATTTGTATTAATATAGCTCAGGCTCTATTACTACTGCCTCAATAACAATAGAACTGTTACTCCAAATTAGGAAATACAGTTATGTAAAAATGTCTCCGTCCACCAATAACTTTATATTGAGGAAAAATAAATTTAAGCTTTGCGGCTTAAACTGGACACCCTTGTGTCTGCTTGCCAGGCAGATAAATAACTGCCTTGTTAAAGTTTTTCTGCTCTGTTTTTTATGATGGTGATTTTTATGTTTGAAGTCTTTTTATGGGCCTCTTGTCCTCTTTTTATGAACTGCTCCTGCCATCTGGAAAGTTCCAGCTGTGAAGCTCCGTGTCTCTTTTATGGCCTTTTGACTGTTGATCTCAAGAGCCAGTGCTTGCCAGACTAATGCCCACGACAGGAAAACACACTGAAAATCTGCATATACAGTACTGAGAGACAGTCAAGTGAAGTTTAATTGCAAGTGTACCCAGAAAGAGGGTCACGGCCCTGTTCACAATAAAAGTCACCATGAAAAAAATATCACAATCTTTAATGCATGTGATGATGTTTTGTTGAAACATGGGCTCATTCTGAAAACGTAGCCCTATATACATTTCTGGAGATCGCAAGTTATGTAGCCAGAAGTACATATGGCTGTTTTCCACCATTAAAACGAACATCACAGGGCGGTGTGACGCCTTTACTTTTCTCACTTACCAGCTGATTTCTTACGGGGCCGATCACACTGAACGCACTTTTTGCATTGAGAGGCGCATTTTTTGAATGATTTACTAATGGCCACGAGAATTTTAACCACCTTCTGCGACTTGTGTTTTTGCCATTACGCGATGTGCATGCGCACAGGTCAACTTTGCGTGGAAAAAGCGTGTCAGTTGTGTCTTTTTCATTCTCCAATCAAATGAATGCAGAGGTGGTGTTTCCATTGAGGAGACAGCAGTGTTTGTGTTGTCCAGACAACTACGGAGACTTTTGAAGATGGAGGAGAGACTAGTGGCTGCTGTTTTGAGTTATTCGGTGCTGCATGACTTCACAAATCTTGAATCTCACAATAGTATTAAATATTAAAATTATACCAATATCAACAGCAACACTCTCTGATGTATTTACATAAGAACAGCAGGCATGAATGGCACTCGCGAGAGACATTTGAGATCTCAAAAATCGTACACAGTGGCCTCTGGTGGATTCGCAAAAACAGCAAAAAACTTACCTCCTGGGAAATATTTGGTGCTTTCCAGAAATGTATATAGCGGTACGCTTTCAGAATATATATTTTTTTCCTTTTTTTACTTGACCATATTTACTTTTTTTGATGTGAATTTTTAATACAACATAAAAAAATACAAAATACAATTCAAAAGTCAAAAATCTGGTGAAGCAACACTCCTGTCCAGTGATTTAGTCAGTTAATCCACCATTTCTTACAAAAAACTGCAAGATTTCATTTACATCTACCTCTGTCTAATTCACAATTAATGGGTTAAATTAAGTTCCCATTTTATATACAGTTGATGTCAGAATTATTAGCCCCCCTTTGTTTATTTATATATTTATTTTTGTTAATTTCTGTTTAACGGATAAAAGTTTTTTTTTTTCAACACATTTCTAAACATAATAGTTTTAATTACTCATTTCTAATAACTGATTTATTTTATCTTTGCCATGATGACAGTAAATAAAATTTTACTAGATATTTTTCAAGGCACTTTTATACAGCTCAAAGTGACATTTAAAGGCTTGAGTAGGTTAATTCGGTTAACTAGGCAGGTTAAGGTAATTAGGCAAGTCATTGTATAATGATGGTTTGTTCTGCAGACAATCGAAAACAAAATAGTTTAAAGGGGTTAATAATTTTGACCTTAAAATGGTGTTTACATTTTTTTTTAATTATTCTAGCCAAAATAAAACAAACTTCCTTGCTCTGTTAAACATCATTTGGGAAACATTTAAAAAAGAAAAATAAATTCAAAGGGGGGTCAATAATTCTGACTTCAACTATATATATATATATATATATATATATATATATATATATATATATATATATATATATATATATATATATATATATATATATCATCACATCAGTCAAATTTTGTGTATTGTAAATAAAAATAAAAATAAAGTAAACAAAATAGAGTTTTATTATAACCATGCGTAATAATGTGTCCCTTTGTTGTCGTTAAATCAAGATGAGAGAACAAATTAGTGTGACTGTGATTTACCAAAACAAGTAACAAATAAATCAGTTGAGGCCATGATTTAACTAAAATATGTAAAAAAAAGATTTTTTGTATTTTGTAACGTCATTTAAAGGGCTAAACCTGTCTATCTTGGACTTATGATTATGTTGTACCCCTTGTTATATTGTATTACTTTAATCAAATAAACATTCAAACATTGTAAATCATAAATCCCCTTTCCTGCGTAGCGCAATGTTTGCCTTGCAATTTTGTAGTCTTTTCCACTAAGCTTCTAATTCTGGCCAAGAGCTGCCTACTGTACTTAGACGGTTAGAGACATTTAAATAGACCAAATGCAGTTTGTTTTGTTTGTACGCACAGTTTAAGGTCGGGTAAACCTGAAATAGATTGCACAGTTCCACAATAATAGACTATAGAAGGGGGAAAAACATCTAAATGCTGGGACAGGCTAGAAATAAATTCTTTAAATGACTGTGCAGAAAACAAACGTAGAAATGTGTGGAAAATATAATGATTTCCCACATTTTTTACTGTCTTAAAATTTGCAGTGTGAAAGCAGTCAGTGTGCACCTTCAGATGATCTTAGGGTTTGAGTTTTGTGGAGAAATTTGTACAACAGATGGTCAATATACAGACAACAACCGTGGCGACTGAAACTAGCAAAACCTGCTTTAGAGGTTTGCAATGACTAGGATGGCAGTTCTTGTCAAGCATAGCCAGGTGAGAAGAAGACGTCATGTAAAGCGTTATGGGTCAGGAGCTGATATACCATTGAAAGCCGAACGGTTACAGAACATTTTCCAGTCAACATATGAGTCACTCTGCAGAGATGCACTCGAAATAAATGGCCTTCCTGTTCCAGGCTGAAAGCACACCCTCGTGCGGTTTTCGTGGCTGGTGAGTCTGGCCTGGGCCTCACGGCTGGCCGTGGTGAGGCTCTCTGGGGCCATTCTGAGAGGGTGAGTGGGTGCGCATGGGGGTAGCGTGGGGGCAAGCCTAAAAACGGACTTATTAATTTTTTCATTGTTTATAGTTTGCCCAGAGTATGGAGGAGTAAGCAACGGAGTGTCCATCGCCGGTTGCTCTGTGGTGGACATGAGGTCTGGCTGGGTCCCCCTCCCCGAGGTGCCCTCACCCTGTGGAAAAACTTACAGGAGCTCCTGGCACACAAACAAGTATGACAGCTGTCAATTGTTGAGCTGTGAAGGAAACAGTAAAAGCTGTACTCCCGGGTTTTGACAGCACACCAAGCGGTTTAGGTGGCCAAAGGTCAACAAACTGGAAAACAAGTCCTTCCTTTCCTTTTGGATTTTTTTTTTTTCTTGTTCGCATTGGAAGGAGGACGCGAGGCCTAGCGGACAGATGCAAGGAGGGGGGGTAAGGCTCTCAGCTGGATGTCTTCTGTGGGGATGGCAGGGATTTCGACAAGCTTTGTTAGCTGTCAAGTGTCATCTTTATTAGTCAGCTGGGTGAGTCAGAGCTGAGATAAGGGTTAGCGGAGCCACCTGCGGGAGCTGCCGTTCATTACCGCCGGCCGCTGAGGTGTCACACTCTCCATCTATTATTTATGCTCTTTGCATTTGCACTGCCACAATTCAGATCCTTCAGACTGGAGAAACACTGTGTATACTTGAAGCAAAAAAACAAAAAAAATCTCTGCGTTGGGCTGCACATGCAGGATTTAAAATCTTGATGTGAATGGTAACCTTTCTGTTGTTTCTTCTTCCTTTTTAATACATCAAAACTATTCCATAAGATAACTAAAAAGGAATCATTTTTGAATGATTTTCACGAAGCACATTAGAAATGTGCTTGTTAGCTCATAAAAATGTTGTGTAGGTGGTTTATGGCTTGCACTATATTGCATATGCAATGCCCAAAGAAAGAAATCTTTTTTTTAAACAAACAAATTTGAGTGTGTCTGTGTGTTTGTGTTTGTGTGTGTGTATACTCTATGTGTGTATGAGGAGCAGTGGTGGAGCTACAATTTTTTACATGGAGTGACCAGGGGATGGCTATTTTAGGGGGTCCACCACACACACACACACACAAACACACACACACACACGCACACTGTACTAAAATAATAAATAATAAATTAAGGAATTAAAAAGTTTTATTTTCAAAATCAATGCTGAATTAATTTATAAAAGCAGACAATAGCATGAAAAAACAAACAATAAATACTGCAATTACGCATAGCCGACATCAAACAGACCTGGATTTGAGAAAAAAAAAAGTACATTGTTTGTGCTTCTTTATGAAGAAGTCTGATATCTTGCCTTTTTTTCATGTTTAATTGACCCTGTTCAAAAATAGTCTGGTTACATCTGATCCAGTTAGAAACACATTTATCCATTATCATACCTGCACATTAAAATCAGCAGCCGATCTAAAAAACATTTTTCTGAAGAAATTATATGAGCTAGCTATTCCATTGTAAATAAATTTAACTCGCAAACAGCTAACCTAACATTAATTCTCCATAATAGTTTAATTTTAAACATCGTGAATTAAATATAATAACTTACATACACGTTATTGTTAATTGTTATTGTTATTGTTACACATTAACGTTATTGCATCTTAACATGTACTTCTCAATGTATTGTCACGAGGAATCCTGCTTGAGAAATAACTCCTCTCCTTCAATCATCTTTCCATCAAGCAAATTTCCTGTGTTTAGCCTAATTGGTTGGCGATGTCACCGGTTGTAATAACACACTAAACATTTTTTGTCGACCACGGTAAAACAGGAAGAAGAAGAAATCGTCATTCTCGCCATCATATGGATTTACTTTCATCGGCTAGACACTGGCCTCACAGCTCCGTGAATGTCAGTGCTGTCACTTATTGATCCGTGATCAAAAAAATCTAGTTTGTGTGGACGCTACTTGCTTAAAATAATAGCTTTACTACTGAAAAACTATTGATTTAGAATGTAGCGACACTACCACCACGCTACTACTGAGAAATGTAGTTAAGCTAGTAGCGTCGCTACATGTAGCAACGCTACTGCCCAATTCTGTTCATCTTATTTTAAACTAAGCTCTTGTCTTCGGCTCGTCATTTATTTGAAAATAGCTTGACCGTTGCCCGCAAAATTCAAAAACTTCTTTAGACAAATGAGATGTCAATCAGCATCAGGAACTGTCAGCAGCGAATAAAATTTTGGCGTGGCACCCAGGGTGGCCAATCGGATGTCAGGGGTGCCCCAGACTTTATAAAGACATCCATAGGTGATATGTATGTACCAACACAGGCTCATTCTGAAAATGTAGTCATTTTTCTCATTTCTGGAGATTGTGAATTATGTGGCCAGAGCTTCATATGGCTGCATTTAGTCTTAACGCTTTTCCACTGTTACCAGTTTGTCCGGTAGCTCGACATGTACGTTGGCGAACTTGAGATGCAGAGTGGAGTTGACCGCAATGACGGGGTTTCAGTCAGGTGAAGAACAGTTCCAGAAAGCAGGTAAGACAAAAACAAAAGCCAAAAACTAAAATAAACAAGTAATGTAACAGGGTGAGAATGTGGTAAAATCTGAAAACATAGTAAAAATAAGGTGAGGGCTTTTCTTTTTTTGGACTGCTTTTTAAAACTGTTGGTTGGGTTAAGGGAATTAAGTGGGCGAGCCAATCAGTGCTTTTGAAAACACTATTAGTTAGGTTTATGGAAGGGGGAAGATGGCGGGATCAGTCGGTTGGTCAGTCAGTCAGTCGACAGCGGCCTCTGGTGGATTTATGTGAGAACAGCAGGCGCAAATGGCACTCGTAAAAGAAATTTGAGATCTGAAAAAGCGTGCACAGCGGCCTCTGCTGGATTCGTGAAAACAAAAACTGCAAAAAAAAAAACTGCTCATGGGACGTAGTTTGCTCTCTCCAGAAATGTATATAGGGCTACGTAATCAGAATGAGCCTAGGTAGGTATGTACAGTATAAATGTATGTGTAATGTGTGTAAATATGTAAACTACCTATATTATACACAAATTAACAAGTTAACCTACTAATAAATGAATAATTAATGAATCTATTAAAAATGTATTAGCACTGAGTAGGGTACTGTTAATTAATGCATGCGTAGTAGCTTTGATTTAAATGTTGCTGTATGGAAAAGCTGAATGAAGATCCTCTATTCCGTTTTCTGTGGAAAAAAAAATAACATTATTATTATTATTATTATTATTATTATTATTATTATTATTATTATTATTATTATTAAATTCAAGAGCTGTTGTAAATGAATACTAGCCTCATCTATTAAAATGTTTTTGTTTGTTATTGTTTTCATAGCAGTTTCTTTTTTTCGTTTTTTCTTTTTTTTTTCAGCAAAGTAAGCTTTACCCTTTGGGAGTACAGGTTTGAATGAGAAAGAAGAAGAAAAAGAAGAAAAAAAAGAGATCAAACACAAATCACACACCTCCAAACCAAACATGCAAAACACAGATGCGCATAGATACACAGACACACACATACGTACATATCCAATCACACACATGCTTGTCTTCGGCAGCTCTTGCTTTGAGCTGTAAGAACAGGAGCAATGACAACAAGAAGGCCGGGGATGAGAAACGGCAAGTCTGCTTGACTCGAATTACAGCGTGAAAGTATCGTCACTTGAATGAATGCAACGCCGGTTCCAGGTTTCCACACAAACAAGAAAACCTCCATGCTTTTCCCCCGAGGACCTGCCACGTCAGAAGAAAATAATTGACGAGTTCCCTGATGTGAAAGCATCCTCACTTAGAAACGGAGAGAGAGAGAGAGAGGGGGGGGGGGGCTATGAGGTAAAAGAGTGTTGTGAAAATTCTGTCTTGAGCACAATCCATATACAGCAGGCTTGAGACAGAGACCTCCCTTAATGAGAATATCTGGCTTTGTTTAGACAGACAGACAGACAGACAGACAAAATGTAATAAATATTAGGGCTGTCAACATTAATGCATGTGATTAAAAAGTTAACACATTATAATTTCTTTAATGAAAATTTATAGTTTGATAAGGTTTGACACATTGTTTCAGCCATACCATTGTGTGATGGATAACATGATAATATGTGCTAGATCAAGACATAAGGAATAAAATTGTTTTAAAGGCTTACAAATGGATGTTTGGATTAAACCAAAGTTGTGTAAACTTATTTTAGTGAGAAACTGTCCTTCCACCGAAGCTTTCAGGCCAAACATAATTTTGCAGACGTTAGGTAAATGCCGGTCACAAGACAATGCTATTCAGTTGTGTTTGTTAAAGGACACTGAATGAGTGCAATCCTGTCAATAAAATAAATAAATAAAAAATAAAAAAACCAAGCTAACACATTGCATCACTAAATGAGTAGTTTGGTAGCATCCAGAAAAGCAAAGTCCACTAAAGGAGGTCGAGCATTCTCATATATGGCTCTTAATATCTGAAATAGCCTTCCTGATCTCTGTGTTCAAAACTAGATTAAAGATTTATCTTTTTAGTAAAGCATACACACAATGCATCGCATGACGGTGTGATGCATTAGTGTGTGCTCCATGCAGGTGAGTAGGCTTGATAAACCACTCGTAGGACACACTCTTTCAGTCTTAATACACCAGTCACTTTGTTAGAAATACTTCTGTGTTTTATATATTGTTTCTATATTTATATACACATATTTCCATTTATAGCACTTCATTGTCACATTGCCATAAAATCAAATACATTAAGCTATGCTAATTTTTTCTTTGTTCTGTTTTTCCACAAGGGGATGCCCATCCTGAGGCCTCTAGAGATTGTGCAACGCCATTTGATCAGATCCAAATCCTGTGAAGAGATGACACCAACCATTCGAGGACTTTCAGGACAATACATACACCAAATACACAAATACACTTTGAAAATGTACACATAGACGTCACCATATACTATATAACTGCAGGTTAACTATGCTTATATATAATAACTTTAACTGATGAAGTTATTTGTAATTAATTATTAGTTTATTAAAGTTATTAATAACTAATAAAGTTATAGAATAACCGTAATTTTCACAGTGAACTTAATTTACTTGAATTGAATTTAATTGCATATCCACTGACTCCATCAGTGGGGCACAGTTGCTCAGTGGTTGGCACTGTTGCCTCGCAGCAAGAAGATTTCTGGTTCGAGTCCTTACTGGACCAGGAGGCCTTTCAATGTGAAGATTGCATGTTCTCGCTTTGTCTGCACCTCTGGGTGCTCTGGTTCCCCCACAATCCAAAGACGTGGTATAAAAAGACATCACATGCATATAAATCATATGCAGGGTAATTGGTGGTTCGTTCCACTGTGGTGAGAAGCGTGGTGAGTGGAAGGAAAAGTGAGTGAGTGTCTATCAACACTTTTCAGGACTGTACCAGTTATATTGATGTGAACTATTGATATGAGAAAACATGAACTGGAAAAAAAAAGCTAAAATTACCTTGAAGTAACAGCGCAGCTAATCAAAGACAACTGACATCTGCAATTGTTCACTTTAAACAGGTTAAAAGTAATACAAAATAGACCCTTTTCACATTTCAGGGTTTCTCTGTAGCGGTAGGCGTGATGGTTAAGTAAACTTAACTTAGACTGCAGTGAATAAGAGAGTACAACAGATTTTTTTTTTACCATCCTATTTGCTAAAGTAATAAAATTAAAAGTCCATGATGGTGTTAGCAAGACTTTCAGAAAAAGGAAAAAAAAATGTGTGAGACTGACGACGGCAGCCAGAAGAGAGAATAACGTCCAATTTACTCTCAGCCCCATAGACATTAGAAACACCTTATCTTTTTTTTTTTTTTTTTAGTAAATGAGCATTTTCTATCAGGCTCCTCTGATTAGGTTCAGAAATTTTGTTTTATAGGTAATGAAAAGGTTGTTAGCTAGTAAATATCTTTTTTTTTTTTTAAAAAAAACATCACTTAAAACAATTCTTTGGTTTTTAAGAAAGTTGAAAAAAAATTATTTTGTGTCAAACCAGCAAAATCCCCTTGTGCTTTTTTGCTAAAACCTCTAAATCCACCTATTGAGACAAGACAGTGGAATTAGCTGAAAAATGACTAAAGATGTAATTAGAAATTATTTTACCAAACATAAAACACATTACACAAATGACCAAAAATACAGAAATCTGTCAAGTAAGTACAGTAGTTCATTCTGCTGTGTTCACCCCTGATAAATCAGGGAAAAAGCAGAAGGAAAATGAATGAATGAAATCTGTCAAGTAAATGCATTAATCAATAACATTAAATCTGACATTAATAAAATCTTAACAATCTGTTGGCATTTCTGATATTTGGGATTTAGATTTAATGGAAGTAGAGCAATGTAAACATTGTAAACCGAGCTTGTTACATTCAAATAATGTGTAAAAACGTTGTGAAACATCAATATCTGTGTATTGTCCATTAATATAAAAGCTTATCAGTCATACAGTATAGGTAATATGAAGTATAGTATAGTTTTATACATTATATTTATCTTTTTTAAAAATAGCTTACAATAGCAAATAAAACACAAGATAGGCCTACTGAGCAAATAAAAGGGATGTCTCTCAGAGAACTTTAGAAGTTCTCATTCATTTATTCTCACCATACTCAAAACAGCTCAATGAGAGTTCATTTCAACACTTTGAAAGTGTGGGTCCACTCAAAACATAGTTAGCTCAACACTTGGCACATTGACACCTACAGTGGGGTTAATTTCAAATTTGGGCAGTTAAAATGTAACTATACTTAACAGTAACCGGTGAAAAAGGTGGTTAGAACTGTAGGAAGGTCATTGGTTTGTGTCCAGGCTGAGCCAGTTGCCATTTCTGTGTGTAGTTTGCATGTTCTCCCCATTTTTGTGCAGGTTTCAATGAGATTACAGTCCAAAGACATGCTGTATTAACTAAATTGGCCACATGAGTGTGTGAGAATTAAAGAGTGTATGGGTGTTTTCCATACTGGGTTGCAGCTGAAAGGGCATCCGCTGCGTAAAACATATGGCAGAATAGTTGGCGCTTCATTCCACTGTGGGAATCCCTGATAAATAAGGGACTAAGCTAAAGGAAAATGAACGAATGAATGAATATGGCAACAAATATGCTTTATCATTTTCATTAGAAATCATTTGATCAAAGGGTTTAAAGTATGCCAGCTGATCAAGCAATTAGCATTTGATGTTTGCAAGTAGATTTCAGTGTAAAGGCACAGATCTCATGGTTCAAATAATTTAGGATTTGATTTACAGCAAATGAGTGAACATTGCTATGTAAGGATGGACTCTAAATAGCCATATGCTTGTAAATGTGGGATGTTTGCCAGGCTAGGCTGTGCTTGTGATGGGTGGACACGTTGAATTTTGCCTATAAAGTTAGTCCTACAGTATATATAAATGCTTGTATAAATACACTTGTATATCTTGTTGTGCTATAATAATGGTTGTAAATAGTCTTTTTTCTCCTTCCCTCGTTGAGGATATTACTGTTATACACCTGTGTCTGTTGTGCTGGTGGTTTACTCATTACTATGGAAACTGATGGGAATGTGGTAAATAGACAACAGTGTCTGATCTGATTTCTTTTCTTTTTTTCTTTTCTTTTCTTTTCTTTTCGGCTGATCACTGTTTCGGCAGATCACTGTTACAATCTTGTTTAAAATTTGGAAAGTTTAAAATTGCTTACTTTATTGTGATTTACTTATTTCATTGAGCATGGATTTGATCCATTTAACACCCAACAGACCAAAATGTTGTTAATTATTTTTTTAAATATAATTATTACTTAATTATTACTGAAATGTTACGCTTCTTAGGAAAATTGTCACGTTTGAAAAGACCACCACATGTACTAATTTAGTTTTGTCTGAATTTCTTTTTTTTTTTTTGATTGGATGAGAGACGTTAAAGTTAAAGTAAATCTATTCAATTTAAATGCAGCTCCTATTTGTGTATACTTTTATTGATTATTGAAACCTTTTATTATTGATGAGTTATAATTATCAGCTTGTTTTATATATATATATATATATAAAACAAGCTGATAATTATAACTCATATATATATATATATATATATATATATATATATATATATATATATATATATATATATGTGTGTGTGTGTGTGTGTGTGTGTGTGCGTGTGTGTGTGTGTGTGTGTGTGTGTGTGTGCGTGTGTGTGTCTGTGTGTGTACTTATACTCGCGGGTCACTTTATTAGCTAAAGCTGTCCAACTGCTTGTTAATGCAAATTTCTAATCAGCCAGTCACTTGGCAGCAGCTCAGTGCATTTAGGCATGTAGACATGGTCAAGACGACCTGCTGCAGTTCAAACTGAGCATCAGAATGGGGAAGAAAGGTGAGAAGTGACTGTGTACGTGGCGTGGCTGTTGGTGCTAGACAGGCTATCAGAAACTGCTGATCTGCTGGGATTTTCATGCACAACTATCTCTAGGGTTTACAAAGAATGGTCCGAAAAAGAGAAAATATCCAATGAGAGGCAGTTCTGTGGGCGTAAATGCCTTGTTGATGGCAGATGTCAGAGGAGAATGGCCAGACTGGTTCAAGCTGATAGAAAGGCAACAGCAACTTAAATAACTACTCGTTACAATCAAGGTATGCAGAAAAGCATCTCTGAACAGACATCACATCAAACCTTGAGGCAGAGGCTACAGCAGCAGAAAACCACACCTGTGCCACTTCTGTCAACTAAGAACAGGAAACTGAGGCTACAATTCCCACAGGCTCACTAAAATTGAACAATAGAATATTGGAAAAACGTTGCCTGGTTTGATGAGTCTCTATTTCTGTTGTGACATTTGGATGGTAGGGTAAGACAACAACATGAAAGCATGGATCCATCCTTGAATCAACGGTTCAGACTGGTAGTGGTGGTGTAATGGTGTGGGAGATATATTCTTGGCACACTTTGGGCCCATTAGTACCAATTGAACATTGTGTCAACACCACAGCCTACCTGAGTATTGTTGTTGACCATGTCCATCCCTTTATGACCACAGTGTACCATCTTCTGATGGTTTCTTGCAGCAGTATAACATGCATGTCATAAATCGTGAATCATCTCAGACTGGTTTCTTGAACATGAGACAATGAGACAATGAGACAATGAGTTCACTGTACTCAAATGGCCTTTACAGTTACCAGACTGAATCCAATAGAGCACGTTTGGGATGTGGTGGAACTGGAAATTTACATCATGGATGTGCAGCTGACAAATCTGCAGCAACTGTGTGATGCTATCATGTCAATATGGACCAAAATCTCTGAGGAATATTTCCAGTACCTTGTTGAATCTATGCTACGAAGGATTAAGGCAGTTCAAGTTTAAGGCATATGTTATATTATATATACTAGTTGGGCGACGCAGTAGCGCAGTAAGTAGTGCTGTCGCCTCACAGCAAGAAGATCGCTAGTTCGAGCCGCAGCTGCGTTGGCGTTTCTGTGTGGAGTTTGCATGTTCTCCCTGCGTTAGCATGGGTTTTCTCTGGGTGCTCTGATTTCCCCCATAGTCCAAACACATACGGTACAGGTGAATTGGGTAGGCTAAATGTCTGTAGTGTATGAGCGTGAGTGAGTGTGTATGGATGTTTCCCAGAGATGGGTTGCGGCTGGAAGGGCATCTGCTGCAAAAAACATTTGCTGGATAAATTGGCGGTTCATTCCGCTGTGGCGACCCCGGATTAATAAAGGGACTAAGCTGAAAAGAAAATGAATGAATGAATGAATGAATAAATATACTAGTTCATAGCTTTTATACTGCATTTACAGTCATAATATTGAGTCTACAATTCCCAGCAGAACAAATATCACATTTCATTCAAGTGAAATTTTAAACTAAATTATATTCTGGCATGTTTCTAATTTTCAGCATGATTTAGTGCAATTACTTAATGCAGCTTATCCTTTAAAAAACAGAAAGAAAAAAAATGACTAAGCTACTTTTGTCAGCAGGCATTACAAGGGAAGACATTTGTGAATTTGAAAGTGAAAAACAGTGAGAAGTGAAATGCCTATCTCTGTGCAATGACTACTGTTCCTACAATAGCAACATTCAATTAGGAGTACTGGGCTGCCTTCAAGTGCTGCCAAACTCCGGCTATAAATACCAAAAATAGGCCGATCTGGTTGTCTGTGTCAACATTTGGACAAATTTTAGAGTTGTTAACTGCTAACTGCTGTACATACAGAATGTTGCTTGTTTCACAAATGGACAGAGGATCTGCACCACGTGAGGAAACTGTTCACAACAGTCCTCCTGAGACAAAATTATGATTATGTCATTAATCACTTTTATTGCAAGGCTCTCTGGAATACATGATTATAATCGTGGTGTTCTGCAGTCAAATATTTTATGTAGAGTGGTTTTATATGTAAACCTTTAAAGAGGATTGCGGTCCTGTGTTCTGAATCCTGATAACCCTGTTTGTGTTATTTTGCATTTTACTATTCATCTTACTGTATATGGTCTATTACTTAATTAATAGAAAGCTAATATGTCTGTAAAATAGGTCAGTAAAAATCATACTGTGAATTTCTTTTTTGTTGTTGAGTAAAACAAATAAAATAAGCAGTAATCAACAGCAGTAATAATAATAATAATAATAATAATAAAAATATTATTATTATTATTATTATTATTATTATTATAGGGATGTCTGGATCAGAATATTTTGCTCTTGAATCCGAGTTATTTGATTTTGAGTATCTACCAATACCGAAACCCAATCCGATACTTCTATAATACATAAAGGCTTAGTAGAGACAAGAGAGCTATGGACCAACTCCATATGTCTGTGGTGAACGAAACATGGGGTACATCTTATAAAAGGACAAGTAGTTTGTCAGAAATCTTCTTATAAAGGACTGGCAGAGCTTTCTTTGTGAAATAGTAGCAAGATGGCTTTTCAAATCGAGGTTCTACGTTTGTTTTTGTTATTAGGTTTGTTATGTTAAATGTAACCTTTTTTTTCCACCTCTTGCAATGCCAAGTTTACATACCTCACAATGTTGGCAATGGCAATGTTGTTGTCATCAATTTTATAATACCTCCAGACCGCAGACATATTAGCGCTTTCCACTTCAAGCTGCTTCCATGTTCTACTTTGCCGGCATTTAACCAATAGCATCTCTGCAACAAAGTGATGTCATGACGCACATGTTGCTGTTTCTGTGTGAAGTCAAGAAAGAGGTCTTAAGCCTGGTTTATACTTCTGCGCACTGTTTGTGTTCCTCTGCAATAGCACTTCAGAAACACTAGCTGTCAGTATGTGTTTATATTCCTCTGTGTTTAGTTTCTTCGCTGGTGTTTTTTTTTTCTTTTTCTGAACGCTACCTTAATGTTTAACTGGCTCAAACTCACTTATTTTGAGGCGGGAAGTAGTGGACGTGCAACAACTTTAATCATAAGGTAAACACAAAACAACAGTTTCAATCTAGATCGCTTTCAAAACACTTGCTCCATCGGACTCGCGGGGCTCTCACCTCTGCCCAGACTCAGCGGTACCAAGCCGACCAATCACAGAGCTTGCGCTACGCACCGTTGCGCGTGTAGTTACATTTTTTAAGAGGTGCCACGGCAAGGGTTATGCGACCATGTGTAGGTTGCACCAGAGCATACGCGTGTGCTTGACGCAGAAGTATGAATCAACCTTAACTTTGTGCCACCGCATAACTATAGATGTGTTAAAAAATTAGTATATATATATATATATATATATATATATATATATATATATATATATATATATATTCGAGTTCAGTGGTGCGTTTCCAAAACCCTCGTTAACCAACTAAGGTTGCAAGTTGTGTCATTACAAAAATAGTTAGTTGATTTGGTGTTTCTCAAATCAATTGTTCCAATGAACATTCACAAACTGCGTCGCAAACGTAGTTACTGGCTGTGTACTATTCCCAGTGCCCCATCATAAATTCTAGCATTTAAACTTGAAATGATTTAAAAAAAAAATCATTAAAGTCAGCTCTCTTACATATAATTTGCTTTCAAAATATTTTTAGAGTTCAGTTTTAGTAATCTTCATATTTACAACTGCGGTGACGCAGTGGGTAGTGCTGTCGCCTCACAGCAAGAAGGTTGCTGGTTTGAGCCTCGGCTGGGTCAGTTGGTGTTTCTGTGTGGAGTTTGCATGTTCTCCCTGCGTTCGCGTGGGTTTGCTCCGGTTTCCCCCATAGGACTAAGACATGCGGTACAGGTGAATTGGGAAGGCTAAACTGTCCGTAGTGTGTGAATGAGTGTGTATGGATGTTTCCCAGAAATGGGTTGTGGCTGGAAGGGCATTCGCTGCATAAAACATGTTCTGGATGAGTTGGTGGTTCATTCCGCTGTGGTGACCCTGGATTAATAAAGGGACTAAGCTGAAAAAAAATGAATGAATGTTTACAGTTGTGCTCGCTTCACAGTGCATTTTGAAAACATTAATGTCATTTTGAACACAGCGTTGGCTCATGAAGAAAGCTATAGGTGACTCATTATTTAAAAGCGTAATTCATTTAATGTCTCCAAAACTTGTGAAAACAAAAAAACACAGCATACGTTAATGTTTTTTATTTTTATTTAAATAGGTTATTTATTAAGTATCTGTACTGTATATGATATGGGCCTGTTGGTTAGAACATTTCTGCAGTGCTTTACATGTCAAATTGTAAAAGCAGGCTTTTCAAAATTAAAAAAATAAACAACATCCTACTTAATAATAATAATAATAATAATCGTCATCATCACTAATATTATTAATATTATTATTAAAGTAGGTAAATAATAAATATAAATAATAAATAATAAATATAAATTTCATTTCTTAATAAATAGCCTCATTATTTATTTTTTTAAATGATTTATATATGATATTACAATACGTGTATTTGTAAGTATTTTATGTTTTAGAATAGAATATGGAATATTCTCAATACGTTTTACGTTATAACTAACGTGGTTCAAATGATGGGTCTGCGACAGAGAAACTACGGGTTTTGAGAAACACTCATCACTACATTATTGGTTTCCTAAGCGATGGATTGTACTTTGATAGTTCAGCCGGAAGTTACGTCGTTGTTTGGTAAACGCACCCCTGATCGGAATCCGATTCCGATCAAGTCTGAAACCGCGTGATCGGGCCCGATTTCTGATCATGTGATCAGATCTGGATATCCCTATTATTAATTAAATATTTAACCTTGATTTATAGGAGACACCTACTAAATTCCATTCACTGTAGTAATTATTTATTTATGAACATCATTTATTTAGAAATTTAACTATTTATTTGCCACCAGTTTTAATCATTTAAATATAACAAAGTGTATTATGACCACTTATTCGACAAGTCACTTACGTTAAGATCATTATTTTTACAAGTTCTGAATTCATTTTCAATAAATTTAGCTCTTAAGAAAAATGCAGATGGATTTGTCACCCATATTTAGATTTTTTTGTTCTTTTTATTTGAGGAAAAAACAATATTTAACATGTTTACAGCGCATTATTTCAAGATTTAATCAATAGTTACATGTAACTTGTTGTCTGCTGACTAATAATTATGTAATATTACTGTATTTATAAATACTGAAGAAACGCTATAACAGAAAAAATATTTTCCGAATGCAACACATTCTCTGGAAATTAGTTAATGTCCAAATATTAAACAAACGTACTCAGTTTTATTATTGTAATAATATTCATGAATGGTCAACAGCAACCTGTTTTTTCTTTTCTTTTCCTTTCTTTCTTTCTGATGCAGGGTCAGAGCACCTGTGTAGGGAAGAAGAAGCTCATGGAAAATTACTACTCTAATGATAGCAGCTCTTTCACAATTAGGCAAGCAGTGGTCAGTGTGACCGCAGAGGTTTTTAACCAAATCTATTTATGACCTGTGGCTTGTGTACACACACAGACACCTTCAAACACAGTGAAACACACCGTAAACACTCATCCTTATTATCGCCAGCGAGCGGGCCATCACACGACCCCTTTCTGCCCAAGACCGGCCTCTCAGGTTGGCGGTCACTCCTTCTCCATGAGAGCGCCAGTGTTAGGTCAATGACCACACAGCCCAGCCGAGTCCGGGTGAGCAGGCCAGCGGTCCCGCTCTCAGAATGGTCCAGTTAGTTCTCTGGTACTGGGTAGCAGCAGGGCAGAGCGAGGCGGTTTTGTGTATTTTCAGTATGTATTCATTACCGAGTCAAAGGGTTGCAGTTGGGCTACACGATTGTGGCGCCAGCGTGCGATTGTGGCAAGACGGCCTGACCACTCTGAAATCGCTGAGCTAACAGGGACTGGGGCGGTGGCGCGACAGACGGAGCAGGCCAAGTTTACACTCGCCACTGAGCTCACACACCTTATAATGATAGATCATTGCAGGCAAAAAACCAAGCAACCCACCCACGGCAAATGTTTGCGAGGAAAGAAGTGAGAGCATGCGTCGAGGTGCCAAAAGAGTAGGCTGCTATGTTCTTGCGCAAACTGACAAACTTCAAAACAAGACAAGCCACCTCGCCGTCCTCAGAACAAAACTCCTACACAGACCGAGTGGGGAGATTGAGGGAGAAAGAGCGCACACACGCTCAAACGGAGGGAAAAGATTCTTGAGAAAATGGCTTTGTAACTTTCACAAGCGCGCAACAGAGCGCGTTCTTTGATGGCTGAGGGTGTTTGATACCACGTAAACTTTGCTCTCCTACCACCTTTGGCTCCGTAACGCTTCTGTCATACTACAGAGTTTTTGCCGCTCCACACCAGAAAGATCAGCACGCAAGTTCATCCCCTGCCTGGAACGCTCTGAAAATGCCCTGAAGGGAAGGTAAACGGCATGTAGGGTTCAGCAGTGAACAAAAGCCTTCTCATCTTTAAGCGGCAAACAGACCGATAAAAATCAATGCGGAGATGGTTTGTCAAGTTTTGTAAGAGAAGCGTTCAGAAGGAATCCCTTGGTAATAAGCAGTGTAGTTGCGCTTTGGCAAACGCCATGTAATTTTGCTCCAGCCATGAAATCAGCTCAAGGTGCAGGATTGCTTGTCTCTAAACACTGTTTGGTTGCTTCGCTGTGCCTTTGCTACATGTGAAGGCCGTGGCCGCTTCCTTTTCTCTCTCGTTCTCTCTCTCTTAAGATAATCAGCCTTGCTAGGAAACCTAGCCTGCAGCGGTGCTACCTCTGAGAGGGAACTTGGTCATGTCTCATTGGTTCCTTGGTACAGGGTGGGTCAGAACAGCATGGAGAGTGTGAGGGCACACGGGGAGAGGGAAGGAGGGAGGAGGGAGCCAAGGGCAGTGCCCTGGATCCTCTGTAGGGGGCAGTCTTTCCTTTAATCATCTTTGCAGGAGGGCCCTCAGGGTCTGTACCCGAGCTCAACAGGCCAGCAAGACTGAAAGCGATGAAGAGGGGCAAAAGTAGAGTAGGAAAGAGAGCTCTTTCTCTCTAGAACAGCACAATCTAAACAAGTTTTGCAACATTTATACATACACCTATACATACTCAAACAGTTCTCTCTTTGCATATTAGATGGTTACTTTCAAAGTTAAGTTATTTAGTTTATTATTTCATTCTACTTGCAAGTTTGTTATTTTATGATAAATTAGCACTGCCAGTTATGAATAGATTTATTATTCTCTGGGTGTCTGTCATGCTGAGAAAAACATACCTTTTCTAAAAGCTTAATGTGTTAAACTAAAATCTTACAATTATATTTAATCAGATTATTCTCTGTAGGTGATAATTAGTCTTTTTTAGAATTCTTTGTATTATTGTATTTGCTTTGGATTAGATTCTATTTTTATATTTTCATTTGAAAGTTTTAGTAGTTTTGTTATGTGCATTTGTCATTTCTATTTTTTCTTCTAGTTTATTTTCTGTTTACAATAGTTCAATACACCTTTATTTAGTTTATATTTCAGTTTTGTTATATATTAAGTTTTTATTAGCTTTTATTAGTTGTATTACTTATTACCAAGGTTGTTTTAAACATTGTTTTTCATAGCTGTGTTTTCACAATTATTTGAAAAAAATATATATTTTAAAAATGCACATACTCACTCTTAAGATGCAGTCACACTGCACTTTTCGCCCCATAGACTTCAATTCATATGCAAACAAATTTCGCAATTTGCTGATATGCTGTTGCAAAGTTCAAGCTTGGTGAAATCTGACCTGTGAAATTGCTCAAGATCAAGACATGACTTCTCTGAGTAATCGCTTGCTTTTTTAAAAATGTCTAATCGTCTTGTTTAATCCCGCCCCTTTTTGCAGCGCCAAACAACCTAATTTCACATGCTCAAACTCTAGTTCACCCAGGCTCATTCTGAAAACGTACCCCTATATACATTACTGGAAAGCACCAAATACGTCCCAGGAGCTACATTCTTTTGCAGTTTTTATTTTTGCGAAACCATCAGAGGTTGCTGTATATGCTTTTTCTAATCTCAAATTTCTCTCGCGAGTGCCATTCACATCCGCTCTTCTCCTTCCCTAAAACTAACGGATAGTGATTTCAAAAGCACAGATTGACCAGCCCACCCCCTTCCCTAAACCCAAGTGACATTTTTAAAAGCAATTCAAAAAAGGAAGCCCTTGTGGCATTTTATTTTAGGCTTCTGTTTTTATCTTCCCCACTTTCTGGAACAGTTCTTTGCCAGACTCAAACCCCAACATCGTGTTTACCTCCGAGTCCATCTCAAGTCCACTGATGTACACGGTGAGCCACTGGGCAAACTGGTAACAGTTGGAAAACCGTCCATACAGAGGTAAGTGGTCAGCTGATAAGTACGAAAAGAAAGCGTCATACCACTCCATAGCTTTTGTTTTAAAGACAAAGTGCAGCTTTACATACTTCTGGCTATGTAATTCATGATCTCCAGAAATGTATGTAGGGGTACATTTTCAGAATGACCCTATGTAAACTCTAGTGTGACCGCGGCATTACTATTATTGTATTATCAATACAAAAAAACCCTCCCCCCTCCACTATTTTAGTTTGATTGGCCAGATCTTAATTATTTATTTACATTACATTGCTGAGTGCTGTTACAAGACTGAGCAAATCAGCTACTAATAGATATAAAAAGTGTTAGGTTTAGTTATATGTGATTATGCATACTTCAGTGTTATTACTATGTGGTATATGAAATGTGCAATACATTCATTCATTCATTCAATCATTTTCTTTTCCGCTTAGTCCCTTTATTAACCTGGGGTCGCCACAGCGAAATAAACAGCCAATTTATCCAGCAAATTTTTTTTATGCAGCAGATGCCCTTCCATCTGCAACCCATCACTAGGAAACACCCATGCACTCTCATTCACACACATACACTACGGAAAATTTAGCTTAGCAAATCAACCTAAACCAGAGCACCCGGAGGAAACCCACGTGAACACGTTGAGAACATTCAAACTCCACACAGAAATGCGAACTGACCCAGCTGAGGCTCAAACTAGCAACCTTCTTGCTGTGAGGCGATCGTGCTACACACTGCGTCACCGTGATGCCTGCAATACATTTAGTACAACAATATGATAATTTTAGTTAACTTTAAAAACAAGGGTCCTGGTGATGAATGCTCAATTGACAGCCACACATTGCTCATGCATTAGACTGTCACTCATTTAGTGCAACAGAACAGTATATATTGTTTCAATAACAGAAAAAGCATCACTGACATGCCCCATGTTTTACTCCTGCTCTGTGCTGCAAACCTGCAATCCAAATAATCCATCTATCAAGGGGGGAAAAAATGGCATTCCATTCTCAACTTACAGTCCCAGAGCACCTCCTTCCCTCTGACACACTGTTAAAACCACAGAAGAACCAAATGTCTGCTAATCTAGTGCTGTTAAAAGCTTCAATTTGACGCATTTTATGTGCTCTTGTTGCTGAAGTCACAGCTCGGAGGCTGTCGTGATGTTGCTGCCAAGTTTGGTGTGGGGAATAACACTCGCTGGCATGCCGTTTGAAAACTCTGAAGCACCTGTCACTCTGCAAACCTGCAACGGAGAACATTTGGTTGGTCACATAGTTCATATGGAATGTGGATGTTAGATGCCAGCACTCTCATGAATAAAAAATAAAAAACAGCATCGATAACTGAGTGTAGAGATGGCACAGATACAAGTAGGTAGACTTCATCGCAAACGAATCCAACAAGACATGCTGGTATTAAGTCCTACAGCTTGAAAAAAAAATAATCAGCATTGTTGTAGTGAAACTAAATATCTTTATTAGAGTTTTGTTTAGACCCCATAGGGTGATTTCTTAAACACCGCCCCCTCCAGTATAGGCATGATCTTTGTATCATTAAATCTCGCTCTGTATTCTACTTGCAAAACATTAGTTACCTGCTGAGCGCGACTTAGATGTGTGTTACCTAATTGGAACTGTATAAGGAATAATAAACCTGAAAAAATTTAGACTGATTTCCTCCGTTTCCTATTCAGAGGAAACAAGTGAAAAGAATTCTACTTGAATAAATAGGGAATTAGTTTTGTAATTGATGTGATTCCAATCCGTGCGGTGCATGTTTATTTTGCAAGGCCTAGAATCGCTGACAATGATTGATGACATACTTATAGCGGTATATATTTACAGTAACCAGCGTCCAACTTTCAGTCTCCTTTCAGAAGCAAACAAAAGTGACTAGTTCAAAGGAAGCGTGTTCAACCTCAAGTGATTTTCTGCCGTTTGGGTAGACTAGGTTCAGAGGGCAGAAGTATAGCTTACAGTAAAGGTGCCACACAGCTATAATCAAAGCACATGCGTATACTCCCATCACTTAACATTTGTCTTCGCATTTATAGCTGGCTCCAGAACTGCTACTTAAGAAACCCCAAATACAGGGATCATTTACCAGTGTATTGTGTAGGCTGTAATTCCCTTGGCTAACCATTGAATCTTATCCCTTCATCTCGCTCTGTCCAAGAAATTTTGAATTGGGTTTGCTTCATTCCTACTGGTCTGCTGGAGACACAATGGAGAAGGAGCTCTGTGATCATTCAGCTGAAGGAAGTGATAATGTATGAGATTAAGACTCGCTGGACTAACAATACATCTCATGGTGGAATTGCTCATCTCAGGATAGACGTCAGTGGATGATCCTCACGATTTACAATGCATACACTGCATATGCTACAACAAAAGGCATCTTTCAGAAAAAAAAAGTAGAATTTTCTTTAAATATAACTTTTATTTTATTGGAAATCTTGAATCTAACAAATATTTAAGTCTTGCATTTAAAAAGTGAACAGAAAACAAATGTAAATAAAATACTAGGTTCAAATAAATGCACAGTATACAATTGCTTTTATTTAACCCTAAACCACTATAAGTGTTATGTATTTTGCTAAATTTTGCACTTATTATTCCAAAGATTTTGAAGAAATAAGCAATTTAAACTACCTTGTCCTCCTGCGTCGCCATGCTAATGTGTCACAGGTTTTCTAGATAGGTTTCATGAATAGGTTTTCTGGAGCAGAGAAAGCTAAAATGTCTTGTAAGTATTTTTGTTTGTTAAAATTGATCTATTACATGCATAGTGTCTAGCGTTAATGGTATGTAAACAACAGGAAATGCAGTTTGGCAGCGTTAACAATTTAGCTACAAATTCATATTTATCCATCACCCCCTGTAAACACCCACAATCTTCAACAGCGCTGCAGTGTCTCTCTATGTGGCCACTACCCCTGCGTTCTACATCTCAAATAACAAACTTCAAAAAGATATGTGAATGTTTCATATTTCTTACACATGCTTATAACCTGAATATATACAAAAGACACTTGTCAGATTTTATTTTAGAGAGCAGGCACACTGAAAAAAATTATGTCTGCAAAACTGTTGCAAACTATTTATTTGTGCTGAATTTAAACAAACAAATTAAATTTAATAAGGTTCAACTTAATTTGTTTGTTTAAATTCAGCCCAAATAAATTGGTTACAACCCCTTAACGTAAAAAAAAAAAAATGTGTAAATCTAAGGAATCATCTTTGAATAATTATTTTCAGTGCATGAGGTTCAGCTGTGTCCTTTTCATTTTCTGTCTGATTCAGGCTCACACTGACATGGCTACACTGACTGATAGTATTTACACAGCAGAGGCACAGTGCGACTGGATGTGATGCTTCCTGGTGACGTGGAGCCGATCCGCAAATCACAGCACATTATGTTAGCTGACCAATCAGAGCCTCTTAAGGGTGGGCTTTTGGAGTAACTTGGAAGTATGATTGTCGTTTTCATGTTAGCTGAGTAGCAGTATATAATCAAAGTAAGATATATGTAAGAATAATGTTTTTTACAAATGTGCATGAGCACACATTGCTTTGCATCTTATAAACACAACCAAGCCTTAAAAATACACTATGGACCACCCATTTTAAACTGGATAAAACTGCATTTGCTATATCCCCATGTGAGCATAACTGGAAAACACGGAAACAGACGACTGTGGCAAAATAAATGCTCTGCTGCTTTCATCCAGTCATCCTTGACTCTGATCAGCAATTTCTTTAGCAGTCTCATTTTGCTTCAACATTTCTTTAGTTTTATTCTGTGTCATACTACAGAACCATGGTAATAAGTTTTGAATACGTTAGCTTACCTATGAACATGACTTCCTCAAGAGTCTCAAATGATATAGTAAAGACTACAACTCCCATGATTATACACCCAGTTATGGCATCATCAAACTAGGTCTTTGTTTGTTGTTATCAATACATGCCCTCTAGGGCCTTAAACAGTTATTAAACATTAAATACTGACTTACTTGCTTAATTACTTACATGCCTACTGATTTTTCTAGCACTTTGTTTATATTTATTAGGTAATTCCAGCATTATATTACCATTATGTGATTTACTTATTTATATTTTAATCGGTAATGCATTTATTGTATTTATTTATCTGGGTAGCAAACAGTTCAACTAAAAAGGCAAAGCATCATCGTACTTTTGTTGACCAGGGGAAATGTGTAATGTAATATAAAATGTAAATTATATTGTAAAATGGCTGTCATAATCAAAATAATTCAAAATAAATGACATATCTGTGCATGTAATTACATCTAGATCTGTGCATACTGTAGAGTATACTTTGTAGTATAACCAATCATACACATCTTCTGAGCCTATAATATATAATAAAATACAGTTGCCAGTCAAATGCATTTTGATTAGTCAACGATGAAAGCTCCAGCATTGTGTTGAGTATATGTGAACAACTGAATTCCACACATTTACAAAATGTCTCATAAACAACAAACTGCAAATACAATTGTAAAGATTATTATTTTCTGTGTAGATAGCTTCACTGAATGAGTGTTGCATAGCTTGAACTCGACTAATGTAATGAATTGACATATTTTGTCTGAGTAGCCAGAATGAGATGCTGATTTGTATATTTCACAGTTGGCTGTTTGCATTGTGTAGTTTTGTAAATGCATGCATGCCACCTCTGAGCTACTTAAAACATTAGTTGATAACACTTTAAGGGCTCTATTTTAATGATCCAAGTGCAAAGTCCATGTTGCAAAAGCATTAAGGTGGTCTCCGAATCCACTTCTGCTATTTTAAGGAGGGAAAAATACACTTTGCTCCCCAGCGTATGGTCTAACAGTGCTTATTCTCTTAATTAGTTATGGGTGTGTTTTGAGCAACATGCATTAAACCAATCAGAGTCTCGTCTCCCATTCCCTTTAAGAGTCAGTTGCATCATGTTATGGTGCATTTTATATTTACATGGCAGACTTTGTAAGTGGAAAAACTGAACGCTTCACTAGTGAGAAAACAGTTAAACAGACCATCTGCAGCACGAGGATAAAGAACGAGCCTTCTCCAGTCAGCCTCTTTACTTTCTCTTTAATTTTACTCTTTACTCCTTTACTTTCGTGGAGTAAGTAAACGCTGGAAACTCACGTAAGACATCCATTAGCCTACATCTTTAATTTCGTTTGTTAAGTGCTAAGATTTGTTTAAAATATATTTTAGTTTTTTTTAGTTCTAATTTCCAGCAAATGAATACAATGAACATGTGGTCAACAAATCATATCTTTATATGTAAACACACTTCCTATTGCCCTATATAAAGATGCATACGTCTCCCAAACACGACAGGCGGCCAAATCTAAATTTGTTTTTATTTAAACAAATATAAATATGCATTTAATAAATACTACTACCAATAATAATATTATAGTAATGCAAATTGTCATGAATTGGGCCCTAAAAGTTACAGTCTGTAATTTTCAGATTTACAGAGGTACAGTAATTGGATAAATTTAAGTATTTGAAATAAAAAAGCAACAAAGATACATTTAAATGTATTTATAAAACATGTCTTTGTGAACATAAAAAGAAGACATTGGAAATCAATCCCAGGGGATAACAATTGCCCCTTAAAATGAATAAAATGAAAAAAAAAAAAAGTTTCCTAAAGTGAATAAAAAGACTACAAGTACAATCAAGTCCAATCCACTCAATGATGTCAGAGTGCTGAGTGTGTTGTTTTGGTGTACATTTAGAGAGGACATCATCACTGACTTACTGTACCTGCCTGACCCAGTTTAAAGCAGTATGTTGTCTTCCTAACAAATCAAACACATATCCCAGAGGATCAGGGTCAACCAGAAAACCCTACACCTACACGCCCGACCTCTGAGGTGGACAAAGAGAGGAACGGACAACAGCCACTACTAAAAACAATGAAAAAGTGTCTGTACTTAACAGTCTAGTTTTTTAAAGAAACATTGTCATTTTTTTGTATCTCAAAACCTCTCCATCGACTGAGTTTAAAGAAGAAACCAGTAAATAAACATAATGTAAACAAAAATATTCCGAAGAATCTTTTGTTCTGATTCTTCTAAGAGATATGCATGCCACGCTGACATAATAAATAGAGAACTTGTTTATTGTATTTAAATATATTCTCGATAATGAATTTTATCATTGTTGTTGTTGTGAATATGCGGTGTCTGGGTAGATAATGAGCAGCTCTTGTAGACATATGATCCAAACAGTTGGGGATACGTGTGTGTGTGTGTGTGTGTGTGTGTTTCAACACCCATTCAATGGAAAGCCCCCCTCTTTTTCTCTCTTTCCGTCTCTCTAAATCTCTCCCTCACAGGTAGGGATGAAAACTGCTTCCATGTCTTCTGCTGACCTATTTAGGTAATTGCACTCTTCATTAAAAAACTCTCATCTGAAAGAGAAATTACACTTCTCCCGTCGGTATCTAGGTAACGTAATCTCCCTCCGGCGAGCTAATTGCATGGCATGATAACCTCATAGGCCGGGCCTGTTTAATTTTTCATCTCTTTTCAAATAATTATGGATCAGAAGAGAGAGGTATTGATTTGATTCATTAACTTCCTCGCTCTGCGCCAAGGTTAATGATTACATGTATCCCAATTATACAGTAAAGATCCACTGGGCTATTTGCTTTGATTGGCTTCTACTTTGTTATTGGCAAAGGTTGTATTGAAACAAAGCCAAATTTGGGCGGCTTGCGAGCTTCTGAGGCCGTCTAAAGCGCTTCATTTCGCTGTCCCTGAACCCATAATTGACAAATAAAATGAATATGTGGTGCTGACTAGGCAGTAATAGGCCGAGACGAGTTGGAAAACAGCCCCCGTCCTGTTTATGGTGACTTACAATAGTGCGTCTTTGCAATTCGTCATGACTGCCAAGCTTATTTATGATATAAGACCACCAGAAAGTGCAATTGCAAGGTCTAAATGATGTCACTTGGCTATTGAGGTAAGACCTTACAAAAAAGTTACGCTCAAGTGGGTTTTGCACCCGAGAGCTGTTGGTTTAACTGATATAATTGTGACGTTGGCTTTTGTGAGATGTTGTCATTTTTGTCAGACGCTTGAGTTCAGTCAGTAGTCACTGTTTCCTTGGGCCAGAACATTATGCTACGCTGAGTGAACAGCTACCTGTGCAGTCAATAACTCTTAAAGCCTCTGCTGACAGGACTAATACTCTGTGACTTGTAGCCATGTGCTGCTCAAGAGGTGATTTTAGGCAGACATAAGTACATTAAAATGACTGTAATGTCTAAATGGTTTCCTCTATTAAGTTCTCTCCTCCTGTCCCCCCACAATCATTTCTCTTATTTCCGCTGCGATTCACAGAAATGGGGAGATATGCTAGGAACACCTTATTATTGCAGGTCCTGGAATGAATTACTCTCATCTCTGGTAATGGCGGGGAGGGTGAAAAACATCATTAAAGGCTGGAAAAACAGGGGCAAAGTCAATTTGACAGCTGTTTATGTAAGTGGAGGCCCTCCTCTCTCTCTTCCACGGCAAAAGAGATTCTGTCATTTGAGTTTAGTTGAGGCGACTAGCATTGTGGCACAGTCTTGTCTAGGAGATGTTGTACTGTTGGTTTTCGGGAACAAAATGTAGGTTTGTACTTATTTCTGTTATTTTTTCTTCAACAATTATTTATTTATTTATTTAATTGTTAATTTTAAGGATTTCGTTTGTTCATTCATTTCTTTACGTTTTAAAAACTATCCGCCTGTTAAGTCGTGATGTATTGGTGTATATAAAATACTGTTTCCGGATCCAAGTTGCTACTCGAATTTAGAAAATATTCATTTATTATTAGTCATATTACTTATTAAAGTGAATTTTACATAAAATCATGATGTACAAATCTCTGGACTTGCTACATCACAGATACCAACATTTTAACAATTTATAATAATAGGCATGGATATATATATATATATATATATATATATATATATATATATATATATATATATATATATATATATATATATATATATATATATATATATATATGCCATCAATTCGGTTCAATTCGATATCTGGGTGCATCATGGTACTTTGACGATGGTTTCCATACACAGTTTTATATTTTCTTCACAGCACAGCAAATCTTGCATTAAAATCTATAATACATTTAAATTTTTATTTACACAAATATATATATATATATATATATATATATATATATATATATATATATATATATATATATATATACAATTTTGTCCTTTAATACAAGCAGTCAGATATATAAACTGTACCTTCAAAAACTCAACTACATGCACAGAACAACATGAGCATTTATAGCAAATAAACAAATATAAATATCCTGCTCACTTTCTGAGCCTTGTCTAGCGAGTTCTTTCTTACACCCCTATTATTGGTCACACGCTCAACAGAAAGGGCTGCAATTGGCTCTAATGCTCTGGCGCTGTTCACTGATGAGTGACACTGATAAATGGCAGCAGTGATCAAAAGAGAAGAAACAATTAATTTTGACACCCCTAATATATATATATATATATATATATATATATATATATATATATATATATATATATATATATATTTATTTATAGCCAAAGGAAAATGAATGAATAATTGAATGAATGAATGAATGAATGAATGAATGAATGAATGAATGAATGAATGAATGAATGAATGAATGAATGCAAAGATCACTGCATTGAAAATCTCACTAGTAGCTTATTCTGTTCCATATAGTTCAATGTCTGGTACTGTATGTACTAGATGTATGAAAGCACCTGAAAAGGCATTGTGGGGAAATTAAAAAAGGGGCTTTCTGTGGTGCAGTGAAATGGCAATGCAATCATCCCTGGGAAGTCCAGCTTTTCTGTCCCATCTCTCAACCGCCACTGCCAACACACAGAGTTATTCCATGCCCTGTCGTGGCGCCTGCAGAAGCTCACAGGCAAAGAGCGCTCATGATAATCCATATGGACACCTCCACCGGTGGTCTTCCTCTCCTCCCATCACTAAAACAATGGAAACTCCTCAGACCACACTTTCCAGAGAAGGTTGGAGGCCACGGTTGTCTAAGCCCCGTTTGAGTTGCCTTTCACCATCCATCTGCGGGGAGAGAGTGCAGACAGCTTTGGCCCATTTTATTTGCCCAGCGTTTCCATTCGGAGTGCATGGTGCTGCCAAAACTTCACAGGTAATAGGAATGTAACTGTGATCCTTGGTCTCTGCTGTCTAGTTTGGGGCTTTTGGAACCGCTCGGGGGGTGTGGTGGTTGGCACGCTTGGATGGGTTTGTCATCCGTCTCTCAATCAGGCCCTTCATGAGAGGAGAGGAACCAGAGGGACAGTTTCTATTCTGGCCGTTTCTCTCCTCTTTCATCTCTCAGCAGTGTTGCAGGGGAGTAGGAACCTTCTCTGCAGGGTGATTGGAAGCTGTTGACATTGCAGGAAAAAAGTGTAAGTTTAACAAGTGTTTAAAGAGTGTGGCCGGGGCCACGCTTGATGACTTTGAATGTTTTGAGTGTTCGCAGAGCTCTGGATGCTGAAAGGCCTGTAGAGCAAAGACCCAGTTTGTTTTAACAGGTATACGGGGGATTCTCTCATAACTGTGCAATGGTCATCAGGAGACCACTGCAGGGTCACATTAAGTTTCAACAGAGCTCTGTATGTGTGCAGTAGTGGATAGTCCACACTAAAATTATGACTATTATGATTTATTTACTATGGTGTAATTCTAAATCATTATGTAACGTAGACTAACCATATCATGTACACAACAATGTTCCTTACAGAAAGTAAGTTCCTTTGAAAGCCAGTCTCGGAATAAATACTTTTGGGTCGTAGACAAGCTATACAACTGTGACATATTTATTTCTCACTCTTTCACCCCCGAGCACAACAGAAAACCTCCTACTATATGTTTCTGAGAAAATGTAGTAAGTTTTTTACGTCCACCTAATGCGCTTGAAAATAGACAAAGGGGCGAGTGTCGCTTTGGAAGGGAGACATTTACAGCAACGATGATATGCATTGGCATTGGAGTTTGAGCTCAGGTATGTCTCGAGAACAGACCCCCCCCCCCCCTTTTTTTTTTTTTTTTTTTTAGAGCTGATGACAGATTAGAATTTGCTATGTAGGGATATACTGCTGGTTAAGAGCTCGACTATAGTGATAATTTAGATTGATCAATTCACTTATGACACATAATTTTGGACTATGGGAGGAAACCGGAGAACTCGGGGGACACCTATGTCAGCATGGGAAGAACATGTAAACTTCACACAGAAATTACAGCTGGCCTGTTAAGGATTTGAACCAGTAACGTTCTTGCTGTGAGGCAACAGTGCTAACCACCACCGTGCCACCCTATATAGGGAACAGTGGAGGAGCAGGGGTGGAAGGAGGATTCTTCAAGGCGAAGATAACTGTAGTAAGAAACTCTGGTTATTTATAGTGAGTTAGAAATAATCTGATTGGTAAATCATGCAATAGTTAATGTGAGACTAGCCATGTTCAATCATAATCATGTTCTCCTATCGCAATAAGTTTATAAATAAACTTCACTTTGGTGAATAAATGCTTTGAAATTAGGACATTTAAACATCAGTTGTGTGTGATGATCACATGGTGCAACTCTCCGCCAGAGAGATTCTGAGAGACAGGCTGCAAACGCTGTTAGAAAAATCCTTTTGCAGTGATGATGTTTTTATTCATAAAAGGTTAGTTAAGTTAACATTAATTTGCATTGATTTAATGCTTTGATATTTTAAATTGCAATGCTGTAATAAAATAAACATGATTGTAAAGTTATATAATTTCAAACTTTCATAAAAGTTTAAAAAAGTTATTAAATATAACATTAACTTCAAGTTAAACACAACAATAGTGTGTTCTGACGTTAGTTTTTAATTGGATTTAATACAATGTCCAGTTTTGCCAGTAAATTAAAGTTATGAAGTCTTAATCCTGTACAGAACACCGTTATTACCTATCATCTTCTGTATACATGAGTAGGCGATACTTATCTTTTCTCAAAAATTACTTGTCCAAAATACATCAATCAAATTTGGATTGTACAACAGGTATTCACCCAGAAAATGATCACACAAACATGCTTATCTGGCTCTCAATGATGGAGGAGTGGTCGTTTGAGTGCACTGAATAGCGAAAAGTGTATGGAACATGATTAGTCTATGTCACTACTGTTTGACACTTTTAAAAAAATGTATCTGTCATGCTTTCCATATCATAGATTCATACTTTAAAAACAGTAATTCTGAGACTTTTTATGATATTGAATTGTAATTTCAGGATCCATCCACATGGCTACTTATTTAGGTAAATCCACACAAATTTTATTTCGTTTTTGATTTTTGTCCACTTAATGCCACCCCTTGTGTAGCCATATGGAAAAATGTAACTTTTTGGAAATGATGACACCACAATACCACGTGACCTTAAGAAAGAGGAAGAACCTCACATGTACCAACTGGTAATAACAACAATGGCGGATTAGAGAACTATGTTTGAGCTGCAGGCTCTGCTGTACTAAATTTCTTAGCACTATTACAACATAATATGGTAATGCTTCATCAAAACTAGATGACCTACGAAGAGGTAATAACAGTTCCCCTATGGGAGGGGAACTTCAATGCTATGTGGATAATTCCACTATGGGGATTTCGTCAAAATCCAATCTCAAAAAGTATATTACGGGCCTATGAAATTCCAATGAGTTGGCAGCGCCAGCATGCACAGCTGGCGCTACTTACAATCAATTTGGAGGATAAGTGCAGCACGTGCCAAGCTGAGGCATCCTTTGTGCTTCAGATCCTTTCACGAAGCTTCTGGGAGAGTCGATGAGGGTTTTCTCCAACTGTTACGACAGAGAGAGAAAGAATGAGAAAGCTGGCTGCTTCTCCTAGTCCAGAGTGTGTGATACGTGGTGGCAGACAGTCGAGCTGGGTTTCTCCCTTGCCTGGCGTTTTTTGGGTCCGGTCCTCCAGAGCGATATGTATTGCTGCTAATTTCCTAAAAGAGAAAGTCGTGCAGCGGGTATTTTTCAAGACGTTGCTCCGATGCGGTGGTTTCCTGTCCCCTGTGATGGGCTCGAGCACTGCATTTTATGTCTGTGGCTCCAGCATGTTGATGCGGGGCTCGTGGGCAGTGCATGCCATCACTGCGGTGGCATGTCTGTTAAGATCGCGGCTCGCTCTTGCAAAGGGCCACCCACCCCTGTTGTCCCCCGCTCTGTGGTGGGCACTCGGTAAGATCTGAGGGTTACAGTGGAATTACATCAACCACCCTCGGGCTTGCGGACCTCTCCCTCCTCCATGCGCTCCATCCAAGCTTTGAGTGAGAGAAGCGCTCCGTTCTAGGATGGTCGCCCTCTCACTTGATGACAGTGAGGCTCAGATGTCCATCGCTGCATTGGAGGACAGGCTGTCATTGTCTGATGAGGATTCGAACCTCCAGGGTAGTGAGCGCGGCGTCGGAACCAACTAGATGGGTGTATGTGGAGGATGTAAAGAAGGCAAGACCTTCTAAGCCTCCCGTCCCTTTCTACCCGGAAGTGCACAGTAGGCTCACGCAGTCTTGGAGCTGCACGAGGGTGGTTCCGACCCAGGCTTGTTACACGAGCCCTGCACCAAAACCAACTGTACTCTACTGACCACAAGTCAGTAGAAAAGATATGCACTAAGAGAAAAGATATGCACTAAGTTGACAAAGTTCACTTTCTTAACTCGCCTATATTCCAGGCTGGCCTGTTTGGCGACACCGTCGGTGAATTCACCCAGGAATTCACGGCGGTGTAGTCGGTTGCAATGGGCAGAATCTATCGGCGGGAACATAAGCCGCTCCCCCGAGAGAGAGCTCTGGATGCCTGGTTAGCGTGGCCAGCCCATTGCGGTGGCTCATTTGGCACGATCAGACTCGGCTACACGATTCTATTGTGCTGGGGGGGCTGTGTGGTGCAGACATGCAGCTGTGGGTTGTGGTAGGAACCTGGTTGCATTGGCATTTTAACGCCTGGAGCTGTTGACAGTGTATCTCATGCTGTGCCGTTTTTTACCGGTGCTAGAGGGGAAACACGTGCTGGTCAGGACGAACCGCACAGCGACGTTGGTGTATATCAACCACAAGGGAGGTATCTGCTTTCGTCGCATGTCTCAGCTCGCTCGCTGTCTGCTCCCCCGGAGTCATAAGTGGCGGAATCGCTGCATCCCATTCTTCCCTCTGTGCTCAACTGTGCAGCTGATGTGCTCTCACGGCTGTTTCTTCTGGGAAAATGGAGACTCTCGACTGTCCAGCTGTTATGGGCTTCGCCTTTCTCTCTAGCACAGAGATACGTGTGCTTTTTCGCTTTGTCAGTTTAGTTCCCCACTTGGAGAACCCTGCAGAGTTTCACTGGCTACACAGCTGGCCCCGGGGCGTGTGCGTAATATGCATTTCTCCAGTGAACCTACTTGCATAGATACAGTGTAAAGTCAGGGAGGACAAGGAACAGGTCTGCTTATTGTCCCTCTCTGGTTCAATCGGACCTGTATTTCAACTCTCCTTGTGATGGCCTCTCTCTGGCACATCTCTGGAACAAGCTTGTTTTCTGGGAAAGGCACCATTTGGCACCCGTGCCCAGATTTATGCCTCACGTATGGTCCATAGATGGAGTGCGGAGGATTTGAGTGACCTACCGGTTAGGTGGTTAATGCCTTCACTCAGACTAGAGCACTCTCTACGCGCATGCCTACTTCCTGAAGTGGAGTCTATTTGCTGTGTGGTATACTTTTCCTCGAGAAGGACCCTGAACATGCCAGATCAGTGTGATGCTATCCTCTTTCAGTTGGCTGAAGCTAGGCTGTCCCTTCCGCACTGAGGGGATGGCTTTACGATCATCCCCGCTCTGAGGACACGGAGATGGCGGTGCGCTGGGAAAGCATCGCCTTATCATTCAGTTCCCAGAGGCGCGAGACGTGGATATTAATTTTATCCTGTTCCCCTCTCATACCCACTTGGAGATCTCTCTTAAGAGAGGTCTTCTCGATCACTCGACTCAGTATCTTTAAGATTTCTGTCCAGGTAGACAGCTCTGTTGGTCGAGTTGGCATCGGTTTCCACATAGCATTTCCGTTCCCCCCCTCGGGGAACAAGGGTTACTTCAGTAACCAGAGAGTTACATGCATACACAACTTTTAAATCCACCATGTGTCCTGTTTATGTCTTAACCAGGTATACATCGCCCCAGTCTTCAGGTAATGATCCTTATAAAATGCTTTCTTACTGAAAAACAAACAAATGCATACATTCAAACACTATTAACAAACGATCTGGATGAGCTCACAGAGACTGTAACATCTTATATCAGTTTCTGTGAAGACGTGTGCATTCCTACCAGGACTCAACTCACATACAACAATGACAAACCATGGTTCACTGTAAAACTCAGACAGCTACGTCAGGCCAAGGAGGTTACTTACAGGAATGGGGATAGGGCCTTGTATAAGCAGGCCAAATACACACTGGAAAAGGAGATCAGAGTCGCAAAAAGGAACTATTCTGAGAAACTAAGGAGTCAGTTCTCTTCCAGCGACTCAGCATCCGTGTGGAAAAGTCTGAAAAACATCACAAACTACAAGACCCCATCCCCCAGCACTGTAGACAATGAACGACTTGCAAACGACCTGAATGAGTTTAACTGCCGGTTTGAGAAAACCCCCCACACCCACTCTGAACTGCTCTTCACGCCACCATTAACACCTCCACCACCCCCCGCCTCCCTCATACCTGCCCTACAGTTTAACGAAGATGAGGTGCGCCAGGTCTTCCGGAAACAGAAGAGGAAAAAAGCACCAGGCCCAGATTTTATAACACCAGCCTGTTTAAAATCCTGTGCTGACCAACTGGCCCCCATCTTCACCCTGATCTTCAACAGATCACTGGAGCTGTGTGAAGTACCCTCCTGCCTCAAACGCTCTACCATCATCCCCATCCCAAAGTAACCCAAACTTACAGGACTAAATGACTACAGACCGGTGGCACTAACATCTGTGGTCATGAAGTCATTTGAAAAACTGGTGCTGGCCCACCTGAAGCACATCACTGAACCCTCACTGGACTCTCTTCTGTTTGCGTACAGAGCAAACAGGTCTGTGGATGATGCAGTAAATATGGGACTGCATTATGCTCTGCAACACCTAGACAGACCAGGGACCTATGTGAGGATCTTGTTTGTCGACTTCAGCTCGGCGTTTAACACTATCATCCCAAAACTTCTCCTGCCCAAATTAACTCAGCTCTCTGTGCCCACCTCTGTCTGTCAGTGGATCAACAGCTTCCTAACGGACAGGCAGCAGCTGGTGAAGCTGGGAAAATTCTCATCTAGCATCTGCACAATCAGCACTGGCGCCCCCCTGGGGTGTGTCCTCTCCCCACTGCTCTTCTCCCTGTACACGAATGACTGCACATCAAAAGACTCCTCTGTGAAGCTTTTGAAGTTTGCAGACGACACCACACTTATCGGCCTCATTCAGGACGGTGACGAGTCTGCTTACAGACAGGAGGTTAAGGAGTTGGCTGTCTAGTGTAGCCACAACAACCTGGAGCTCAACACGCTCAAAACAGTGGAGATGATAGTGGACTTCAGGAGAAACCCCCCTGCTCTTCCCCCACTGAGCATCATGGACAGCATTGTGGCAGCAGTGGAGTCATTCGGGTTCCTGGTCACCACCATCTCTCAGGACCTGAAGTGGGACACTCACATTGACTCCATTGTCAAAAAAGCTCAACAGAGGCTGTACTTTCTTCGTCAGCTGAGGAAGTTTAACCTCCCAAAGGAGCTGCTGAAACAGTTCTACACCTCCATCATTGAATCAGTCATCTGCACATCAATAACTGTCTGGTTTAGCTCAGCTACTAAATACGACCTCCAAAGACTACGTCGAATAGTTTGGACTGCTGAGCGAATCACTGGTACAACCCTTCCTACTCCCCAAGAACTGTACTTATCCAGAGCGAGCAGAAGGGCTGCCAAAATCACTCTGGAGCCCTCACACCCAGCACACTGCCTCTTTGAACTTTTACCTTCTGGTCGATGCTACAGAGCACTGCGCACCAGAACAGCCCGACACAGAAACAGTTTCTTCCCTCAGGCAATCCATCTCATGAACACTTGATGATAATAATTGCGAAACCAACATCACTACTTGCTATACACTTTTATACACATATACACTTATTTAACAACACACTTTACATGCCAATTTGCACATAACAGCTGCACATATAACATTGTATATAGTAATAAACACGTACATACACTTGTCAATCTGTATATTTGCACTCACTACTTCTATTTTTTAAAATATATTTATTATCTGTTTTTTGTCCTGTCTCTGTAATCCTGTTGCACTGTAGAAGCTCTGTCACGAAAACAAATTCCTAGTATGTGTGAACATACCTGGCAATAAAGCTCTTTCTGATTCTGATTCTATTCTTATTAATAATGTTCAATACAGTGTGGTTTTGTCTTCACTATAATAGGGATATTTAGAGTATGTTATAATGAATGATTCATTTCTGCTAAAACTTTACAGCCACTTTCTGGAGAAACCTGAGAGTTATTAAGGATTTTTTAATAGTACGAATAATATTAATATTTATTAGTATACTAATAATATATTGTGTACTGAAATGTACTTTTAATGTTATCATTGTTTACGCTGGCACTTCAGTAATCAGTTTACTATATTATTGCTGAAAGATTTATTTGGTGCCATTTAAAAAATAAATAAATAAACGTTTGCATATTGTTTATGATTATAAATAAAAAAATGACAGTGAATTTGTTTTTGTTGCTGTTGTAGATTTCTAATATGACACCGTAATACTTGCCATTTTTTAAGCTTGATATTGCTTTTATTCATACTGTTATTAGCAGCATGAACTATCAGCCTAACATACTGTATGTAGTAGTTTGTATTCCAGAGAAAAAAAAGGAAAGCCATAAAGAATATGAATATTAGGTCATACTATAGGTTTGATTTTGTTTGGGATATAACAAAACCAGTATTATTCAGATCCTGACCTTTATTTTGGGTAGATTCATAGGGGCTGTAGATGGGGCATTTTTAATATGCTTAAATGAGACACCTGTCATCTTAATTTGATGCTATCATTGTCTTTATACAGTGCATCCTTTTCTCATGACTAACACAACAGCAGGTTTGTGCATTGTTCACAATCATTTGGGTTATGAACCATTAAATCGTGATCAAAACATAGATTTCCATGTGAATGAGAAATAAGTGGCTACTCTAAGTATTATTTAAATAATAAATGCGCAACCTCTTGTCTAAGAGACTCTTGTTTAATTGCTACTGAATGATTAATTTTACTTGCTGAAATAATCTACTGCACATTACATGCCCAACAGGACAAAAAAAAAAAGAAATAATAATAAAAAACAAAAGTTTGGTGAACTGCACATTCTCAACACTATCGAATGCAGTTTTTATGGCTAATTGTCAGCTATCTTCCTGATATAAGCTTTGCAAGCAAAACAACTTTGTAAGAAGTGAACTAATGCCATAAAAATGCTGACATGTTTATAAAATACAGTAATTTTTCTAATTCCTCTGAGTAGTTGTCGACCGTTAGAAATTTGCCTTCTGGCAAACACAAAATGAAATGTGCTGTTCACAGTCCATTCAATTTTTGAAAAGCTGACCCTGCGGACCTTTTCCAAATTTTTATCTTCCTCTCTTTGTTTCATCTCTCTATTGTAGTGTCTCAAAGGTATTAGGTATGTTAGACCATGAGGGGTTTGCGGTTTTCATAAAAAATAAAATAAAATACTCATAGGACTCCACTGGGTTGGATAATAGACCCAAAAGAGCCATGATTTTTGGAAGAAATTAATATATAAAAAATTTGTTTATGGCTTTAGGGAAACCTGAAAGGAAATTAGCTTCGGAGGAAATGATTAGTCCATTGCGTTCATTTTCTCAGAACCATGATTTGCTCTTGACTACAAACTTTAGTGGTATTATAATAAGTCCAACCTGTGTGGTGTTACTGAGAACTTAGAAGAAAAAGTAAGAAAGTATGAAAATTGTCTATTGTTTAAAATGAAGATGTTAAAAATAACCTAATCAGAAACGTTTGACTTTCTATATATAGTCAAAAAACCCCCTAAAGATTTACATGCAATTTTCTTTCTGAATTTAACATATTTCCCATTAAAACAGGAAGTTGGGGAATCTTAGATATAGTTACTTTCATTTTGTAAAGCGTATTATAAGACAAAAAGTTAAAATTTATATATTTACTTAAATTCAGTGAGAAAGTATATGTTTATTTTCTCAAATATAAAATTTGCCAATGATTTTGCTGGTCTTTGGCAATCAGACAACCCAAGAACACCCTGTTAATTTTTTTTTTTTTTTGAAAACTATTCGTCTTTTCCTACCTAACACCACGACACGTATACAGTCATTGTGATTCATTTACACCAGTGAGTAACCAGCCACACTATAACCACCAGCAAGGCCTCAGGTCTGCTGTGTCTGGCATGCACGCACACATACAAACAGACACAAACACAGGGGGACACATGTGCATGCACTCCCAGACCCACACAGACACATAGACACACACACAAAGACCAATGGATGTGGGAGTCAAAACTTAAAGTCTAAAGTGACACCACTCAGACTCCGATACAAGGAACTCAGTTTGACTAACTTGTGGTCTGTGATAAAATGGAAAGGAAGTGCAATAAGCTCCTTTAATCATGTCAATGAAAAATCTTTCCTAGAAGAGAGCTATGTGACAAGTGTTTGTTAATGGAAATTTCACGTATTGATCATTGCTTCCTCCACTGTTATGCTGTTAAACTCAAAGCTTCCAAATAAAGAGTTTCAAGAATTTTCAGATCCTCAGAAATGACCCTGAAACCAGTCACACGTGATATAACATTGAATAATTAAGATTATTAATCATTGATGTACAATTTGTTAGGATAGGGCAATATTTTGCTGAGATACAATTATTTGAAAATGTGGAATCTGATAGTTTAAAATAACCAAAATGTGAAGAAAAATCACCATTAAAGTTGACTAAATGTACATTACTAATCAAAAGTGTGTATAGATGGATGGATGGATGGATGCATGGATGGATGGATGGATGGATGGATGGATGGATATAGATAGATAGATAGATAGATAGATAGATAGATAGATAGATAGATAGATAGATAGATAGATAGATAGATAGATAGATAGATAGATAGATAGATAGATAGATAGATAGATAGATAGATAGATAGATAGATAGATGTAATTATGAATCATTGATATATAATTGATAATGTATCTGTCATTTTGATAGTGACAACTTATTTACATTATGGGATGATTTTTCTAAGTTGTTTACATTTTAGGACTTTTTATTTAAAAAACAAATGCTACACACATGCTGTCTGCTATGGAATGCAAAAACTTTGAAGCTCAATATCTCAAAATCATTCGGAAGGCAGATAGAACCTTATAATTTTAAGGTGATGAAATATACATATAGAGAGAAATGTACTCTCTACAAATCAAATTGATAGGTTTAAATTCAAGAAATAATGTAATGTTAATAATCGTCTTTACATTTAACTATTTAAATAAATGTTTAGCTATTTTAGTAAATGCTGAAATAAATCTTTAAATAAATACATGTTTAAATAAATAAATGTAAGAAAAAGATAAATGAATGAATGAATCTTAAGGGACTTTGTTCTGATTTCTGCTGTAGTTTTAACCGGAAGTTATCTGTGTGCGGTATACAATTCCAAACTATACCTTGATGTACACATATGTGAAAAATATTGAGGAGCACAGATTAGGCTGATGCTGGATAAAACTACAGTATCATCCACAAAAACACAGTTTACTTCATCTGAAATGGCACATAATTTGGCACATTTTTTTATGAATAAATCAACCCACATGGAAAGAACCTGTATGAGGATATGTGTGCATATATGAAACCTATATGCAGTATATATGCACACATATGATAATATATATGCTGCATATATGCGTATGCCACATAGGCAAAATCGAGGTGCATATATGTGCACATACAGGCCATAAAGGTCTCCTGCATTGCTTATTTATATTTACATACAGTTGAAGTTAGAATTATTAGCCCACCCTTTGATTTTTTTTTTTTTTTTTTTTAAATATTTCCCAAATGATCAAAGAAATTTTCACAGTATGTCTGATAATATTTTTTTCTTCTGGAGAAAGTCTTATTTGTTTTATTTCTGCTTGAATAAAAGCAGTTTTTAATTTTTTAAATCCATCTTAAGGTCAAAATGATTAGCCCCTTTTAAGCAATATTTTTTCGATAGTCTACAGCAGTGTTTCCCAACCCTGTTCCTGAAGGCACACCAACAGTACACATTTTCAAGCTCTCCCTAATCCAACACACCTGAATCAACTCACCAGAAGATTAGAAGAGACTCCAAAACCTGAAGTGAATGGGTGAGATAAGGGAGACATCCAAAATATGTTCTGTTGGTGTGCCTCCAGGAACAGGGTTGGGAAAGACTGGTCTACAGAACAAACCATCATTATACAATAACTTGTCTAATTATCCTAACCTGCCTAGTTACCCTAAATAACCTAGTTAAGCCTTTAAATGTCACTTTAAGCTGTATAGAAGTGTCTTAAAAATCTAGTAAAATATTATTTACTGTCATCATGGCAAAGACAAAATAAATCAATGATTAGAAATGAGTTATTTAAACTATTAGTTTATAAATGTGTTGAAAAAGAAATTTTCTCTCCGTTAAACAGAAATTGGGGAAAAAATAAACAGGGGGGCCAATAATTCAGGGGGGCTAATAATTCTGACTTCAACTGTGTGTCACATATATGTTTTTTTCTGTGTGGGAAAAGCAGGACTGATCAAATCACAACATGGAGTAACAAAATTAACATAATGGTGGTAGAGTGTTCAGCATTTACCATCTTACAATCTTATTAGATTTTGTATCACCAGCTTTTTATTTATTTATTTTTAAGGGGGAGGAAACAAAGAAAAACAAGCTTTGACATGGAAAAAAATAATCAAGCTGACAAATGAAATGTATTTTATATGGGCAAATGAATCTAAATCATGCATATCCATGGATTGGCATGCTATATTGATTAAGACATTTAAGATTTATTTCTAAATACACATATATGTTGTGAAAATAAATTGAGCTGTGACTTCAAAACTGAGGAACAGATGAAATTGTCAATTCATTTAGAGTTAATCTGGATAACCATTTACAATCCTAAAAAAAGTAGAACGTTTCTATTAATGTTGAAGAATCCTCACAAACCCAGATGCCAACAAAGAACTTTATTTTTAAGAGAACAGTCACCCAGATTTTAGTATATACACATTCTAAACATATCATTGTACCTCATGCACATAAGTGTTAATGTCCATTGTTACCTTTTAATGTTTTTAAGGGTGACTAGTTACCCTTTTGCCCTCAAATTAAAGTTAAACATGTCTGCTTAAATTAAAAGCCCAGAAGACTGCATCAGACTAGTTCTAAAACTGAGCAGGAGCACAGAAATCACCCAATAAACAAACGAGTATTCACTTCTTAGTGACATATATTGAAGCAGACAGTGCGACAGTAATCTTTACCACAACATAATTATCTTGACTCAGTGTCTTTGTCTGTTAATACCCATATGAGCATCAGGAACTATTAACAGCAACTCTCGCATTAATAGAGCAGATGTGGATATGCCCTTAATGAAGAGTTACCAACTTATTTTCATACAGTACAAATACACAAACCTCTCTCAGCAGCAGAATCGACGGCAATAGCATCACGCTTCAGTATTAAGTAAACACATCCAATTAGCATGCGTTTTCCCGATGTTCATTAGAATGGTAGTCCCCTCCAGCTACAAGGACGTAAACAAACACGGTGAACGCCTTGACAATCACCCACTTTTTGTCTGTCTGCTTAATCTAGGAAGGTAGAATAACAAATAGGAAAGTGCCATTCCAGGCCCCTCCATTACCCAGCAGTCCTTCTTTTCCCCAGGGGCAATTAGGGAGTTAGATTTATTAGACATAATTAAAAGACTACATGACTCCTGTTTCTGGCCCTGATATTTAATTTGCTCACTATAATGAAACAGAAAGAATAAGACCCGCACACCGTGGGCTGCAGATAGATACCTTGTGAAGTTCTTTAGAGATCAAAAAGAGAGTTTGTTTGATATAAAGACCCCAGATTTGCAGATTCAGTTAATATTTTCTGGGAGTTTATATATTTTTTTCACAATTTATTATATAGTCTTTTTTTATAACACAGACTACTTAAACTTCATTTTTTTTTTTTAACAGTTTACTTTCACAGTGTATTATTCGTGTCAGTAACTGGTCTTCATTGCAAATATCTATATTGTTGTTTAAGAGAAAAAGTCAAATATTATTATATATAATCATTCAAATGTGATTTTTATCATCACTATCTAAAAGGGGACCGTTTTGGTTTTTGGTGGTCCAAAATGTTATATATATATATATATATATATATATATATATATATATATATATATATATATATATATATATATATATATATATATATATATATATATATATGTATGTATGTACAGTTGAAGTCAGAATTATTAGCCCCCCTTTGATTTTTTTTTTTTTTTTCTTTTTCAATTATTTCCCAAATGATGTTTAACAGAGCAAGGACATTTTCACAGTATGTCTGAAAATATTTTTATCTTCTGGAGAAAGTCTTTTTCAAGTTTTATTTCAGCTAGAATAAAAGCATTTTTTTTTAATAAAAAAAAACTAAACAAAAAAAACAAAAACATTTTAGGTCAAAATTATTAGCCCCTTTAAGCTATATCTTTTTTCGATGGTCTACAGGACAAACCATTGTTATACAATAACTTGCCTAATTACCCTAACCTGTCTAGTTAACCTAACTAACCTAGTTAAGCCTTTAAATGTCACTTTAAGCTGTATAGAAGTGTCTTGAAAATATCTTGTCAAATATTATTTACTGTCATCATGGCAAAGATAAAAGAAATCAAAAAATCTGAAAAATCATTAGAAATGAGATATTAAAAATATTATGCTTAGAAATGTTTTGAAAAAGTCTTCTCCGTTAGGCAAGGCAAGGCAAGTTTATTTATATAGTACATTTCATACACAGTGGCAATTCAAAGTGCTTTACATTTACAGGAATACAAGAGACAAGTATAAGAAAAAATAAACAAACAAATAAGAAAAATGATTAAAAAAACGAATGAAAAAGAAGAGAAAAACATATTAGTCGGATCTGTCGGACGTATCACAATGCTCATTTAGTAAAGGCACAGCTAAACAGATGTGTTTTCAGTCTTGATTTGAATCTGCCTAATGTTGGAGCATGTCTGATCATTTCTGGAAGCTGATTCCAGCAGCGAGGGGTGCAGTAGCTGAAGGTGGATTCACCCTGCTTTGACTGAACTCTTGGAATTTCTAGTTTATATGATCTTAAAGATCTGAGTGATCTGTTAGGTTTGTATTCGTGAGCATATCTGTAATGTAGTGAGGTCCTAGGCCATTTAGTGATTTATATACCAGTAATAATAGTTTAAAATCTGGAAACAGTGTTCCAGTGTAACTGGAAGCCAATGTAAAGACCTGAGGACAGGTGTGATGTGCTCTGATTTCCCAGTTCTGGTCAGAATCCTGGCCGCAACTGTCTGACTGTCTTTTTGGGAAGGCCCATGAGGAGGCTGTTACAGTAATCCACACTGCTGCTGATAAAAGCATGAACAAGTTTCTCTAAGTCTTCACAGGAAACAAAGCATCTGATTCTTGCAATGATTTTGAGATGATAGTATGCTGATTTACTGACTTCTTTGACATGACTACTGAAACTCAGATCTGACTCCAGAGTCACACAAAGATTCTTGACCTTATTTTTTTTTGTTTGACCTTTAGAGCCAAGGTACGCATTCACCTTAAGAACCTCATCTCTGTTCCCAAACGTTAAACAAAAATTGGGGAAAAAAATAAACAGGGGGGATTATAATTGGTCACTTTATTAGGTACATCCTATCCAACAGCTCTTTAACGCAAATTTCTAATCAGCCAATCACATGGCAGCAACTTAATGCATTTAGGCATGTACACATGGTCAAGACTATCTGCTGAAGTTCAAACCGAGCATCAGAATGGGGAAGAACGGTGATTTAAGGGACTTTGAACATGGCATGGTTGTTGGTGCCAGACAGGCTGATCTGAGTATTCCAGATACTGCTGATCTACTGGAATTTACCATCTCTAGGGTTTACAGAGAATGGTCTGAAAAAAAGAAAAAATATCCAGTGAGTGGCAGTTCTGTGGGCACAAATACCTTGTTGATGCCAGAGGTCAAAGGAGAATGGCCAGACTGGTTCAAGCTGATAGAAAGACATCAGTAACTCAAATGTCCACTCGTTACAACCGGAGTATGCAGAAGAGCATCTCTGAATGCCCAACACGTCCAACCTTGAGGTGGATGGGCTACAGCAGCAGAGGACCACACCGGGTGCCACGCTTGTCAGCGAAGAACAGGAAACTAAGGCTACACTTCACACAAGCTCACCAAAATTGTACAATAGAAGATTGGAAAAACGTTGCCTGGTCTGATGAGTCTCGATTTGAGCTGCAACATTCGGATGGCAGGGTCAGAATTTGGCATCAAAAACATGAACGTATGGATCCATCCTGCCTTGTATCAACGGTTCAGGCTGGTGGTTGTGCTGTAATGGTGTGGGGGATATTTTCTTGGCACACTTTGGGCCCATTAGTACCAATTGAGCATTGTGTCAATGCCACAGCCTATCTGAGTATTGTTGCTGACCATGTCCATCCCTTTAAGACCACAGTATACCCATCTTCTGATCAGGATAAACCAGCAGGATAATGCACCATGTCATAAAGCATTAATCATCTCAGACTGGTTTCTTGATCAAGACAATGAGTTCCCTGTACTCAAATGGCCCTAAAAATCACCAGATCTCAATCCAATAGAGCACCTTTAAGATGTAGTGGAACAGGATATTTGCATCATGGATGTGCAGCCAACAAATCTGCAGCAACTGTGTGATGCTATCATGTCAATATGGACCAAAATCTTTGAGGAATATTTCCAGTACCTTGTTGAATCTATGCCACGAAAGAAATGGCTGGTACATGTGTGTGTGTGTATATATATATATATATATATATATATATATATATATATATATATATATATATATATATATATATATATATATATATATATATATATATATATATATATATATATATATATATATATATATAGTAGATATAAAGGTATATAAGTAGAAAAAGTTACTCTTATTGCTGTATAAATCAAAAAGTCAATTGTTTGACTGGCAAAGGTCTTTAAGGTATAATACATTGCTGAATAAAACCAGTGAATTGTTTAAAATGTTCAAAATAAGCTAATTATTTGGCTACCTTAAAGAATTATATTTTATTTGAACAAAAAAGTAAATAATTAATCAGGATTTAATACGTTAAACTCAATTAACATTATTTATGTTAGAATTTAGATGACCTAAAAATAAAACTGCACATGACAAGTGAGTTTCAAGCACAGTAATGCAAAAATCTCCATATGTTTCAATAATCTCTGCCTTTGTGCTGATAGACACCCACTCGCATCCTTACATTTGCTGTTTGTGTGAAGAAAAAGAAAAAAAAAGAAGAAAAAAACACTTCAGCATGTCCGTATGGTCTTGCAAATCTGACATACAGCTGGCATTGAAAATTTCCACATATTTCAAAGTTGTGAATTCAAGGGGGTTGCTTTTCTTTGCAATTGCACAGATTTTTATTATTTTTTTTCCACACTTTGGATCGCGTTCATGCCATGCTGGAAGTTTATTGGTGCATGTCTCAGCAAAATGAGTCTTTAAGTATCATTTCAGTGCTAGATTTCCCTCCACTTCTCCATAGCTTCATTTTAGATATGAATCTATTGGCTTTGTGACGGAGCGCAGTTCATCAGACCTATTTCTGCCTAAATGAATTCCAGCAGAACTTCCACAGCTCTGATGTTTATATCATGCTGCAGAGAAAGAAACACGTATTTGTTTGGCTCAGTCAAATCTCTGCTTCTGTAGTGACAAGATGTAATCTTTAAACAAAGGCTTCAGTCTCCAAGAGCTTGAAATCCTTCTTTTATGTTGTGTGTGTAATTGTCTGATAACTTCAAAGAAAAGCCTCATTTACAGCAATTGTTGGTAAATTTTGTCTAATATGGCAACAACAAAGGAAATGTATAATTATATAATTGTGCTTGAGCAACACCTTAATTCCCTGGATGTCTCCCTGCCCTCATTCTGTCAGGGAAAGTTCACACCCCACGTTTTATTCTGAAGGAGAGAGATGGGTTACTGTTTACGCTCTAACTGGAGTAATACAAAATACAGCATTAGGTCAATTTGTGTCGGGATAAAGCTTCCTTTCAGTGTGGGAGTCATTTATTAATGTGGATTCGTATGTGTGCGTCTGTACAAAATATTTCACGTCAACTTCTCAGAATAGAACATTAAGGCAAGAAATACCATAGAAGCGTATTTCTGTTCTCAGAATAATTGTTACATGTCTAAAAATAGGGTTCTGTAATATTTGCAGAAGCTCCGATGGAAATCCCCTTGGATGCAGCGCCCAGTGGTCAAAAGATTTCGCAATGCACTTCCCTGTTTTTCCTACAAGTCGGCATATGCAGGTTTTATTGACATCACTGTCTATGACAACACATAGGACTTTTTGTGATTTTTTGTTGTAGGTTTTTTTCTACCCCACAGACATTTGAAAGTCAGTTCATGCAGGAAGGGACGACGTCTGTCACTCATTCAGCTTCGCCTCCTCAGGATTCACACTTCCTGTCTCACTTCCCCTCAAGAGAAACAGTATCTAAATGAGTTGCACAAATATAATGTAAAGGTTGGCTGGTTTAAGTAACTTTGCAACTATATCAACTAACTGGCATTAGAGTATTTGAAGTCTGTTTTGGGATAGTAGAATATATTGGCATGTACTTGCTTTCAAAATAAATTAATTGTACTTAGTGTTCATATTCTATAGAAGAATACGTCTGATGTTATTGAGCTGAGATACAGGTAGGGTTATGTACAGATTTGGTGGATTAGGTAATGGGTAAAGGTGTAAGGCAGTGGTCTCCAACCTTTTTTTCACTGGTCAACGCTTGACAAGTTTACCCAAAAAGCATAGAATCACCAAGAGGCGACACTCTGTTGCTATTTGTGAAACAGCCACTAGATGCCGCTAGTGTCTCGCGGTGGCCATTTTGGAATGAAAATTCCAATAGAACAGCACAGATAACTAGACAGAATGAATCAAAAATATTTAGTTAAATATGAGTTAAAATGAGTAATCCCCTTTGAAAAATAACATTTAAAACATTTTAAAACAATATCCCAATGAAAACAGACAATTTTCAAAATGTTGACAAGACTAAGTTTAATACATCTCATATCTAAAATATCTGTTTCACATATAACATAAAAGTAAGGTTAACAAAATAACTTAATTACTTTTTTTTTGCTTTGTTTTGTTTTACTCAAATTAGGGTGAAGCAAAAATGAGTATATACAACAAAAACTGCATTATCTGGTAGTTTGTGGCCTCCATGACTTTTAAAAACAGCATTAAAATTATGAATAACAAAATATATTAAAATAAAATAAATAAATAAATTTGGAGAAAGTAGCTTTTTAAATAAAAACTGTATTGTTCTTTTTAACAGATTAGTTTATATTATCATATTATTTTATTAATTACCTATTATTTTATAATATATAATAATTTTATATAATTATGTATAATACTTATTTTAAAATACTAAAATCAGTCTGTTATCAACATCCCATTTTGAAATTCATGTTAATTTAATTTAACATGTCAGTATTTATTTATACTATGCCAGTGCATAAACTTTATTAAATTTTATTAAATTAAAGTAATTTCACCTAAAAGTGACAATTTCAAGAAAACAAATACGGTTAATATATTAAACATCTGTAAAATAAACTCTTAAAAGTGCTGATAATCTCCAGTCTATGATTGTAAATGTTGTATTGTGGTCTTTTAGATTGTATTTCAGCTTTGGTGCGTTTTTTTTTTTTTAATTAATAAATAAAAAACAAAGCAGCTGCTTGCCATCGCGACAGCAATTAGATCCAATGGACGGCCGATTGCTTTCACTCCATAATGGCGGAATCGCTGGGCGCTGCTGTTACAATGGAACGTTCTGTTGAGTGTCGCCTCTTGGTGATTCTAAGCTCTTTGGTTTACCGCAGACCAGGGTTCGTAGGTTGCTAGGCGACCATCAACCAGTTGCTCAGAGGATGACAAGCTGACAAAACATTGCTGCAACTCTGATACAAGTTTTATTTATGGAGAAAATTACTAAGTACTGCAGTGTTTGGGAATTCTGTGTTTGTCTGAGATAATTAGTCAACCGAAGTGTGTACGTTCCATACAAAGTATGAAGCTGATCGGTCTGTTCTTGTCATGTGACTCGTGATGCGCTAACAGCATTCATTCAACTGGGTGCATCTAAAAGGCATGAGCATGTCACGGCACGCACCACCATTAGAAATAACGAAAAGGCCGCCATCATTTGTGATCTTTAGCAGTTGATCTTCTTGCACAGACATGCTGAATTCACCTGATTTGTGGACAAATGGGTTGCAGATCTATTCCTTGGCAGTTTATGGGTCCTTCACTGGGCCTTTTGCCCTTCGCTTAGAAACTTTCTAAAAACGTCCGTTTCTTACTCATTTTGCTACTTGTGGGTTAAATTTTGGCTCTCAAGTGACTGAGATGTAAGCGAGAGAATACTTGCCCGGTACAAATTGATTCACGGACCGATACCAGTCCGCGGCCTAGTGTTTGAGGACCACTGGTGTAAGGGATGGTCAACAGTAAAATTAGTAATCTAATTACAGAAATGAATTACAGATGTAATAACATGCAGGTATTAATCAATCATACTTTAGTACAATGTATAGACATGTATTTACACAATACATATATTGTAACAAATTATTAGTTTCAGTGTAAATACATATTGGTTAAGGCCATCTAATATAAAATGGAAACAAGTTAATTAACATAGTATATGTTTGGGTTACATCAAAATAAAGTATTAGCAGGTATTAAGCAATAATTCATATATTAAGCCTAACCCAAACCCAGCAATGCCCAAAACTCTGATGAATAAAAGTTGATTCTTTCAAATCCAAATAAAGTTAATCATTAAGTCAGGCAGTTGATTTTAAGCATTACCCTAACCCTAAATGCAGCCCCCATCACCTAAATGACTGGCTGGCTGGTAAGAAAATGGCTGGTAGTTGATGACCTTGTCAAGTTTACTGGTTGTTGGAAAACCATTAAAATTAAATATTAGCAGACATTAAACAGATATTAGTATTCTAAGCCTAACCCAAACACAATAGCCCAATAAACAGTAAGTTCTGTCATGAAATCCTATTAGGGGTCTCTTTTAATCTGCTTCAACTACATAGAGCAAGTGATTGTGACTGTGATTGTGTGCAGATGTGTCCTCATCAGCCAACGAGCTAGCCCCTCAGCATTTAAATGCCTCTGTGTTGTTTGCATTTTTCTGTTCTGTTATTGTTATTTATACATGTTATGTTTTAGCAGTGTGTTATATTCTATGTGTTATCAGCACCAATAATCAAAGCATCTGCTGCATAGCAGATCTATGCCACCAAGACCAAACACATAAACATTACTATGTACATATTTATTACAGTACCATACTAATTCCCTCTGAGAGGTCTAATGACGGAACTATAGTTGCTGGTACAGTAGCTGACATTCACTTATTTATATATTAAGTTAGCAGTATTTAAGCGTAATTCTAACCCTAAAACCCCATTATTTTAATAACTCTAATGTCTGGTAGTTGGGATGCACCATCAATATAAAATATTAGCAGATACCAAGCAGATCTTGTCTGTGCCAGTGGTGTAGTGGTAAGAACGTCGACACTTGGCACACTAGTACTAGTCAATAAAATAGTTAGTCGTCTGTATTTTCAAGTTCATCGTCTGTATTTACATTCACCCACTGGCAGCCAAAATCTACTTCTTACACTATGAAGCGTGTATGTACTGTGACTACTTTTATATTGTTGATTAGCTGCTTGGCATTTCACTCTGTCTTGCGCTGAAGGCTGTCATTGTCGACCAATCGCAGCAGGCTGTCAATGGTCCAATCAGCGCAGATTAACTTCGCGCTAAGGAGGGGTTTGGGAACAAATAAAACGCTGAACGATTCAAATAGTAGTCGCTGGGATAATTAGGCAAAAATAAATGCAGATAATAAGACCATGAAAGTGTTTTTTGACCTTGCATGCATATTAGACTGTTGTTGGAGACCCTTACAACCAAAATATGACCCTATTTCATGTATAATAGGGGCTCTTTAATAGACAGATTTGTATTTGGTCACTATCAAAATAGATTGTTAAAAATAATAAAGTCAGACTGATGACTTAGATCATAACCCTGTCTCTAAATGCAATACCCTAATGACAGCTCTAATAACTGGAAGTTGAGATTCAATCGAGTAAATATTTTAGGGAACCATCACTAATACTCTAAAGACTGGAATTTGGAAAGCACCTTATTTGGAAAGGAGATCTTGTAGATATATTCAGTAGATTGTCTTTTGGGGCTTTTCTGCTGTTACCAGTTTGTCCATTGGCTCGCCATGTACGTCGGTGGGCTTAAGAAAAAGATGAGTTGACCGGGACAATGAGGTTCGAATCCGGTGAAGAACTGTTCCAGAAAGCTGGTAAGGCAAAAACAGAAGCCAAAAAGTCAAATAAACAAGTAAATAACAGGATGAGGATGTGGTAAAATCTGAAAATGTGGTAAAAATCAGGGGACATTTCATTTTTGGGATCGCTTTTTTAAAACAATGCGGTTGGGTTTAAGAAAGGGGGTGGGCAGGTCAATTTGTGCTTTTTAAAACACTATTGGTTAGGTTTAAGGAAGGGGGAGGGTGGGGATATTGGTTGGTCGGTCAGTCAGGAAGTGTATTTACGCAAAAACAGCAGGTGCGAATGAAACTCGTGAGAGAGATTTGAGATCTGAAAAGCCCACAGCGGCCTCTGGTGCATTCATGAAAACAAAAACTGCAATAAAAGTAGCTCCTGGGATGCATTTTGCTCTCTCCAGAAATGTATATAGGGGTACGTAATCAGAATGAGCCTGGGTTGTGATTTTGACAATTACCCTATCCATAAATGCAACCCCAATACTCTATTAACTACTATAATGAATGGTAGTTCAGATACTTGTAAAGTTACTTTTAGTCAATAGACATTTTTACAGGGGACTATCAGAATAATGTCATCACATAATAAGTTTGACGCTCAATTTATACATATGCCTAACCCTAACCACAACCCTGTCACCCTAAATAACTTAAACTCTGTTGACGGGTTAAAAAGCACCTGCAAAGTTATTTATAGCCTTTTGGCACACATCAAATAAAAGTCAGGCAGTCTACCCTGAACTTATATCTAACCCTATACTCTTATGACTGGTATTATCATGTTTTCAGGAATCTCATCACAAACATCAGCTGAGATGTATTACTGTTTCCACATGTTAATAACATCTCTTCAGTGTGTCTATTCTGACCACTTTGTGATTTTTTAAGATCTTTCTTGTTGTTTACATCATGCTTTCGAGTCTTCGCATTGATCCCATGCGCAAGTATGATCACCCGCAAGTAACCTACTCACACCTGCAGTTCTCTATGATGGACGTCCAGTGTTCTCCAGCCTTCGGAGCCTAGACTGCAGCTCCACACAGGAAGTTTGGCCAGAGGAGAAATGGTCATAACCAACTGAGCCTGTTTTCTCTCAAGGTTATTTTTCCTTCACTTTCGTCCATTGGTGAAGATTTGTTCCTCGGCACTGGCATGCTTGGTTGGGACTTGTGGAGCTGCACATCGATGGATTTGCTCTTCAGTGTTTGGACTTTCAACAGTGAAAATTAAACCACACTGAACTGAAGTAAACTTAAAACTGGACTGACAGTTTCAATTTACTAGAACTTTTATATTAAGCTGCTTTGACGCAATCTACATTGTAAAAGCGCTATAGAAATAAACATGAATTTAACTGAATGCTTTACATCAGTTTTGCAGGACTGCTCAGTTGTGCTGTCACTGTGAAAGCAGTCCATTGAAATGTGTTTTGACTATATCTAGAAGTGGTAACTGTAAAAGATGTAACAAAATAATTATAAAGAATTAGCAAGAAACACACAGAATTAAACAGATTTCTCCGAGAAGGACTATCGTTTTCTTTCAAAAACACTCTAGTATGTAAAAAATTATTAAATTATTAATTAATTAAATAATTAAATAAAAAACAGAGAACAAACATGTTGTTTGTGCTTTGAGATGTAAGTCAAAAAATATAGAGAAGATATACAAATTAATATCAATTTGTTTTTAAGGCACCTACGTTTAAACGACAACTATAACATCTGCAACAATTTAGAAATGATTACTCTGCCCACAGAAACAGCCTTCTGCTGGACATGTTAACAAGTATGAGATTATTAGGTACAGAAAGCATATAATGAGGAAAGGAAAACAAAAACATAGCACATAAAATAAACCATTACATGCTTTGAACAAAGGTTATAATACCTATAAAAATATAAAATACAATTCTGCATGCCTGTTAAATCATTATTTAGATTTTTTTCAGTGTTATATATAGTTAGGGTGTTCTTTAGATGTGGTTTTGACGCATACATTTATGCACATATTAAAAATTAACACTTACAGTACAGACACAGCATGGCTCATTGGGTTATATATATTATTTTGAATGTGCACATATGCAATATACAGTAACAGTTATTATGCTCATTCTGGTATCTACTAAAGAAAGAAAGAAAGAAAGAAAGAAAGAAAGAAAGAAAGAAAGATTGCTGAAGCTTCTTTCAAAAACAAATACATATTTTAATTAATAAATACCATCCCCAAACATTTGAATGCTTGTGTGGATATATTTTAAAAGTAGTCAATAGGGCATTACCTTACTAGAACATTGTTGAGGTTACAGTGGGTGTGTGCATTTGTGTGTGAGTGTGTGTTAATGTACATTCAGTGTGATGGTTTGTGGTTCTTAGGCCTTTAGTGTAGTGGTTGGGGAAAAAAATATGTAGAGGGGAGGGGGTACTGACACTTTCACTTCCCCAATTTGGCATCTGCAACTGTCCATTACTGGCAGCTTCCCATGTCTGAGCGGCCGAACAGCTCTCCAACCTCAATAAACTCAGACAGAAGCTTAGAGATGTTTCACCAAATGCAGCAATAATCCAACTGTCATTCTTCCATCACGCTCGGTGACTAGAATTATGTGAATTAAATATACATAAAATGTTCATTTTGATTCTGCAGATTGAGTGCTTGATTTGAATACCTTTTTCAGCCTCCAAGATTAGTATTACATTCTTGAAACAGTAACTATTTTTGGTAGGCATGTGATACAACTTCTGATATTATAACTCTAAAGCCCACATTTGATTACCCATAGATGTATTTTAAATCCCACATCATTTCAGATTTGTTATTACACAATACATTTTGGAATGATAAAAATCTACAGTTGCGCAAAAATTAACAAACATTAGAGATACCATTTTGTAACATGATGCAGGAACAAGAAAGCAGGTTGAGGAGAGGTGCACGATTGGGTTAATCATCAAGCTAAACAAGGAACACAAGGGAACATCAAAGTCAATAGCAACTGACAACGAGTGAAACAAAGGAACTTATGGCCCATTTCCAATTAGTGGTACAGCATGGTATGTCCACTTTTGCTGTCAAAGTTACCAAAAATGTGAACTGTACCATTCCACTTTTTGGCACTATATCGAAAGGTTAAAAAAAGCTGTTCTATTTTACACCATGCCTACCAAAATGATCCATTGGCAATGGAACCCCAAGCCTGATAATGGCAACCCATGTGACTGTACTGAACTGCACGGAACTGCAAATTGCACTCCATGGAAATAAGGTATTGGATGCACAAAAGAAAAGTTAAGGGAGGTGGATCCTTCACTTGATCACTCAATCACTAGGACAACTAAAATGGGTTACAATGACAACTATTAAGGGTGTAGCACAGTGAGGAACACGTGAGTGGATCCCGCTGGTCCTACAGCACCCAACCTGTTCAGAGCTGGGATTGAACCGGCAATTCTTTGAATGGGAGTCGGTTGCTCTAACAAGGAGACTAAATACCATAGTCTCTAGCATCTGTTGCTAGAGCACTTTTTAGCGGTCAGAGGAGTGAGATTTACCTGCACAGTACTTCACTGGCTGGCCTCTGTTACGTGAGCAGAAGGGGAGCCGAAACACAACTTAACAAGACACAAGAACCTAGCTCTGAAACAAAAGCACAGGAGTGGAATTAGCTCTGTAATGGATCATGAGCTTGTACTGTCTCTTCAACCAGCTTTGCAGTGACATAAAAGACTAGAACAGGCTCTGGAATGTATTCTGGGGTAGAGTCATAGACTGAAACAGGCAGTAGAGATGAGTATTAGACTGAAATTGGCACTGGAGGAGAGTTATGGACTGAAACTGGCACTAAAATCAGATGATCAGAAGAGCAATGTGCAGGTCTTCTGGATGGGAACCCCCTTGTCAGATTGAGCAACTGACAGAGAGAGAACCACATAGTCCACATAACCACTCTTTTTTGGGGGTCCGGTGTCCTGGAGAATTTTACTACAACACTAATCAAACACACCTGAACATGCTAATCAATGTCTTCAAGATCACTAGAAAGCCAAAGGCGGGTGTGTTTGATAAGAGTTTGAGGTAACGGCCTTCCATGACCAATTTTGCCCATAGCCTTTACTAGAGTGAGAGGGTTGACCAGCACTAGAGAACAAGGGCTCGGCAGTGGTAACCATCTTGGAAAAAGACTCTGAACTAGTGACTTTGATGTACAAGATTCTGGAATGGAAGCCATTACAGGGTAAGACTCAGAAGCAGCGCGCCTGATACAAGGTGAAGCTACCATAATTGTTGGCATAGCAGATGTTACAGTATTCTCCTCCAAATCATCCAGAGTGAAGGAGGATCCATTCAAAATAGTGTTCACTTCATAACATCACAAAAGTTCCCTCGATGACTATCAGAAAGTGCATATTTATGTTTACAGAAATGGCAGGAGGTTCTAAGGGAAAGATTACTTTAATGAACCAACAAAACTGTTTAGGAAACATTACAATCCGTAGCAACTGACAAACAACAAGGTAACATTAGGTATGACAACTAATAAGGGTTTGGCACATGGAGGAACTAGGTGTATAGAGAATCACAAAACAAAACTCAAAAGAACAGACACACACATCGGATTTTGTCAACACAGACTCATTGTAAAAAACATATACCTGTATACATTTTAGGAGAGCGTGAATTCTGTAGCCGGAGCAACATATGACTGCATTTCGTCTTTCAAACAAATGCTACATAGGTATGACACCACCGATGACTTTTATTTCTTTTCGCTTGAAAAGTTTCAGTTGACCACTTACCTTTGTGTGAATGGCTTTTCCGCTGTTACCAGTTTGCTCAGTGGCTCGCTGTGTTTGTCCTGGACTTGAGACATAGAGTGGAGTTGACAGTGATGATGGGGTTCAAGTCTGGTGTATAACGGTTCCAGAAAGCAGGTAAAACAAAAAATTAAATAAACAAGTAAATAACAGAGTAAGAATGTGGTAAAATCTTAAAACGTGGTACAAATCAGCCAGCTAGAAGGGCTTTTCTTTTTCTAGATTGCTTTTAAAACCACTGTCGGTTGGGATTAGGGAAGGGGGAGGGTGGGGTAATCAGTCAGTCAGTAAGTCAGTCCATTGACAGTGACCTCTGGTGGATTTATGAGATACTTGTGAGCACTTGTGAGAGAAATTTGAGATTTTAAAAAGCGTTCACATCGGCCTCTGATGCATTCTTGAAAACAAAAACTGCTAAAAAACGTACCTCCTGGAATGTATTTCATGCTCGCCAGAAATGTATACAAGGGTATGTATAAGGGTATGTCCCTGGGTTGGATTTTGTGGCTCATGAGGTCTCTCCTTATGCCTAATTTGTTTGATACTGAAGAAAATGTTAATTATATGGCTATGTACCCATAACACTAAATCAAACATTACAGTAAACCTGTGGCAAATATTAAAAGCGAAAAGTTTGATTGTGTAACAGTTTTTAATTAAAAGGACAAATGGCATGATCACATTAACCACCTCAACATTGTAATACCAAGGTCATACCCATGTCATTATACACATTTTTGTGTTCATAGATCACAAAATTGAGTATACACACATACACACAGTGTATGTTGTACTCATTACTGATTTTGAAAGATTTAATTCATAAACCATGTTGTGTTTATAATGTTCCAAGTATATATGTTGTATATGGTTAGTACAACATGGTTTATGAATTGAATATTTCTCTGTGATAAGGTATCATGCATCATTAAAGAAGCCAATTTCTTCTCAATCAGATTCACTTTTCACTGCTGTCAGCCTGTCCATATTGGTTTGCATGGGCTACTGTGATGGAACTGTAGCATTTGTTTTGGCCGCATGGACTGAAGTCTGTAATCTCTCCAAGCTGTCTGGGGTGGGGTTTGTGTGTTTTAGCTTGTGGCTGCTGAGTGTGTGTGTGTGCGTGTGTGGGTGTGTGAAAAGATCTGCCACAGTCCAGCTGCTCAGGGCTCGTTCTCCTGGCTGGCTCGCCGGGAAGTGCTCCACGAATCAGATGTGACTCTAGCCACGCACCCTGTTGTTTACAGGCCATTGAAATGTTATTTGCCTCAATTCCAGGAGTGTTCTGTGCCGAGGAAAATGAGCTTCTCAGGAAGCTTGTTAAACAAAGCTTGACCACATTCAAAACACTGCCTCATCCACAACAGACGTTTGTTTGTCCCATCATTTTTGTGCACTTGCGCCAAACTAGCTGGTAAGAATAGGCTTCTTAAAAGAGCAGCTGTCCATTTGAGGATATTTGCTTGGTAGGATTTTTTCAGTGAACTTTAGAAAAAGAGGTGTTTGCACACTTTTTAAAAAAGCAACAACTTGCACTCTGTTCAATTTAATAAGAAGTCCAAGAAATATTACAACATAAGCACATTCTGAAAACGTAGCCCTATATACATTTCTGGGATCGCTACAGGGTGGTTTGACGCCGTTCCTTTTTGCGCTTACCAGCTGACCGCTTACCTGCATATAGATGACTTTCCTGCTGTTACCAGTTGTCCAGAAAGCTCTCCATGTACGTTGGTGGACTTGAGATGCAGAAAGGAATTGACCATTACGATGGGGTTAATTTCTGGTGAAGAATGGTTCCAAAAGCAGGTAAAACAAAAACTAAAGCCAAAACATAAAATAAACAAGTGAATAACAGGGTGGGAATGTGGTCAAACCTGAAAATGTGGTATCAGATGAGGGCATTTCTTTTTCTGGATCGCCTTTTTATAGGGAAGTATGGGTGGGTCAGTCGGTGCTTTTGAAAACATTATTGGTTGGGTTCAGGGAAGGAGGAGGGTGGGACAGTCGATCAGTCAGTCAGTCAGTCAGGCAGTCAGTTGACAGCAGCCTCTCGTGGGTTTATGAAGAGCAGGCGTGAATGGCAAATTTGAGATCTGAAAATGCATACACAGTGGTCTCTGGTGGATTCACGGAAATAAAAACTGAAAAAAAAAACTTAGCTCCTGGAATGTATTTGTTGCTCTCTAGAAATGTGTATATATAGGTCCATTTTCAGAATGAACCTGGGTTGAAATATCATCATGTAGACTTTTTTTTCTTCAGAAAATACACTTGGTGAAAAAACATTTAAATATTTAAGGCACTTTTGTTTTGGTATTAATGGAATTTTTATTTTAAATTTGTAAGAAAAACTCACAGAATGACACAAACACATACTAAAAATATAATCTAACTATAAGAAATGGAAAAAGCTGCAAGCATTCTGGCAATGTTTTTTTTTCTCCAATAAGTAAAGTAGACAAAAAAACTGTTGCAAATGGATGATATGCAAATAGTGGTAGTTCCAAATGCAGCTTTGTTTAGAATGGTCAGTCAGGCAGGGTTGAAAACCAGCATAAACAGTGTAGTAGACAATCCAAACTAAGGATGGCTGACGTAAAACTGACGTTTCGACACAGTGTCGAGATCCCAAAGCGCAAGTGTTTCGAAACACTGTACCGAAGCAGGATCCGAATGACACAGAGCAGATGACTAAGATGATTCGAAACACTCAGGTCACATGACTAAAGTGTTTCGAAACACCAAGTCTCGTGACTAAAGCGATTCAAAGCATCAGCCGTTTCAGAAACGTTTCAAGACCTGGAAAATCTGTGTTTGACTCACAGGGTCAGAGACAAAACTGCTTTATGTAGCGTAGTGCACTGCGTGTGTGCATTTATTTTAACGATGTTAATTTTTATGATCGAAACAAGGACTTATTTATCCACAAAGTGTTCATTCGGATGTCAGACCAATGTTAAAACAAAACGTGTTACAAAAACAGAGCATTTAAAAACTAACATCTATATCTGCATCACTCTGGAATAGAACCCAGTATCTCTGCATGTTAGTCAGGAACTCTTACCGCTACACTAAATCACTTGAAATCTCCACTTTACAACATGTGGGTTTAATGCCTAAATTTGCTGTTTCTTTACTGAACCTGTTCCAGAGCAATTCATATAAATGACCACTAGGTGTCGCTGAGAGACGGGTTTTGAAATGTTTCAAAGCTTCGACACATTTGCGTCAATTGTTTCAATGTTTCATGAAGCCTCGTTTTGCCCACCATTAATCACAAATAAACAGTCCAAAGTCAAAGACACAGGAAACAAGGAAAAACGCTTACATAATGACAGCAACAACTAAAGACTCAGTAACTGGTGTGTGTGTCTGTGCTGCTTTTAAAGTCCATGTAATCAGTTCTGAACAGCTTCAGCTGTGTGTGTTAGCATTGACTGGAAAACCAGAACAGGTGTGAATGTGTGGTGCATGACAGGATGTGTAGTCCATATGGTGACAGATTTATAGTTCTGAGTGAAAATGAATGATTCCCAGTGATTTACCAGCCTGGGTTGCTGGTGATTGTGACAAAACCTAATACATAATTCCAAATCACTTGGACAAAAAAGGAGAAATCACTTCAGATCTTTGATGACAGAAAAAAATAAATTGTTTAAACAATTATAAAGTAAATATATAATTCTACATATTTTTTTAGGTAGAAACCAGACTGTCTAAAGCAGACAGATTCATATTAAATCTATATATATAATTAGATTTGTTATTCAATTCATTTAATAAAAAAAAATGTTAATTGTGCAAATTGCCTAATGATTTTCTTTCATGCCCCTTAACTGTTTCTTAGTGCTAATTACAACCAGAAACATCACAACCTCCCCTGACCTGTCTTGAGAGCAGTCAATTACTGGTGTGCGTCTCATAAGTGCTCCTACATCTTCATATCTGAAGTTTAGGACCAAAAGAAGCAGGAAATAAAGAAAAAGATTGTACTGAATATTACTACAGCTGAGGTCATTAATGAGCATTGCTCATGCTGCCATGGCAACCATTAGTGCAGTAATGTCACTAATAGCATTGGAGACAGAGCATGGGAGTGATGTGAAAATTATTGTCAGATTCAATTAGGATCCTTCCTAAGTACCCAGCAGGTCCTGTCTGTGGCCATCATTGGTTATATCCTTAATTAAGGGTGAAAAAATGTGTGAAAATGCTTCAAGAATCAAAATACAGAACACGAGAACTTATTGCAAATTCTATCTGTCCAAATGTATTAACAACTAACACAAGAAAATAATTTAAGTTCTTATTAGTAGGAGTTTGACAGAGTATTGTGTCACATGTTCCAGAACACAACACAAACATGTAACAGTTTGTATCATAGGTTGCGCAAAACCATGTGTAGTTCAACAAAAATAAAAATTTAAACAGATTTGATAATATAAGGTACCAATAGAACTCCATTGAATTTCCATTGAATTTAGGCTTTGTTCAAAGTACTTTAAGAATGTCATATCTTGTGATCAGTGTTGTGTATTAAACCAAACACAGAAGTAACCTCAGCAACTATACTGGGTTGATGCATCATGCAAGTGGTAAACATGTTGATTTCTGCTGCACAGGTGGCTGGTGTGGCAGCAAGTGAAACTATAAAGATTTATTATATTGGGTGGTGGCATCTGATTAGTGATTCATGTTTGGTTGTGCTTGGACACTATGGAATGTGGGAGGCTGCAGTGCTGCCACATAAAAGCAGACATCTAGAGAGTGGCATAGCTGTGGCTGGGAGTTGACAGTGTAGACAGCTTGTGCCAGAGCACATGCCGCCCCATGCTACCCCAATTGTCGCTTTCTACGATATACGTTTCAGTTTTGCATTTGTGTGGCCAAGTAATTACATTTCTGCTGGACACCCCATTCAACAAAATCCAGCATGTGATCTTAATCCTTGTGCACTGTTCAAATTTACTACATTTTGTTATGTTAGGCATGAAAACATCCACTGAATTAAACTGCTGTAAAATGCATTAGATAAATAAATTAAAAAAAAAAAAAAAAAAAAAAAAAAAAAAAAAAATATATATATATATATATATATATATATATATATATATATATATATATATATATATATATATATATATATATATATATATATTGCATAAATCTGTTAATCAACCTCAGTACTGATCAAAACTACTAAAATGTTTAGAAAATTATAGGATTTTAACTCTTAACTAATTGCAAAATTCATGAATGATGTGAGGAAAAAAAACACACAAAATGACGTATTTTCAATATAGAAAGGACTGTGGACTGGATTTTTTTGTTACCTTTTATCACAGTCTTGGACATGTGAACGATTAGTAACAACATTGGCTTTGATGCATCATTAGATTTAAGTTTTTTCTCCCTAATTTATTGTTGGTGGCTATTTTTGCTCCATTGACTTCCATTATAATCACATTTGATGGTGCATGAATACATAGTCTTTGTTTTTGTTTACTCCATGTAGTTCTGAGAACTGAGATGCGTATTTTGATTTTCTCAGACACACAAGGTAAGTGCGTAAAGGTCACTCTCGCACTTTTACACACTCATAGACACACATACACACAGACTTTAATTTGCTGTTATATCCCATATAAAATCCAAAAACTTAGCTTTTATTTGCACAGGCCTATCTATAGGGTTAATAGTGCCAACTGATGCTCAACAGTAAAAATTACAGATTTTACCTCTTCTCAACAAGGAAAACCACCAACAATCAAAACTGCATGATTATATGGTGACATGGCTTTGTAATAAAAAGAAATGTGGTTAAGGTGGAGGTCAAAGTGGCAAAAACAGCCACCAACAGTAAATTAGGGAGAAAAAAATGAAAATCAATCAAAAACAATGCATCAAAGGCAATGTTGTTTCACATGTCCAAAAGGAAAAAACAAATCCAGTCCACAATTACTTTTTATATCGAAAATACGTCATATTGTGTATTTTTTTCCACTAAATCAGTGACATCATTTATGAATTTGGCAATTAAAGAGTTAAAATTCAGTAAATTTTTAAGCAATTTTTTAAAAACAGATTTATGCAAAAAAAAGTACAAAATAATAATCTGATGCATTTTTACAGCAGTTTAATTTAGTGGATATTTTTATTCCAAATAAAACAAAAGGTAGTAAAAAAGGGTAGAGTGTATTGTTGAGTTTTTTTTTTTTTTTTCAATGCATTTTCTCAAAATGTGTGTCAAAATAAGATTTGTAACCAAAAATCATCCTTCTAGCTGAAACACAGAAAAACTTATGGTCAAATAAAGACTCAAATCACGCCAGAGTGGATGAAAACATCCCCAACAGTACATAAGGATTAATCTATTTGTGCCCTTTCTTTTTCTAAATGGTTTCATGCAAGTAGTGTTGTTAATAGTGTTCTATATGAACATGTTTTGCATTTATTTTTTTAAGGCTTTGGATTTTTTTCCAGAAAGTCACATTTAAATGTGCGGCAACTATAGTTTATTCAATGTAAAATTTAAAAAGGAGGAGAACATTTGCCATTTTAACTCAAAACAACTGAGTTCAATAGATCAACTCATATTTATAAATGCATTTATTATGTTTAAAAGTAGAAAAACATTCTATATATAATAAACCCCCAAAATGTTATCTTTTGTAATGGCAACTATGAACAAACGGCAACTATGAACTTCAGTTGCTGGTGGGCTTAAATGGGTTAAATCTAAATATACTGAAGTCTCTAAAGGCCTGTTCACACTAAGAACACTAACTGTTCAGATAACTGTAATGATAACCATTGTGGTGTAAATGTGAAGTAAAGAGATAAATCACCCAAAAATTAAAAATGTACTCAATATTTATTCACACTCTATTGGATCTAATCCTTTATGATATTATTTATTCTATTGAACACAAAATAAAGCTAAAAATCAATAACCATTGATTCCATAGTATTTATCTTTCCTACTATGTATGTCAATGGTTGCAAGTTTAATTTTTTTCTTCAAAATAACTTTTTTTGTGTGTTTAACAGAAACAATAAGCTCATAGATGTTTGCAATAAGTAAAGGATGATTAAATTATGACATACTTTTCCTTTTGGATGAATTATCCGGTTATGTCTTTTTAATATCAGCACAGCGTAATTTCCAGTGTTTTAAAAGTAACATGTTTAAATATCATGTTACTGCTTAAAAAGTTACTTAATACATTACCTAGATACTTTTTAGGGAAAGTAGTATGTCACTTTGCATGCGTTTTTTTTTTTTTTTATATCTGGGCTTGGCTTGCTTGTTTGTAACAATATATAAAAATATATATTTTTGACAAATGTAAGGCTGTTTTATGTCAAACGTGAAATGTGAAGTGAATAAATCTCAGACTGGAGGAAATGTAAATTTATGTCTGTACAGTTCAGGCACAGCTCAAACAAACCTTTCAGGTGTGCATGAAGGATAGGATGCAAGAAAAAAAAAGAACCCTGAATCTTTTTTTGTGCAAGTGAGATGAGCAAATATACTGTATATTCACATTTAAGATAGAACTACAGCAAGTATCATGTTTACACACTGTGTATAACACAACAATTTATAGCACAAAGGGACAGGAGAGCTGTCAGTCAATAAGTGTGAAAACAAAGTAACTGGAATTATTATTACTATTAGACTTAAATAGACTTTTAACGTCTACTTATAATCTAATGAGAATTAGTTGGCATGTAGATGCAATGTAACATAAATTCAGCAAACGGATCATCAAAATAAAGTGTGACCATTATTATTATTATTTTTTTTATTTTTTATTTCATAAAGAATCATGGAAGCAAAAGTATCCAACATGTGTACTATTAGAAACTTTACATTCTGAAGGGCCAGTGCTCAAACACTTTGCTTCAGAATAACCTATGGCTATAATTGTTCTTACCCTAAAGTGCTCTTCAAAGGCAGAATTATCCAACCCAGGCTCATTCTGAAAAGGAACCTACGAATTCGTAAGATCTAATTTGTACAATTTAGTAAAATTTGCTCATACCCCAATGACGGTTGGGTTTAGAGGTGGGGTTAGGTGCCACGCCTCCTTTTTAAAATTGTACAATTTTGTACAACTGAACTCGTACAAATCCACCAGAGGCTGCTGTGCATGGTTTTTGAGATCTCAAATTTCCCTCGTGAGTGACATTCACGCCTGCTGTTCTCACATAAACCCACCAGAGGCAGCTGTTGACTGACTTTTTGACAGACTTTTTGACTAACAGAGTGAACAATCAACTGACCCACCCTCCCCCTTCCCTAAACCCAACCAATTTTATCGATTGACCCGCCCACCTACTTCCCTAAACCCAACCAGCACGTTTCAAAAGCAATCCAAAAAAAGAACAGCCCTCATCTGATTTTTTTTTTACCACATTTTCAGATTTTACCACATTCTCACCCTGCTATTTAACTTGTTTATTTTATTTTTTGGATTCTGTTTTTTGTCTTACCTGCTTTCTGGAACTGCTCTTCACCAGACTAGAACCCCATGTTGTGGTCAACTCCTCTCTGCGTCTCAAGTCCCCCGACGTACATGGCACGCTAACGGGACAAACTGGTTGCAGCCAGAATTACGTCCATACAGAGGTAATCAGTCAGCTGGTAAATGCGAAAAGGAACGGCATCACACTGCCCCATAGCATTTGTTTTTAAAAAATGAAAGGCATCCATACATACCTCCATAATTCGCAGTCTCCAGTAACATCTCTAGGGCTACGTTTTCAGAATGAGCCTGTGTTGGAATTATCCCATTTGGAATACATTTGAATCATTCCTGTCTGATACTTTTGTTGTTTTTGTGGTATAGATAATAATAATAATTAAAAAATAAAACAGATCTTTATCCTTATCACATTTGGTGTGAGAACAGATCTTAAATCTTTCAAGTGCAATGTTTCTAACCTCTCTACCTCTGTGGTCAGAGCGTGTTCGAGGCACATTATGAAACTGCCTTAAATGCTTTGTTTTAAAAAGCTTTCTGATTCATTCACACAGAATTCAAGGAATGTTGACGCTGTCTAATCTGACTAAACAGCGAGCCCTTTGCATGGCATGGATTCAAAGCTGTGATAAGGGCTTGAGCTGAGGTCCTCACCTCAGCGCAGTAATTAGATGTACCTTATTATGTGCTCCTGCTTCCTGTCCAAGAGGTCGGAAATGACATATTTTGTTCATTTGCCAACCAATTTTCTTCTTCAGGCAAATTAATCACATTGTTTGACCAGCCCTGACATTTTGTCGCCCCAGTTAATGAGCCAAGACCTTAGACCTTAGAGGTTTTTATGAGACTAACCTGAAGAAGAATCGTTTCTGTTTATTTGACGTTTTGCACAAGTTAGTTCTTATGTAATCCAATTTATGTAATCCAAATGTCAAGCATTAATTCATCTGCAGACAATTCTTTCTATGGTCTGGGTTTGAACATTCATCATTCTCTCGGTACATCTACAGACATATATGACTGGGCACACATATATAGCATGTAGAGGAACAGTCTGTGTCCAGTGTAACTTGTGCCAAAGCACGTCGTATGTGCTTCTCTTTGGATCTGGATTCTGGCTCTTTGCCACCATCTTCACAAAAGACTTCCATGAGCCCAGATGCATGAAGACCATGCCTGGGTGGAGTGCTTTCCCCCTGGGGTTCTATAGTCTGAGAACCAGTAAATTGCTGATGTTCCTTTGGGACTTGCTGTTTTTTGAGTGGGTGCAGTCCTGTGGTTATTGAGAAGGGAGATGCTCTATGTATTTAAAGTGAGAAGGGTTTTAATGTGATTGCACATTGCAATGATACTGAGTTTATGCATTTGTGGTATTTCAAGACCTTTGTGTCTGCAAGTACAGTAGTTCCTCATAATGTTATAGCACTTGCCAATCTCTTAATATATATATATATATATATATATATATATATATATATATATATATATATATATATATATATATATATATATATATATATATATATGTATTTATATATATATATATGTATATATATATTTGTATATAAAATGTCTATTGACCAATTGGAAGAGTATCTACTACAAACTACTTATTTAAAATGAGCTGAATCAACACAATTCTTGAGATTTGATTGAGACAGCTTTTTTTTTTTAATTGTTAAGTTAACTTAATCGATTTGTGTTGGGCCAACATAAATGAATTGTGTGGAACCCTGCATATTTACAGTGTATATGCTATGAGTATAGAATGCATACATTTTTAAATGTTTGCACAGATGTTGATCAGGTGTGTTAAATATTCCAGAAGAATATTATTAATATATATTTCAAAGAAAGAAAGAAAAGAAGAAAGAAAGAAAGAAAGTGAATCAATGAGACAATGTAAAGGTGATGCAATTTGATGTTACAGTAAATTTATGGTTTATGAAATATGTAAGAAAATAAAAAAATTTAATTAAAACATTTCCAACAATAAACTGTCTGAATTTTGGCTGTTCATCATTAAAAATTGCAACAGTACTGTAGCTATGTTTCCATCCACGTATTGTTATGTACATGCTGAAATATTGGATAAAAACTGCTTAATTGAAATGCAAATATGATCATAAATTTAGAAAAATGCACGTTACAAACGTATGCGCACATGAACTATGATAAAAACACCAAATAAAACTTCAGCATGCACATCAAAACATCACATGTGAAAAAAAGTCATGGAATTTTGCTTTAAAAATTCATGTAATAACAGAAATGGGTACAATGGAATCTTATTAATGGACAAACCAGTACATCTGCAATGTAATGCAATGCAGTTTAATCCATTTTGCCAAAGTCTGTCATCAAAATGCTTCAGTACCATTGCTTCCCAGAACAGTTTTAAGCAGCTGCTCTTCTAAAAAGCACACCTCCAAAAGCAACCCAGGCTCATTCTGATTACAAACCCAATATAAATTTCTGAAGAGAGCAAAAAACAGCTTTTTTTGCAGTTTTTGTTATCGTGAATCGAGCTGGTGTGTATGTTTTTTCAGATCTCAGTTTTCTCTCGCAAGTGCCATTCATGCTTATTTAAATCCACCAGAGGCCGATGTCAACTGACTGGCTTACTGACTGACCAACCGACCGAAACACCCCTCACCCACCTCCTTTCTCAAACCCAACCAATAGTGTTTTCAAAAGCACCAATTGACCCGCCTACCCTCTTCCATAAACCCAACCGAAATTGCTTTGAAAAGAAATCCAGAAAAAGAAAAGCCCCCTGATTTTTACAATGTTTTCAGATTTTACAACATTCTCACCCTGTTATTTACTAGTTTTTAGCTTTTGTTTTTATCTTACCTGCTTTCTGGAACCACCTTTTTTTTCTTTTCGAAATGTGGTGCCAGTTTATCAGTAAGTGACAATTTTGTTCTCTTTGATTAATTGGATGGACATGGTGTTTTATTTGCAAATGCTTCATGTATAAGTTTAATTTGCATCTTTGGATGGAAAAATAGCCAGTGTTTTAAGAATTTAAAAATACAAACATTTAGAAACATGTTTCAAACAAAAACACAATTTTGTGAAAACAATAGTGAGTACGCAATGCCATGAGTATACAAAGACTCTTATATTTTAAGTGTACATGGGTGAGTATAAATTCTGAAATACACAAAGAAATACATGGATGATATTTGTAGTTAATTAGTAAGTAAGTAAGTAAGTAGGTTAGTTAGTTAGTTAGTTAGTTAGTTAGTTAGTTAGTTAGTTAGTTAGTTAGTTAGTTTTCCATGTTCTGTTGAGAACAGGCTGGTTTGAGACCATATTCAGCCACTGGATCAAGAATACAGAATAAGGCATTAAAGGGGGCATGGCAAGGGTTCATTCGACTCACGTCAAAACAGCACATTATGTGTGAGGGCTGGACCCCCAAATGGTGCATATCAAATGACCTTAATTACCCCAGACTGCCGTCCACAACACACAACATGCTGCACTTTGCACGAAAGCATCTCATTTGAAATGCACGCTTGCAAATTATTCCCGAGCCAAAACCAAAATTATATGAACTGCAACAAATCTACGGGGTTTGTGTGGATGGTAAATTCCTTCAATTCTTGTGGGCACTTCTGAAGCTTTCGTTTTTATAAAAAGCACTTGTGGCAGCTGAGCAGGACTGGTGCATTGTAATTGGCTGCACATAAAGCGATCCTCATCTTGCTGGTCACAAGAAACGTCTTGCAGACTTTTTGCGATTGTTTGAATGCTAAAAGAAATAATTCCGTCTTTGTTAGCCTGGTCTCAAACTCAGGGTTCAGTTCCTCGTGTTGCTTTTAGAAAACAATAGACATAAATCAAATGCACATGGCAGCTCCTGTATTAAATGGAAAGACATATTACAGCTGTCTCTGTTGTCACTCACTTAGATGGACAGCAGGAGCTCATTAGGCTTTAGCCAGGCTAATATTATTATGGATAAATAAAGAGGTCTACCTATACCTGTTATTATCCCATTATGCAACCTGACCGGCTCGGCAGTCTTCAGAAACTTTCAAACCTCAACTGTTTGTTCTGGGACATATTTATAACTTTCCCCCCTTGTGACCAATAGTATGTCCAAAGCAGACAGCATATGTCAGTGAGAAGCTGAGAGATGCCTGGGCCAAAAATGGCCGCTAGCCTCCCCTTTCGCTTTAACACTATTTACAGAAGCAGTGCAGACGAGCCTGGAGTTTTAGCTGCTGTATGGAAAGTGTTCCCAGAAGCCGGCTGTAATTTGCTCTGTTGCTGCCCAGAGGAACCAGATCAGACCGCTCTCGCCCAAATCCATGCCACATGCACCCCTCACAGCCGTCTCACACAGGCGCTTGTTTTTAAAGGGCTGACGCTCAGTTTAAGACCTCCGACTGAAACAGATTCATTCATTTATCATTCATTCATTCATATGGTTTATATATTTATATGAAAGGCAAAGGCCTCTAGATTTCACTTTCATTACCAAAATAAAACATGATCATGCCTTGATTTTTAATTATTTAATTAGGACGACAAGGTCTTTGGTCTTTGCTTAGACAAAGGTCTTGTCGCTTAACAGAAATAATGTACAGTATAGAATATGAGTCATGGTGCAGTGGAAAGAGAATGAATATTTTGTATGACTCCCATGAGCTTGGAGGACTGCATCATACATCTCTGCAATGACTCAAGTAACTTATTAATAAAGTCATCTGGAATGGCAAAGAAAGCATTCTTGCAGGACTCTCAGAGTTCATCAAGATTATTTGGATTCATCTTCAATTCCTCCTTCATTTTACCCCAGACATGCTCAATAATGGTCATGTCTGGTGACTGGGCTGGCCAGTCCTGAAGCATCTTGACCTTCTTTGTTTACAGAAATTTTTATGTGGAGGCTGAAGTATGAGAAGGAGCGCTATTCTGCTGAAGAATTCTCCCTCTCCTTTGGTTTGTAATGTAATGTGCAGCACAAATGCCTTGATACCTCAGGCTGTTGATGTTGCCATCCACTCTGCAGATCTCTTGCATGCCTAATACTAAATATAACCCCAAATCATGATTTTTCCTTCACCAAACTTGACTAATTTCTGTCAGAATTTGGGTCCATGTAGGTTCCAATAGGTCTTCTACAGTATTTGGGAAGATTGAGATGCAGTTCAACAGATGGTTCATCAGAAAAATCTACCTTCTGCCACTTTTCCAAAAGATCATCTAGAGGTTAAGTTATTATTTGTTACTCGTAAAACTGGGATCAATGACAAGACTTTTGTCAGGAAGTGTACTACTATCTAGATAAACTACAAATTAGCTGTTTCTTAATAGTTAATAAGGTAGAACTTGGGTTTAGGTTTTGGGTAGGATTAGAGATCTAGAATAATATCATACTTTATAGCTACTTATGAACAGTTAATAATCTAATAATAGGCAGGTAATAAGCCAGTAATTACTAGCATAAATTGTGATCCAAACAATCACTTTACCATGTTTTCTTTGTTTTATTTGATTTGAAGCATGGTTTAGCTTGTTTATATGTTTATGTGGAACTACTTACCTTTTTCATAAATTAATTTATGTATTTATATAGTGATTTAATGTGTATTGCCATACACTCAAATCACTTTATAATCAACTGTGGTGGTCTCTCCCTCACCAACACCAGTGTGGGACCATTATGGGTAAGAGCCGATAATTATGGGTAAGAGGGAATTACATTATTTTTCTTGTGATTAATTGCTGATTTTTTTTTTATTACAACATATGATGTTATCACAATGTTGACATAAGATGCTAAAAAATACTTTAACACTGCTTTACTTTAATAATAATCGAAAAATAAATACAGTAGTGTATTGCTTTATTGTGTACACATATTACACAATAAATTTAATTGCAAAAGGATGATAATGTACAACAGTTACAATAACTTTTAATTAGTAAATTAGAATTAGTCAATTAGAATTAGTAGTTAATGTTTCAAAATCAACAGTGAGAAATAGTCATATTACAGTTGTTAAAGTATTTAAAAAAATTATTGGTTATTAGATGTTTTAATGTGTAGCTTTTTATTTTAATACAATATTAGGCATTAACTATAAAATTAATATCATCTAAGATCATTGCATGCTTTTGATGCAGTGATTTTAGTTATTTTAACTGGGTCCTGTGATAAACCACCACTGCAATACAATAATCTGAATATTCTTAAATGCATAATATCACAATATAATAAATTACTGAATTTTGGCATATGTCTATATGACCAGGGCTCAGAGGTCACACTTACACTTTGTGAGAAGTGCCAAGGGATTTTAATGACCACAGAGAGTCAGTGTCTCAGTTTAATGCCTCATCGAAGGATGACGCTTATTACAGTGCAGTCTCCCCATTACTATGAAAGGGCATTAGGGCCCAAATAGATTGCAGGATAAGCATCCCTGACCTCACAAAACATCACTTCCAACAGCAAGCTATAGGCACTCCTCCATCTATTCTCCCATCCAGCTGACCACACTCAATCCTGCTTAGCTTGAGTGAGCAACCAGTCTTGGGCTGAAGAATGTTATGTCTTGTTTGTACACTTGTTTGTGTAATTATTATTTTATTATTATTTTTATTATGTTATAGTATTTATTAGAATGTTTACGTTTGTGACAGCACCTTGAGAAAGTTATTTATTTCAGTTTTAGTTTAAGTTGATCTTTTTTATACATGCAGTATATAAGCATATTCTCACTTTAATGTGAACAAATAAATGAATACATAAATAAAATTGTCATAAAACACAGGAGCTGGAGAAAAAGCAAATTTTAGAAGAAGAATTCAGATGGGTTTTCCATCTGAACTACTCATATTTTCATAGATTTTTGCACCTTAGCTTAGGCAACAATTATCATCACCAGTGGTGGAAAGAGTATTGAAAAATCATACTTAAGTGAAAGTACCATTACTTGCCTAAAAATGTAGTGCAAGTAGAGTATCTGTTGTGAATATTACTCGAAGTATGAGTAAAAAGTAGCCCTATCAAAAGAACTCAAGAGTAGTGAGTAGTGAGTATTACACTGTAAAAAGCTGATGCATTTACATGCAATTTGTGGATGTGTGTAAACGTAACATTCTGTAGTGCATTTAGTTATTGCCCAGCAGGCACACAACGTCATAAGATGTTAATATTAGGTTAGATTTAGGTTGTGACGTCAGGTGACCTAAATCTAACGTCGAGACAACATTTTAAACCAAAGTCATATTGGTGTCAAATACTGACATTTACTCGTCAGGCATGGCAACCAAAATCCAACGTCTGTTAGACTTCATAGTGGTAACGTCCACACAACGTCAAGCTGTAACATAATTAGACATTGATTTTAGTTTGGATGTTGGACATTGAGGTTGGCCTGACATTGGGTTCAACCCGATTTTAATTTCCAAACAGAATGCAACGTCCCTACGATGCTGGGGTACAACGTTAATCTGATGTCATGTTGACGTCTTGTGCTTGCTGGGTGTTTAAGGCCATTTTAATCATCATAAAGTAAACATTCGTAATCTCATGAGTGACATGCATCTAAACAGTCTCCGGGTCAATGCTTGTAAAGACATCTTCTTTTGGACACTTTTAATGCTTCCAAATGCTTCCAATGTTTGCAGCAATTATAATTCGCCCATGTCTTGAGGTTATTTATTATGATGTGATTTACCGTCTATGTGTAATTTGATTGGACAGAAATCACAGGACTGATTTTTCTTATTTTTCTTGTTTTTAAAAGTTTGAAGGAAAGTAGTGGAGTAAAAGTACAGATACTGCACTAAAAATGTACTCTAGGGAAAGTACAGACTTTTAAAACTACTTGGTAAATAACAATTTCTGAGAGAAACAACTTAATTACAGTAATTTGAGTATTTGTAATTTGTTACTTTACACCACTGATCATTACAGATTAGTTTTCATCTAAAATGTTGAATTGATTTAATTTCAGGTTCATTTAGATAGCAATGTTAACAATAAATGTAGTCTTTTTTGTAGTTATTTAGCAGATTTTATATACAGTGTATCTCTCTACAGAATGGAACCACTGCAAGCTCTACTGATGAAGGATGAAGAACGTGTTGGAAAAGTGCAGTTGTTCTGAAGCCACAGGCTTGGTAACCTTGGTTTCACATGCTACTCATTGAAAATATTGTGCTATTTGGATCATTGTGGAGCATTACAGAGTGCTTAGGGTGTAATAATTTTAAATGACCAAATCCTGGGGTTTTATCTACGGTACATAACAAAAGGAAACTGGTTAGCACATTTGCTTCCGTGGAAACGAGTAGAAAAATACACTTTCGATGATGAATCGACTGTCATAATTTCATATGTGTACAATTATTTTGTTTGTGTGCCAAGATATCATATATTTATGTATCTATTCAGACTAAGTACATGTGCCAAATAGCTGTTAGTAATCCTGCCCTGTGGCCGACAGCGGCCTTGTCCTCATCCTGCATGCCACCCTAACATACGGAATAGTCATTCACTAGATATCATCTCGGGCCACCAGCGCTGGGCTTTCCCCTGCAAGCTGTGCTCCATTTCTCTGCCAGCAGAAGAAGTCAAAGTCCTTTTCTGAACCTCAGGGAACTGGACATTGAACAAAAACCAGAAGCGAAAAAAAAAATAAAATAAAATGCCCTAGACCCAGACAGCAATTTAAAACTCAAGGACATTAAACACTGATTTCCACAGCTGCGAAATGATCTTAGTCTGGATCAAAAAGTTAAAGTGGTTGTCCCTGTCGAACTTTTAAGAGACAAAGAAAAACACAATTAGAGCCGCCGTCATTGTGTCTTATGATTTAGCTTTCCTGAAATTGTAAATTGTACAGTAAATGTCCTGTTCCATTAGCAGTACTTACAGCGACGAATGTTCATTTTAGAGGATGTTTAAGTGTGTTGATTTTTTTTTTTTCATTTGCAAGCTCCTTGCACGAAATGAAATTGGTAATTTATAAGAAAACGAGGGGAAATGAGAATGGCTTTATGTACACATCCCTCTGGCGAAGCATTCCATAAACTGAAGGGTAATCACAATAATTGTCTGGTGACAGAATATGCTGATTATATGATTATTTATGCATGTAATTGGCATTATTGTTATTTTTAGCTGGAAGTTAATTGCTAATGTAGATCCTGTAATTGGATCAGCATATTGCAACATTGCAATTCTATTAGCTCCTAATAACTGCCACAAAGTGGGAACACTTGGAGTGGGTGGAAGGTGTTTTTTTTTTCCTTGGGAGGCTAAGTATCTGTCTCTGTGGTACAGAAGGAAAATGATAATACTTTAAAGAGTTTAATTAGAAAATATTATAGTATGTTTTGCCGGTGGAAACGGGTACTTTTTGCCCAGTAGTCAAGAAACATTTCACAAATGCCCATGTATTAGAATCCTTTTATACATACATTTATATAGCCTATTATAAAAATTAATTTAATATTAAATGTATATAACAAAAGCACTTAATTAGGCATTTAATTGTATTCAATGCTAAGAACGGCTTGATTTTTACATGTACACTGTACAGCACAAACCATACAGCACAGTTAGTAGATTAACAGTGGATTCAAATTTGATAATTTGTCAAAGGGTTCACTTATGTACATTTATTGAATTAACAATTGTGGACATAGTTCTTACTTACTCCCAGGGCCGTTTATATTGAAGTTGATACTTAGCTGCTCCATGTTGGTGTTTCGTAACATCTAACTTTTAAGAGGTGGGTCGTTAGCGCAATGCTCAACCCCCAACCTGAAAGACCAGGACATACACACATACACTATAGACAATTTAGCTTATCCAACTCACCTATAGCACATGTCTTTGGACTGTTGGGGAAACCGGAGCACCCAAGGAAACCGACGCAAACACTCGGAGAACATGCAAACTCCACACAGAAATGCCAACTGACTTAGCCAGGGCTTAAACCAGAAACCTACTTGCTTTGAGGTGACAGCATTACCCATTGTGCTGTCTGAACAAAGTTCTTACCCTCTCTTAATTCAGACAAAGTCCCTCAACGTCTTTTTATAAGCTGGTCTGCTTTGGATCGAAGAACACTTTTGTGTGCCACAAAAACTATAAAAATGACTTTGTTTGCCTTTGTGTTCCTCAACAGATTAGGGTGTGTATTTACATATTTACAATACAGTGCTTGCATGTTGCACTTCTGAGTCTAATGGCAATACTTTGTATTGTCTTAAAAAAAAAATAATAATAAAATAAATAAAAAAAAACACCCTGTCCTAATGCTTAAAATAAAAATCACATTTATAAAGTTTATTTAAACAAAAGTGTTCATGAAGCTTCACATGATTACAGTTGATTCGCTGAAGTCACATGGAATATTTTTATAAAGTTTTTGATTCCTTTTCTGGACTTTAAAAATCTTGAGACTATTGCTGTCAATGGACGATAAAAGCTCTTGGATTTCATCTAAAATGTCTTAACATGTTTAGAAGATGAATGAATGATGCCTCAGGGATTGGAATGAGATGCGGGTGAGTAATTACCAACAGAATTTTCATTTTGGGTGAACTAACACATAAAAAAGCTCGAGTTGGGGATGAGAAAACAGGAATATCTGTTCCCTCCAGCCAAAGAAACCCACATGCCAGTCCTATGGAAGCCCCAACGAGGCCCAATGAAGCCCTGGAATAAACTAGCACACTCAGTGTTAGATGGTCATTTATTACATAAGTAACATTAGCTATTAAAAAAAAAAAAAAAAAAAAAAACTCAGCTCATTTTGGGCATCATACATTACCTGACAAAAGTCTTGTCACCTATCCAAGTTTTAGGAACAGCAATTAATAACAATAGTTATTAGTTTATCAAGATTCTATAGATTCATCTTCAATGCCTTCTCCTTCATCTTCCCCAGACATGCTTAATAATGTTCATGTCTGGTGACTGGGCTGGCCAATTCAGGAGCACCTTGACCTTCTTGGCTTTCAGGAACTCTGATGTGGAGGCTGAAGTATGAGAAGGAGTGCTATCCTTCTGAAGAATTTGCCCTCTCCAGTGGTTTGTAATGTAATGGGCAGCACAAATTTCTTGATACCTCAGGCTGTTGATGTTGCCATCCACTCTGCAGATCTCTCAAACGCCCCAAATCACATATATTTTCTTCACCAAACCTGACTGATTTCTATGAGAATCTTGGGTCCATGCGGGTTCCAATAAGTCTTCTGCAGTATTTGTGATGATTGTGATGCAAATCAACCTTCTGACACTTTTCCAAATGATCAACTAGAAGTCAGGTTATTATTCTTTGCTCTTACAACTTGGATCAACGACAAGACTTTTGTCAGGTAATGTACAGCATCATCATATTGACCTTATTCTTCAATGCGGAAGTGTGCGCGTTTTTGCGATTGTTTTAGAATTTCCGATTCAGTTGCCTATGGGAGAAATGACTAGGAATAATAAATGGCAAAAAACGGTCAAACTACTTACTCCACAAACAAGTGTTTACATTAGGATACAGACAAAGTAGATTAATATAATAAGAAAATATCAGTTTGCAACACCAAGCAGCAAAACGAGCTGTTGTTAACGTTTAAAAATGAATGGAAGTGAATGAGACCGGAAGTTTCGAGCCAAAATGATTCAAATGGCTGCGCCCACTCGTACGCGGAGAATAAGGTGAATACATATCATGTGCAAAACCTTCCATTTTAAGTGTTTGCATAACCTGTCGAACTAGAAATGATTTATTTCACACTCCTCAAACCTATTGAAATGTACAATGATTTGTATTGAGGTGCTTACAACCAAGCAAGCAATTTTGTGTTTGATAGACACCTAAACATATGGCTTGGATAAAACAAGGCAAAATAAAGAAAATCCATTCAATCAAATTCATAGATTAGACAGACTTCTTAAATATAGTAATTCATTCCTATCTATTTGATGACTAGTTTAGTCTCTGAAAGTCTAGTTTTGGAAATTACTTCTATTAGATGTTCACTGACAGCCCACATTTAGCCTTGTCTATGTTTAGACGTCTATTAGACTTAAATGCAAAAAAAAAAAAAAAAGCGTGTTGAGAAGGATCATTTATTCAAACTGTATTATTAAAGCAATTGTAAATGAAATACAATGCTCCACAATGTCACATAGAGAGCGAGTTACACATGTTTCTCAGTGGTCAACACTTTATCTCAAATGTGACAGCCTTATTGTCTTGTTAACAGCAGAAGAGACAGAGAAAGCTGGTTGTATTACCTCATCTTTCACAATCAGATCAGAGCGAGTAAAAGGACGGCGGGCGTCTCGGTGAACTATGTCAAAAGATAAGAGCAGAGACTGAGCTCTGTAATGTATCATTTGACAGAGGAAACCTTTGTTATCAAATGGAGGCATTGGAGCGTAAGTCTCTCTGTCACGCAGGGGACAAGTCCAGTCTCACCGCTGATATGAAAGGCTCATTACGGGGCTCTTATCGTGCTGGCATGAGGCTAATTGACAGGGTCTGCTATTCTGCAGTGATTGTCTCCACCTTCTGCTGTGGGATATGTGTCTTTATCAGTCATCTGATCCTTGACTAACAGACTGCAAGGAGAAAGGGACAGTCTAGAGCGGGTGGTCTTTTCTCAACTTGTACCTGTCTCTCACTATCCGTCTCTCTTTCTGGAAGGATTACTTCTGACAAGAGCTCTCCTGGGATGCTGCCTGTCCAAAAAGGCTTCAGAAAAAATGCAAAGGGACAAGATGCTGTGGCATATCTGAAAACTGTTGCTGAGGTTTTGGATCGTGGGAAGACACTGATGTCCAAAGTCTGACCACATTGAAATATATATATTCAATCGAGGTCAATTTTTGGTCACTCTATAGATCATTCCCCTCCACACAGTTCTATTAATCACCTTTTATTAATTATATACATTTTTTGAGTTTGTGCATGCTCATGTTGGTATCAGATTTGACAGTATCGAGCCAACGAGTTCTTGATCTGCCTTTTTTTCTTAATTCCACTGACCATTCCCAGCATGCCTGCCTTCTTGAGTGAATTTCTATGCATGACAATGCCAAAATGGCTTAAAGCGCGCTATTAAAATTATATATATATATATATATATATATATATATATATATATATATATATATATATATATATATATATATATATAGAATATTATATTATCAGCTCTGTTATATAGCTCTGTTCATTTCAAACATTATTCGAAAAAATATTTAAAAAAGAAAAGAAAAAATTCAAAGGGGGGCTATATATATATATACAGTTAAAGTTAGAATTAGCCCCCCATTGATTTTTTTTTTTTCTCTTTTAAATACTTCCAAAATGATGTTTAACAGAGCAAGAAAATTTTAACAGTATGTCTGATAATTTTTTTTTTCTTCTGGAGAAAGTCTTATTTGTTTTATTTCGGCAAGAATAAAAGCAGTTTTACATTTTTTAAAAGCCATTTTAAGGTCAATATTATTAGCCACTTTAAGCTAATTTCTTTTTCGATAGTCTACAGAACAAACCATCTTTATACAATAACTTGCCTAATTACGTTATCTTGCCTAGTTACCCTAATTAACCTAGTTAACCCTTTAAATGTCACTTTAAGCTGTATAGAAGTGTCTTGAAAAATATCTAGTCAAATATTATTTAGTGTTTATCATGGCAAAAATAAAATAATTCCGTTATTAGAAATGAGTTATTAAAACTATTATGTTTAGAAATGTGTTGAAAAAAAATTTTCTCGCCATTAAACAAAAATTGGGGACAAAAATAATATATAAATTTTTCATAAAATAATCAAATGTACTTCAAATGTATATATTTATATTGTAGTATCATGAAATATGTTGATCATGTATGCTCATCTACAAATTTATAAATGAACAAATAAAAGAACAGAATCTTTTGAATCACAGTAAATTAGATTATTTGTGTGTGTGTGAATGTCTGCTATGTAAATATATTAAATATAAGAGTTAAATCTGACAAATCAAAAATTTATTTAAGCTCTCAACTGTCACCTAATTTTACAACTGAAGTTCATATGTGGTATATGTATAAAATATATAGTTTGTCATGATAAGTTGACAGACAAACCTGACTTGCTTGGTTTGGGACTTGTGTAGCTGTGCATTAATGGATTTGCTCTTCAGTGTTTGGACTTTCAGCAGTGAAAATTAAACTACACTGAATTGAACTAAACTGAACTTCATCTCTGAAAACTGAACTGACAGTTTCAATTTACTATGTTATTATGTTACTATGTTAACTTCTATGTTAAGCTGCTTTGACACAATCTACATTGTAAAAGCACTCTAGAGATAAAGAATATTTGAATTGAATTGAAAATTCAGGTTTAGATAGAAAAATAAAATTAAATATATAATACAAAAACTGTACTGTGGGACAGTTATGACAGTTAAGGGGTCAATTATCTATCTATCTATCTATCTATCTATCTATCTATCTATCTATCTATCTATCTATCTATCTATCTATCTATCTATCTATCTATCTATCTATCTATCTATCTATCTATCTATCTATCTATCTATCTATCTATCTATCTATCTATCTATAGAAATAAATAAAAAACAACAACATTTTGGTCTTGAAGATTCTGACAGCACTATTCATCAAGTAGGCTATAAATAGATACGTGTGTTAAACCGTTATTCTTTATATGTATAATACATATAGTTCATACAAGTCTGAAGGTGGAGGACTTCAAAAACATGATAAAAAGAAAGAGAGCCATGCTGTTGGTTGTGATTTACTTTTCTTTCAAGTGTGATGTTTTCTTTTCCCATGACAGACATGGTATCGCTTCACTCTCAGTCAGAATCAGCGTGAAGGTTTGAGTAGATTTGTTTGAAAGTAATACTGAGTGAGTTGGGTTTGAGTCTTCTTGTGTGTAGGTTTCCACTGACAGTGTGAGGACATGAAAAATACTGTAATAACACCTTGTCATTGTGAACCTAATGATGCATGTCTGTCCTCAGTCCCCCGACTGGCAGGGTGACAGCCTCTCTCTCTCTTTTCTTCTCTCTCTTTCCCTCTGTCTATCTTTCTCTCTGTCTTTCTTCAAGCACCCACCCCCATGTATGCGCACACACACATATACAATCAGACTCCATTTTGTGACCAAGAGAAATGACACAGCCATGACATGTTCCCTCATGATGAGAAGTATCCCTATTATGACACACACACATACACAACTTTTCTGTTTCAGAACCTAGAGCTACTTCTGTAGGCAACATTTAGAAACATAATATGTGGTGCTGAAATTATGCTTGATCCAATATTTAGTCTGTTAGTCCAAATAATTGCTCAACAAATCATATTAGTAATCACTTTAGGACTGGGTTGCATGTTCTGATCATATGTGGAATTTCATGGATGTGATTTTAGCCTGCACTGATATACTACATTACAGAGAATAGCCTCAGACAGAAAATACTGAAATTTATTGTGGTTTCATGTGGATTACATAACCTGTAATTATTTATTTTTTTTTTTTTTCTAAAATTGTATTTTCTATAAGCATGGTTCACGCCAATTGTGGGACGATTTCTGCTCTGGGGTTGGACAGCCACTCCCACAAGCCACTTTGGCTGGTTGAAGAGCCTTTTTAAAATGTGGTTTTCTTAAAAAGCAGAGTTCAACAATAAGGGTGGCACTTGAGAAATGACAAAAATAACTGTGTTCACCTGAGCAAAAAAAAAAACAGGTCAGTTCTGACTGAGAAGATGATCACGCGCGCGGTGAGACACAGGCAATCCTCACTTACTGACGAGGGCTTTAGTGTCGCACGTTTAAAAGTTTCAAAGTTTCAAAGTTTCAAAAAGAAACAGACCCTTGTGCAATTGTGCCTGGAAAAAAACGTGCACACACAGCCCTGCTGCTCTCAAGAGCTTGAGATTTTTTTAAATGCCTTTTTGTATGCAGCAGCGGTTGCCGCTTTCACTTTAACCATTCTTTGAACAGATTATTATTGGGCCTAATGTTAACTGCATATGTGATCATCCTTTCATTACCGCACACGGCATGTTTTTCTCCTGCTTTTTTTGCTTGAAGTTATTTTTGTTAATATGATTTAATTATTATCCTTTATAATAAAGCTGCTTTAATATGAGATTAACTTTCCATTTATCTGTAGCTAACTGAACTTTAGCCTGGACGGACAAATTAATCATGTCAAATTACTTTTTAAGAAAAGTTTTGTTGAATAAAAAGTGTATGCTTACAACTATATTTAGCTTTATTTTCATGGCCTAATAAATTAGGGGGGCTAATAATTCTAACTTCAACTGTATGTGTTAAATAACTAAAAGGTTGTAGTAAATATTTTTATTCTCAGAAAAAAAGGTTTCACTTTTTAGTGTTGTCCAATAAAATCATTAAAGTTCCACTCACACTTGAATAAATCAATAATGTAAAATAAAATATGCACATCAAATGTTTGCATGCATATCAATTATGACCAAACTAAATATCTATTTAAATTTGAGTACTGTGTGAGGTTTACTTTCATCTCTCTAAATTTCTAATTCACCTTCTCCCCAGGATTCAGGATTCTTTGACATAATCCTTAAAATTAAGTTTTAGAGGAAAGTTTACAGTAATTCAAAACTACACTCTTTCAGCAGTTCATACTCGTATCCAATATCTTGTTTGTCATGGGGACATGAATGAAATGTTCCTGAATGAAAGTGAAAGTGCCAAACTGCAGTTAAAGTTGACAAATTAAGAATTAAACATCCAAAGTTACAAAAAACTCTTGAGGAAATGTGGATAGCATGGTGACGCAATGACTTTAATCGATTTGTGTGCTATAACATGTAAAATAAAAGGAATGTTCAAAAAGCAACTAATGTAAACACCTTAATCATATTATTGTCTTATTCAGATTAAGGCAAATAATTTAATTACTGATGTCCATGTAAACATAGTCACCTGTTAATTACAGTATTGAGGTGTTCAGTTTTATTTGGACTTTCCTTACAAATCTTGCCTCTATTAAAAACAAATGATCTATTACTTTTCTACTTTTCTGAATCACTCTCAAATATCTATGTTTCTCAAGCATGATTTTCAGGTACTCTTTGCATCTCTCAAAAACTTGCTCACAAAAAAATAAAAAAATAAAAATCTAAGTTCTCTTCTTGTAATTACGGCTCAGCCCATAGTATAAAAATCTTAAGCACACAATACATAGAGCTTTTCCAAACCCTTTCTGCCTTCAAAGGCAGCTGCCTGTATAAAAAGTGAAAGGCGAAGCAGCGCACTAGATTTTGGGGAAAAGCTTCTGTAAGGATTGGGTTTGGAGAATCTCCACTTAGACCCTGAGGGCTTGTTTAAACAGCAGGGGCTGATAAAGCTCAGATGTGAGTCTGCATCCGAGCTTAGAGTTGCCCAGCCAAAGCACAAATTCCATAGAACACGAGATTTCTATTAATTAAATCGTAATTGGGTTTTATATATTTATTTGCTTCAGACGTTTGGCAGAAGCGAAGAGCGAGATTAGACAGAGATTTACATGTAAAATGTAGGAGATTCATTAGGGTACCTTGGCAAAGATGAAATAATTTGACTGCCTGCAGGGCACACAGATGGCTCTGTATGTTTGCTAATTTGCTCCTCTTTCAAGGTCATTAGTTCTATTTGGTGAACTATCAAAAAGTTTATTTGGGGATGGTAAGATTTATGTACGGCGTAAACAAGAACAGTGCCCTTGTTATGACCGCAGCGCTCTATTGTTATATTCCTGGAACATACAAACTCAACGGCAGTGATGCCTGTGCTCATTATGTTAGGGATAAATTAAGAGGCAGAGATTTCGATTTATCTTGCTATAGGAATACGCATGCACGGATAATTGTGTGAGAGTATTTTTTTATGCTTTAAGTGGATAATAACCTTTTAGGTTCTCAGTTCAATGTTATTAAACCTGTACAGAGATGCGAACCTTCTAAGGATCATACAAATATTTCATATAATCAATAATATAATCCACTCTTCTTTCCAAACCAAACCGTCTCTCTTAATATTACACTTCTCCCAGGTGGTCTTGAAAGGAAGCTGAGTCCTTTTTATTTTTTTTATTTATTTTTTTTTTTTGCTAAAATAAGGAAAGAAAGAAATTTGCCATTTTCTCCTCCCTCCTTAGAAGAGAGCTATTTGTTTTGCTAGGCAGGAAATGAGTTTTGACATAATGGATTTTTGCCATGCATTACATATACAGAGAAAGGCCGCTCTGAAATAAGGGCTCTCTCCTCTTTGTTTGCTTTAAGACTTAAGATTGAAGTACTCATGAATGGGTTCATAAAAAAATCTGAATGGCGCTACATATGAAATCATTCAAAATTATGTTGTAAAACCCTAAAAATAATCAAAGTTCTTTGGTCCAATGCCTAATGCTCTGTTGTGCGGCACGCAGGAAATATTTAATAATATATTTCAGTTAGCTAATTTGTTCTTTAACCAGATGTCGATTTTGCTGTATTTTGTCTTTTTATAAAGTACCGTGTTTTTTGTGCTCTTTGAAGTTGAAAAGAGGCCATTCAATTAATCAATTTGCCTGCCTCAAATCTGTTCCCTTAAAATAATGAGGAAAAAGGTTTTATCAATTTAAGTTGATTTTCGCTCTGGCCAGTGTTCTCGGAGGAGGACAGGGTGTGAAGCAGTTTCCCCTTTTACAGTAATTTATTCTCAATTTTTCCAACCCTTTATCTTCCTTCATTTGTTATGCTTTTGGAGTCATTTCATAGTGTCTGCCTATGAGTTTCCTTTGGGAGAGATGATATGGTCAGGGAGATACCATCTGCCCATGGGGGAGGGGTGGACTAGTCATTTTACATTCTGTCTTCATGGTTTAGCTTTAATGACAGATTAAAATGATGGGCTATGCAGAATATGTAACAAAGCAGGGCAGGAAGGGGTGAAAAAAAATGATGGGTTCAACTATTTAAGCACATTTAGAGTCAGAATCCTCTTTTGTGAGAGTTTGTGGCTTGAGATGCCACCCTCAAAAATGTCAGAGCATTAACAGAAAATAAAATGAATGCATTGTTTTTTTCATCTTCTTCTTTAAAAATCAAGAACAGGCACTAAATCATTATTCTAGAATATAAGGATGGTCTTCTTTGATCAACTTTATGTCCATGACATAGTTAGAGTTTTTAAAATCAGGGCATGATCAGAGAGTTCATTTCCTACTGAACTTAAACAGACTAAGACAATGCATTCTCCTTGAGATTTATTCAGCAATTGATTTTAAGATGCTTTTTATAGAGAATTAGACTGATTAGTGATGAGAAACCTAGTTAAAACATTTTTGACATCTAATATTTCAGTTTTGTTAATCAACTTCTTCTTCGTCTTTATTTATTTTATTTATCAGGGGGAATTAAACTGGACAAGACTTCAATCAGGTAATCTGCTTTATATTTTTTATGTTCATTCATTTCATTGTTTTTTTATTATTTGCTTGTACTTACTTTCAATTCAATTCATCTTTATTTCTAAAGCACTTTTTCAATGTAGATTGTGTCAAAGCCTAACATAAAAGTTCTAGTAAATTAAAACTGTGTTAGTCCACCCAGCAGGCATAGGACGCCAACATGACATCAGATTGACGTTGTACCCCAATGTCGTGGGACGTTGCATTTTGTTTCGATATGAAAATCAGGTTGACGTTAGAACCCAACATCAGGCTGACATCAATGTCCAACGTCCAACCTAAAATCAACCAAATATCTGGTGATGGACGTTGTGTGGACGTTACCATTATGACAGTTATCAGACGTTCCAACACAATGTAATGTCAACATCATTTGACGTTGTTAAATAATGTAAAAATAACGAATTTTGGAATTTTGGTTAACTGACGTCACGACCTAAATCCAACCTAATTTTAACGTCTTATGACGTTGTGTGCTTGCTGGGCAGTTTTCAGAGTTGAAGTTCAAGGGTGCATTTCTGAAAATCATCGATAGCCAACTAAGGTCGCAAGTTGCATCGTTACAAACATAGTTCGTTGATTTGGCCTTTCCAACGAACATTCTCAAACTGTGTCGCAAACATGGACGCTTGCAGCTACACCTCTCAAGCTGTAGTAAGTGGTTGTATTCTATTTCCAGTTATCCCCCTATGCCCTATTCCTTTCGAACCTTCCGATATTTAAACTTGGAATGATTTAAAAAAGAAAACATTAAAGTCTTCTCTCTTAAGTGTAATTTGCTTTAAAATAATTTTTACAGTCCAGTTTTATTGATTTTCATATTGACAATTGCGTTCCCTTCGTAGTACACTTTGAAAAAATTTATGCCATTTTGAACGCAGCCTTGGCTCATGACGAAAGCTATAGACCGATTATTTCAAAGCGGAATTTACTTTAAGTCTCCAAAGCTTGTGAAAACAAAAATATATAGCATAAGTTAATGGTTTTAATTTAGAGTAGGTTATTTATTAAGAAATGTATCTGTACAGTATATGACATGGGCCTGTTGGTTAGAACATTTCTGCAGGTTTGAATGTGTCAAATTGTAAAAGTAGACTTTTACAATAAATAAAATAAACAAATAAACAAGATCCTACTTAATAATGTTTTAGAATAGAATATGGAATATTTTCAATACATTTTTGTAAAGGAAACATATTTTAATTAATGTGGAAAACAAGTGCATGTTTTTATTAAAACTAATTCACATTTAAATGTGTGTGCGTATACAGTAAAAAGATATAATTTGCACAAAATTGATGGGTTTTTTCTCTAAAAAAGTTGTTACTCCACACCGTTTAGAGTGTCATTGTGGATGTTTAAAGTTATAACTAGCCTGGTTCAAATGATGGATCCGCGACAGAGAAACTACAGTTTTGAGAAACACTCGTCACTACGATGCATCGTACTATGATAGTTCAGCCGCGAGTTATGTCGTTGTTTGGGAAACACGCCCCAGTTTAGTTCAGTTCAGTGAGTTTTCTTTGCTTTCTTAGTTAATTATTTCATTATTGCCATGCCTAAGTTCTCTTATTACAGTAGCATATGCCAAACAACTCTTTAAAGACAGTATCTAAAGGACTGCATTGTTCAGGGATTGCATTTTCTTTTCCTCAAAAGCAATCTTTTTATCGTCATTTAATAATTACATTAGAATTTGTTTTCTATATCTGCTCTTTCCTCACGCTAATTGGCCATACTCTAAAATAGGTCAGTCTTATGTTCCACCGAAGGACTTTTTCTCTGAATTTCCCTGAGCGACACTCCATAGGTACGGTTACATGACTGAGCCCCTCATTTCTCCCTCGTTCTCTCCAGAATGCTTTCTCTGCATTTCTTCATGCTGTCCTCATTCGATCTTACCAGCATATAATAACTCTGCCAACGCCGAGGAAAGAAACATAATGGCATTCTTACAGTCATATTAAATCTGCCAAAGTACAGTAAGGAAGGAAAACGTCAGGATTTATACCCTGATTGGGAATGTTGAACACGCAGCGCTTCACACACAATTAAAAACCGTTAGGCAAAAGTAAAGACCACGAGGACTCAAATACATGTCTTTTTTTGTCACAGTTATTGTCACACTTGCATTCTTCGCTGAAAGAATGGTATGCGGTGTGGATATGACTGCTTTTCCTCATAGACCACCCCGGTGCGATCACATCTTTGACAGCTGGCTCTATTAGAGGATTATGAACGCGGCTGTGGGCGGCAGAAGGCCATGCTGACAGACCTGTTAGTAAACCCTATATACAAATGACTCCACAGCCTATAAAAACATTTAAATAAGCCACACAAGTTCATATGGTCACTTACGCTGGATTGAAGAACACTCAAAAAAAAAAAATAAAAAAAAGAAGAAGAAGAAATCATTGGTGTAACAGGGCTGCTGGATGGTTGACTCTGATTTGGTTCAAGAACAATCTAAGGTGTGCAATTATCTTCAGGGAAATGCACAGCTAAAATAGATCCAGGCATGTTTTGACTGCGTTACGGTTCCATACAGTATCACTACGCCAAACAAAATCAGTTATTTCAAATAATCCCATGGTCTGTTGAAATTCTTGATTCTGATTGGCTGTAATGTGTGCAATTTAATTGAATGCACAGGTAGTTCTAGTCAATTTTGATCACAGTTCGAAATAAATATACATCCACCAAAACATTAGCAGTAACCATAGTAACTAAGTGACAGTTGTCTGAGTCTTTATTCCATGAGGAATGTAATCTTCAGGGCACTGACATGTGCTTTATCAGGGAACCAATATTTGAGCAATTTGCTCAAAAATATTTGCAATGAGGTAGCTAACACTATTTGATATTCCCAGGTCAATTACACATACACAAATGATATCTCTCTCTCTCTCTCTCTCTCTCTCTCTCTCACTTTTGTGCTATCTCTTACTGTCTCTGCCTTTGGGCTGATTCAAAAGTAGGGACTGGGAGATCTAACATGTCATATCTAATAAAAAATCGGTCAAATGTTGTGCTGCAAAGAGAAAAGTTAGTTTTAACTTGTCTATAACTTGGAAAAATGATCATGTAGAGTAAAAGTCAGAATTATTTGCCAACCCCCACCCCCCATTGATTTTTAATTAATTTATTTTTTTTATATTTCCCAAATGATGTTTTACAGAGCAAGGACATTTTCACAGTATGTTTGATCATATTTTTTCTTCTGGTGAAAGTCTTATTTGTTTTATTTCGGCTAGAATAAAAGCAGCTTTTAATTTTTTAAAAGCCATTTTATAGTCAAAATTATTAGATTTATTTTTCGATAGTCAACAGAAAAAAAAAATTACCTTTTTTAAAAATTATGCATAATTACCCTAACCTGCCTAGTTAACCTAAATAACCTAGTTAAGCCTTTAAATGTCACTTTAAGCTGTATAGAACTGTCTTGAAAAATATCTAATAAAATATTATTTACTGCAAAGATAAAATAAATCAGTTATAGAAATGAGTTATTAAAACTATCATGTTTAGAAATGTGTTGAAAAAAAATGTTCTCTCCATTAAACAGAAAATGGGGAAAAAAATAAACAAGGGGGGCTAATAATTCTGACTTCAATTGAGTGTGGGATAATTAATGGCATGTCATATGTTAAAAGATTTTAAATGTACTTCACCACGCTTTGCGCCAGACAATTATTTGCTTCTGAGTTGGGCATTTAAAATCCTTGCAAACGGAGGGCCAACATGGCAATCCATTGATTATCCCTTATACACTATGTACCTCACAGCCTAGAACAGTCAAAAACCAAACCAAGACAAAACAAAAGGTTTTGAGTGAGATGTGTATGAAACTCTATTAAAATCATTAAATTATTAAAAATAATGCACACGCAATATGTAACGACCGCTCTGCTTCATGGTGTGACCTCATCATCTATCAATTGATCTGTCTGCCTGTCTGTCTGTCTGTCTGTCTATCTATCTATCTATGGATCTGTCTGTCACAATCACCAGCTATCTAGCCCATGCAGATCACTGGAGAACTACAAATCTGACACCAAATGAACTACATATCCCATCATACATGTACTCACACACCAGCTGCAGTTCACCCAATGATTACACACTGCTGGGAGCTGATTACGCAGACCATTTATACTACTCACATTCACACACAATTGGCGAAGTCTTGTTTTGCCCAGCAGTTTCCTGTTTGTCCTGCCATGGTTTGATTTTTGTCTGTTTTCCGTTTTGATTCTTTGCCACCTAGCCTGAACATTTGCCTGTATTTTCACTACGCTTTTTGGATATTTTTATGCTTCTGTTTGCCCTGGTTTTTGACCATTGTCTGCAAGACTTCTAATTAAATAAACGGCATGTGGATCCTCATCTCCGTTGTCAGTGTCCTTTCATGACTATCTATCTATCTATCTATCTATCTATCTATCTATCTATCTATCTATCTATCTATCTATCTATCTATCTATCTATCTATCTATCTATCTGTCTACAGTATCTTTCTATCTATATACAGTTGATGTCAGAATTATTACCCCATTTTTTTTTTAAAATACTTCCCAAATGATGTTTTACAGAGCAAGAAATTTTTCACTGTATGTCTGATATGTATGTCTTTCTTCTGGAGAAAGTCTTATTTGTTTTATTTCGGCTAAAATAAAAGCAGTGTTTATTTAAGGTCAAAATTATTAGCCCCTTTAAGCTAGTTTTTTTTTTTTTTTCGATAGTCTACAGAACAAACCATCGTTTACAATAACTTGCCTAATTACACTATCCTGCCTAGTTACCCTAAATAACCTAGTTAAGCCATTAAATGTCTCTTTAAGCTGTATAGAAGTGTGTTGAAAAATATCTAGTCAAATATTATTTAGTGTCATCATGGCAAAGATAAAGTAAATCAGTTATGAGAAATGAGTTATTAAAACTATTATGTTTAGTAATGTGTTGAAAAAAAAAACTCTCCGTTAAACAGACATTGGGGGAAAAATAAACAGGCGCTAATAATTCAGGGGGGCTAATAATTCTGACTAACTCTAACTGTATATCTATCTATAAAGCAAGGTATATATATATATATATATATATATATATAGATTTACTCAAAATATGTAGTGTTAAAATAAATAACTGCATGACAATCAAGTTTAAGAAAAGAGATCCTCTAGTTTTATTATCTTATTATTTTTATTATTTAACTTACCAATACCTAAAGCGAATAAGTGCAGATGTGAGTTGTCATCGATTAGCTGAACTGTTATACCGGGGTAGTTTTAGCTACTTACTGATGTCCAGTTTATCTTCGGCAAACTGACTTACTTTTTTAGGTTTTTCAGCACCATACATTTCATGTATTCTCATATCAATAGTTTGCCTCGATGGTGACTTGTAGAGTTCTGAACAATGTTGATGGGTCTGCAGTCTGTGGATATCCATTTAGTGATGGAATGAGTTCACTTTGCAGTGCAACCCAGTCTCACGGCAGTTCGTGAAATAGTCACGAAATTTAATCTATTGATTCGTGTTCATGGGCACGAATTTCCCTCTTTTTTCGTGTCACCTTGCACGAATTTCCATCCAATGTATTTCAATAGGAAATCATTTTCGTGTCTCTAGCACGACTTATTTTGCCATAGGGTACCCGATGCTGCGCTTTAAAAAAAAAATTGTATTAAATATTATTATAACCACAGGGTACCAGACGCAGTATTACGATTATTATTATAGCCACAGGGTACCAGACGCAGTATTTGATAATTATTACAGCCACAGGGTACCAGACGCAGTATTATGATTATTATTACAGCCACAGGGTACCAGACGCAGTATTTTGATTATTATTATTGACACAGGGTACCAGACGCACAATTTTGATTATTATTATAGCCTAGGGTACCAGACGCAGTATTTTGATTATTATTTTTACAGCCACAGGGTACCAGACGCAGTATTTTAATTATTATTGTTGACACAGGGTACCAGACGCAGTATTTTAATTATTATTGTTGACACAGGGTACCAGACGCAGTTTTTTTATTATTATTATTGACATAGTGTACTAGTTTTTCTAAACCGACGCAGAAGGAATTCCATTGCTTTCAATGGGTTGCCTCAGGCGTCATACGGAGACGTTCAAAGCGTCGTATAATTACCAAAAGATGTCAACGCAATATTTTATACCTGGTTTACGTCTATTATAACAGTTTTTTTTTATTTTTTATTTTTTATTTTTTTTTTTTTTGTTCATGAAAAGCGTCTGTAAAGAGGGTCGAGACAACTAAATGAGAATATACATCGGTCAACGTGACTTCTATTCAACAGTGAGTTTAACATCGCTCAGCTATTGGTCAAAATGCATCACCGATGAGTTCACCGATGAGTTAAACTGTTCAGCAGTACGTGGTAGGTTAATGCTACATAATGTATTTTTTATTTTTTATTGGAGATTAGTTGGTATTTATGTTGGTATTTATAAATGTGTTATCATTTACTTTATATTTAATGAGTGAAATTATATTCAATTGCCCAGTTTAGGGTAATTATGCCTAATAAAACTGATTAATTTGTTTGTTTTTTTTACTTAAAAAATATTACATTTAAAATACTAAGTTTTAAAAATATTTTTAGCTGATCTTTGTATTATTAAATTATTCATTGAAGTTGGGGTCATAGTACGTCGAGATCTATTTTTTTTTTTTACAGTCTATGGTCGCAATCCCAAGGTTCATTGCGATCCCAAGGTCCACTGCGGTTTTCCACGCGGTAAGTAAAAAGTAAACAAATAAAGACGATTTGTTGATTTAGATAAGGGGTTTGTTTAGAACTTTTATAAAAGCAGGGAAGTTATCTCCTGATGCATTAAATGACTGCAGACTTGATATAAATAAAGCATGTACTGCAAACTAGCGATGCTATCCAATTACATCCAAGTTCATTTATTAAAAAATATATTTTCCCCACATATAGTCGTGCATAGCTCAGAAAAATATAGTTATACATTTGAAGATGAGGAACAGTGTTACCAGATTGTTGTTTTCCACAATAGTAATCGTCCAAAATCGAAATAAATTATGCAATATACAATAAATATTACCTCTAATAATACAACTGTATTCATAACTGCATCAATATTAAAGCAAATCAAGTGTTTCTCTTAAGTTTAAAGGCTACATTGTAACTGCAATTATTTTTCATGCCTTAAAAGAAACAAAAAAGGCAGACATAACTGAAATTCTGCCTGTCTGAGCGCATTTTATTCATTTTAGACCACAAAACTAATATTTGTATTATTAAATACACTCTCTTTCTGCATATATATATATATATATATATATATATATATATACATACATACAAATATATACACAAATATATATATATATATATATATATATATATATATATATATATATATATATATATATATGCAGAAAGAGACTGTATTTAATAATAATTCTGACTAATAATTCTGACTTCAACTATATATATATATATATATATATATATATATATATATATATATATATATATATATATATATATATAGTTGAAGTCAGAATTATTAGCCCCCCTTTTAATTTATATATTTAATTTAAATATTTCCCATATTATGTTTAACAGACCAAGGAAATTTTCACAGTATGTCTGATAGTATTTTTTCTTCTTGAGAAAGTCTTATATGTTTTATCTGGCTAGAATAAAAGCAGTTTCTAATTTTTTTAAAGTCAAAATTATTAGCCTATTAACCTAATTAACCTAGTTAAGCCATTAAATGTCACTTTAAGCTGTATAGAAGTGTCTTGAAAAATATCTAGTCTAATATTATGTACTGCCATCATGGCAAAGATAAAATAAATCAGTTATTAGAAATGAGTTATTAAAACTATTATGTTTAGAAATGTGTTGGAAAAAAATCTTCTCTCTGTTAAACAGAAATTGGGGGAAAATAAACAGAAGGGGGCTAATAATTCTAAGTATAAGGTGTTCAGATATGAATATTTTGTTTTCAGGTTCTTCGAATTACTTTAAATCCAATTTCCCAATTTTCTAATAAGCAAAAGGTAAAGGCACTTTTAGAACCCATGTTTATATTGTTAAATTGCACTTGTCCCTCTCTCTATCTCTGTTAACACATTTGTGTTTGTTTGTTTAATCCTTGTGTCTTTCAGTCTGTTTCTGCCTATCACAATGAGTGATTCAGAACTTCAAGAGCAACTTTTGAACCTTGATACTCGGATTGATCAAGATTTCAATTATAAGCTCAAGTCTTGATGACAACTTGGTGATCTGCAGGAAGCAACTCCAGTAAAGACAACTGAACCAAGGGTATGGTGGAGAAGGAGACACATTGTGTAAGGAAGGCCAATACCAATCTGGAATCAATAAAGGGTTAGTTTTTCATTCCATGTATATTAAATATCTGCAATGTTTAGGCATATATGATTGTATGAGATAAAATTTACATGCATTTATTCTTCCACTACTATTGTATTAACGGAAAGAGAAGCATAAGTTTTATTCTTACTATTGTTTATGAAAAACATTAAACTACAGTATAAGCTCACAAAATATTGTGGCTTAACTGTTTAAAACAATTTGTTCTATGTGTTGATTAGTGGCCAACCTTTTTTTTTATTTTACAGAAAGTATTTTGTTTTGTCTGATTTGTATGACACCTTATAGACCATAAACTGATTCGGCTGTCCACATTGGAGTCCAGGAAATTAGAAGTCTGCTTATGCTGCTTGTCTACTAGTCTTGGGATAGGTTGAAATGTTATTAATGTTAATTTTCTGTTGTTTTAATCTTGTACAGCTCATAGGAACTCCAGTTGTCCCAACTGTGAGAGGGCCTTGCTCCAGTGACTGTTGGTGTGTACTTCATTGTTTCCATTAGTCCCTGTATCTGTAGACCTAGGTGACAGTGGGCTAGAGTGAAATTTTGGTTTTATTTAAACTAAGGCATAATGATGGCTTTTTTATCTCAGATTTGGTCATGCAAGTAATTAATTGATATCATAAAATATTTTTATATTCTTTCCATTGTAGGTGGAAAAGATGTTGGTATAATTATTTTTAATAGACTGCCAAGATCTCAGCAGACATTTTTCTTAGATATTCTTGAGTGGGAGTCTGTGCAATACAAGGTGGATAGTATTTGCAAGAAGGATGTACTAGGTACTTTAAACTGTATGTGTTGAAACTAAATTAACAAGAAAACAGCTCTTTGATGTTCACCTAGTAAAATTAGATTAGAAGATATAAACTGTCATGTACTTGTTCTTGACAGGAAGATTTGTGGACTACATTAACTAATGACACTACCTCCAAAGAGTTGCAAAAAGCTGTTCAAAGTTCCAGCACCCTCTTTAAGTCCTTCATTTTGGTGTTCCATGCCAAAGCACATGAGTTTTAATGTGAGATTGGTGAACTATATGAGCATCTTAAACTGATGCCAAAATTTTGTTATTGCTTTCCAGGATATTGGCATACCAGGATAGGTGTGGTTTAACTGTTGGGAAGGAGGTTGGAACAGTGCAATGTTTCCTCTCTTGGATTGCAGTGACCAGACATGCTACTGTAACTCTCATGGTCATGTGCTGGAATTAGCAGATGTTCAACTATTTGGCCATCTCACTGACCTGTTGAAATCAGAAGGTAAAGACATCCAGTAGAGTTTGTTTTAGATGTTCAGTAACCTATTTGAATAGTATTATGATTTTTGATTTCTTATCACTAGACCACAACAGCTCTGCAATGCAAGTTGCAAAACAGAATCCATGAAACTGGCAGTGACCGGAAACCAACTGGAAGACTTTGGTTTATGATGTAGAGAAGTGGGCAGACGGTGAGGAAATTATTATTATTATGACATGTAGTCATTAATAATTGTAAGTGTTACTATTATTGTTTTGTATTTCCACTAGCAGAAGCAAAGACAACAAAAAACAGAAGTGATGTGGATGTCTTCGCCTTATAGCATGGTATGTACACTAGACTTCTGACAGTTTTGATTCTTTAACAGTTGATGTATAATCCATGTGATACAACTTTCTTCTTATGAATACATTTCAGACACTGTCGATCTAACAACAACGAGAAGGGCGTTCAACATTATCCTGCTAGTAAGGACTCTGCAAGAGAACAGAGGATTCTTGTGGCAGAGATGGCCAACCATTATAAATACCAAATACCTTTCAACTCATCCTGGTTCCTTCAGAGAACTGTCCTGCTTATGTGCTACTGAAAAGTATGTATTTGTATTATTTAGCACAAACATAAGCATAAGGCTACCCAGTCCAAAGGATGTTAATACATTTTAATGTGGTTGTGTTCTTCTTTAAAGATACGACATGTGGCCTAAACGAAGAGGGGTTAAAAGGTCTGTGGATCATCATTCTCAGAAAGCAACAAAATAACTGAGAAAAAAAAAACTATGACACGAGGGTGCAAGCTAGAGACCTGCAAGGTACCTGCATGTTTTGGCCGGAGCAGAGAACATACATTTTTTAAATAAAGTTCCAACTGATGAGTATGACATTGACTACAGATTTTCTTTTACTGTAAAGAAAGAAGACGATGACCTTAACACTGAATCTAAAGCATGTAATAAAATCTGAATTTCATAATCTATAACCAAATTGTTGTCTCTTTTTTTTCAAATACATATACATGTACAGTATGTATGCACGCCTCTTAAATCAATCAGTGGTGTTAATTTAGAGCATTATTGAACGCCTAACTGCTTACAACATGTATAGATTTGAGGTACTCTATATGAAAATAAAATAAATACATTAACTGACATTAAGAGCTTTTAAAATATGAATTCTATGATGAAGAATGTGTATTGAATTTTTGCATATACTTGGCCAAAAAATGTTTATTATTATTATTATGGTCAACTGCTCAGATACCTCCAGTCAATATGTGGCTGAGTCACTTGAAAAATTTACCTATGATTTACATCAAAGATCTGATGTGTTCTGGCGCATTTGGTCCTCCTGGATTTTTCTTGAGGGTACACCATGACTATTTCTTCACCTTGGAATTATAAGGTTCTATCTGCGTTCTGAATGATTTTGAGAAATTGAGCTTCAAAGTTTTTGCATTTCATAGCAAACAGTATGTGTGTAACATTTATTTAAATAAAAAGTCTTAATTTAAACAACTTACAACATACAAAAAACATCCCATAAAGTAAATAAGTTGTCATTTAATATGTCAATAACCCAATTTTGACAAACATGTCAGATAGAACCTTATAACTCTAAGGTGACGATATGTCTTTCTAAATTTGTTTTATCTCCTTTTATTTGTCTTTGCTTTGTTGCATTTGTATGCATTTGTTAGAATGTCCAACAAAAACCGCTGTACATATTGTTACAAGATACCAGTACCACTGTTGTTCTGTTGAAAATTAAAATAATAATAATAAAATAAAATAAAAAACTATTTATAAATTGTTCTATTGAATGCAAAAAAAAATCAAATGATGCCAATTAAAACATTTTCAAAACTAACAGAAAATCTATAAAATATGATTTTTTGGTAGACAAAATCCATCTCAATAGCTTATATTCACATATAAGTACAGCACAAAATTATTTTACTTTTAGTTTAGATCATCTGAAGGTTTGCATTTTTATTTTGTTGGTTAATGGTTATGTGTTATAATCATTTGGAGGTTTGAACTATTCACAGCATTTGTAAAGATATCTTTTTGTCATTGTAACCTCATTTCTTACTATTTTCATGATTTTTACAATGCAGAAATTCTTACAAATCATTTGATTAATAAAGAAAATAATTAGCAAATTAACCCATGATGAAAACAATAATTAAATGCAGTGTCTACAAAATTATCCAGATTGAGTTTCACCACAAGACACAGTAAGTTGCATGGTGTAATACTAATTTGAATAAATATGGTATGCTAAAGGGGAAATTTTTATTTTAGACTTCAGTCCTTGGCTGAAGAAAGATAACAAAGGCCACGTTTGTCAGTATCTTAGTGTAGTATGCTGTAATAACTGAAAACTGTTTAAAGATTATTATTATAGGGACACATGCAGGACAAAGACATTATGTGGAATCATTATTTCCTGGATTAAATACATAAGTTCATACATTGTCATCAAAACATACTGTTACACAAACAAGTTGAAGATTTAGAAAGTAAAAATATTCAGATAAAGAGTTTTTTTCAAAACAAATACAAAAAGTCTTTAAAAGGTTACATTTATAAACATTTACAAATTTTAATATAACTTATCCATATTTCAAATAAAGTACAAACAATTAAACATCACATGATGACCATTAATGAAACTTCTTTTCCATGATTAATCCAGTGTCATAAAATCCACACATATTATTCAGAACACCAGTGAATTCACCAATTACTCATATAATTTGTGATGAATATTGATCACTATTGCTAATAACTAGTGATTTAAAAGTATACTGATGTTGTACAGCTTATTTTTTAACACAACTGTACATGTGACAATAACAATGTCTTGTTCATGTTGAAGATGATACATCTACATAGGTTTTACTGCCTTTCTACTCCCAGGGGATGTGTAGAGCCCCATGGAATAAGAAAAAATATTCACATTTCAAACGTCTCTAACTCGAAGTCAAATTAGAATATATAAGGGGGAAAACCACAAGACTTTTACTTATGCTATATTCAATAAATAATATTGGACATAGTTTTCAGATATATACTGAAAGTCAATAAAAGCTGTTTAAAAAAACACTAATTGTAAAACAACAAATTTATGCCTGGCTTTCACATATGTCATAAATATATGGACAATGACCTTATATAGATAGTCCTATGTTCATTAAAGATCGTATTTATTCCATTTTATTACAAAAATATTTTAAACTACATTACCCACAAGTCTTTGTCACTTTATAGATGGGACGGGAACAACATGGCGCTGCAAATTGTAGTTCATTGAAATGTGTCATTAGGGTTAGGTTTAGGGTTACGATCTTGGTTAATCGGTAACTATTTGAAACATGGCGATACCTCATTGATAAAGGACACTGTTAGTAAAGTGGCAAAGTTAGCAAAATATATTTAGCAACACGAAGCATCTTTTAATTTGGCTTTAAAGTTAGTCCAATCACAACGTCGCAATCTACGTCACACTTGTTGTCTCTATTTGGTAATCCGGCTGAAGGTAGATTATAAATTAAGGATTTAAATATTAAAATTCATATTAATATTACATATTAAATATTATGTCTTATTAATATACAAATGTATATTTACAGCGAGATTCCTTTGTGGGTGTAACCTGATGTGCAAAATTATCACAGTGAAACCAGATCATAGGCATACATTTGAAATGAATAATAAAATAATAAATGTCATGTTTGAAAACAAATATAGTTCAGCATTTCCTGTAAATTGACCCTGCATCCTGTAGGTATCCAAATATAAATATGTCAAACTTCAAGGACAAATATTGTGACCATTAAATAGTAAAAATAGTGGAAATGAGTATGCAAATAAAGACAATACATTTTTAATGAAACATTTATAATTTATTTATAATACCACAAAAAAAACACCAAAAATATAGATTTTATAACAGTTTTTATTGCAATATTTTATTACATACATATATATGCAAATGATTAAAAACAATTATAATTGAAGGAAATGTATATTTTGAATTATTATTATTATTATATTTATTTTGTGATATTTATTCATGTCATACATCTGGTATGTCAAGCTCAAGTAAAACTGCACTGCAAAAAATCTTTTCAAATGATGCCTTTGGAAATGCCATTAAAACAAACTTTCACAACAGCAAGTCAAGTTCATGACAAATACAAAAATGTTTATAATGACAACTTTCTGAACTTAACAGCTAAAGTACCTAAAAGCTATAACACTTTTCAAAAACATATTCAAGTACTTACTGAAGAATAGCAACATTTTTACAAAACACTGAGAACCAATGTGTGCTTGGCGAGTCCAGGTGTTTATGGTGACTAGACTGTCATATTGCAAACCGGTTGGCATGAGGAGACTTGGGTGTAAAGTGTCGGGAATTCCTGGAAGGCTCCCATGTGTTATCCCAGGTTTTGCCACTGTAAAGTATCAGAAGTGCACAATATCATTAAAGAACAAAGAATCAAGATGATTGTTAGGTTTCATTTAGAAAGTTCAGTGATATTTATTTATATCTGTAAAGTGTCATTAAATCTGGCACTCTTGAATTAACTGCTTGAATAAGTTTAACATTTTCAGCATGTTTTCATGTATTCCAAGCAGATCTGACAGTCCTACAGACTCAGATATGAGGATAGTGACTGCACTGATCACTTCTTGCTATTTAAAACACACTCATCAATTATATGAAAACTACAACAGCATACAGTGCTCCACCCTAATAATACTGCTAAATTATGACAAGTTTATTACTTTACATGGCTAAACATTTATGTTATAGCTGCATGATTCACTGCTATTACTGTAACCCATTACAGTCTTAGCCCAACCTAATTGACTTTATTAGAAAACTGCATAGAAACCTGTTGCCTTAAACCACTTGTGTTTTTATACAAGGTGAAACTAAACAGCCATACTTGAATTAACTTTTACAATCTTATTGGACTTACAGTAACATTTTAATTCAAGTAGGGCTGTTAAGTTTTATCTTGCATATAATGTAAGGGGTTTAAGGCAATGAGTTTCTATACAATTTTCTAGTAAAGTCAACTAGATTTGGTTAAAGGAATAGTTCACTACTTACTCTCCCTCAAGTGGTTGTAAACCTTTATTATAAAACTTCCAAGTTTCTTTGTGTGGAACATGAAGGAAGTTTTTTGAAGAAAGCTGAAAACCTGAAACCATTGACATACATAGGAGTAAAAAAAAAATACTATGGAAGTCAATGTTTACAGATTTTCATCTTTCTTTAAAATCTATATTTTTGTGTTTAACTGAAGAAAGCAACTCAGACACATTTGGAACAAATGAAGGATGAGTCATTAATGACAGAGTTTTCATTTCATTTTTGGGTGAACTATCTCTTTAAGAGTATACTGAAAGAAATGTCCTACTCAATGATGCTAACTTCAACTACATGTGTAGCGCCTTGAGTACTTAATTAGAAATCAAAACAATGATCAGATCAGTCCCATTTTATGCCCTATATATCATATTGGCCACAGAATGGACTACTTAGTGTTGCAATGAAATTAAACAAATAATAAACTAGGACTTACCACACAATACAAGACAACCAGTGAATTTTCAACTCTACCTTTTCTGTACACAAGATGAGGTTCCAGCTTCAAAATGGCACCATAACACTGATCCTGAGTGGGGTGGTTGTGCTGCTCTGTGAGGTTGTGACTGTTCAGATGCAGTGCTGTGAAGAGTTCTTTATTAAAAGAAAGTACATTCTTTTCAAATCTGCACATATTAACAAAGAAAATACAATAATTTTAAATAATGATTAATTCTGAAAAACCTTACCCTTAGTCAAGATGAATTCATATGGCCTCTGCATTCTTTTGTTACATGTATGGAAGACAGATGAATAATTATGTCTTCAACCCACTTATTTGCAATTTCTCTACTGTTTTCCAATAAATACATTGGACTTAATCCAGGACATTAATCCAGTGTCTAAAGGTTCTGCATCTGAAATGAATAAAAACAGATGTGACATTAGTTAAACCCACTAAACTACTAGATACATCAGTACTGCTCTAAGCAATTGTAATGTAATTTAAGTGTAGTCCAAAATTAGCCTTAATCTGTTTAAAATTATGATTTAAAAAGCATTTCTTGCATTAAAAAAAAATCCTGCCTCTTGTAATACATATGATCAATGGTAAATTTCTGAGAAGGTGCAAGGTAATCCTTGAGTTTTACCATTAACATCATGACTAACATAATATTTGAGAAGACAGCTTGTTGCGTCTCTTTACCACAATTTAGAGATGATAGATTCTTTCTTTTATTAAATAAATTGTTAAAGGCCAAATTATACTGGTAATAGTGTATGATAATGTGTGAAATACATCAGTTTATGTTAAACGAGGTTATGTTATGCTTTGAATAATGAAAAGTTGCATTTTTACCTACTGGAATAAAGGCATAATCAATTACATGCCCTGCAATTTTCCAGCCTTCTTTTCTCAACAGGCTTATCTCACTCACTCACATACATATATACATATATATATATATATATATACACAGTTGAAGTCAGAATTATTAGCCCCCCTGATTTTTTTTACCCCAATTTCTGTTTAACGGAGAGCAGATTTCTCCAACACATTTCTAATCATAATAGTTTTAATAACTCATCTCTAATAACTGATTTATTTTCTCTTTGCCATGATGACAGTAAATAATATTAGACTAGATATTCTTCAAGACACTTCTATACAGCTGCAAGTGACATTTAAAGGCTTAACTAGGTTAACTAGGCAGGTTAGGGTAATTAGGCAAGTTTTTGTATAATGATGGTTTGTTCTGGAGACTATCAAAAAAATATAGCTTAAAGGGGCTAAAAATTTTGACCTTAACCTCTTAAGGCCCAAGCTGTTTTTTTTACATGAATTTTTTTTTCTCTTTATTTTATTTTTTTATTTTGGCTTATTGGAACCTGATTAGAATAAAACCTAAGTACCAACTTTTGAAATGATGTACTTTTAGAGAAAAGTATGTCCATATATGTGGAATATGTCCGAATTTATATAAAACCAATAAAGTCACCTTGTGTAATAGAATGAAAACTCTTTATTTCTGCCTTGAACACAGCAGTTTTTTTCTTGCCTTTTTAATGCATTAATAACACATACACACATATTTTGAACATGTTTTGACTATCAGTAAAAACATTTTTTTGCCCTTTTTGGACAGTTAAAATAGTGTTTGGGACATTTCATATGCTGCAAAACAGTTGCAGTATGACACTATATGTCTGTAACAAAATATAAAACACAAGACATAACAGCTAAAATGTGCTGTCCATGTATGTGGCCACTAAGCCCTAAGAGGTGAAAATGGTTTTTAAAAAAATAAAATTGCTTTTATTCTAGCTGAAATAAAACAAATAAGACTTTCTCCAGAAGAAAAAATATTATCAGACATACTGTGGAAATTTCCTTGCTCTGTTAAAAATAATTTGGGAAATATTCATAAAAGAAAAAAAAAAAAAAAAAATCAAAGGGGGGCATTATATATAATGTGTTTGTGTGTGTGTCTGTTTTAAGGCATGAAAAATAATTGCAGTTACAATGTAGCCTTTAAACTTAAGAGAAACACTTGATTTGCTTTATATTGATGCAGTTATGAATACAGTTGTATTATTAGAGGTAATATTTATTGTATATTGCATAATTTATTTCGATTTTGGACGATTACTATTGTGGAAAACAACAATCTGGTAACACTGTTCCTCATCTTCAAATGTATAACTATATTTTTCTGAGCTATGCACGACTATATGTGGGGAAAATATATTTTTTAATAAATGAACTTGGATGTAATTGGACAGCATCGCTAGTTTGCAGTACATGCTTTATTTATATCAAGTCTGCAGTCATTTAATGCATCAGGAGATAACTTCCCTGCTTTTATAAAAGTTCTAAACAAACCCCTTATCTAAATCAACAAATCGTCTTTATTTGTTTTACTTTTTACTTACCGCGTGGAAAACCGCAGTGGACCTTGGGATCGCAATGAACCTTGGGATTGCGACCATAGACTGTAAAAAAAAAAAATAGATCTCGACGTACTATGACCCCAACTTCAATGAATAATTTAATAATACAAAGATCAGCTAAAAATATTTTTAAAACTTAGTATTTTAATGTAATATTTTTTAAGTAAAAAAAACAAACAAATTAATCAGTTTTATTAGGCATAATTACCCTAAACTGGGCAATTGAATATAATTTCACTCATTAAATATAAAGTAAATGATAACACATTTATAAATACCAACATAAATACCAACTATCTCCAATAAAAAATAAAAATACATTATGTAGCATTAACCTACCACGTACTGCTGAACAGTTTAACTCATCGGTGAACTCATCGGTGATGCATTTTGACCATAGCTGAGCGATGTTAAACTCACTGTTGATAGAAGTCACGTTGACCGATGTATATCTCATTTAGTTGTCTCGACCCTCTTTACAGACGCTTTTCATGAACAAAAAAAATAAAAATAAAATAAAAAATAAAAAAAAACTGTTATAATAGACGTAAACCAGGTATAAAATATTGCGTTGACATCTTTTGGTAATTATACGACGCTTTGAACGTCTCCGTATGACGCCTGAGGCAACCCATTGAAAGCAATGGAATTCCTTCTGCGTCGGTTTAGAAAAACTAGTACACTATGTCAATAATAATAATAAAAAAAACTGCGTCTGGTACCCTGTGTCAACAATAATAATAAAATACTGCGTCTGGTACCCTGTGTCAACAATAATAATTAAAATACTGCGTCTGGTACCCTGTGGCTGTAAAAATAATAATCAAAATACTGCGTCTGGTACCCTAGGCTATAATAATAATCAAAATTGTGCGTCTGGTACCCCTGTGTCAATAATAATAATCAAAATACTGCGTCTGGTACCCTGTGGCTGTAATAATAATCATAATACTGCGTCTGGTACCCTGTGGCTGTAATAATTATCAAAATACTGCGTCTGGTACCCTGTGGCTATAATAATAATCGTAATACTGCGTCTGGTACCCTGTGGTTATAATAATATTTAATACAATTTAATATTTAATACATTTTTTTTAAAGCGCAGCATCGGGTACCCTATGGCAAAATAAGTCGTGCTAGAGACACGAAAATGATTTCCTATTGAAATACATTGGATGGAAATTCGTGCAAGGTGACACGAAAAAAGAGGGAAATTCGTGCCCATGAACACGAATCAATAGATTAAATTTCGTGACTATTTCACGAACTGCCGTGAGACTGGGTTGTGCAGTTGTTGTGTTTTTTTGTTTTTTTTTTTGTTTTTTTTTGACAGGCTTGCGCTGATACACTCATACATGGTGCTTTGACCAGTACAGCTGAATGACACTGTCTCGGCACTGGCATTTTGCTAACATCTGCAAAAATGTGTTTGGGCCTGAAGATGGTACTTCAAACTTGTACTTTCGGTGGAAGAGCAGTTCATCACTATAGGAAGATTTTTATAATGATTATTTCCATTCTTCACATGTCTTGATCTATCATGTCTTCTCATATTGTCCATCACATAATGATATTATGCAATCAAGAAGCTGAGGTCAAACATTATCAAATGGTTATTTTGTGTTGAAGAGAATATTAACGCATTACCTTTTAAAGTTTACTGCATGTGTCAATGCCATAGCGTTGACAAGCCCTAGTTTACTGTATAATATGTATAGTCATTTAATATTTAATTAAATTCACCCCAAATGGGCCAGTAGTATATGTACAATGTCATATAACTTCTGCTTAACTTTGCAAAGTTAGGATGATATGAAATTAATATCAGCCTCTGATGTTTCAGATTTAACGATCAATATAATGCCTACTGACGACAGGAAAAGACAATATACTATACATTTCAAAAAAATATTCTTCATTCCTTACGCTGGGTACAGACCACAAGATAATTATGCTGATTTTAAGCTGAATTCTCCCCTCCAACAATCCCAGGTATGCCTAACAACAAGACGGTCTCTCGTTCAAGTCCGGGCTGGGCTAGTTGGCATTTGTATGTGTGTGTGAATGACAACAATTGGATTTGGACAGCAGACATGAAGGATCAGCTTGTCGCTTTGTGGCAACAGCCCAAATGTTTGTTTATTTGTTTATTTATTTGTCCACTATGTTTATTCTCAAAGCTCGAGAGATTTTGCGAGATTTCCTGTGTTCACATACAGAACTCTTGTCGAAGATCTATTTGCTTATTTCATGGGATCGCCATTTTAAAAATGAAAGTGAGACTGTAAACATTGCAACAACATGCTGTGGAACAAACCTCCAGCTGTTGCCGCGATTTCAAAATGCAGATATGGTGTACACGTTTTAATATAATTTGGTTAAGTTTAATTTAATAAATTAAATCCATATTAGGCATCAAACAAAAGCTTAAGTGTCGTCTGAGGCTTCAGTTCATGGCACCAGGTAAGCACCGTGGGGGCTTCCCTGCTATAGCCTATGTAACTCGGTGAGCGATGAAGGTCATCAGTTTACCACTCTTCACAGAGTGCAAACAAAGATACAGGGACACTGAAGCATTTAAAGCCGCAAAGATCAGTCCATTCATCAGCAGATTGCTCATCTCTATTTGCACTCGGTGAAGTGTGATGAACTGATGACCTTCACGGCCAATCACAGTCATTTCTGTTGAGCACTGGTGAACACAATGGCAAATCAGCAGTTTAAGGACGCACTCAACATTGCTCAAGTGTTAGCAGGAAATGGACGTTTTTAAAATTCCAGTACCGAAATTCAGTATCCTGACAAGTCTAATATAGTGAAAGAATTAAATGAGTTTGATAAATGGCATCTAAAATGTGTGTTTGGGAAAGATGATGTTAGCTAACTAGTGCCATTTGCCTTAACTTAGCTAAAAATGAAATGCGATATCCCTTTTTATTTTAATTACCCACTCAGAACGGACCTTTGGGTCACACGGAAAGCAGTAAAATTATACATTTGTGTCTCTTTTTTGTTTTCACAGACGCCATTTCTGTGTGACTCCAGGCGGTACTTCTGGGTTTCTTTCCACCGCAGCCGCACTTTCACTTTTAAAATGGTGGCCGTGTGAAATCAGTCTACTGGTGTGTTGTGTGCTGTCTTTGTCACATACAGGTAGCAGCACACCACACGATTTATGAGCTAAACATGTTTGTGGTCTCTAACATTTTGAAAAATTGTAAAATGTAAAAAATCTTTTAATGTGTACCCAGCATTAGGTCATTCACAACCTTTCTCTTACCCTGCATTCCTTTCAAATTGTTTCTTTTATAAAGGCCATGACATTTACATTTTTCTGCTTAGAGTAAATGTTTATATTTAGATTTTTTTCAACTTGAGCTGCTCTATGTGTTCTGACAAAATTGTGAGGCGCAGCAGGTGTTTAAATTGCGAGGCACATGGGGCATATAAACAGTGTGTAAATGCTCACTGACAATTTAAAACAATCAAGAAAAAAAAAGGCATCTCTCACCACAAAATACTCGTTCTGTGAGATCGGGGCATTATAATGTCCCCAGAACGCTACTGAATGATGCGCATCAGAGGGCATTTAGAAGTAGGTATTCGCAATGCTGACTGATAAAGTAGCAGGTATGCACTTTATATCTGCCTATAACCTCCACTACACCACTGGGACTGTGCAAGTAAAAACAGATTGATCTCAAAACTGTCATTAGCACAGTTATCGCTCTTTGAGTGAAGAAACGAACATTGTGTTTGTTAATAAAGCCGGCAGTATGAATCTCAAAACCTTAAATGAAAATCTTAAACTCTTCCAACTCTTCCTCTTTACTTAAAACACTCAACATTAGAAGTATTGTGAACATGTTTCCTGTCTTAATGCAATGCCATACTGGGAACTACACATAACTACAGAGTGAATAATGCCAACAAACATTCTTAATGTGTCCCAATTTATATTAAGTGGCCTTATGTAATTAATAATTGGTTACGGTGTACTTATTGGGTAAATACATGTCTTCACATTGTACTTATCAGACCCCTAGTTTTTCGCGATTCCACAATCGCTGAATCCAGCATAAAATCAACAAAAAGTCACACATTTTTGCGATCCTGCAAAATTCTTAATTTAAAGCAATATAATCTTTATTAATCTCATAAAACATCCAAATACAAACCATATAATAATTTTTTTTTTTCAGTTTGCAAAAAAATTTGTTTTACATGGCTTAAAGTTGTTGCATACGCAACGCATATAATGTGTGTGAGTGTCTCTCAAAAAATGACATCTCACCTGTGCCCTCACAATTCTAATATTACATGAGAGTGGGGGGATTGTTTTGCAGCCTGTGCAGTACGCAGACGGAGATGAAGCGCAAGAGATTTACATGTGAAGTCAATGCAAAGATTGGATTAGACATCCTGTGGCACGAATTGGGCGTTTTGTGCGTTTGAGGTACTTCAGACTACAAAAGAAAGTGGGAGCAAACATCTAACAAACGGAGCAATGGAACAGACAGAAAAGCAAGCAACTTACAATGATGGAGATTGGTTCAAGGATGGTCGCTGGACGTGACAGAATTTAAGGACATTATTTTTGCTTTTCATCTATGGCTGGTATTATGATGTGCGTCAAATCGATAAATGAGTTATTGCAGTTAATGAGAGAAAACGATTCCCTGCCATTGTTGAGTTTAACGGAAATTGTTTTAGGTGTATTACAGTAGCGAAAGTCCTAACGCATGTCCTGAGTGAGGTACAGGATGTCAGATGCTCCAGGGAGTGAAATCTGAGAGAGAAAAAATAAGATTGTGGATAAAAGTAAGAGTTGTCTCAAACTTAATTCCAACAACAACAGTGGTCTCAAGCTTAATTTCTGGAGGGCTCTGCATATTTTAGCTTCAACCACCTCCAACTCACACCTGCCTAATAGTCTCTTGTAGTCTGGAACACCTTTATTAGTTGGATCAGCTTTGTTTGATTAGAATTGGAGCAAAACTGTGCAGAGCCCTCCAGGAATCGAGTTTGTATATATTGCAACATTTTATAAATATTGTATAACTATATATGGACATATATTTTAAAAATTATATATATATATATATATATATATATATATATATATATATATATATATATATATATATATAATTTATATATATATAATTTTTTTAGGAATTACCACCACGACATCTGTCATTTTCAGAAAAAAAATCCCCCTAAAAAACATGAAAAACTAGGAGGTCTGACTTATGCTTGATTAAATACCTGCATGTACTGCACTGCATCTGTAATATTTTTTTGTAATTGCATTTATAATTACACTGTTCTCACCAGATGTGTTCTGCAATACATAATAGAAATGTTACGTGCATTTTATTTATATTAAAGTGTAAGTATATAGTACTTAACATTAAGTGGGAGCTATTGAGGAAGTTCTTTCTTTATTTATTTATTATTTATTTATTTTAATCAATTATTTGTTTTTGTTTGTTTGCTGGTTTGTTTATTTATTTAAAAAAATGGGTGAATTGAACATAATACAACATTTTCAAGAACAGTGTTTCAAGAAGTGTTGTTTCAGATCTTTTGAAACAAGTGATTTGAACAAGCAGTAAATATCTCTTTTAACTCACTGTAACAAAGAACTAATAATACATCATTGCCATGTGCTTGCAGGCGTGTTCAACCAATAAGAGTGGAGAATGGGTAACAGGTGACTACTGACTATCAATCACATTCTCTAAGGTCCATGAGGAAGTTCAGCGTGAGAAGTGAGGTTATGTGGTCTTTGGCCTTACCATAACAGTTTGGTTGCACAACGGCAAATTAAAGGTGTTTCGGGAACTGTACAGCACTTGTGACAGTATTGAGGTTTATGCTGCATGGATGTGCTTGCGCAGCAGTTAGAGTGGTTTGTTCAGCATGTTTTAATTTTGGCCTTGAAATCAGGCAACCGATTTCAGAAGTCCTCATTGTGGCATCGAGCAGGCAGAGAGAATAGCAATTTAGTTTCAAAGGAGAACAAAAACAGAGATGCTAACTTAACTGCTTTAATTAAGCAAGATTTATGCTTAGTCCTTTTTTAAAAGAACCAAACTTAAATCCCTGCAAGATGACTGCTAAGGAAACAGAGCTCTTTGGATTCCACATTTTGCTCCACTTTTTTTTAGTTAATGTCTCAGTTAAATAAAATTATTAGATTATTAATTTGCTGTTGAAGAATAGTAATTTAAAATTACAAACAAATTCATTAAAAAACTGAACTGACAGCTGTCCAAATCTTGAGATTCAACATAGCTTCAGTTTTTCTGTGTTTTTCAAGGTAAAGCCTGTTCAAAGTCCTGTTTAAATTCAAAGCAGAACATTATTATTATTATTATTATTATTATTATTATTATTATTATTATTATTATTATTATTATTATTATTATTAGAAGGTTCTATCTGCATTTGCCATGTTTCAAAATCTACAACAAACAAATGCCAAGATGATCATTCAGACTCCCATATCTCATGTGTTGTGTCATGTGATTCCTTTGTTCTCCTTCACGCCTGTAAGTAGTGTTTCCCTAGTTTTTACCTGTGGTTATGCACATCTGTGTATTTCAAATACAGTGTGTCCTTGGAGTCTCTCCTTTCCCATATCTCTTCATATCATTGTTCCCACATATTGGATGGTTGCGTATGCTTGTTGTTGTTTATTAAAATAAGTGTTATTCATTCTATAGTTTCAAAGTCTTACCACCTATCCAATAGACAGACAACATACTCTGTGCTTTCTACGATGTTGCCTTGCCATTGCATACAAAGTGTCATAAGGTGGAGGAAGTGGGAACTTAATAGTCTTGTGGATTGTGTTACCCCCTATACAATAAGCATCTCTTGAACTGATCGAAACTGATATATTTCTGAACTCGGCCTTAAGAAAACTTTTAAATGCACACCCTCCCGCCCATTCCTGCCTCCTCGTTCTCTTCTATCTTCTCATCCTGTCAACTGGCAGCCAATCTCTGCAGTGGGTTTACTGCTGGTCTAACAGTCTCCGTTGGCATTATGGCTGGAAGATCCCTCATCTTTGCCCAGTAAAGAAACTTGACACAGAGGAACATAAACATCTACTGCCAGCTAGCGTTTCAGAAGTGTTATTGCAGAGCAACTCAAACAGCATGCAGAAGTACAAATGCGCAGCTACACGCATTGCATGCACCGTGGGTCACGTCGATCATTCGACACAGAAGTACAAACCAGGATTTTGGGTTCTCGTCTCTGTCACAGAGACCATCGGCTCTCCAAGTCCTTCACCTGCTCCACTACCATCAGTTGACTCCCTGATGAAGCTGTTAGTGTTAGTTACAATGTAGTGTCAAGCAGCTTAACATAGAGGTTCTAACAAATTAAAACTGCTTTAGTTTTGTTTTGTTTTGTTCATTGTGGTTTAAAATTCACTGCTGAATGTCCAAACACTGAAGAGCAAATCCATCGATGCACAGCTTCACAAGTCCCAAACCAAGCAAGCCAGGGACGACAACAAAAGGAGGAACAAAACTTCACCAATTGATGAAAATGAAGGAAAAAAACCTTGAGAGAAACCAGGTTCAGTTGAGCATGACCATTTCTCCTCTGATCAAACTTCTTGTGCAGAGCTGCAGTCTATGTGTACCTCGGCCACCATAAAATCCAACATAGGCTCATTCTGAAATTGTAGCCCTATATTTGTTACTGGAGATTGCAAATTATGTAGCTAGAGCTGCGTATGGCTGCATTTCTTCTTTAAATGAACACTATGAGGTGGTATGACACCGTTCCCTTTCTCGCTTACCAGGTGACTGCTTACCTCCATATGGACGGCTTTTCCTCTATTACAAGTTTGTCTAGTTAGCTCGACATGTACGAAGGTGGACTTGAGATGCAGAGCGAAGTTGACCAAGGCAATGGGGTTCGAGTCTGGTGAAGAACAGTTTCAAAAAGCAGGTAAGACAAAAACAGAAGGCAAAAAATAAAATAAACAAGTTAATAACAGGGTGAGGATGCGGTAAAATTTGAAAATGTGGTAAAAATCAGGGGGCTATTATTTTTCTGAATTGCTTTTCAAAACACTGTCGGTTCGGTTTAGAAAAGTGGGGGGCGGGTCAACCAGTGCTTTTTACAACACTATTGGTTGGGTTTAGAGAAGGGGGAGGGTGAGGAATCAGTCGGTTGGTCAGTCAGTTAGTCAACAGCGGCCTCTGGTGGATTTACATGAGTACAGCAGGTGCAAATGGCACTCGCGAGATAAATTTGAGATCTGAAAAAGCATACACAGCAACGTCTGGTGGATTCATGAAAAAAACTGCAAAAAACATAGCTCCTGGGACGAATTCTGCTCTCTCCAAAAATGTATATAGTCACTTACTGACGAGGGCTTTAGTGTCGCACGTTTAAAAGTTTCAAAGTTTCAAAGTTTCAAAAAGAAACAGACCCTTGTGCAATTGTGCCTGGAAAAAACGTGCACACACAGCCCTGCTGCTCTCAAGAGCTTGAGATTTTTTTTAAATGCCTTTTTGTATGCAGCAGCGGTTGCCGCTTTCACTTTAACCATTCTTTGAACAGATTATTATTGGGCCTAATGTTAACTGCATATGTGATCATCCTTTCATTACCGCACACGGCATGTTTTTCTCCTGCTTTTTTTGCTTGAAGTTATTTTTGTTAATATGATTTAATTATTATCCTTTATAATAAAGCTGCTTTAATATGAGATTAACTTTCCATTTATCTGTAGCTAACTGAACTTTAGCCTGGACGGACAAATTAATCATGTCAAATTACTTTTTAAGAAAAGTTTGTTGAATAAAAAGTGTATGCTTACAACTATATTTAGCTTTATTTTCATGGCCTAATAAATTAGGGGGGCTAATAATTCTAACTTCAACTGTATGTGTTAAATAACTAAAAGGTTGTAGTAAATATTTTTATTCTCAGAAAAAAAGGTTTCACTTTTTAGTGTTGTCCAATAAAATCATTAAAGTTCCACTCACACTTGAATAAATCAATAATGTAAAATAAAATATGCACATCAAATGTTTGCATGCATATCAATATGACCAAACTAAATATCTATTTAAATTTGAGTACTGTGTGAGGTTTACTTTCATCTCTCTAAATTTCTAATTCACCTTCTCCCCAGGATTCAGGATTCTTTGACATAATCCTTAAAATTAAGTTTTAGAGGAAAGTTTACAGTAATTCAAAAACTACACTCTTTCAGCAGTTCATACTCGTATCCAATATCTTGTTTGTCATGGGGACATGAATGAAAGTTCCTGAATGAAAGTGAAAGTGCCAAACTGCAGTTAAAGTTGACAAATTAAGAATTAAACATCCAAAGTTACAAAAAACTCTTGAGGAAATGTGGATAGCATGGTGACGCAATGACTTTAATCGATTTGTGTGCTAAACATGTAAAATAAAAGGAATGTTCAAAAAGCAACTAATGTAAACACCTTAATCATATTATTGTCTTATTCAGATTAAGGCAAATAATTTAATTACTGATGTCCATGTAAACATAGTCACCTGTTAATTACAGTATTGAGGTGTTCAGTTTTATTTGGACTTTCCTTACAAATCTTGCCTCTATTAAAAACAAATGATCTATTACTTTTCTACTTTTCTGAATCACTCTCAAATATCTATGTTTCTCAAGCATGATTTTCAGGTACTCTTTGCATCTCTCAAAAACTTGCTCACAAAAAAATAAAAAAAAAAAATCTAAGTTCTCTTCTTGTAATTACGGCTCAGCCCATAGTATAAAAATCTTAAGCACACAATACATAGAGCTTTTCCAAACCCTTTCTGCCTTCAAAGGCAGCTGCCTGTATAAAAAGTGAAAGGCGAAGCAGCGCACTAGATTTTGGGGAAAAGCTTCTGTAAGGATTGGGTTTGGAGAATCTCCACTTAGACCCTGAGGGCTTGTTTAAACAGCAGGGGCTGATAAAGCTCAGATGTGAGTCTGCATCCGAGCTTAGAGTTGCCCAGCCAAAGCACAAATTCCATAGAACACGAGATTTCTATTAATTAAATCGTAATTGGGTTTTATATATTTATTTGCTTCAGACGTTTGGCAGAAGCGAAGAGCGAGATTAGACAGAGATTTACATGTAAAATGTAGGAGATTCATTAGGGTACCTTGGCAAAGATGAAATAATTTGACTGCCTGCAGGGCACACAGATGGCTCTGTATGTTTGCTAATTTGCTCCTCTTTCAAGGTCATTAGTTCTATTTGGTGAACTATCAAAAAGTTTATTTGGGGATGGTAAGATTTATGTACGGCGTAAACAAGAACAGTGCCCTTGTTATGACCGCAGCGCTCTATTGTTATATTCCTGGAACATACAAACTCAACGGCAGTGATGCCTGTGCTCATTATGTTAGGGATAAATTAAGAGGCAGAGATTTCGATTTATCTTGCTATAGGAATACGCATGCACGGATAATTGTGTGAGAGTATTTTTTTATGCTTTAAGTGGATAATAACCTTTTAGGTTCTCAGTTCAATGTTATTAAACCTGTACAGAGATGCGAACCTTCTAAGGATCATACAAATATTTCATATAATCAATAATAATCCACTCTTCTTTCCAAACCAAACCGTCTCTCTTAATATTACACTTCTCCCAGGTGGTCTTGAAAGGAAGCTGAGTCCTTTTTATTTTTTTATTTATTTTTTTTTTTGCTAAAATAAGGAAAGAAAGAAATTTGCCATTTTCTCCTCCCTCCTTAGAAGAGAGCTATTTGTTTTGCTAGGCAGGAAATGAGTTTTGACATAATGGATTTTTGCCATGCATTACATATACAGAGAAAGGCCGCTCTGAAATAAGGGCTCTCTCCTCTTTGTTTGCTTTAAGACTTAAGATTGAAGTACTCATGAATGGGTTCATAAAAAAATCTGAATGGCGCTACATATGAAATCATTCAAAATTATGTTGTAAAACCCTAAAAATAATCAAAGTTCTTTGGTCCAATGCCTAATGCTCTGTTGTGCGGCACGCAGGAAATATTTAATAATATATTTCAGTTAGCTAATTTGTTCTTTAACCAGATGTCGATTTTGCTGTATTTTGTCTTTTTATAAAGTACCGTGTTTTTTGTGCTCTTTGAAGTTGAAAAGAGGCCATTCAATTAATCAATTTGCCTGCCTCAAATCTGTTCCCTTAAAATAATGAGGAAAAAGGTTTTATCAATTTAAGTTGATTTTCGCTCTGGCCAGTGTTCTCGGAGGAGGACAGGGTGTGAAGCAGTTTCCCCTTTTACAGTAATTTATTCTCAATTTTTCCAACCCTTTATCTTCCTTCATTTGTTATGCTTTTGGAGTCATTTCATAGTGTCTGCCTATGAGTTTCCTTTGGGAGAGATGATATGGTCAGGGAGATACCATCTGCCCATGGGGGAGGGGTGGACTAGTCATTTTACATTCTGTCTTCATGGTTTAGCTTTAATGACAGATTAAAATGATGGGCATGCAGAATATGTAACAAAGCAGGGCAGGAAGGGGTGAAAAAAAATGATGGGTTCAACTATTTAAGCACATTTAGAGTCAGAATCCTCTTTTGTGAGAGTTTGTGGCTTGAGATGCCACCCTCAAAAATGTCAGAGCATTAACAGAAATAAAATGAATGCATTGTTTTTTTCATCTTCTTCTTTAAAAATCAAGAACAGGCACTAAATCATTATTCTAGAATATAAGGATGGTCTTCTTTGATCAACTTTATGTCCATGACATAGTTAGAGTTTTTAAAATCAGGGCATGATCAGAGAGTTCATTTCCTACTGAACTTAAACAGACTAAGACAATGCATTCTCCTTGAGATTTATTCAGCAATTGATTTTAAGATGCTTTTTATAGAGAATTAGACTGATTAGTGATGAGAAACCTAGTTAAAACATTTTTGACATCTAATATTTCAGTTTTGTTAATCAACTTCTTCTTCGTCTTTATTTATTTTATTTATCAGGGGGAATTAAACTGGACAAGACTTCAATCAGGTAATCTGCTTTATATTTTTATGTTCATTCATTTCATTGTTTTTTTATTATTTGCTTGTACTTACTTTCAATTCAATTCATCTTTATTTCTAAAGCACTTTTTCAATGTAGATTGTGTCAAAGCCTAACATAAAAGTTCTAGTAAATTAAAACTGTGTTAGTCCACCCAGCAGGCATAGGACGCCAACATGACATCAGATTGACGTTGTACCCCAATGTCGTGGGACGTTGCATTTTGTTTCGATATGAAAATCAGGTTGACGTTAGAACCCAACATCAGGCTGACATCAATGTCCAACGTCCAACCTAAAATCAACCAAATATCTGGTGATGGACGTTGTGTGGACGTTACCATTATGACAGTTATCAGACGTTCCAACACAATGTAATGTCAACATCATTTGACGTTGTTAAATAATGTAAAAATAACGAATTTTGGAATTTTGGTTAACTGACGTCACGACCTAAATCCAACCTAATTTTAACGTCTTATGACGTTGTGTGCTTGCTGGGCAGTTTTCAGAGTTGAAGTTCAAGGGTGCATTTCTGAAAATCATCGATAGCCAACTAAGGTCGCAAGTTGCATCGTTACAAACATAGTTCGTTGATTTGGCCTTTCCAACGAACATTCTCAAACTGTGTCGCAAACATGGACGCTTGCAGCTACACCTCTCAAGCTGTAGTAAGTGGTTGTATTCTATTTCCAGTTATCCCCCTATGCCCTATTCCTTTCGAACCTTCCGATATTTAAACTTGGAATGATTTAAAAAAGAAAACATTAAAGTTCTCTCTTAAGTGTAATTTGCTTTAAAATAATTTTTACAGTCCAGTTTTATTGATTTTCATATTGACAATTGCGTTCCCTTCGTAGTACACTTTGAAAAAATTTATGCCATTTTGAACGCAGCCTTGGCTCATGACGAAAGCTATAGACCGATTATTTCAAAGCGGAATTTACTTTAAGTCTCCAAAGCTTGTGAAAACAAAAATATATAGCATAAGTTAATGGTTTTAATTTAGAGTAGGTTATTTATTAAGAAATGTATCTGTACAGTATATGACATGGGCCTGTTGGTTAGAACATTTCTGCAGGTTTGAATGTGTCAAATTGTAAAAGTAGACTTTTACAATAAATAAAATAAACAAATAAACAAGATCCTACTTAATAATGTTTTAGAATAGAATATGGAATATTTTCAATACATTTTTGTAAAGGAAACATATTTTAATTAATGTGGAAAACAAGTGCATTTTTATTAAAACTAATTCACATTTAAATGTGTGTGCGTATACAGTAAAAAGATATAATTTGCACAAAATTGATGGGTTTTTTCTCTAAAAAAGTTGTTACTCCACACCGTTTAGAGTGTCATTGTGGATGTTTAAAGTTATAACTAGCCTGGTTCAAATGATGGATCCGCGACAGAGAAACTACAGTTTTGAGAAACACTCGTCACTACGATGCATCGTACTATGATAGTTCAGCCGCGAGTTATGTCGTTGTTTGGGAAACACGCCCCAGTTTAGTTCAGTTCAGTGAGTTTTCTTTGCTTTCTTAGTTAATTATTCATTATTGCCATGCCTAAGTTCTCTTATTACAGTAGCATATGCCAAACAACTTTTAAAGACAGTATCTAAAGGACTGCATTGTTCAGGGATTGCATTTTCTTTTCCTCAAAAGCAATCTTTTTATCGTCATTTAATAATTACATTAGAATTTGTTTTCTATATCTGCTCTTTCCTCACGCTAATTGGCCATACTCTAAAATAGGTCAGTCTTATGTTCCACCGAAGGACTTTTTCTCTGAATTTCCCTGAGCGACACTCCATAGGTACGGTTACATGACTGAGCCCCTCATTTCTCCCTCGTTCTCTCCAGAATGCTTTCTCTGCATTTCTTCATGCTGTCCTCATTCGATCTTACCAGCATATAATAACTCTGCCAACGCCGAGGAAAGAAACATAATGGCATTCTTACAGTCATATTAAATCTGCCAAAGTACAGTAAGGAAGGAAAACGTCAGGATTTATACCCTGATTGGGAATGTTGAACACGCAGCGCTTCACACACAATTAAAAACCGTTAGGCAAAAGTAAAGACCACGAGGACTCAAATACATGTCTTTTTTTGTCACAGTTTTGTCACACTTGCATTCTTCGCTGAAAGAATGGTATGCGGTGTGGATATGACTGCTTTTCCTCATAGACCACCCCGGTGCGATCACATCTTTGACAGCTGGCTCTATTAGAGGATTATGAACGCGGCTGGGCGGCAGAAGGCCATGCTGACAGACCTGTTAGTAAACCCTATATACAAATGACTCCACAGCCTATAAAAACATTTAAATAAGCCACACAAGTTCATATGGTCACTTACGCTGGATTGAAGAACAAAAAAAAAAAATAAAAAAAGAAGAAGAAGAAATCATTGGTGTAACAGGGCTGCTGGATGGTTGACTCTGATTTGGTTCAAGAACAATCTAAGGTGTGCAATTATCTTCAGGGAAATGCACAGCTAAAATAGATCCAGGCATGTTTTGACTGCGTTACGGTTCCATACAGTATCACTACGCCAAACAAAATCAGTTATTTCAAATAATCCCATGGTCTGTTGAAATTCTTGATTCTGATTGGCTGTAATGTGTGCAATTTAATTGAATGCACAGGTAGTTCTAGTCAATTTTGATCACAGTTCGAAATAAATATACATCCACCAAAACATTAGCAGTAACCATAGTAACTAAGTGACAGTTGTCTGAGTCTTTATTCCATGAGGAATGTAATCTTCAGGGCACTGACATGTGCTTTATCAGGGAACCAATATTTGAGCAATTTGCTCAAAATATTTGCAATGAGGTAGCTAACACTATTTGATATTCCCAGGTCAATTACACATACACAAATGATATCTCTCTCTCTCTCTCTCTCTCTCTCTCTCTCACTTTTGTGCTATCTCTTACTGTCTCTGCCTTTGGGCTGATTCAAAAGTAGGGACTGGGAGATCTAACATGTCATATCTAATAAAAAATCGGTCAAATGTTGTGCTGCAAAGAGAAAAGTTAGTTTTAACTTGTCTATAACTTGGAAAAATGATCATGTAGAGTAAAAGTCAGAATTATTTGCCAACCCCCACCCCCCATTGATTTTTAATTAATTTATTTTTTTTATATTTCCCAAATGATGTTTTACAGAGCAAGGACATTTTCACAGTATGTTTGATCATTTTTTTCTTCTGGTGAAAGTCTTATTTGTTTTATTTCGGCTAGAATAAAAGCAGCTTTTAATTTTTTAAAAGCCATTTTATAGTCAAAATTATTAGATTTATTTTTCGATAGTCAACAGAAAAAAAAAAATTACCTTTTTTAAAAATTATGCATAATTACCCTAACCTGCCTAGTTAACCTAAATAACCTAGTTAAGCCTTTAAATGTCACTTTAAGCTGTATAGAACTGTCTTGAAAAATATCTAATAAAATATTATTTACTGCAAAGATAAAATAAATCAGTTATAGAAATGAGTTATTAAAACTATCATGTTTAGAAATGTGTTGAAAAAAATGTTCTCTCCATTAAACAGAAAATGGGGAAAAAAATAAACAAGGGGGGCTAATAATTCTGACTTCAATTGAGTGTGGGATAATTAATGGCATGTCATATGTTAAAAGATTTTAAATGTACTTCACCACGCTTTGCGCCAGACAATTATTTGCTTCTGAGTTGGGCATTTAAAATCCTTGCAAACGGAGGGCCAACATGGCAATCCATTGATTATCCCTTATACACTATGTACCTCACAGCCTAGAACAGTCAAAAACCAAACCAAGACAAACAAAAGGTTTTGAGTGAGATGTGTATGAAACTCTATTAAAATCATTAAATTATTAAAAATAATGCACACGCAATATGTAACGACCGCTCTGCTTCATGGTGTGACCTCATCATCTATCAATTGATCTGTCTGCCTGTCTGTCTGTCTGTCTATCTATCTATCTATGGATCTGTCTGTCACAATCACCAGCTATCTAGCCCATGCAGATCACTGGAGAACTACAAATCTGACACCAAATGAACTACATATCCCATCATACATGTACTCACACACCAGCTGCAGTTCACCCAATGATTACACTGCTGGGAGCTGATTACGCAGACCATTTATACTACTCACATTCACACACAATTGGCGAAGTCTTGTTTTGCCCAGCAGTTTCCTGTTTGTCCTGCCATGGTTTGATTTTTGTCTGTTTTCCGTTTTGATTCTTTGCCACCTAGCCTGAACATTTGCCTGTATTTTCACTACGCTTTTTGGATATTTTTATGCTTCTGTTTGCCCTGGTTTTTGACCATTGTCTGCAAGACTTCTAATTAAATAAACGGCATGTGGATCCTCATCTCCGTTGTCAGTGTCCTTTCATGACTATCTATCTATCTATCTATCTATCTCTATCTATCTATCTATCTACTATCTATCTATCTATCTATCTATCTTATCTATCTGTCTACAGTATTTCTATCTATATACAGTTGATGTCAGAATTATTACCCCATTTTTTTTTTAAAATACTTCCCAAATGATGTTTTACAGAGCAAGAAATTTTTCACTGTATGTCTGATATGTATGTCTTTCTTCTGGAGAAAGTCTTATTTGTTTTATTTCGGCTAAATAAAAGCAGTGTTTATTTAAGGTCAAAATTATTAGCCCCTTTAAGCTAGTTTTTTTTTTTTTTCGATAGTCTACAGAACAAACCATCGTTTACAATAACTTGCCTAATTACACTATCCTGCCTAGTTACCCTAAATAACCTAGTTAAGCCATTAAATGTCTCTTTAAGCTGTATAGAAGTGTGTTGAAAAATATCTAGTCAAATATTATTTAGTGTCATCATGGCAAAGATAAAGTAAATCAGTTATGAGAAATGAGTTATTAAAACTATTATGTTTAGTAATGTGTTGAAAAAAAAAACTCTCCGTTAAACAGACATTGGGGGAAAAATAAACAGGCGCTAATAATTCAGGGGGGCTAATAATTCTGACTAACTCTAACTGTATATCTATCTATAAAGCAAGGTATATATATATATATTATATATATAGATTTACTCAAAATATGTAGTGTTAAAATAAATAACTGCATGACAATCAAGTTTAAGAAAAGAGATCCTCTAGTTTTATTATCTTATTTTTTATTATTTAACTTACCAATACCTAAAGCGAATAAGTGCAGATGTGAGTTGTCATCGATTAGCTGAACTGTTATACCGGGGTAGTTTTAGCTACTTACTGTCCAGTTTATCTTCGGCAAACTGACTTACTTTTTTAGGTTTTTCAGCACCATACATTTCATGTATTCTCATATCAATAGTTTGCCTCGATGGTGACTTGTAGAGTTCTGAACAATGTTGATGGGTCTGCAGTCTGTGGATATCCATTTAGTGATGGAATGAGTTCACTTTGCAGTGCAACCCAGTCTCACGGCAGTTCGTGAAATAGTCACGAAATTTAATCTATTGATTCGTGTTCATGGGCACGAATTTCCTCTTTTTTCGTGTCACCTTGCACGAATTTCCATCCAATGTATTTCAATAGGAAATCATTTTCGTGTCTCTAGCACGACTTATTTTGCCATAGGGTACCCGATGCTGCGCTTTAAAAAAAAAATTGTATTAAATATTATTATAACCACAGGGTACCAGACGCAGTATTACGATTATTATTATAGCCACAGGGTACCAGACGCAGTATTTTGATAATTATTACAGCCACAGGGTACCAGACGCAGTATTATGATTATTATTACAGCCACAGGGTACCAGACGCAGTATTTTGATTATTATTATTGACACAGGGTACCAGACGCACAATTTTGATTATTATTATAGCCTAGGGTACCAGACGCAGTATTTGATTATTTTTACAGCCACAGGGTACCAGACGCAGTATTTTAATTATTATTGTTGACACAGGGTACCAGACGCAGTATTTTAATTATTATTGTTGACACAGGGTACCAGACGCAGTTTTTTTATTATTATTATTGACATAGTGTACTAGTTTTCTAAACCGACGCAGAAGGAATTCCATTGCTTTCAATGGGTTGCCTCAGGCGTCATACGGAGACGTTCAAAGCGTCGTATAATTACCAAAAGATGTCAACGCAATATTTTATACCTGGTTTACGTCTATTATAACAGTTTTTTTTTTTTTTTATTTTTTTTTTTTTTTTTTGTTCATGAAAAGCGTCTGTAAAGAGGGTCGAGACAACTAAATGAGAATATACATCGGTCAACGTGACTTCTATTCAACAGTGAGTTTAACATCGCTCAGCTATTGGTCAAAATGCATCACCGATGAGTTCACCGATGAGTTAAACTGTTCAGCAGTACGTGGTAGGTTAATGCTACATAATGTATTTTTTATTTTTATTGGAGATTAGTTGGTATTTATGTTGGTATTTATAAATGTGTTATCATTTACTTTATATTTAATGAGTGAAATTATATTCAATTGCCCAGTTTAGGGTAATTATGCCTAATAAAACTGATTAATTTGTTTGTTTTTTTACTTAAAAATATTACATTTAAAATACTAAGTTTTAAAAATATTTTTAGCTGATCTTTGTATTATTAAATTATTCATTGAAGTTGGGGTCATAGTACGTCGAGATCTATTTTTTTTTTTTACAGTCTATGGTCGCAATCCCAAGGTTCATTGCGATCCCAAGGTCCACTGCGGTTTTCCACGCGGTAAGTAAAAAGTAAACAAATAAAGACGATTTGTTGATTTAGATAAGGGGTTTGTTTAGAACTTTTATAAAAGCAGGGAAGTTATCTCCTGATGCATTAAATGACTGCAGACTTGATATAAATAAAGCATGTACTGCAAACTAGCGATGCTATCCAATTACATCCAAGTTCATTTATTAAAAAATTATTTTCCCCACATATAGTCGTGCATAGCTCAGAAAAATATAGTTATACATTTGAAGATGAGGAACAGTGTTACCAGATTGTTGTTTTCCACAATAGTAATCGTCCAAAATCGAAATAAATTATGCAATATACAATAAATATTACCTCTAATAATACAACTGTATTCATAACTGCATCAATATTAAAGCAAATCAAGTGTTTCTCTTAAGTTTAAAGGCTACATTGTAACTGCAATTATTTTTCATGCCTTAAAAGAAACAAAAAAGGCAGACATAACTGAAATTCTGCCTGTCTGAGCGCATTTTATTCATTTTAGACCACAAAACTAATATTTGTATTATTAAATACACTCTCTTTCTGCATATATATATATATTATATATATATATATATATATAATATATATATATATATATATACATACATACAAATATATACAAATATATATATATATTATATATATATATATATATAATATATATATATGCAGAAAGAGACTGTATTTAATAATAATTCTGACTAATAATTCTGACTTCAACTATATATATATATATATATATATATATATATATATATATATATATATATATATATATATATATATATATATAGTTGAAGTCAGAATTATTAGCCCCCCTTTTAATTTATATATTTAATTTAAATATTTCCCATATTATGTTTAACAGACCAAGGAAATTTTCACAGTATGTCTGATAGTATTTTTTCTTCTTGAGAAAGTCTTATATGTTTTATCTGGCTAGAATAAAAGCAGTTTCTAATTTTTTAAAGTCAAAATTATTAGCCTATTAACCTAATTAACCTAGTTAAGCCATTAAATGTCACTTTAAGCTGTATAGAAGTGTCTTGAAAAATATCTAGTCTAATATTATGTACTGCCATCATGGCAAAGATAAATAAATCAGTTATTAGAAATGAGTTATTAAAACTATTATGTTTAGAAATGTGTTGGAAAAAAATCTTCTCTCTGTTAAACAGAAATTGGGGGAAAATAAACAGAAGGGGGCTAATAATTCTAAGTATAAGGTGTTCAGATATGAATATTTTGTTTTCAGGTTCTTCGAATTACTTTAAATCCAATTTCCCAATTTTCTAATAAGCAAAAGGTAAAGGCACTTTTAGAACCCATGTTTATATTGTTAAATTGCACTTGTCCCTCTCTCTATCTCTGTTAACACATTTGTGTTTGTTTGTTTAATCCTTGTGTCTTTCAGTCTGTTTCTGCCTATCACAATGAGTGATTCAGAACTTCAAGAGCAACTTTTGAACCTTGATACTCGGATTGATCAAGATTTCAATTATAAGCTCAAGTCTTGATGACAACTTGGTGATCTGCAGGAAGCAACTCCAGTAAAGACAACTGAACCAAGGGTATGGTGGAGAAGGAGACACATTGTGTAAGGAAGGCCAATACCAATCTGGAATCAATAAAGGGTTAGTTTTTCATTCCATGTATATTAAATATCTGCAATGTTTAGGCATATATGATTGTATGAGATAAAATTTACATGCATTTATTCTTCCACTACTATTGTATTAACGGAAAGAGAGCATAAGTTTTATTCTTACTATTGTTTATGAAAAACATTAAACTACAGTATAAGCTCACAAAATATTGTGGCTTAACTGTTTAAAACAATTTGTTCTATGTGTTGATTAGTGGCCAACCTTTTTTTTATTTTACAGAAAGTATTTTGTTTTGTCTGATTTGTATGACACCTTATAGACCATAAACTGATTCGGCTGTCCACATTGGAGTCCAGGAAATTAGAAGTCTGCTTATGCTGCTTGTCTACTAGTCTTGGGATAGGTTGAAATGTTATTAATGTTAATTTTCTGTTGTTTTAATCTTGTACAGCTCATAGGAACTCCAGTTGTCCCAACTGTGAGAGGGCCTTGCTCCAGTGACTGTTGGTGTGTACTTCATTGTTTCCATTAGTCCCTGTATCTGTAGACCTAGGTGACAGTGGGCTAGAGTGAAATTTTGGTTTTATTTAAACTAAGGCATAATGATGGCTTTTTTATCTCAGATTTGGTCATGCAAGTAATTAATTGATATCATAAAATATTTTTATATTCTTTCCATTGTAGGTGGAAAAGATGTTGGTAATATTTTTAATAGACTGCCAAGATCTCAGCAGACATTTTTCTTAGATATTCTTGAGTGGGAGTCTGTGCAATACAAGGTGGATAGTATTTGCAAGAAGGATGTACTAGGTACTTTAAACTGTATGTGTTGAAACTAAATTAACAAGAAAACAGCTCTTTGATGTTCACCTAGTAAAATTAGATTAGAAGATATAAACTGTCATGTACTTGTTCTTGACAGGAAGATTTGTGGACTACATTAACTAATGACACTACCTCCAAAGAGTTGCAAAAAGCTGTCAAAGTTCCAGCACCCTCTTTAAGTCCTTCATTTTGGTGTTCCATGCCAAAGCACATGAGTTTTAATGTGAGATTGGTGAACTATATGAGCATCTTAAACTGATGCCAAAATTTTGTTATTGCTTTCCAGGATATTGGCATACCAGGATAGGTGTGGTTTAACTGTTGGGAAGGAGGTTGGAACAGTGCAATGTTTCCTCTCTTGGATTGCAGTGACCAGACATGCTACTGTAACTCTCATGGTCATGTGCTGGAATTAGCAGATGTTCAACTATTTGGCCATCTCACTGACCTGTTGAATCAGAAGGTAAAGACATCCAGTAGAGTTTGTTTTAGATGTTCAGTAACCTATTTGAATAGTATTATGATTTTTGATTTCTTATCACTAGACCACAACAGCTCTGCAATGCAAGTTGCAAAACAGAATCCATGAAACTGGCAGTGACCGGAAACCAATTGGAAGACTTTGGTTTATGATGTAGAGAAGTGGGCAGACGGTGAGGAATTATTATTATTATGACATGTAGTCATTAATAATTGTAAGTGTTACTATTATTGTTTTGTATTTCACTAGCAGAAGCAAAGACAACAAAAAACAGAAGTGATGTGGATGTCTTCGCCTTATAGCATGGTATGTACACTAGACTTCTGACAGTTTTGATTCTTTAACAGTTGATGTATAATCCATGTGATACAACTTTCTTCTTATGAATACATTTCAGACACTGTCGATCTAACAACAACGAGAAGGGCGTTCAACATTATCCTGCTAGTAAGGACTCTGCAAGAGAACAGAGGATTCTTGTGGCAGAGATGGCCAACCATTATAAATACCAAATACCTTTCAACTCATCCTGGTTCCTTCAGAGAACTGTCCTGCTTATGTGCTACTGAAAAGTATGTATTTGTATTATTTAGCACAAACATAAGCATAAGGCTACCCAGTCCAAAGGATGTTAATACATTTTAATGTGGTTGTGTTCTTCTTTAAAGATACGACATGTGGCCTAAACGAAGAGGGGTTAAAAGGTCTGTGGATCATCATTCTCAGAAAGCAACAAAATAACTGAGAAAAAAAAACTACGACACGAGGGTGCAAGCTAGAGACCTGCAAGGTACCTGCATGTTTTGGCCGGAGCAGAGAACATACATTTTTTAAATAAAGTTCCAACTGATGAGTATGACATTGACTACAGATTTTCTTTTACTGTAAAGAAAGAAGACGATGACCTTAACACTGAATCTAAAGCATGTAATAAAATCTGAATTTCATAATCTATAACCAAATTGTTGTCTCTTTTTTTTCAAATACATATACATGTACAGTATGTATGCATGCCTCTTAAATCAATCAGTGGTGTTAATTTGGAGCATTATTGAACGCCTAACTGCTTACAACATGTATAGATTTGAGGTACTCTATATGAAAATAAAATAAATACATTAACTGACATTAAGAGCTTTTAAAATATGAATTCTATGATGAAGAATGTGTATTGAATTTTTGCATATACTTGGCCAAAAAATGTTTATTATTATTATTATGGTCAACTGCTCAGATACCTCCAGTCAATATGTGGCTGAGTCACTTGAAAAATTTACCTATGATTTACATCAAAGATCTGATGTGTTCTGGCGCATTTGGTCCTCCTGGATTTTTCTTGAGGGTCCATGACTATTTCTTCACCTTGGAATTATAAGGTTCTATCTGCGTTCTGAATGATTTTGAAATTGAGCTTCAAAGTTTTTGCATTTCATAGCAAACAGTATGTGTGTAACATTTGTTTAAATAAAAAGTCTTAATTTAAACAACTTACAACATACAAAAAACATCCCATAAAGTAATAAGTTGTCATTTAATATGTCAATAACCCAATTTTGACAAACATGTCAGATAGAACCTTATAACTCTAAGGTGACGATATGTCTTTCTAAATTTGTTTTATCTCCTTTTATTTGTCTTTGCTTTGTTGCATTTGTATGCATTTGTTAGAATGTCCAACAAAAACGCTGTACATATTGTTACAAGATACCAGTACCACTGTTGTTCTGTTGAAAATTAAAATAATAAATAATAAAATAAAAAACTATTTATAAATGTTCTATTGAATGCAAAAAAAAATCAAATGATGCCAATTAAAACATTTTCAAAACTAACAGAAAATCTATAAAATATGATTTTTTGGTAGACAAATCCATCTCAATAGCTTATTCACATATAAGTACAGCACAAAATTATTTTACTTTTAGTTTAGATCATCTGAAGGTTTGCATTTTTATTTTGTTGGTTAATGGTTATGTGTTATAATCATTTGGAGGTTTGAACTATTCACAGCATTTGTAAAGATATCTTTTCGTCATTGTAACCTCATTTCTTACTATTTTCATGATTTTTACAATGCAGAAATTCTTACAAATCATTTGATTAATAAAGAAAATAATTAGCAAATTAACCCATGATGAAAACAATAATTAAATGCAGTGTCTACAAAATTATCCAGATTGAGTTTCACCACAAGACACAGTAAGTTGCATGGTGTAATACTAATTTGAATAAATATGGTATGCTAAAGGGGAAATTTTTATTTTAGACTTCAGTCCTTGGCTGAAGAAAGATAACAAAGGCCACGTTTGTCAGTATCTTAGTGTAGTATGCTGTAATAACTGAAAACTGTTTAAAGATTATTATTATAGGGACACATGCAGGACAAAGACATTATGTGGAATCATTATTTCCTGGATTAAATACATAAGTTCATACATTGTCATCAAAACATACTGTTACACAAACAAGTTGAAGATTTAGAAAGTAAAAATATTCAGATAAAGAGTTTTTTTCAAAACAAATACAAAAAGTCTTTAAAAGGTTACATTTATAAACATTTACATTTTAATATAACTTATCCATATTTCAAATAAAGTAGAAACAATTAAAATCACATGATGACCATTAATGAAACTTCTTTTCCATGATTAATCCAGTGTCATAAAATCCACACATATATTCAGAACACCAGTGAATTAACCAATTACTCATATAATTTGTGATGAATATTGATCACTATTGCTAATAACTAGTGATTTAAAGTATACTGATGTTGTACAGCTTATTTTTTAACACAACTGTACATGTGACAATAACAATGTCTTGTTCATGTTGAAGATGATACATCTACATAGGTTTTACTGCCTTTCTACTCCCAGGGGATGTGTAGAGCCCCATGGAAAAGAAAAAATATTCACATTTCAAACGTCTCTAACTCGAAGTCAAATTAGAATATATAAGGGAAAACCACAAGACTTTACTTATGCTATATTCAATAAATAATATTGGACATAGTTTTCAGATATATACTGAAAGTCAATAAAAGCTGTTTAAAAAAACACATTGTAAAACAACAAATTTATGCCTGGCTTTCACATATGTCATAAATATATGGACAATGACCTTATATAGATAGTCCTATGTTCATTAAAGATCGTATTTATTCCATTTTATTACAAAAATATTTTAAACTACATTACCCACAAGTCTTTGTCACTTATAGATGGGACGGGAACAACATGGCGCTGCAAATTGTAGTTCATTGAAATGTGTAATTAGGGTTAGGTTTAGGGTTACGATCTTGGTTAATCGGTAACTATTTGAAACATGGCGATACCTCATTGATAAAGGACACTGTTAGTAAAGTGGCAAAGTTAGCAAAATATAGTTAGCAACACGAAGCATCTTTTAATTTGGCTTTAAAGTTAGTCCAATCACAACGTCGCAATCTACGTCACACTTGTTGTCTCTATTTGGTAATCCGGCTGAAGGTAGATTATAAATTAAGGATTTAAATATTAAAATTCATATTAATATTACATATTAAATATTATGTCTTATTAAATACAAATGTATATTTACAGCGAGATTCCTTTGTGGGTGTAACCTGATGTGCAAAATATCACAGTGAAACCAGATCATAGGCATACATTTGAAATGAATAATAAAATAATAAATGTCATGTTTGAAAACAAATATAGTTCAGCATTTCCTGTAAATTGACCCTGCATCCTGTAGGTATCCAAATATAAATATGTCAAACTTCAAGGACAAATATTGTGCCCATTAAATAGTAAAAATAGTGGAAATGAGTATGCAAATAAAGACAATACATTTTTAATGAAACATTTATAATTTATTTATAATACCACAAAAAAAAACACAAAAAATATAGATTTTATAACAGTTTTATTGCAATATTTTATTACATACATATATATGCAAATGTTAAAAACAATTATAATTGAAGGAAATGTATATTTTGAATTATTATTATTATTATATTTATTTTGTGATATTTATTCATGTCATACATCTGGTATGTCAAGCTCAAGTAAAACTGCACTGCAAAAAATCTTTTCAAATGATGCCTTTGGAAATGCCATTAAACAAACTTTCACAACAGCAAGTCAAGTTCATGACAAATACAAAAATGTTTATAATGACAACTTTCTGAACTTAACAGCAAAAGTACCTAAAAGCTATAACACTTTTCAAAAACATATTCAAGTACTTACTGAAGAATAGCAACATTTTTACAAAACACTGAGAACCAATGTGTGCTTGGCGAGTCCAGGTGTTTATGGTGACTAGACTGTCATATTGCAAACCGGTTGGCATGAGGAGACTTGGGTGTAAAGTGTCGGAATTCCTGGAAGACTCCCATGTGTTATCCCAGGTTTTGCCACTGTAAAGTATCAGAAGTGCACAATATCATTAAAGAACAAAGAATCAAGATGATTGTTAGGTTTCATTTAGAAAGTTCAGTGATATTTATTTATATCTGTAAAGTGTCATTAAATCTGGCACTCTTGAATTAACTGCTTGAATAAGTTTAACATTTTCAGCATGTTTTCATGTATTCCAAGCAGATCTGACAGTCCTACAGACTCAGATATGAGGATAGTGACTGCACTGATCACTTCTTGCTATTTAAAACACACTCATCAATTATATGAAAACTACAACAGCATACAGTGCTCCACCCTAATAATATGCTAAATTATGACAAGTTTATTACTTTACATGGCTAAACATTTATGTTATAGCTGCATGATTCACTGCTATTACTGTAACCCATTACAGTCTTAGCCCAACCTAATTGACTTTATTAGAAAACTGCATAGAAACCTGTTGCCTTAAACCACTTGTGTTTTTATACAAGGTGAAACTAAACAGCCATACTTGAATTAACTTTACAATCTTATTGGACTTACAGTAACATTTTAATTCAAGTAGGGCTGTTAAGTTTTATCTTGCATATAATGTAAGGGGTTTAAGGCAATGAGTTTCTATACAATTTTCTAGTAAAGTCAACTAGATTTGGTTAAAGGAATAGTTCACTACTTACTCTCCCTCAAGTGGTTGTAAACCTTTATTATAAAACTTCCAAGTTTCTTTGTGTGGAACATGAAGGAAGTTTTTTGAAGAAAGCTGAAAACCTGAAACCATTGACATACATAGGAGTAAAAAAAATACTATGGAAGTCAATGTTTACAGATTTTCATCTTTCTTTAAAATATATTTTTTGTGTTTAACTGAAGAAAGCAACTCAGACACATTTGGAACAATGAAGGATGAGTCATTAATGACAGAGTTTTCATTTCATTTTTGGGTGAACTATCTCTTTAAGAGTATACTGAAAGAAATGTCCTACTCAATGATGCTAACTTCACTACATGTGTAGCGCCTTGAGTACTTAATTAGAAATCAAAACAATGATCAGATCAGTCCCATTTTATGCCCTATATATCATATTGGCCACAGAATGGACTACTTAGTGTTGCAATGAAATTAAACAAATAATAAAACTAGGACTTACCACACAATACAAGACAACCAGTGAATTTTCAACTCTACCTTTTCTGTACACAAGATGAGGTTCCAGCTTCAAAATGGCACCATAACACTGATCCTGAGTGGGGTGGTTGTGCTGCTCTGTGAGGTTGTGACTGTTCAGATGCAGTGCTGTGAAGAGTTCTTTATTAAAAGAAAGTACATTCTTTTCAAATCTGCACATATTAACAAAGAAAATACAATAATTTTAAATAATGATTAATTCTGAAAAACCTTACCCTTAGTCAAGATGAATTCATATGGCCTCTGCATTCTTTTGTTACATGTATGGAAGACAGATGAATAATTATGTCTTCAACCCACTTATTTGCAATTTCTCTACTGTTTTCCAATAAATACATTGGACTTAATCCAGGACATTAATCCAGTGTCTAAAGGTTCTGCATCTGAAATGAATAAAAACAGATGTGACATTAGTTAAACCCACTAAACTACTAGATACATCAGTACTGCTCTAAGCAATTGTAATGTAATTTAAGTGTAGTCCAAAATTAGCCTTAATCTGTTTAAATTATGATTTAAAAAGCATTTCTTGCATTAAAAAAAAATCCTGCCTCTTGTAATACATATGATCAATGGTAAATTTCTGAGAAGGTGCAAGGTAATCCTTGAGTTTTACCATTAACATCATGACTAACATAATATTTGAGAAGACAGCTTGTTGCGTCTCTTTACCACAATTTAGAGATGATAGATTCTTTCTTTTATTAAATAAATTGTTAAAGGCCAAATTATACTGGTAATAGTGTATGATAATGTGTGAAATACATCAGTTTATGTTAAACTTGAGCTTATGTTATGCTTTGAATAATGAAAAGTTGCATTTTTACCTACTGGAATAAGGGCATAATCATTTACATGCCCTGAAATTTTCCAGCCTTCTTTTCTCAACAGGCTTATCTCACTCACACACACTCACATATACATACATATATAATATATATATACACAGTTGAAGTCAGAATTATTAGCCCCCCTGATTTTTTTACCCCAATTTCTGTTTAACGGAGAGCAGATTTCTCCAACACATTTCTAATCATAATAGTTTTAATAACTCATCTCTAATAACTGATTTATTTTCTCTTTGCCATGATGACAGTAAATAATATTAGACTAGATATTCTTCAAGACACTTCTATACAGCTGCAAGTGACATTTAAAGGCTTAACTAGGTTAACTAGGCAGGTTAGGGTAATTAGGCAAGTTTTTGTATAATGATGGTTTGTTCTGGAGACTATCAAAAAAATATAGCTTAAAGGGGCTAAAAATTTTGACCTTAACCTCTTAAGGCCCAAGCTGTTTTTTTTACATGAATTTTTTTTTCTCTTTATTTTATTTTTTTATTTTGGCTTATTGGAACCTGATTAGAATAAAACCTAAGTACCAACTTTTGAAATGATGTACTTTTAGAGAAAAGTATGTCCATATATGTGGAATATGTCCGAATTTATATAAAACACAATAAAGTCACCTTTGTGTAATAGAATGAAAAACTCTTTATTTCTGCCTTGAACACAGCAGTTTTTTTCTTGCCTTTTTAATGCATTAATAACACATACACACATATTTTTGAACATGTTTTGACTATCAGTAAAAACATTTTTTTGCCCTTTTTGGACAGTTAAAATAGTGTTTGGGACATTTCATATGCTGCAAAACAGTTGCAGTATGACACTATATGTCTGTAACAAAATATAAAACACAAGACATAACAGCTAAAATGTGCTGTCCATGTATGTGGCCACTAAGCCCTAAGAGGTGAAAATGGTTTTTAAAAAAATAAAATTGCTTTTATTCTAGCTGAAATAAAACAAATAAGACTTTCTCCAGAAGAAAAAATATTATCAGACATACTGTGGAAATTTCCTTGCTCTGTTAAAATAATTTGGGAAATATTCATAAAAGAAAAAAAAAAAAAAATCAAAGGGGGGCATTATATATAATGTGTTTGTGTGTGTGTCTGTTTTAAGGCATGAAAAATAATTGCAGTTACAATGTAGCCTTTAAACTTAAGAGAAACACTTGATTTGCTTTAATATTGATGCAGTTATGAATACAGTTGTATTATTAGAGGTAATATTTATTGTATATTGCATAATTTATTTCGATTTTGGACGATTACTATTGTGGAAAACAACAATCTGGTAACACTGTTCCTCATCTTCAAATGTATAACTATTTTTCTGAGCTATGCACGACTATATGTGGGGAAAATATATTTTTAATAAATGAACTTGGATGTAATTGGATAGCATCGCTAGTTTGCAGTACATGCTTTATTTATATCAAGTCTGCAGTCATTTAATGCATCAGGAGATAACTTCCCTGCTTTTATAAAAGTTCTAAACAAACCCCTTATCTAAATCAACAAATCGTCTTTATTTGTTTACTTTTTACTTACCGCGTGGAAAACCGCAGTGGACCTTGGGATCGCAATGAACCTTGGGATTGCGACCATAGACTGTAAAAAAAAAATAGATCTCGACGTACTATGACCCCAACTTCAATGAATAATTTAATAATACAAAGATCAGCTAAAAATATTTTTAAAACTTAGTATTTTAAATGTAATATTTTTTAAGTAAAAAAAACAAACAAATTAATCAGTTTTATTAGGCATAATTACCCTAAACTGGGCAATTGAATATAATTTCACTCATTAAATATAAAGTAAATGATAACACATTTATAAATACCAACATAAATACCAACTAATCTCCAATAAAAAATAAAAAATACATTATGTAGCATTAACCTACCACGTACTGCTGAACAGTTTAACTCATCGGTGAACTCATCGGTGATGCATTTTGACCAATAGCTGAGCGATGTTAAACTCACTGTTGAATAGAAGTCACGTTGACCGATGTATATTCTCATTTAGTTGTCTCGACCCTCTTTACAGACGCTTTTCATGAACAAAAAAAATAAAAATAAAAATAAAAAATAAAAAAAAACTGTTATAATAGACGTAAACCAGGTATAAAATATTGCGTTGACATCTTTTGGTAATTATACGACGCTTTGAACGTCTCCGTATGACGCCTGAGGCAACCCATTGAAAGCAATGGAATTCCTTCTGCGTCGGTTTAGAAAAACTAGTACACTATGTCAATAATAATAATAAAAAAACTGCGTCTGGTACCCTGTGTCAACAATAATAATTAAAATACTGCGTCTGGTACCCTGTGTCAACAATAATAATTAAAATACTGCGTCTGGTACCCTGTGGCTGTAAAAATAATAATCAAAATACTGCGTCTGGTACCCTAGGCTATAATAATAATCAAAATTGTGCGTCTGGTACCCTGTGTCAATAATAATAATCAAAATACTGCGTCTGGTACCCTGTGGCTGTAATAATAATCATAATACTGCGTCTGGTACCCTGTGGCTGTAATAATTATCAAAATACTGCGTCTGGTACCCTGTGGCTATAATAATAATCGTAATACTGCGTCTGGTACCCTGTGGTTATAATAATATTTAATACATTTTTTTTTAAAGCGCAGCATCGGGTACCCTATGGCAAAATAAGTCGTGCTAGAGACACGAAAATGATTTCCTATTGAAATACATTGGATGGAAATTCGTGCAAGGTGACACGAAAAAAGAGGGAAATTCGTGCCCATGAACACGAATCAATAGATTAAATTTCGTGACTATTTCACGAACTGCCGTGAGACTGGGTTGTGCAGTTGTTGTGTTTTTTGTTTTTTTTTTGTTTTTTTTTGACAGGCTTGCGCTGATACACTCATACATGGTGCTTTGACAAGTACAGCTGAATGACACTGTCTCGGCACTGGCATTTTGCTAACATCTGCAAAAATGTGTTTGGCCTGAAGATGGTACTTCAAACTTGTACTTCGGTGGAAGAGCAGTTCATCACTATAGGAAGATTTTTATAATGATTATTTCCATTCTTCACATGTCTTGATCTATCATGTATTCTCATATTGTCCATCACATAATGATATTTATGCAATCAAGAAGCTGAGGTCAAACATTATCAAATGGTTATTTTGTGTTGAAGAAATATTAACGCATTAACCTTTTAAAGTTTACTGCATGTGTCAATGCCATAGCGTTGACAGCCCTAGTTACTGTATAATATGTATAGTCATTTAATATTTAATTAAATTCACCCCAAAATGGGCCAGTAGTATATGTACAATGTCATATAACTTCTGCTTAACTTTGCAAAGTTAGGATGATTATGAAATTAATATCAGCCTCTGATGTTTCAGATTTAACGATCAATATAATGCCTACTGACGACAGGAAAAGACAATATACTATACATTTCAAAAAAATATTCTTCATTCCTTACGCTGGGTACAGACCACAAGATAATTATGCTGATTTTAAGCTGAATTCTCCCCTCCAACAATCCCAGGTATGCCTAACAACAAGACGGTCTCTCGTTCAAGTCCGGGCTGGGCTAGTTGGCATTTGTATGTGTGTGTGAATGACAACAATTGGATTTGGACAGCAGACATGAAGGATCAGCTTGTCGCTTTGTGGCAACAGCCCAAATGTTTGTTTATTTGTTTATTTATTTGTCCACTATGTTTATTCTCAAAGCTCGAGAGATTTTGCGAGATTTCCTGTGTTCACATACAGAACTCTTGTCGAAGATCTATTTGCTTATTTCATGGGATCGCCATTTTAAAAAATGAAAGTGAGACTGTAAACATTGCAACAACATGCTGTGGAACAAACCTCCAGCTGTTGCCGCGATTTCAAAATGCAGATATGGTGTACACGTTTTAATATAATTTGGTTAAGTTTAATTTAATAAATTAAATCCATATTAGGCATCAAACAAAAGCTTAAGTGTCGTCTGAGGCTTCAGTTCATGGCACCAGGTAAGCACCGTGGGGGCTTCCCTGCTATAGCCTATGTAACTCGGTGAGCGATGAAGGTCATCAGTTTACCACTCTTCACAGAGTGCAAACAAAGATACAGGGACACTGAAGCATTTAAAGCCGCAAAGATCAGTCCATTCATCAGCAGATTGCTCATCTCTATTTGCACTCGGTGAAGTGTGATGAACTGATGACCTTCACGGCCAATCACAGTCATTTCTGTTGAGCACTGGTGAACACAATGGCAAATCAGCAGTTTAAGGACGCACTCAACATTGCTCAAGTGTTAGCAGGAAATGGACGTTTTTAAAATTCCAGTACCGAAATTCAGTATCCTGACAAGTCTAATATAGTGAAAGAATTAAATGAGTTTGATAAATGGCATCTAAAATGTGTGTTTGGGAAAGATGATGTTAGCTAACTAGTGCCATTTGCCTTAACTTAGCTAAAAATGAAATGCGATATCCCTTTTTATTTTAATTACCCACTCAGAACGGACCTTTGGGTCACACGGAAAGCAGTAAAATTATACATTTGTGTCTCTTTTTTGTTTTCACAGACGCCATTTCTGTGTGACTCCAGGCGGTACTTCTGGGTTTCTTTCCACCGCAGCCGCACTTTCACTTTTAAAATGGTGGCCGTGTGAAATCAGTCTACTGGTGTGTTGTGTGCTGTCTTTGTCACATACAGGTAGCAGCACACCACACGATTTATGAGCTAAACATGTTTGTGGTCTCTAACATTTTGAAAAATTGTAAAATGTAAAAAATCTTTTAATGTGTACCCAGCATTAGGTCATTCACAACCTTTTCTTACCCTGCATTCCTTTCAAATTGTTTCTTTTATAAAGGCCATGACATTTACATTTTTCTGCTTAGAGTAAATGTTTATATTTAGATTTTTTTCAACTTGAGCTGCTCTATGTGTTCTGACAAAATTGTGAGGCGCAGGTGTTTAAATTGCGAGGCACATGGGGCATATAAACAGTGTGTAAATGCTCACTGACAATTTAAAACAATCAAGAAAAAAAAAGGCATCTCTCTCACCACAAAATACTCGTTCTGTGAGATCGGGGCATTATAATGTCCCCAGAACGCTACTGAATGATGCGCATCAGAGGGCATTTAGAAGTAGGTATTCGCAATGCTGACTGATAAAGTAGCAGGTATGCACTTTATATCTGCCTATAACCTCCACTACACCACTGGGACTGTGCAAGTAAAAACAGATTGATCTCAAAACTGTCATTAGCACAGTTATCGCTCTTTGAGTGAAGAACGAACATTGTGTTTGTTAATAAAGCCGGCAGTATGAATCTCAAAACCTTAAATGAAAATCTTAAACTCTTCCAACTCTTCCTTTTACTTAAAAAACTCAACATTAGAAGTATTGTGAACATGTTTCCTGTCTTAATGCAATGCCATACTGGGAACTACACATAACTACAGAGTGAATAATGCCAACAAACATTCTTAATGTGTCCCAATTTATATTAAGTGGCCTTATGTAATTAATAATTGGTTACGGTGTACTTATTGGGTAAATACATGTCTTCACATTGTACTTATCAGACCCCTAGTTTTTCGCGATTCCACAATCGCTGAATCCAGCATAAAATCAACAAAAAGTCACACTTTTTGCGATCCTGCAAAATTCTTAATTTAAAGCAATATAATCTTTATTAATCTCATAAAACATCCAAATACAAACCATATAATAATTTTTTTTTTTCAGTTTGCAAAAAAATTTGTTTTACATGGCTTAAAGTTGTTGCATACGCAACGCATATAATGTGTGTGAGTGTCTCTCAAAAAATGACATCTCACCTGTGCCCTCACAATTCTAATATTACATGAGAGTGGGGGGATTGTTTTGCAGCCTGTGCAGTACGCAGACGGAGATGAAGCGCAAGAGATTTACATGTGAAGTCAATGCAAAGATTGGATTAGACATCCTGTGGCACGAATTGGGCGTTTTGTGCGTTTGAGGTACTTCAGACTACAAAAGAAAGTGGGAGCAAACATCTAACAAACGGAGCAATGGAACAGACAGAAAAGCAAGCAACTTACAATGATGGAGATTGGTTCAAGGATGGTCGCTGGACGTGACAGAATTTAAGGACATTATTTTTGCTTTTCATCTATGGCTGGTATTATGATGTGCGTCAAATCGATAAATGAGTTATTGCAGTTAATGAGAGAAAACGATTCCCTGCCATTGTTGAGTTTAACGGAAATTGTTTTAGGTGTATTACAGTAGCGAAAGTCCTAACGCATGTCCTGAGTGAGGTACAGGATGTCAGATGCTCCAGGGAGTGAAATCTGAGAGAGAAAAAATAAGATTGTGGATAAAAGTAAGAGTTGTCTCAAACTTAATTCCAACAACAACAGTGGTCTCAAGCTTAATTTCTGGAGGGCTCTGCATATTTTAGCTTCAACCACCTCCAACTCACACCTGCCTAATAGTCTCTTGTAGTCTGGAACACCTTTATTAGTTGGATCAGCTTTGTTTGATTAGAATTGGAGCAAAACTGTGCATAGCCCTCCAGGGAATCGGTTTGTATATATTGCAACATTTTATAAATATTGTATATACTATATATGGACATATATTTTATTAAAACTTATATATATATAATATATATATATATATATGTACTATATATATATAATATATATATATATATATATATATATAATTTATATAGATATAATTTTTTAGGAATTACCACCACGACATCTGTCATTTTCAGAAAAAAATCCCCCTAAACAACATGAAAAACTAGGAGGTCTGACTTATGCTTGATTAAATACCTGCATGTACTGCACTGCATCTGTAATATTTTTTTGTAATTGCATTTATAATTACACTGTTCTCACCAGATGTGTTCTGCAATACATAATAGAAATGTTACGTGCATTTATTTATATTAAAGTGTAAGTCTATAGTACTTAACATTAAGTGGGAGCTATTGAGGAAGTTCTTTCTTTATTTATTTATTATTTATTATTTTAATCAATATTTGTTTTTGTTTGTTTGCTGGTTTGTTTATTTATTTAAAAAAATGGGTGAATTGAACATAATACAACATTTTCAAGAACAGTGGTTTCAGAAGTGTTGTTTCAGATCTTTTGAAACAAGTGATTTTGAACAAGCAGTAAATATCTCTTTTAACTCACTGTAACAAAGAACTAATAATACATCATTGCCATGTGCTTGCAGGCGTGTTCAACCAATAAGAGTGGAGACATGGGTAACAGGTGACTACTGACTATCAATCACATTCTCTAAGGTCCATGAGAAGTCAGCGTGAGAAGTGAGGTTATGTGGGTCTTGGCCTTACCATAACAGTTTGGTTGCACAACGGCAAATTAAAGGTGTTTCGGGAACTGTACAGCACTTGTGACAGTATGAGGTTATGCTGCATGGATGTGCCTTGCGCCAGCAGTTAGAGTGGTTTGTTCAGCATGTTTTAATTTTGGCCTTGAAATCAGGCAACCGATTCAGAAGTCCTCATTGTGGCACGAGCAGGCAGAGAGAATAGCATTTAGTTTCAAAGGAGAACAAAACCGAGATGCTAACTTAACTGCTTAATTAAGCAAGATTTATGCTTAAGTCCTTTTTTAAAAGAACCAAACTTAAATCCCTGCAAGATGACTGCTAAGGAAACAGAGCTCTTTGGATTCCACATTTTGCTCCACTTTTTTTAGTAATGTCTCAGTTAAATAAAATTATAGATTATTATTTGCTGTTGAAGAATAGTAATTTAAAATTACAAACAAATTCATTAAAAAAACTGAACTGACAGCTGTCCAAATCTTGAGATTCAACATAGCTTCAGTTTTTTCTGTGTTTTTCAAGGTAAAGCTGTTCAAAGTCCTGTTTTAAATTCAAAGCAGAACATTATTATTATATTATTATTATTATTATTATTATTATATTATTATTATTATATTATTATTATTATTAGAAGGTTCTATCTGCATTTGCCATGTTTCAAAATCTACAACAAACAAATGCCAAGATGATCATTCAGACTCCCATATCTCATGTGTTGTGTCATGTGATTCCTTTGTTCTCCTTCACGCCTGTAAGTAGGGTTTCCCTAGTTTTTACCTGTGGTATGCACATCTGTGTATTTCAAATACAGTGTGTCCTTGGAGTCTCTCCTTTCCCATATCTCTTCATATCATTGTTCCCCCACATATTGGATGGTGCGTATGCTTGTTGTTGTTTATTAAATAAGTGTTATTCATTCTATAGTTTCAAAGTCTTACCACCTATCCAATAGACAGACACAATACTCTGTGCTTTCTACGATGTTGCATTGCCATTGCATACCAAGTGTCATAAGGTGGAGGAAGTGGAACTTAATAGTCTGTGGATTGTGTTACCCCCTATACAATAAGCCTCTCTTGAACTGATCGAAACTGATATATTTCTGAACTCGGCCTTAAGAAAACTTTTAAATGCACACCCTCCCCGCCCATTCCTGCCTCCTCGTTCTCTTCTATCTTCTCATCCTGTCAACTGGCAGCCAATCTCTGCAGTGGGTTTACTGCTGGTCTAACCGTCTCCGTTGGCATTATGGCTGGAAGATCCCTCATCTTTGCCCAGTAAAGAAACTTGACACAGAGGAACATAAACATCTACTGCCAGCTAGCGTTTCAGAAGTGTTATTGCAGAGCAACTCAAACAGCATGCAGAAGTACAAATGCGCAGCTACACGCATTGCATGCACCGTGGGTCACGTCGATCATTCGACACAGAAGTACAAACCAGGATTTTTGGGTTCTCGTCTCTGTCACAGAGACCATCGGCTCTCCAAGTCCTTCACCTGCTCCACTACCATCAGTTGACTCCCTGATGAAGCTGTTAGTGTTAGTTACAATGTAGTGTCAAGCAGCTTAACATAGAGGTTCTAACAAATTAAAACTGCTTTAGTTTTGTTTTGTTTTGTCATTGTGGTTTAAAATTCACTGCTGAATGTCCAAACACTGAAGAGCAAATCCATCGATGCACAGCTTCACAAGTCCCAAACCAAGCAAGCCAGGGACGACAACAAAAGGAGGAACAAAACTTCACCATTGATGAAAATGAAGGAAAAAAACCTTGAGAGAAACCAGGTTCAGTTGAGCATGACCATTTTCCTCCTCTGATCAAACTTCTTGTGCAGAGCTGCAGTCTATGTGTACCTCGGCCACCATAAAATCCAACATAGGCTCATTCTGAAATTGTAGCCCTATATTTGTTACTGGAGATTGCAAATTATGTAGCTAGAGCTGCGTATGGCTGCATTTCTTCTTTAAATGAACACTATGAGGTGGTATGACACCGTTCCCTTTCTCGCTTACCAGGTGACTGCTTACCTCCATATGGACGGCTTTTCCTCTATTACAAGTTTGTCTAGTTAGCTCGACATGTACGAAGGTGGACTTGAGATGCAGAGCGAAGTTGACCAAGGCAATGGGGTTCGAGTCTGGTGAAGAACAGTTTCAAAAGCAGGTAAGACAAAACAGAAGGCAAAAAATAAAATAAACAAGTTAATAACAGGGTGAGGATGCGGTAAAATTTGAAATGTGGTAAAAATCAGGGGGCTATTATTTTTCTGAATTGCTTTTCAAAACACTGTCGGTTCGGTTTAGAAAAGTGGGTGGGCGGGTCAACCAGTGCTTTTTACAACACTATTGGTTGGGTTTAGAGAAGGGGGAGGGTGAGGAATCAGTCGGTTGGTCAGTCAGTTAGTCAACAGCGGCCTCTAGTGGATTTACATGAGTACAGCAGGTGCAAATGGCACTCGCGAGATAAATTTGAGATCTGAATAAGCATACACAGCAACGTCTGGTAGATTCATGAAAAAAACTGCAAAAAAACATAGCTCCTGGGACGAATTCTGCTCTCTCCAAAAATGTATATAGGGGTACGTAATCAGAACGAGTCTGGGTTGAAAAAATCCCTGTTTACAAAGAAACTTTTTTAATACATTTAAGCACTCTGTTATTCTTTTTCGTCATTATAAATGACACTTGTTTCCCATTCATCATTATTATTTTTTTTTGCTAATGGAAAACTTTAAAGTTCAATATCTCAAAGTCATTCTGCATGCACTTTCAAGATGGAACGTTATCAATATAATTGCCTCATCATCCATAAATACTTTCGATTGTCATAAAATGACCTTATATTTTTAACTTTTCTGTCCATCTTCTGAGAAGTTGTTCTTAAAACTTTCTTTGCACTAGCAGAAAAAAAATGAGTCTGACTGCTTAAAAACTACGCAAACATCCAAAAACACTATATGCATGAGCATTGGGAGGTTGTGCATTCTCTTCTATATGTGTGTGTGTGTGTGTGTGTGTGTGTGTGTGTGTGTGTGCGTGTGTATGTGTGTGTGTGTGTGTGGTGACTCAGGAAGCAGATAGATATCCAGGAAGGCTTGTAATGGTTCAGATAGGCCACTCTCACCCACGGTGACAGCGAGATTGGACAGTTAGGAGACAGAGTGCAGGCAGAAAGACCCTTACACAGCCTCATTAGCCATGTAGAGTTATCTCCCAAGTGTCAATACAGCACAGAGAGATAGCAGGACAACAGGGAGGGGGCCGAGGGGGATCTTGACGAAGAGAAACGGGATGACCGAAACCTTAAAGGAAGAAGCAGGTGATAGGAAACAGGGAGCTTGAGGCAGAAATGTTGGTGTGGATGGAGAGGAGGGGGGGGGGTCGCAAACAATCACATACACACATAAATGCAAAAGAAGCTGGCAGACAGTGGAAGAGAGAAGGATAAAGCCTCATACACTCACAAAAAGTGGTTTGCTGACAGAAGAAGGGACAAACTCTCAAACGCTCTTTCTCTCTCTCTCTCACACACATGCACACACACACGGAGAGAGAAAGAGAGGAGCTGACAGAGAAAGGTTGTGCTCCCCCACCATCCCAGCACCTGTCACACTTTGAGATAATCATCCATCATGGCCGGCCGTTGGCCTGTGTGGTCCTTTTTAATGGACACTATTGACACTAGTCGTCTCCTCTCCCACCCACAAGCTGTCAGCAGACTGAAGTGATGTGTGTGTGTGTGTGCGTGTGTGTGCCAAACATCACAAGACTGGTGAAGGAACGCAAGACATTTCAGAGGACGATGTTTTAGATCAGAGCCTCCAATGTAAATTTTCTCCACCAGACAGGGAGTGTTTACCATCTGTGGCAAGCTAAGTAACCATAACAAAGTTTGTTTGTTTGCTAATTTATTGATTGATTGTTTGATTTTTATTTATTTTTTATTATTTGTCACATTATTATTATTATTATTATTATTATTATTATTATTATTATTATTAACAATAAGACAGGATGTGCACAAAGCAACAAGGATTAAAAGATCTGTTCAGCTCTCTGTGATCATCAATCATCAACAAATGTGATCAAGAATGAGATTTTAAAACATTTTTTAAAACATATGCATGTTTGTAATGAATTACAGTGATTTTACCATCTTTATCACCACAGCCGCATGTCAGTACAATTGACCCTTCGCAAAGCCACACCCAAAAACCACCACACATCAATCGTGGCTTATCAATCGTGGCTTAGCAACTGTAGCTACGTGCAGGAAGTCTATCAATCTTTCGAGCGAGGGAAACAAGTCAAAGCGTGGTGCATATGGATTGTGCAAATATGATGGAATTTTTTTCCCTTTCCAAAACCTAAAACCCAAGGGGAGAAATGCCAGGTGTAGATCAAGCTGTTTGAGGGGCCGTAAAAGCAGCACAATCCAGTCATATTTACTTATGTTTCAAGCTACGAATATTTGGATTACATATCAACAGAAAAATTGAGATATGATCACAAACTGAGTGCTTGCGATCAATATACTTCACCCGCAGCTGTTTTTCAGTAATTTATAACCCTCATGTCCATGTCAGAGCTACAATTCACCGATGTGTTTGTCGGTCTTTTGGAGATTTAGTCATTGGTGATGACGTTATTGCTGGGTTAGTGTCTGCTTTTGTATTTGGTGTCAGATTAATATTTGCTGATAGGGAAAATCTATTTGTTTACTTCTGCTATTTATACTTTGATTTGCATTTGCATTGAGCTTTGGGTCATGACCAAAAGGACAAGATCTTGGAAACAAGCGGCCGAAATGAGTTTCTTTCGAAGGGTGGCAGGGCACACTCTTAGGAAAATGGTCTGTCCCCCTGGAGGAGCTTGGAGTAGAGCCACTGCTCCTCCACATCGAGAGAAGTCAGCTGAGGTGGCTCGGGCATCTGTTTCGGATGCTACCTGGACACCTACCTAGGGAGGTGTTCCAGGCATGTGCCACCGGGAGGAGGCCTCGGGGAAGACCCAGACCCTGGAGGGACTATGTCTCACGGCTGGCCTGGGAACGGCTCAGGATCCACCTGGAGGAGCTGGAGGAAGTATCTGGGGAGAGGAAAGCCTGGGGTTCTCCCCATAAAACTGTTGCCCCCCTGTGACCCGCCCCTGGAAAAGCAGCAAAAAATGAATGAATGAATGAATGAATGAATTTGCATTTCAATGTATTTGTTTTTTTTTTCCATTTAACTGGAAATAACAATAGAAACTATATAAAAAGCACACAAACATACTGACGGTTATAGGTACTGTACATTGCTATGGGTCAATGATGCTAATATTTGACATAAATCGATCAATTTCTCCGTTCTGGCTGTTTTTTCTATGAATGACTTATGTAGAAGCACTGTCTATGCGTGTTTCCTCGCCGGTTAGTAATGTAATATTTCATTGCACAACAATTAATCTATCAGGCTTTTTGGCTAAAAAAGAGAAATCATAGTTTAATTTGGTATTATTGTATCATTTTTAAATTTCACCTCTCCTGCTGTGTACGAACTAAGCTGTTGAATGATCAGCATATGAGGCGGCTAGACTTTAGACTAGCTTTAATTTTGATTTAAAAAAATATTTCTAATTGGTTGCGTATTATGTCGTGAACATACTCCCGTAATGCATACTGCAGTCTTTTTTTGCCTGGCTTTCTCAGATATCACACTCGTTCCCCAAAAATTATTAGATATATACCTGGAAACATCTGACACCTGGGCATACATATTGTAATGGACGTGCCAGGCACAAAAGCTTGACAGGCGTAACAACAATAACTAATGAGGGCGGCGCTTAGCTAAGGGTCAATTATAAAAGCTGACGCTTCAATCCCGGTTTGTGGACTTTAAATCAGGTTTATTTTGTACACTAAAATAACGGATATCCATACAGCAGTGGATATTAATGTGTATCCTGTCACATTTATCGTGCAAAAACAATGCAGTTAAACGTGCACACAATGTGTGTGTCCATTGTGTGTGTGTGTGTGTGTGTGTGTGTGTGTGTGTGTGTGTGTGTGTGCGTGCGTGAACTTTATAAAGACATGTTTTTTTTAATGTGTATGTGATGTGAGTATTTGCTGCACGTGTGCTGTCAAATGGATGAAGATGTTTTCTTAATTTGCTGGCGTTTTTTGTAATTACACGTGTTTTCTTAAAATGCAGAATGTTAAGCTCTCTCAGCCACCATAATAAATGCTTTACACAACTATTCATACTTAGGTAATGTTAGTAATTACATTAACTAATGGTCCATTATTCTAAAGTGTTACCCCATAACTTATTTAGAAAAGATGCAAAATATTTAACTCAATTACAGTATTTGATGACAGAAGTGTCAGCAATTAATGAACAGTACTATCCTTACTTCACCTCACAGCAAGAAGGTCGCTGGTTTGAGCCCCGGCTAGGTCAGTTGGCATTTCTGTGTGGAGTTTGCATGTTCTCCCTTTGTTCGCGTGGGTTTCCTCTGGGTGCTCTGGTTTCCCCCACAGTCCAAAGACATGCGGTACAGGTGAATTGAATAAGCTAAATTGGCCGTAGTGTATGTGAGTGTGTGCAAGAGTGTATGGGTGTTTCCCAGTGTTGAGTTGAGGCTAGAAGGGCATCCGCTGCATAAAACATGTGCTGTATAAGTTGGCGGTTCATTTCGCAGTAGGGCCTCCAGATTAATAAAGCCGAAAAGAAATTAATGAATGAATACTTTCCTTACTTGTTTTGTCTTGATATGTTACAATCATTATAATTTGTGGTCGGTTGCTGTTGTTTTAATGAGTTTTGCTCACAAACTTTGTTGCTAAAAGAGCAATTCCTGTGAGATTAATAAATGATTAATATACTTTTTTTTAATCACCAATATAATACTAATATTTTTACAACATTTCTAAATGTACCTATGTGGATATATTTAATTATGAACCACCTAAAAATGCAGTTTTTTGCATGCTTATATCTAAAATTGTAATTGTCATTTTTTGACATTTATTGTTAACTAATGGGTTGTAATATTGATTTAAGTATTTAGTGCTTATAAAGTGTATGCTAAGTTAACAATGCTAAGTTATTTCAACATTTTTATTTTTTCCCAATTGTTGGGTTTGTCCAAATTTTACCCACAATTGGTAGAAACAAGCCAACCCTTTTTGAGTGTTTGGAAGTGAATTATCTTATATTTAAAGCTGTTTAAAAACATAATAACTAATTATATATGTTAATTAGGTAGCACTTTATAATAACTACACACTATGAATCTTTTATTAAGCATTAGCATCTAGTGAATTCATTATCTGTTAAGCATTTTCTCTACATTAATAAGCTTTTTATAACTGCAAGTTTGTAACTGCAGCTACAAACGCTGTATTCTTGACTTACAACCACATTTATAATGAGCTTAGTAATTGTACTTTTATACTTTGTTAATGATTTATTTTTCATTACTAAAGTATTGCATTATTTACAAACCATTTGTATTTAAGAGTAGTTAGTGGTTTTTAAGATAGTTCAGAATGAGTTAGTAAATGATTAATAAACTATTGAAATCAACGTTTATATATCTTATTATTCAGGCATGTAGTAATGCTTACTATGTATGTTAATAAATGCTTTATTAACTCAACTTCATGCAGTTTTGTGACCTAATCTTAAATGAGGACTACAAACATAGAATAGAATTATTTCATTATAATTAGCACTGTAATAATTTACTATAAGATGCATTTTTGATCAAATTAGTCAAGCACAGGACTCTTTTTTACTCTCTAAACCTTTGAATGACATTGTATGTACATTAAGAAATATATTTACCTTATGAAACCAAACCTTATGCAAAGTGTTACTATAGGCTACAGTTTCACAATGGATGATGCATCAATGTTTGTGTGTAGCACATTAACTGAGGTGTGTTATGAGGGCATTGACCCTGACATTGAGATGGCCCAGAAGGTGCAGACAGTGGGGAAACATGTGAAGCTATTTGAGAGGACTCTAAGTGCTCCATAAAGGACATTTGGCACAAAAATAACTGGCTCTTTACAACCAGCCAAAGCTTGGTCATACTTATACTTTGAGCAAACTTTGGGTGATTCAGACTCACGGATCTGAGAGCGTACGAGCGCTAATGTGTTTGGCAAGCACTCTTCATTGACCTTCTCATTGGAGATGCGGAAGCCACTGAAACTGTAGATTGACAAACAACTTGTTAATGCGAAAGTGTATAAAGAGTGGAATTTGAGTAGTAGAAGAGGATAAATTGTTTATGTAATTATAATATCTATTTTGGAAATGTGTTGTGAGATCATTTAATAAATCAGTGCAAAACACAACATACCCTAATTTTGCATCATTTACATTACTTTAATGATAATAATTACATCTATTTATTTTCACATTAGTTGTAGTAGATATTATGACTACTTAACCCTGGCATTCAAATGATCATTAATAACATTATTAGGCATTTTGTTTTTTAATACACTGTGTTAACACAAAGCTCAACCCCTTTTTTTATTTAAATAAGCGGATTATGACAATAAAACTATTATAATAAGCGTCACATTTGGCCTGAGCAGTGTTTGTTGGAGTAAACTTGATGTGATGTATATTTTTCTGTTTCATTACTTCTGGTAAACATTGTCAGAGAGAGCTGTTTGTGTGTTCAGATGAGTGTAAAGAAAAACGGTTCCTATTGTTTCCCAGTTCAGAGCTTATTGTGAACATTCATTGTCACAATAAATAAAAATAAATGCAGAAGTTAATTGCTCAGTGTTTTGTTGTTTCAGATCTGTATGACTTAACTCTGGAAAACTCTAGCGTTCTTCAAAATGTCTTATTTTCTTCTAACTTCTGACAGTTTTAAGCATGGCATTGGGTGACTTTATCCCCTTATAATGATGAAGACCATCAGATAAAGTTTGCAGTGTGGAGATAGAAATTTTAGCTGGCATTGTTACTTCATTGATTACAGTTTTTTGTTTGTTTGTTTGTTTGTTTGTTTGTTTTATTGTTATTTTTAATCAAATAAATGCAGCTTACACTGTTAATAATTTTCTGTAGAATCTACAGTAACTTACTGTCAGCAGTTTGTCAGTAACTTACTGGAAATTAGCTATAGCAAATATACTGTATTTACATTTACAGCACCACTTAACTTCCTGTATATGTGTGATAAGTATTGCGAATATTTACTGTAAAATATACAGTAAGTTTCACAATGCAACTTTAAAATACAGTAACATACTGCGTAACTGTCCCACAGTAAAATATAGGTAATATTAGTTAAATGCTGTGTAATTTACAAAAATAGTTAACAGTGTAGCAGAACAAAATCTAAAAAAAATAAATAAATCTAATTTCATTGTCGTAAATATGTGAATAGCATAGCATGTCACAATTAAGGGTATTTTAAAGGTTTAATTCCATGTCACTTTGTTTGTGGCTGTTTTAGTTAATACAATACACTCACTTTGACTTAGTCCCTGATTTATCAGGGGTCACCAGAGTGGAATGAGCTGCCAATTACTCTAGCATATTAATGCCATTTTATGCAGTTTTATGCAGAATATTGCATTCGTATTAAAAATTTACTGTTAGTATTTTTTATTATTTTATTAAATATATGCAGCATAAATAAATAAATAAATTTAAAAAAATAATAAATAAATAAACAAACAAACAAATTAGCCTATCATAATGATAATAAAATATATATAAAATATTTAAGTGGAATTGTATGTCAAATTTTAGTTATCATTTGTTTGTGACATCAACAGCAATCCATTGACTGTAGTGTTAAGAAATTTAACATCATTCCTCAAAATATGAAGAGTTCAGATGCAAAAATCTCTAATTGCCATCTGAAATATTCAGTGTTGTGTAGGTTCAGTAATTTGACTTTTATGGCAATAAATAGGTTATTTTCATTACATTTAAAGTGATAAAACTAAACATAAACATATGACACTGATAAAAAATTTTAGAAGAAAATGTCAGACATCACTTAGGCCTTGATTGCTCCTAAGAGAAACCAAAGATGCGTTTTCATCAATCTGATCACAAGTGGACAATGCTTGGTAGTTGCGAACAGGGTGTGGAATGTTTTGAGCTTTGAGTCTTGAGCCCATTTTCAACCACTTCCAGGGGAATAGTTGAAAATGCACCTCCACCTAGCTCATTCATAAGCCTAGCTCATTCATAAACCAAGCAGCTGGAGAGGTCGTTGGTAATCTTAGGTTTTGTATTAGAGGTAAAAAAATAATAATAAAATGCATAAATGCATAGAACAATTTTTCAACAGCCCCAATAAGTTTTTTTTTTTTCTTTTGTAAACATAAAGGATTTTTTAAAAATATGGCTGTTTCATTCTCTTCAAACAAATCTCATGCAGAGCCTGTGAACTAGTGTTTTTTTTTTTTTCAAATAAATCTATGTGAAAGTTTTAGTCTATGTTTAAAGTATTTAATGTCCTTTTCATTATTTTATTCTACTCAAAGGAGCATTCAGAAATGCTAGATTAAGCCTCAAAAAATTTGCATAATGTATTTTTACATGATCAATTACACTTTTCCCTTGTATGATGTTTTTATTCGCCTAGTTTAGTTACTTTTTAATGCTTCAAAATAGGCGACACTGTGGCTCAATGGGTAGCACTGTGACCTTACAGCAAGATGGTCACTGGTTGAAGCCCCAGCTGGGCCAGTTGGCATTTCTGTGTGGAGTTTGCATGTTCTCCTCATGTTGACGTGGGTTTCCACCTGGTGCTCCGGTTTCCCTAAAATGGCCGTAGTGTATGTGTGTGAATGCAAGAGTGTATGGGTGTTTCCCAGAGATGGGTTGACCCTAGAATAAGCATCCGCTGCGTACACATGCTGGATAAGTTAGCGGTTCGTGGTGACCCCTGATTAATAAGGGCATACTCACACTATGTACAGTTGCTTTGAACCAGGGCAAAGCATGCTTGTCCCCCCTCCCGTCTCTCCTGACAGCCCGCACTCACATTACATTCGGGCCTGGGCAAGCTTACATCATCGATGATGCGCTGTTCAGTAGAAAAGCACTCTCGCTCAGCACAGTGGAGATTTCTCTAGTTATATTGTTTTAGTCGTTTGGAATGCAGTGACACGCAGTCAAATATTTCGCTGAACAGATCCGCCACTTTTGACGCGCATAAATAGTCATAAAGTTCTCGTGCTGGAGGAATTAGGAGGTTTGCTGAAGGCACAGCTGTGGTGCATTGAGGAGTTTGCGTTTTTAATAACCTACGACAGTTTAACGGTAAGAATGATTAATAAATCCATATGAAACCCTTAAAAGTCACGTCTTGCTTTCAGTTTCGGGTTTAGGCGCGTTTTGCACTCACACATAAGCGTACCACGCCAAAGCCCTAGTGAACCGCGCTCAGGCACACCTCTTCCAACCGGTTTCAGTGCACTCACACTTCTCAAACGATCCGGGAAAAGGGCCTGGGCACGGTTTAAATAACATAGTGTGAGTAGGCCCTAAAGGGACTAAGCTGAAAAGAAAACGAATAACTGAATGTTCTGAAATATTTGTTGAATTATTTGATAAAAACAAAAGCATAGAGTGTATACATATCAACCCTGCAAAACATTTTGTGTAATCCTTTGCATAATAATTTTACCAAAAGGTACCATGTTAAATTACTTTTGATGTACTAAAATTACATCATTTGTAATTTGAGGGGGGATTTGTGGTCTTGGTGATCACCAGAATAGGGAAGTCGCAGAGTAAAATGAGAAAATATGATACACCAGTGTTTTGTAATATGGAAAAACAGTTTTCATCTATTTCTATATTATTTGTTTCTATTTTATTCATACTTGTCTTTTTATTCCTGTTTATGTAAAGCACTTTGAATTGCCACTGTGTATGAAATGTGCTATATAAATAAACTTATCTTACCTTGCCTATTTAAAGCATTTTATTTTTCTGGTAGGCTACTATTAATAATATTTTTATTTTTAATACAATAATACAATTTTAAACTTTGTGAAGAGTGTTAAAGAGAGTCATCCAACAACTGCCCAAAGACAGTCCCTCACTGGAGAAGTGGTCAAAAGTGGATAAAAGAAAAACATTTAAATGACAGTTGTGAACGATGTTGTGTCTTTTTTTGTCCACTTGTTATAGGATTAATAAAAACACATTTTTTCACCTGGTGAAAACAGGGCCTAACTCTTGATATATTCATTCATTCATTTTCTTTCAGCTTAGTGGTTTTATTCATCAGGGGTTGCACAGCAGAATGAACCGCCAACTTATCCAGCATATGTTTTACACAGCAGATGCCCTTCCAGCTGCAACCCAGTACTGGAAAACACCCATGCGCTCTCATATTCATACACTCATACACTACAGCCATTTTTGTTTATTCAATTCAACTATACCGCATGTCTTTGAACTATGTGGGGAAACCGGAGCACCTGGAGGAAACCCACGCCAACACAGGGAGAACATGCAAACTTCGCACAGAAATGCCAACAGGCCCAGCCAAGACTCGAACCAGTGACCTGCTTGCTGACAGCTGACAGTGCTAACCACTGAGCCACCGTGTCGCCCTTGATCTATTCATTCAAATGATTTGTTTTCTGTTTCATACTAGTTTCTGGTATGGCATGAGGTGACTTTTAGCTGGTTCCCCATTATGTCGATGAACAGCATCAGACGGGGGTTTGAGGAGGGTTTGCATGCTTGTTAACAGCTCATGCAGCTCACTTGTCCATCTCACCATGAGCAAGCCAGACACGCGAGCGGAAACAGTGGAGGCTAATGGAGGCTCTCGTTTGGGGCGGCAGGGAAATGAGGGTCTGGGGCTGGGCAAAGGGGCTGATCCCAGGAGGCTCTGGAAGACTTTAATAGCGGAGCCAGGGAGATGCCTGCCTGCTGTGGTTTCTCGGTTGCCGATGATTTTAGTTTCAGGTGACGTGCATCATGCTCTATTAGCGGCCTCTTCCGACCACAGTTTTCTTTGGCATGTATAACGCGCGCTGGAGCTCCGCTCTGGACGCATAGCTTTTCAACACACGTACACACACATACACACCAATACACGTTTACATAGATGCAGGCCTGCATCTCTGCAAGCAAACACAGGAACGATAGACGGACACAAACACACACACGCACACATACCTACTGTATGTGCACAAGCTTTCAGCTCCTCGTATTTCCAGCTTCCCCTAAAACACACATACAAACCGGACACATATATATGCACTGTTAGGAATATGTCTATCACTATGAACAAGATCTATCAGTAAGTCAATCAAAGAATAAATGTGTTTTAAAAGTGACCTTCAAAAGTCTTCTTAAAGGAAAAGTTCACTTAAAAATGTAGGCTAATTGTGGTACTCTGTATTGTACAAAATTTTTTTCAAGAATAGTTTATACAGTTTTGGCTGTACAAGGACAGTTTAGCCATTTTTATTTACTCATATATGAGGATTCCATTTTATTGAGCATATGCAAACACACACTCACATGGGCTCACTAGATAGACTAATGGGCTATTTGAACAGCTAATGTTTTTTTAGCTAATGATGAACTTCAAGTAAAAACTTAATGTGACTATTTTCAATTTCATAAGGTTCCTTTTACAGCATCAGTGTTGTAATGTGATTAAAATACATTTAATGTAATACACTGTAAGAAAAATCAGTAAATTTTGCTGAAAAAAAACTTATAATAATGGCTGTTAAATTATAGAAATTTCTTTAAATTTAAGGTAAACTGCTGTAATTTAGCCTCTGTTATTTTACAGTAAATTTCTGTAATTTAACAGCTGTTATTTTACGTTTTTTTTTTTCGACAACCCAGCTGCCGTAAATAAACCGTAAAATTACGGATTTTTTTTACAGTCTAGACTTACACATTCATTCAGTTGTTCAAGCCCAAAACAAGATGAAAGACATGTACAGATGTGTACAAGATGTATACAAGATGTGTAACAGTAGTAGCAGGCTAGCGCAGACACTCCATAGAAAATACTGGTGTCAAATAAACTGTCATATTTTAAAGACATGGTGGGGGGAAACTGAATTTAATGCAGTGCTTCTTGTCTGGTCTGAGACCCACTTTATATCGTATATCTTTCAGGCAGTGAAGATCACTGAATTTGAAAGAAATCGGACCTTAAACGTGGCAATTTTGTAATGGAAATACGGAAGTGCTGAGACTTGCTCGCTGGCTGATATTGAACATCTGTTTGCATATACCCCATTGTCATCCAATGTATGCACTTTTTCTCTTCAACATCTTAAGGCAACACAAATTTCTCTTGTGAGCATAATTGGCATTATCACTGAGGTAAAACTGTTACATAATCTCATGGGAAACACAACTAAGTTGCGTTTGTTCTCAACCAGAACAAAAACAGCCTGACATAATCTGACATCTGGCTTGGAAACCATGTCCGCTGACCAGGTAAAACAGTCTGTGCTTACTATGTTCAACAAATATCAAAAGATGGCAGTCAGTTCTTTTTCAGCATATACACCATTGTGTGTAATAATTAAATCATCCATTCATTTTCCTATGGCTTAGTCACTTATTTATCAGTTGTCACCACAGCAAAATTAACCAACATATTCAGATTGTGTTTTTAACAGTGGATATCCTTCCAGCGACAACCCAGAACTGGGAAACACCTATATTTGCTCACATACACTATGGTCAATTTAGTTCATCCAGTTCACTATAACACATGTGTTTGGACTGTAGGGGAAACCCAGAGTACCCAGAGTAAAGCCATGCAAACACGGGGAGAACATGCAAACCCCACACAGAAACGCCAACTGATCCAAACAGGACTCGAACCAGTGACCTTCTTGATGGGAGGCGACACTGTGCCACCTCTGTAAGAATTAATCTGATCAAAAGTTATTGCACCACTGATATATTTTTAGAGGCATTAGTTTAAAGTCAAAAACTTTCATGCTTTTGCTGCTTTAAGTTATCTCTGGTGAATTGTCCCAGCAGGCACAGGATGTCAACATGATGTCAGATTGATGTTGTACTCCAATGTCGTGGAACGTTACATTTTGTTTGGAAATAAAATCAGGTTGACATCAGAACCCAATGTCAGGCTGACATCAATGTCCAACGTAAGACAGATGTTGCATTTTGGTTACTTTTCAATGCAACCTAAAAACAGCAAAATATCAACGTTTAATGGTGTTACAGCTTGATGCTGTGTGAATGTTACCAACATGAATGTCTATCAGATGTTGAATTTTGGTTGCCATACCTGACAAATAAATGGCCGTATTTGACATCAATATGATGTTGATTTAAGATGTTGGCTTGACATTGGATTTTGGTTTCTTTCCAACACAACCTGCAATCAACAAAATACCAACGTCATTTCACGTTGTTATTGGACGTCAAAATAACATTGTTCTTGGACGCTGGCAACCTAAGTCTAACCTAATGTCAATGTTTTATGGCATTGTCTGCTGGGGTAGCCCACATCTGCTGGGGAATCCTCATACAAAAATGTCACATTGCCATCATGTTATAACCCAGTTAACACTTTTTTATATAAGGTTTAACCACTGATTTCAGTGCATATGTTAATTAGTTTTCCTACAATGTAAAAATGCTGGGTTCCACACAACTGCTTCATGTTGTCCCAACACAAAACATTAAGTTAATTTAACTGTTTTATACCAATTTAAGTGGATTAAACATAAAACAATTAAGTTGCCCCAAAAAAATCCATAAGCATTGTGTTGATTAAGCTCATTTTAAAATTGTAGTTTTAACAAAGTGGCAAAACTCTTCTTTTTTTCAGTGTAAGAACCGCACTTTGTTTTAAACTTTACAAAACAGACTACATGCAAATTTCCATTATAAGTGAACAATATTACATTAGAAGAAGGTGTGCTATATGATGAATTGAAAGTCTGGCCATTCTCGAAGGGATTTGTTTACCTCACAGTAAAACTGCAGGGTTAAAAAACTGTCCCAACACAAATCAATTAAGTTCACTTAACACTTTTAACAAATTTATGTGAATTGAACATAAAAAAATTAAGTTGTCCCAATGAAATCTCAAGAATTGTGTTGTTTCAGCTCATTTTAATTAACAAGTAAAAAAAATATATTTTTTGACTCCCTCTACAATGTCTGTCAGTAAGTTATTGTAATTTTTAACTGTCACCCTTTCCAGCACTGTTGAAATACATCAATAAACTGAAGCTATAGTATGTCATAAAGTCATGGGTTTGATTTGATTTAATGGTCATAATATTTTTCTGTGTCTAATCAGTCCTAAATAGCATTCGGAAATAGATCTAGTATGTCCCAAATCAGTATATTGAAATTAATATTCAAATGTTACACTGATGGTCTTTTATTTACATTAGAAATTTGAAGTGCAGATCCATGCATATTCCAACCGCTGCACATTGTGCCATGCTTTGGATATGATTAGTACTAAAAACACAAGTAAAAAAGTGGCTTATGGGTTAAGTGAAAGTCTTTGGTAAAGTTGTTTGAATGATTGTTGTTCATTAATATCTAAACTTGAGGAAAACGTTTATTTTCCCCTTTATATTTCATCTTCAACAACAATGCAAGTTTTTATAAATATGTCTCTGCTCATTAACCTAATAATTTGAATCATAATAAACTGAAGCATTTCCAATCCAGCAGGACATTCAATATAAAAAAAATGTAGATGATGTGACAAGATGATTAATTTTACCATAATGGGACGTTGGCAGTATGTCTCAAAGCTCGCATACTCTGTTATAAACTCAAAAGTATGTAGCTTATGTGGTACTTTTTCTTCACAAATAGTAGGCTGAATACTTAATTTAGTGGGCGATTTAAGCAGCAATTGATGCAGCATTAGGCCGAAAGGTGATTTCAATTATGTGAAACCATTAGTCGCACACAAAAATCACTATATGTTCTATTAATATTTCACAAAATTGCTCCCAGATAGCTTCCACCTACATACAAGTGCCCGATAAGAAATTGGATTTATTCAGGTAATACTGTGGTACATAAATGCTACTACTAGTACTACTTCTACTATTACCACTACTACTACTACTACTGCTACTACTACTACTACTACTAATAATAATAATAATAATAATAATAATAATAATAACAATATAACTGTTATAGTATAATACAAAATGTTACTTCTGTTTCTGTATTATTATTATTTTTTAGAATTGATAGGCATTAACTGGTGATATATATTCACAAGTCTAATTTTATTTAATGGTCAGAAGCTACTGCTAATGGGGGAAAAAGACAAACCTGAAACACTTTCCAAAACACAGAAATTAGCCCAAAATAAGTCTAATGATATCAGCTTTTTAGAAAAAAATGCATCTCTTTTAGAAGCTATGTTTAACTTCTCTATTAGCTTTCTCTTAGAACATAAATTATGTTAATGAAAACCACTGTACCAATGCAGATAAAAGACCAATCTCACATGCACAGGAATGACTTAACCTCTTGTCTTTGGCAGTGGAGCCAGATGAGGGATCAGGCACGAGTGTATTTACACCACACAGAGGTGTGTCCACACGTCCCGTAGCGCCTGTGTGAAGTGGTCGGATGTTGGTCCCTCATGTGGTCCTTGCGAGTCTTCCAAAATCCTGGGTGGCTATGAACTTCACTGTAGCTCTTTTTCCCTCCTCTTCTTTCCTTCTTAAAACTAACTCATTTTTTTTCTTTTAATCGAAATGAAGGAAATTTCCTGTCTGAGGCAATTCTTTGTTTGTGTCCTCGGATGAGGTGGGGAAAAATAGTATGAAAGAGGAGGCAGAGCTCGTATGACACTGCCCAGCTAAACATTAGAGCCTAATGTGTCATCTGAACAGGCCCTGAATGGAAATTTACAGCGGAACACGTTGAAATGGGCTTCCTTTTTTATTTTATTAGGCCAATTGTAGAATTAAACTCAATTATTTGGCCGTTTGTCGGTGTTACAAAAATTAACCTTCTTACTCGCTAAGATAATTAAATATATATTTTTAGGTGCCTGTACTTTGAGTATATTTATTTTAGGACACTTTTGCTTCACTACATTCCAAACAAAAATATTGTCCTTTTATAGTTCATTACAATTAAAAATGTAGTGCAATTAAACCTTATTTTGAATTGGTGATATCAGCACCCGTTTATTAGCAAACAAGCTGAATCTTGTCAATTCTTGTCAATTCAACCTCTTGTCAACCTGTTCTACTAATTCATTACTCGCACTAAACAATTAATTTGTGAAATAGACTGATCTGATATCATCTGTGCACACGTCGACAATTCACTGATTCAAATGAATTGCTCAGAGTGAGTCTACATTTCACAACTCACTGATTCAACTGATCAATTCAGACTCTACACTTAACAACCTAATGATTCAAGTGATCAAGTCAGAGTGAGTGTCCAGTTAATAGTTCACTGAAGTAACAAAGATTTAAATTTATTCAAAAATAGGAGATCATTTACACTTTTATGATTGCGACTGATGGCCAGAAATGTAAAGAATGGGAAAACAGTAATGCTTAACTTAAGGATTTCTTATGATAACTAGAAATCATATTTACATCACAACTGGTGATTGTTTGTGAAATACAAAGTTTTGTCATAAAACTTAATGTACAAGCAGGCAGAGGTGAGTGGAGTATCCAAAATCTATACTGAAGTAAAAGTTCAAGTACTTGCGGAAATTTTTAATCAAGTAAAAGTAACAATCTTAAAAGTTACTCGAGTAAAAGTAAAAAAGTATCTCATGACAAAATTACACAAGTAAATAGTTACTAGTTACTTCTTTTATATCGGCGAAAATAAAAGCAGTTTGTAATGTTTTTAAAACCGTTTTAAAGTCAACATTGTTAGCCCCCTTCAGCAATGTGTATATATATATATATATATATTATTATTATTATTATTATTATTATTATTATTATTATTATTATTATTATTATCATTATTATTATTTATTTTTATTTTTTTATTGTCTACAGAACAAACCATTAATGATTTGCCTAATTATCCACTACATACATTTCAGGAGAGCGCCAAATAAATCCCAGCAGGTATGTTTTTTGCAGCCTATGTTTTTGCAAATCCACCAGAGGCCTCTATGTATGCTTTTTGAAATCTCTAATTTATCTCACAAGTGCCATTCATGCCTGCTGTTCTCACATAAATCCACCGGTCGACTGTCCCACTTTCCTCCTTCCCTAAACCCAACCAAGAGTGTTTTCAAAAGCACCGATTGACCCTATGATGACCCTATGTTGTCTTGTTGACTAGTGTTAAGTCAGTCGGCATGGTAGTCCAGGTACACATAGTCTAGTTCACTAGTGTTAAGCCAGTTAGCAAGGTAACCCAGGCACACATAATCTAGTTCACTATTGTAAAGTCATTCGGCAAAGTAGCCAAGGCTCACACATAATGTAGTTCACTAGTGAAAAGCTAGCCAAGGAGCACATGCAGTAGATAGAAAATTAAAGCCATGGTTGGTTAAAAAACACATTTTGGCAATAGAACTACTTGTTTTGGGAGGTATTTCATTTGTTTGTTTGTTTTTTCATTCAACTTATGTGGATAAATGCATGTTGCTAATGCAACTGTTTGTTTAAACACAATCACACTTCATTGTCTTTTTTTTTTTTTGTTTTCATGTTCTTCTGTCTATTTTGGGGAGTTACATATCATGTTTGCAGCAGCAGTGTGTTATGTTCTCAGAATACATGTCTATGAATTTTCTGGCAGTAGCATAGCTTTGTCCTTGCTTTGCCATAGTAATCAAAGCAGCAGCAGCAGTGTAGCAGATCTATGCCACCAAGACAAAACATATGGACATTGCCATACACACATTTATAAATTATGAAGTTGTCATGACGGAACTAAATCTGCTATACAAAGGCAACCTGTTTATGTCTATAATTATGAAGTTCTTAAATGTATACATTTCCGTATCTGTTCATTCATTCATTTTCTTTTCAGCTTAGTCCCTTTATTAATACGGGGTCACCACAGCGGAATGAACTGCCAACTTATCCAGCACATGTTTTACGCAACGGATGCCCTTCCAGCTGCAACCCATTTCTGGGAAACATTCATACACACTCACTCACACTCATACACTACGGACAATTTAGCCTTACCAATTCACCTGTGCCGCATGTCTTTGGACTGTGGGGGAAACCGAAGCACCCGGAGGAAACCCACGCGAACGCAGTGAGAACATGCAAACTCCACACAAAAACACCAGCTGACCCAGCCGAGGCTCGAACCAGCGACCTTCTTGCTGTGAGGCGACAGCACTACCTACTGCGACACTGCGTCGCCCATATCTGTTTATTTATTATTATTCAATTATAATTTATTTATTTATTTGTGTGTTTGTTTGTTTTTTACAAATAATGTTAAAACAGAACAAACTAATGTTCTCGCATTCGCATGTTCACTGTTGGACATAACAGATAATGCTAGTATGGATACATCTTAAAATATGTTTAAAATCTTGATAGATTTTGCCTTATGTGATCTCTTTTCACTATTGAATGTTTGTCTGCACATATTCACACATAGTTTATCCATTTATGTTATATACTAGGCCTGCTTGCTTGCTTGCTTGATTTATAATTAATTAATAATTATTATCACAATGGTTATTCATAGTCTTTTAGAAGCTATGTTTAACTTCTCTAAAATTATACAAGTACATTTGTACTTTGCCTCAAGTATATTTGCAAAGGAAGACTTGATTTTTTTTTTTTTTAATCTGGGTATCTGTTCTTTTACTCAAGTTCTTGATTTACTGTTTATAATGCTGATTATAATGCTGTACAATGCTACTCTGATTATGCACTCGTGAAGCCATTTCACATGTAAACACCCCATTTGAGCCACAAAGGATTCACACACAGTAAAGACAGAATCCAGAGCTGTTTCTCATATGAACTGCTTTCATATTCTAATAAGAGCAGTCAGAACATCAAAGAGCCGTATGCAGATGAAGTCATTAATGTAGAGAACCTGTTAGTTGAGCTCGTATGCGCAGTTACACAGCAGATCATCTGTGCGTCACGCGCCATGAACCAAAGTGAGAGAAACTGCAGACAAATGAGCCCAGTGGAAAGTCTTTCTTTTTTTTTTTCTTCTTCTCCTTTTAAGTGACTGGAACGGTTGCACGAAGGGTGTCTGTTTACACTTGTCAAGTTTTAAACTTATATATTCTTACAGAGCGTGTCAGGGGCAATGAATAACACGGTTGTGACAATTCGAGCCCACAGTCCGTAACCGAATGGCAGAGAGTGAATGAGTTGTTTGGTCAATACACCAACTCCTTAGCAACCATTTCTGTGGCTAAATGGAGGGAATTTTATGCTCTGGCCTCCACCCAACGCACACAAAGCCGACTACGACTTCATTGCGGCGAGTATAAAAATAATTTATTCTGGCCAAAGCGTTTCGCCAAATCTTTTAATCACCGTAAAGACCTTTCAGGATGCGTTATGTCGCAGATTCCTTTAGATGCCTATGTGAAATATTTATGATGTGGCCGAGATTTATTCCGCGAGGTGAAGGAGAATGCTGTAACACTGGTTTATGTCGCAGATGACCTGAAATCGCATTTGACACTTCAAGCGTTTATGAATCACGTCTTTGGAAGTTGTTCGCTGCATGCAGTTGAAATTTTCAACCGAAGCGTCCTGTGATTCTCAGCCCAAGCTGGAGTAGTTTAGTTTATAAACAGTAGCCTCAGTCAAACGTTGAAACTTGAATCGGTTTGTATCCTTATGTTCAAGAGAGCCACTGCATTGAAAAAAGCAGCCCACCCTGTTGGTCTTGGCAGGACGGTGGTTTTTCTCTGCTTGAAATGCAGCGGTTCAAACCCCACTCAGAGCTTTGATGTGCAACTGTTATAAGTCTGTTCAACTGCAATATATCTCTGTCACCTTGTCTCATGGATTTCCTAGTACGGCAGTTCTGTATAATCAGAAAAAAAAATTGTCACACCCGGTTCACACATACGTATTTTTGACATTATCTAGTCTGTATGCGCAGAAAACACTTTTTTTTTCTCTTCTCCTTCGCCTTTATGAATAATGCAAAGGAATCACATGCTGTCTCCTGTATTTAAAGAAAGGGTCAAAAACATCTCATCTCATTAAGTAACCCTGTTAACCTCCGGTTCGAGAGTCACGTGACTGGAGCGGCATATGTTATTTACGTTCACGGAGCGGGAAGATGTTTGCAGAGAAGGATAATTTGACAGTCCGATAAACCAGCAGACAGACAGATAAACAGTCTGCCTCGACGCCACAGAGATCTCATTGTCAGTCTTACTGAAACCCTTGTTTCTCACTCCATCCCGACAGCCACGGGGCAATATTTAAGCAGACAGTCAGAAGACGTCCAAATATTGAACAACATTTTCTCTTTATTTCTAACCTTCTGCCTTTTTTTCTATTACTTCTGTAGCTTTTTTTTTTTTTTTTGGCTGAGACCACAAATCCCAAACAAACAGGCCGGCCGGGAGAATGGGCTGACTCATCAGAGAGAGTGAGAGATGGAGATGGAGAAGACCTCTCTTGCCTTGCAGAACCGAAGGAAAGGGAACCAACCAGTGCACAGTATACAGCCTTACAGACCACCCAGGTCTCTCTGCTGTAAAGTAATATTGCTGCAGCCACCTCCAATACGCCACTGGTTAACCTAAAGGTATGAAGTTATTACAGCCATCTAGAAAAAAAGTACTGACCACCACAAAACAGACACAGTACTTTGACAAATGCGGTAAAAAAGTAAAAAAAAATTATTATTATTATTATTATTATTATTATTATTATTATTATTATTATTATTATTATTATTATTTGGTAACACTTTATAACAACTACACACTATGAACCATTTATTATGCATTAGCAAATAGTGAATTCATTATGTGTTAAGCATTAACTACACATTAATAAACGTTAGTAAGCAGTTTATAACTGCAGATACAAATGCTGTGTTCTTGACTTACAACCACATTTAAAATGTGCTTAATACTTGTACTTTCCTACTTTGTAAATAATGCAATACTTAATTTAGTAATAAAAAATAAATCATCAACAAACTATTTATTTAAGAATAGTTGGTGTTTTTTAAAGATCATTCAGAATGAGTTAGTAAATGATTAATAAACTATTAAAATTAACATTTATAAATCTTATTACTCAGGCATATAATAGTTAATTTATAAGTTAATAAATGCTTTTTTAACTCAATTTCATCCAGTTTTGTGACTTAAACTAAAGTGAGGACTATTTATGCTTTATAAATCCCTTATAAATGACAATTAAAGGCTCAGTTAAATTCTAAACAGGAAAAACAAACATAAACAACATTATGCATTACTATTCATTTGAAGATGCACAAATGAAACTGCATCAAATAAAAAATAAATCTCTGCAACCTTATCTAAAATAAAATTACTGTACAGTTTAAACATTGCATCTTATTATATTGTTAAATTACTAATTTTATGTCGTATTTGACACTCCTGTTATTCAGCAATGTTTAAACTTTACAGTAATTTTACTTTTTAGATATGTTTGTAATGATGATTGTTCAATTGATACTGAGCCTTTAGTTGTCATTTATAAGAGATTTATAAAGCATAAATAGTCCTCACTTTAGATTAGGTCACAAAACTGAATGAAGCTGAGTTAATAAAGCATTTATTAACATACAAATTAACCATTACTATATACCTGAATAATAAGATTGATAAATGTTGATTTCAATAGTTTATTAATCATTTACTAACCATCAACTACTCTTGAATACAACTGGTTTGTAAATAATGCAATACTTAATTTAGAAATGCAAAGTAAATCATTAACAAAGTATAAAAGTACAATTATTAAGCACATTATGAATGTGGTTGTAAGTCAAGAATAGATCATTTGAGCTGCAGTTATAAACTGCTTACTAACATTTATTAATGTACAGTTAATGCTTAACAGATAGGGAATTCACTAGATGCTAATGCTTAGTAAATGATTCATAGTGTGTAGTTATTATAAAGTGTTATCCATTATTTTTAGTAGTAGTAGTAGTAGTAGTATTTTATAATAATAATAATAATTATTATTTTTATTATAATTATTATTGTTGTTGTTGTTGTTGTTGTTGTTGTTGTTGTTATTATTATTATTATTATTATTATTATTATTATTATTATTATTATTATTATTATTATTATTATTAATTATTATATTCACTATTATTATTATTATTTATATTATTATTATTATTATTATATCAAGTAAGAAAATTGGTTTCCAGGCATCTAAACAGTTAATTTTTTTCGCCATTCTATTAATTCATTCATTTTAATTTCGGCTTAGTCCCTTTATTCATCTTGGGTCGCCACAGCGAAATGAACCGCCAACTAATCCAGCACATGTTTTACGCAGCAGATGCCCTTCCAGCTGCAACCTAACACTGGGAAATACCCATACACTCTCACATTCACACATATGAAGTACACTATGGCTTATTTAGATTATTCAATTCACCTAGTCACCTACAACACCTCCACACAGAAAGGCCAAATGGTCCAGCCGGGCCTCGAACCAGCAACCTTCTTGCTGTGAGGTGATAGTGCTAACCACTATGAATCACATTTTAGTATTATATATTTACTAAGTAATTTACTATGACTTACACAAGTGATTACCCACTGAATTGTATTTTAGAATGAATAAATTAACAGTAAGTTTATCTAAATGCTAACTTTTGTTTTTTTTCTTTGCCATCTGTGTTGTCAAGAAGAATTTTGTTGATTTAATCTGATTTTAAGATATCTTTTCAGTTTCTATTAAAAAAGCTCATGTATTGGGGCCACAAAAGGTAAAAAAGTGTTGTAAATAAAAAGGGAAATTAATATTTAGTCAATCAAACAGTTGCTGCTAGTCAAAGACTTACATTGTCAGTTCATTCATTCATTTTCTTTTCAGCTTAGTCCCTTTATTAATCTGGGGTCACCACAGCGGAATGAACCGCTAACTTATCCAGCACATGTTTTACACAGCAGATGCCCTTCTAGCTGCAACCCATCACTGGGAAACACCCATACACTCCCATTCACACACATACACTACGGCTAATTTAACTTACCCAATTCACCTATAGCGCATGTCTTTGGACTTGTGGGGGTAACCGGAGCACCCGGAGGAAACCCACACCAACACGGGGAGAGCATGCAAACTCCACACAGAAATGCCAACTGACCAGACCTTCGTGTTGTGAGGCGATCAGCTACCTGCCACCGTGACGTCCAATTAATTAATTGTCCCTTTTAATTTCATGATTTTCCTAAAAGTGACATGCTTAAGATTGTTAATGGTTGGTGGTTTTTAAAAAATAATTTCTCAAATTAAAAATGTAGGCTGCATGATGGCGCAGTGAGTAGCACAATCGCCTCACAGAAAGAAGTTCGCTGGTTCGAGCCTCTGCTGGGTCAGTTGGCATTTCTGTAAGGAGTTTGCATGTTCTCCACGTGGTCGCACTCCGGGGGCTCCGGTTTTCCACCACAAGTCCAAAAACATGCGTTATAGGTGACTTAGGGTAAGCTAAAAGAGGGTAAGCTAAAATTGTCCATAGTGTATGGGTGTATGGGTGTTTTCCAGTGATGGGTTGCAACTGGAAGGGCATCCGCGGTGTCAAACATGCTGGATAAGTTGGCGGTTCATTACGCTGTGGCAAACCAAGATTATTAAAAGGGACTAAACCGAAAAGAAAATGAATGAATAAAAAATGAATTTAGACTCATTTTGTTATCACTGTGTGTGTTTAGCTGTAGGAAAACACATCCACAACCCCCCACCCCCCTTTTTTTTTTTACAGTTCGACCACTGATTATAACTGTGTATTGATTAAAATATGGTTCTTAAAATTTTTTTTATTATTAATATTACTTTTTTTTTTCATAAGTCATGTGGTCACCCTTGTAAATGAGATCTTGATCTTATATAAATAAATAAGCATATAACAAAGCATATTAATATGTATACTTGCCACTTTTTAAACAATTCAACATTACATTACTAAGAATGTATAAATTTTTACTTTTCACAGTGACTCAGTGGTTAGTTGCCTCACAGCAAGAAGGTCGCTGGTTTGAGTCCCTGCTGGGCCAGTTGGCATTTCTGTGTGGAGTTCGCATGTTATCCCATGTTGGTGTGGGTTTCCTCCGAGTGCTCCAGTTTACCTCAAACTCCAAACACATGCACTATAGGTGAATTGAATGAGCTAAATAGACTGTAGTTTATGTGTGAATGAGAATGTATGGGTGTTTCCAAATACTGGGTTGCAGCTGGAAGGCCATCCGCTATGTAAAACATAATCTCAATATTTAATTAATATAAGATATTTAAAGTTGGGTCATTTTTTTAAAAAGATCCACATTTCTTATATACATACACATATTTATTTGCATTGCTTCTATATTTCATTAAAGATAAAAAGGGGACAAGAAAGAAAATCTGTGAGTAGGATCTTGTTTTTGAAGTTCCCCTTTAATTCCATATCTGAAAGCGTTTGCCAATAATTTGATGATTATACATTTCCAGTGTTTGCTGTGCAGTCTCCTCTCCGCGCTAATTGTCTGTCTGTTTGGGTAGGCACGGATGTCATTGCTATTCCTTTTTCTTTTCTTCTGGTGGCCTTTAGGGGAAAGGCTAATATCTTGTGTGTCAATTCACAGCATGGAAACTTTTAGATCTATATAAGGTTACTCATTTCAGAACTTATTTTCTAAGAGAAAGGGAGGGGAAAATAAATACATTATTTATGAACATATTCCCAGTCCAATGGTTAATTGTTTATCTTTTCACAATTGCTTTGATGTAACCAGAAACGTAATCCATAAAAGAAAGAAGAAAGTTTCCCTTTTTTTCATTATTTTTATTTTAAAAAAAAATTTGCAATCCATGTAATTGTTGCTGCATTTTCTACTCATTTGCTTTTAATGATTTGTGACAAGAGGACATAAAGGTTATTGTAAAAATGATTCCAGTTTCTCTCTCTCTGTGTGTTATGAAGGCGTGCGTGTGCCCCAAAGCCTCATCAGTTTTGATTAAGAACATCTCCTCAGATGCCTACGCTCATTAAAGCTGCCATGCGATAACACTGTAAACTTATTATATCTCCAGCTCAACTGACCATGTCCAGAGATTTTTTTTATAATGAAAGAAATTAAACATTCCTTGGTTTGTTTTTGGACTTTAAGCACTGCACACTCAGCCTTTTTCATGCATAGCGGTGGAGACAAATTCACAGCAGAAGTCAAACATGGATAAAAAGGCTGAAACAACAAAAATTATCTGGCAGTACTAACCTTAAAACGGAAAAGAGAGAGAGAGAGAGAAAATTGTCACTTTGCAACCTACAAAATAAAACTATTTTTTGCTTGCCAGGTGCACAATATTTTAGACGTTTTGCAGCAGAGACAACTGTAGTAGTCTCTTAAGGAATATGGCGAGGTCTGTCTCGCCAACAGAGCTGGCAGAGTGCGTCCAGTATACGGCCACATATACACCGCTGTCTGTTTATGTCAGAATGAGAGATGGGGATTTTTCTCAATGACTCTTTTGTTCCTGCTATGGCAGTAGCTGCAGTAGAACTTACGGTATATGAGGTAGATTCTTCACATCCTGTTAATCCTAAATGTAAAGAAGTGCACTTTAAAATTATGAATCACATTTATCCTGCAAAAGAATTTCTGAGGTTAAAATTCAATACTGTTGACTCAAATGTATGCCAGTTTTGTAATTTAGATATTGAAACAATTGAACGCTTGTTTTTCCAATGTAATTTAGCACAAACATTTTGGGATGAAGTATTAGTTTGGATGCAACAGAAAATATCTACAAGACTTATCTTCTCATGGGAAATTATTGGTTTGGCTTAATACTTAGGATATCTTATTCATTCATTAATTTTCTTTTAAGCTTAGTCTCTTTATTAATCAAGGGTCGCCACAGTGGAATGAACCACCAACTTATCCAGCATATGTTTTTCCCATCACTGGGAAACATCCATACACCCTCATTCACACACATACACTACGGAAAATTTAGCTTATTCAATTCACCTATAGCCCATGTCTTTGGACTTGTGGGGGAAACAGGAGCACCCAGAGGAAACCCACACCAACACGGGGACATGCAAACTCCACATAGAAGTGCCAACTGACCCAGCCAAGGCTCGAACCAATGACCTACTTGCTGTGAGGTGACAGTGCTACCCGCTGCGCCACCAACTAGTGGTGTTTAAAGAACATTTTGTGATATATTTGAAGACATTAAGAGATATGAAAAGCCAAAGAGCAAGATATTTACATTCACCATTAGAAGATCTTGGTTTCAGATCTTGTCGCCTTGGAATGTTAAGGTTCTATCTGCTTTCTAAATTATTTTGAGATATTGAGCTTCAAAGTTTTTGCATTCCATACAGCAAACAAAATGTGGCTAACAGTTCCCCTTCGGATGGGGAACTCCAATGCTATGTGGAAACTTCCACTATGGGGATTTCGTCAGAATCCAATCATCTGAAAGAGTATAAAAACGGGCCAATGAAATGCCAATGAGTTGGCAGCGTCAGCGTGCACAGCTGGCGTCAATGACAATCAGTCATGCTATAAAGACGCAGCCAGTGCCATGCTCGACATCCTTTCGCTTTCAGAGCCTTTCACGAAGCTTCTGAGAGAGTCTTTGAGGGTATCTCCAACCTGTGCTACAGAGAGAGATCGAGAAGCAGCTTCTCCCGGTCCAGAGCGCGTATACGCAGTGGCAGATGGTCGAGCTGGGTATTTCTCCCTTGTCTGGCGTCCTTTGGGTCCGGTCCTCCAAGAGCGGTTTGTATATAGGAAAAAAAGCTTTCCTAAAAGAGCAACACGGTCGTGCAGCGCGTCTTTTTCAAGACGTCACTCCGACCGTGCGTTTCTGGATGCGGTGGTTTCCTATCCCCGGATGATGGGCACGAGCACAGCGTTTCATGTCTGGGGGTCCAGCATGTTAATGCGGTGCTCGCGGGCAGTGCATGCCATCACTGATGTCATGTCTGTTGCGCAGTTAAGATCGCGGCTCGCTCTTGCAAAAGAGCCACCCACCCCAGTTGTCCCCCGCACTGCGGTTGGCACTCGGGCAGATCTGAGGGTTTCAGTGAGAGTAAATCCGCCGCCCCCGGGCCGTGGACCTCTCGCTCCTCCACGCGCTCCATCCAAGCTTCAGGTGAAGAGAAGCGCTCCGTCCTTGGATGGTCGCTCTCTCACCTGATGACACCGGGGGTCAGATGTCCATCGCTGCATCGGAGGATGGGCTGTCATTGTCTGATGAGCACGGCTGTGCTTCCCCAGGCTGCTTCGGCCGTGGCTCTGGAGATGGTTTATCCCCCAGCCCCGCGGCCGGACCGATTAGAGGGGTGGATGTGGAGGATGAAGGCGAGACCTTCTAAGCCTCCCCATCCCCTTCTTCCTGGATGGGCACAGTAGGCTCACGCAGTGTGCTGCGTGCGCCTTCCCCCTCACCGTGCACGCTATGGCCACCTACCAGCGCTACCAAGCGCAGGCGCTGGCCCGGCTGCGCGAGGATGGTTCTGACCCAGGACTGAGCATGCGCTCCGCACCGCAACCGACTATGCTCTTACAAAAAAAAAAAAAAAAAAAGTCGGCTGTGTGTGCCCTGGGAAGGACGATGATCACATCCGTGATCCAGGAATGCCACCTCAGGCTAAACCTGGTGATGTGCGTGACGTTGACAAAGTTCGCTTTCTTAACTCACCCATATCCCAGGCTGGTCTGTTCGGCGACACTGGCGGTGAATTCGCCCAGGAATTCACGCCGGTGATAAAGCAGTCGGAGGCGATGGGCGAGGTCTCTATCGGCGGGATTGTATGACCGCTCCCCCCCGCCGAGCCATCCACATCCACTGCTTTTTCGCCGAGGACGCCCGCCCGCAGCTTTGCTTCGCCGCCCCCGCCTGCGCCTCCGGCCACGCGGCTGCGCCGAGCATCGTGCAGGCAACCAGCGTCCCCCGCCCAGGGCGCCGCTAAGTTCGGTAAAACGGACCGCAAAGCGTCCCTGAGGCGGGCCATCTGGGGAGGAGGGAATTTGCTCTTTCCCCGCTGGAGGGCGGGGCACGTTATTTAAAGGCGTAAAAAAAAAAAAAAAAAAAAAAAACGCCATCAAAATCCTCAGTGAAAGAGCACTTTTCCCCTCCTCCGGATGTGACAGCCCGAACACTGCCAGTCTGGGACGCTATGCCTTCCAGCTCGCAGGATCGGTGCATTTCGCCAATGGCTCATGGAGCGCGAGAGAACGGTCTCCTTTCTCTCCACTCCCAGCCCCTCTCCTGGAGTTTGAGTGCGAGACGAGAACATCTCCTCTCCTGCTCTCCTGTGGGACCCCAGCGCTCCCCGGATGAGCCCACTCACTCCACGCTGCCCCGCCGCTGGCACGTCAGCGTTCGTAAGGGTGGGACCATTTGCGGGGGCTCTGCCTGCCTGGTTAGCGCGGGCCAGCCCATCGCAATGGCTCATCCATACGACCAGACTCGGCTATGCGATTCAGTTCGCGAAACGGCGTCCCAGGTTCACGGGCGACCAGGGTCAGTCCTGCGTCCGCCCCTGTCTTGCGAGAGGAGATTGCTGTCCTCCTGGCGAAGGACGCAATCGAGCCGGCCCTCCAGCCGAGATGGAGCGCGGGTTTTACAGCCCGCACTTCATCGTGTCCAAAAAAGAGCGATGGGCTATGGCCAATCCTATATCTGCACATTTTGAACCACTGCCTTCACTGGCTGCGCTCCGAAATGCTTACGCAGATGCGCATCACGCGATGCGTTCGTCCTCAGGATTGGTTTGCAGCAATAGATCTGAAGGACGCGTATTTTCATATCTCCACACTTCCACGCCACCGGCAGTTTCTGCGGTTTGCGTTTGAAGGTCGAGCGTGGCAATACAAGGTCCTCCCCTTTGGGCTCTCTCTGTCTCCGCGAGTTTTCACCAAGCTCGCGGAGGGTGCCCTCGCGCCCCTTCGGCTCGCCGGCATCCGCACGCTCAATTATTTCGATGACTGGCTGATTTTTAGCCCACTCTCGGGAGCAATTGATTATGCACAGAGACAAGGTGCTCCGGCACCTCCGCCCGTTGGGGTTTCAGGTCAACCGAGAAAAGAGCAAGCTCGCCCCCGTGCAGAGCATCTCCTTTCTCGGGTTGGAGCTGGACTCGATCACTATGGAGGCGCGCCTCTCACGAGAGTGCGCCGAGGTAATGCTGAACTGTCTGAGAGAGTTCGACAGGAAAAAAAGTGGTCCCCCTGAAATTATTTCAGAGGCTCCTGGGGCATATGGCATCCGTAGCCGCGGCCACGCCGCTCTGATTGCTCCATATGAGACCACTACAGCATTGGCTTCACGATCGGGTCCCCAGACGCGCATGGCACGCGGGCACACACCGAGTGACTGTCACTGCACTGTGTCACCGCACCCGCACCCCCTGGAAAGGACCCCTCCTTCCTACGGGCCAGTGTGCCCCTAGGTCAGGCGTCCAGGCAGGCTGTCGTTTCGGCAGATGCCTCCAGTATGGGGTGAGGGGGCCGTGTGTAGCGGGCATGCTGCTGCGGACCTGTGGAGGGGAACCCAGCTGCATTGGCATATCAACTGCCTAGAGCTGTTGGCAGTGTTTCTCGCTCTGCGCCGCTTTTTACCGGTGCTGAGGGGGCAACACGTGCTGGTCAGGACGGACAGCACGGCCGCGGTAGCGTATTCCATCCGGATGGGGGGTATACGCTCCCGCTGCATGTCTCAGCTCGCTCGCCGTCTGCTCCTCTGGAGTCATACGCGGCTGAAGTCGCTGCTTGCTATTCACACCGCGGATGGGCTCTACCGTGCGGCCAACGGGCTCTCACGGCAGCTCCTTCCCGGGAGAATGGCGACTCCACCCCGAGTCATGCGTAAGTATGCACTCTCCCCAGTGAGCCTACTCGCGCAGTTTCTGTGCAAGGTCAGGGAGGACGAGGGGCAGGTCTTGCTAGTTGCGCCCCTGGCCCAACCGGACCTGGATATCAGAACTCTCCCTCCTCGCGACGCCCCCCCTGGCGAGTCCCTTTGAGAGAGGACCTACTCTCTCAGGGACAGGGCACCATCTGGCACCCTCGCTTAGTTCTGTGGAACCTCCACGTGGGGTCCATAAGACGCGACGAGGAAGACTTAAGTAACCTACCGGTGGCGGTGGTTAATACCATCACTCAGGCTAGTGCACCCTCTACGAGGCATGCCTACGCCCTGGAGTGGAGTCTATTCACTGAGTGGTGCGCTTCTCGCCGAGAAGACCCCCCAATCTTGCCAGATCAGTGTTGTGCTTTCTTTCCTTCAGGACAGGTGGAGCGAAGGCTGTCGCGCTCCACACTGAGGGTTTACGTGGCCACCATCTCCGCTCATCATGATGCGGGGATGGCGGCACCGTGGGGAGGCATAACCTCATCATCCAGTTCCTCAGAGGTGCGAGGCGGATGTTTTCCCCCGCCCCCCTCTCATACCCTCTTGAGATCTCGCGGTAGTGCTACGAGCCTACGTGGGGATCCCTTCGAACCACTCGACTCAGTATCCTTGAGATTTCTGTCCTTGAAGACAGCTCTGCTGGTCGTGTTGGCATCGGTTAAGAGGGTTAGGTACCTGGAGGCATTTTCGGTCAGTGACTCGTGCCTAGAATTCGGGCCGGCCTACTCTCACGTTGTCCTGAGACCCCGGCCCGGCTATGTGCCCAAGGTTTCCTACCACGTCGTTTAACAATCAGGTAGTGAGCCTGCAAGCGCTGCCCACGGAGGAGGCAGACCCAGCCCTTTCATTGTTGTGTCCTGTTCGCGCTTTGCGAATATATGGGGACCACACTCAGAGCCTTAGATCCTCTGACCAGCTCTTTGTCCATTACAGTGGTCGGCAGATGGGAAGTGCCGTATCTAAACAGAGGTTGGCCCACTGGAAAGTGGATGACATCTCCCTCGCCTTTGGGCCAGGGTGAGCCGTGTCCCCCGGGGGTGAGAGCGCACTCCACTATGGAGCATCGCATCCTCCTGGGCGTTAGCACGCGGCGCCTCTCTGACAGACATTTGTAGAGCTACGGGTTGGGTGACACCCAATACATTTGCAAGGTTACAATCTGCGAGTGGAGCCGGTTTCCTCAAGGGTATTAGGCAACCCTTGGTGATTGAGGAAACGATTCGGTTGAGGTGTCGAAACACGCTTGCTGCGCCACTCTCCCTAACCCGGAGATACGTGCGCTTTTTCAGCTTTGTCAGTTTAGTTCCCCATTTCTTTGGCGAACCCTGCAGAGTTCCTCCGAGGCCCCCAGCACCTGACTCAGCGGAGGAGTCAGGTGTTGGCCCGTTACGTTGTCGGCATGCCCGCTGGTCAGCCCGCGTTCTGGGTATAGGTGCCTGCTATGTGTGATCCCCGCTGGCGATCCCATACGTTCACTCAGCCACGGTATAGTCCCCCCTTCTAGGGCAGGCTCGTGTCTTCCCTCCCCGCTAACCATCCTTATGCTAGGACCCCCCCATCTCTGGGCTGGTCCATAGATTGTCACCAGGTCTCCCCTCTGGGTAGCAGGTGAGCTCCGCAGCGTCCTCCCTATCGGGACTGAACGCTTTCCCAACGTACTGTCGTATCAAAACCTTTTTACTGGGTTATTGCGACTCCCCGAAAAATATAAACCGTTTCTGAACAGGTAAGTGAGGGCCAGGGGACACGTTGGAAGACTGTGTCTCGGGGCGTTTGTAGGTGCGCTTGCTCTACTGCGTGGCACACCCTTCGCCAGGGGCGCAGTAAGGTTCTTTCGTTGTGGCGTTTTCCATAGATTTCCCCATAGTGGAAGTTTCCACATAGCATTGGAGTTCCCCATCCGAAGGGGAACGCTACGGTTACTAAAGTAACCCTTTGTTCCCCGAGGGGGGGAACGGAAATGCTATGTTCCTTCGCCACAACGATTGTCCCTTAGCTGTTGAGCGTGAAAGTCTCTTCAGCTAGAAAAGGATGTCGAGCATGGCACTGGCTGCGTCTTTATAGCATGACTGATTGTCATTGACGCCAGCTGTGCACGCTGACGCTGCCAACTCATTGGCATTTCATTGGCCCGTTTTTATACTCTTTCAGATGATTGGATTCTGACGAAATCCCCATAGTGGAAGTTTCCACATAGCATTTCCGTTCCCCCCCTCGGGGAACGAAGGGTTACTTTAGTAACCGTAGCGTTCTCTTTTATACTTTAACATGACAGAGACCCTAAATGTACTCTAAACGTAAATTATCAAAATTCTCTTACATTTGTAAGTTGGGGTAAAACAAACAGGGCAAATGCAGATAGAACCTTCTAATTCCAATAAGTCATTTTCCGCTTGGAATTATAAGGTTGTATCTGGCAGATCATTAATTGAGGCATTACTTTTTAACAAATACAATCAGTCTGATTATTAAAAAAAAATAATAATAATAATTGGTGTTGTAACAATATGTTGATGTTTGAGAAAGTTACATTTTTGCTCTCTATAAAATTTATTTATTGTTTTAGGATGAATATTTTTTCTTGTTCGAATTAAGCATACAAGGCTGTGCTAAATATTTTGTCCAGTGCAGATGTTAATTTTATGTAATTAATATGATAATATTTATTGATTTATAAGCTTTATATGAATTTTGAATTCTATTTATTGAATTATACGCTCCATGAATTAAATTATGTATTTGCCCTTCAAGGCTTAATATAAAATTGAAAGCCTTTAAAAGAAAAAAGACAATGAGCAAATGAGTTGTTTAACAAAGTTTAATAAACTCTGAAAATGTTTCACTGACTATATATACACACACAAATAAATATGTTTAACTTTTTTTTTTAATAACGGTTTCTTTTTCAACAATGTAACACTGAACATTTTATCTCAATGTCAAAAACGCTTCTAAATCATCACATTTACACACATCTTTTCAATTTCAAGCTTCATCTCAATTTTGTGTGGTGCGGCATTATTTAGTCAACTCTGATTTTGTGTTTCTTTCTGGTCTTTTCCACTGTCAACAGAACAGTCCGGTGGAATGACAAAAAAAGCTGATTCTGATTGGTCCTTGAAAAGAACCTTATAGAGCCAAGCTAGAGTTCAGCTTTGTAGATAAAACCTTTTTTGTTTTTTAAATATAAAGTCTAAAAATGTAAACAACTTATTAAAAAATAACATCACGTAATGTAAATATGTTGTCATTTAATAAGAATATGTGAATAACTTAAATTTGATAAAAATATCAGATATAACCATATAATTCTAAGATGATGAATTTGAGAACTTCAACTCCCCTCCATATTCTTTTTATTTGTTAATTTTATTTGTTAATTTTTGTTATTTTATTTATTTATATATGTTGTATTGTCATTATTAATGAGGATAGAAAGATTGTGAAAGTAAATTGATTGTTATGTCAGTCTTTTATGTAATTTTAATTAGTAGTAATGCCTTTCTGTTATTGTTCAAGCATTGTGTAATTAAAAAAGGTACATTTAAATCATTCAAAATGTATTGCAAGAAAATGCTAGTGGCATGCATTTGTATTTATTTATTTATTTATTTATTTATTTATTTATTTATTTTTGCTCTTAAAATAGAATAATAAATCAATGCATATTAGGCAAATTGATGATAAGTTAGTGATCTGAAATTTTTGTGATTGTTATTTTAAATATGAAGATGCTTTATATATAGTAATTACTATATATATATAGTAATTTTGGTAGATCAAAAAAAGTTCAAAATTGTCCTGAATGGGTGTTGTTCGATAGTTGTAGAACAGATTTGATGAAAAGTTTTGATCCACTTAAGCGGTTGACTACTGTATAACTGTAACAGAACATTACCGTACTTCTTAATATTGTAAAATTGCATACAATTATTTATGATTATAGACATATTTTATGCTATAAGTCAAACTGTGTGTTAACCTAGTATGTTATTGAACAAAAAGCAAAATCAAAGCAATTTTTTAAAAGCTGTAAGACAGTTAGTACTTTAAATAATGAGCAAATATTGTATACACTATTAATTATAGGATATTAGATGGTAGTAACCACAGCATATTAAAACAAAGTGGTGGTTTTATTTTTTAGATCTTTATGTTCCCCTTCATATTAGGTGTCATTAACTATTATGTGTTCATATCCACAACACAAATTGATGTTCATGTTGTATTAAAAAGCACTTTAAATGCTATTGAGATGGAAATGGTTGAGTTTAGTAGTATGTGTAGATTTAATGGTGGGTGTAATTACAGGTGTGATTATAGATTTAATTGCAAAAATTAATTACAGATGTGATTACCGACAAATATATTTCTAAATAAGCACAATTAAAAAAAAAAAAAACTTGTACACAGTAATCATATTATATCAAATGATTTACTTAAATGTTAGTACACAGAAAATTAATATAAATTACATCTGAGAAGTACTTTTTATTTATTTAAGCCTTCTTAATTGTTTTACTTTTTTATTTTAACATTTCTTAATTATTTCTAATAAGTTAATTCACGTAAAATATCAGACAAAATAACATCTAGACAAAATACTAATGATGTTTCCCTGATTGTATTTAACATGCACTGTAAACAATATATTTCTGACTTAAGTTTTCAGTTTAATGAAATAAATTTTTCTAGACATCTTAACTTTTACAATTAAACAGACTAACAATATTAGTCTATACTATTACACTATTAGTTACCTATGGCTGCTGCTAAACCTTTTATGAATACAATGATTTTCCCTCATTTAGCTTATTGTGATAAGTGCTGGTCCCACATGAAGAATACAACATTAAACCCCGTGTATATTATCTATAAACAAACTGTAAAAAATGTATCTATCATTACAGTAACTGTATTGAACAAAATTAATTACTAACATTCCACAATTTCTTATTTTATGCTGATGTGTGTATAATGTATAAAATGTTTAATGATCTTGCACCACCACCTCTCAAACATGTGTGATTGTCTGCAAGGACAATATGAGACAGACTAGGTCATCGTTGGAGGTGGTTGTTCAGTTGAACTCAAGAGAACTGTTTTTGGACAATCAGTTTTTTTTTTTTGTTTTTGTTTTTTTCAATTAGAGCAGCATAACGATTAAATTAAAAACCAGAGCATATTAAGGAGAGTAACACTTTTAATCATTTTAAAACTGTCCTTAAAATTTGGCTTAAAGAAAATCAAATATGCAACCATTGATTTGATGTAATTTTATTGACTATGATTGTTATTATTGTATTGTGTGTATTGTACTGTAAGTTTATATTGTATTCCCATCACTGGAAAACATCCATACACACTCATACACTACGGACGATTTAGCATACCCAATTCACCTATATCACATGTTTTTGGACTATGCATGGGAAACCGGAGCACCTGGAGGAAACCCAGGCGAACACGGAGAGAAGATGCAAACTCCACACAGAAATGCCAACTGATCCAGCCGAGGCTCGAACCAACAACCTTGTTGCTGTGAGGTGATTGTGCTACCAACTGGTGCTCAAGTTAAACTTTGTATGACCTTTTGTTGAAACCTGACTATTCAAATATGTTAAATCAAATTTGTTGTCTTGGCTTTTTGTCATTACATATTTTACATTGCGTCCTTAGCCATCAACGTCCTCCAGACAGCAATACCAGTGGTGTTTTCTGGTCTACAGCACAATAAGAACACAGCCTGAAGGAGAAAAGCAGCGGCCTGACCGTACGGCAGGATGTGCTCCAAACATACCAAACTCTCAGATTATCAAGCATAACCTTGTAGAAACACCTCAACATCTGTGCTCGTTTCTCCGCTCAGGTACTTCATGCAAGCCCCCCTCAGAGATATGTGGAATAGACAGACTCTCTTTCTCTCTCTCTCTCTCCCTCTCTATCCCTCGCTCTTCTTGCTCACTGTTTGAGTCGTCTTCTGCCTCTCTTCCTCCACGCTTTCATTGTGCGTCTGTGTTTTTTCTTCCTCTGATCTCATCTCTCCTCTAGACATCAGTGTGGTAGACTACGGAGGGCTCTACGAGTGAGTCTCTCTTTCTAAACCGTTGGCTCATTAAGCAGCATGTTTGTATAGGCAAACTTAGTATTTTTAGTGTGTTGTTTGTTTTACGTGCCCTCTGTTCTCACAGTGGAAGAGAGGATGCGGCTTTTCGCTATGTTACGCTAAAGCCGAGTTCTCGGCGCTTTTGCCACACTGCAGGGAGGAGAATTGCAAAACTTTTTCGCCTCTCATTACGGCTGTGTTTCAGAGCGTCTGGGAACGCTGCGCTGATGGCACGCCTTTGGTCGCTTCCAAAATTACCCCACAGCAGGTTCTGTGATGTGGTGTTTTCTTGTAAACAGGTTTGAGGATGGCTGCTCCATAGGCTTGGAAAAGTAGGTTTAGTGTAAAACTTTCACCGTCATCTGAGTTCTCAGCACACACACACACACACACCTCCAGGGGCTGCCTGAGAGCCAGACTTGTTGGTGTAGGCCAAGGTGGGAGATCTAGTGGCCTAGAAGCTTTCTGACTCAGCAGATTACATAAACATTAATATTCACAATCCACATTAAGTTATTTTGTTTTTTGCATGTGCATACAATTTAGCTAATTAACATGTAATGCTGGGGAATCTTTTGGTTTACCTAATTCATGATTTAGTAGTTTGTCTCACTTTCAGATTTTTAAAAATCAGTAATTAAACTCAATACAGAATTACATTTGATTATTTGTGACCTAAGAAAGGAATAATAAATGGAATAGCATGCATTATTTTCTTAATACAAATCACAGAGGCAAAAAAATCTAGCTGTAATTAAGTGGATGGTAATTGCTTCTGTGAAGTACATTTGGAATTCTTTTAACCTGCAAGTGCTGTTGATTATCCCATTTATTCCATTGTCAGTTGCTAAGTTATAGATAGGTTAAAACTAATTTGGCTTCTTGCAGTGCAATATTGGATTCAATTTTCACAATTGTGTCACAATCATCAGCACTCCAGGCTTGTAGATCACTGACAATCTATCACTTTCACTCAAGACTACAAACTGTCAACATATGGACTACAAATCCTGTGATGCACCACACACTCACACCAGTTTTCCACTGATTTCTTACAGCTGAAGCTGTTCAAAACTGATTACATTGACTTTAAAAGCAGCACAGACACACCAGTTGCTGAGTTTAGTGCTGTTTAGGTGAACATTACAATGTGTTTTCCTTGCTTTGCCTTGCCGTGTTTGACCCTTGCTTTGTTTTGTTTGTTTTATTGTTTATTCCTGTCTGCTGACTGCCTTTTGATCATTCACCTGTTTAAATACTAAGACTCTGGATTGCCTGCATGTTACTGTTTGCTCCTGATTGTGATCATTGCCTGCCTGATCATTTTCTGCATAATAAATCTGCATTTGAATCGGCACCTCTGTTGTCAGCGTCCACTTCACATTACACAGAGGCAGACAGGTAGATCGACAGGGCAGACAGGGCACACATGTAGTGTGTGCATGTAAATGACAAGGTCATATCTAATAGTTCATATAATGATGTAAAAATATATTTAAAAAAATATGAGTTGATAATGGCCATTTGCTTCCTGGTGAAAAACACTTCAGTGTCCTCAAAATTAGAGATGAATGAAGGCTCCAGGAATTGTCACTGAGTTACTTTGGTTACCAATAATGTTTTGGGCAAAACACATTTATTTGGGATTAAAACTGACTGGAACTATCTGTGCATTAAACAGTTTTATTGGACACCTTACAGCCAATCAGAATCAAGAATTTCAACAGACCATGGATTAAATAATTGATAATCAATGAATGGCAGTGTGTTAAACTGTTTTAAAGGCATGATGCAGAAGTAACCATCTGATGGGAAGTGCATTAAAAATCCTGGTCATACTTTATTTTTATGGTCCGTTTGTTGAATTTAAGTTACATTGCATCTACATGCCAACTAATTCTCATTAAATTATACGTAGACTGTTGGGTTATGGCTAGGGTTGGGGTTAGTGTAAGTTGACATGTATTTGCAAAGTTTTTTATAATCAGTTAAATGTCTGTTGAAGGAGCAGTATAAACAGATATTAAGCAGACAGTAAACTAATACTCAAATTGACCATCAAAATAAAGTGTTACCAAAATTATTTTAAGACTTGACTTTTCATCAATTCATCTGTTAGATCTCTCCACTTTGAATCAGTTACAAACAAACAGAGAGAGAGAGGGGTCATATGCTAAAGAGAGGAGATTGTGTCTCTGTGTGTAAGGGTGCTTTCACACATGTGAATCAAATCTTTTGTTCTGAAACAGGGATTAAAATAGTTACAATGTTGTATTATTAATCTATAACGATGAGCAATAAGACATTATATGCAAAAAGCTGCACTTTCATTTTGAATGGTGACACCCACAGACGTCGTCACTACATATAGAGGTAAGACTTTCTCATATATAACAGTTGGCTTATGCATTATAGGCTTTACGTTATAAAGAGAAATAACAGATAAAGCAAGACTGCAGTTCGGTCAATAAACAGCTCTTGATAATATTTACCATGCTTTCCCTTTCGTATTTTACATAAAACGCACATTTACCGGTAGGAATGACCTCCCACCCTGCTTATAATTCTCTCTTCATATAGCTGTATATACGCCAATTACATATCCATAATACACTGTAAGATAGCCTGGCTCAGATTGTATCATTTTCTCACTACAATCCATCCACTCTAGAGTTACTTTCAATCGAGCCAAGTCCCCCTCATTCAGGCAATCTCAGACCGATTGTTTTGGCGCGGATCCAAATGCGATTGCTTGTTTCACATATGCCAAATGAACCGTGCTAATTGGGCAAACCAGACTGCACTATCAAAGTGTGGACAAAGTGTGGACCGAACAGGTGGAGGAACAGGGGATGCTGAACTAACACCCTTTGAGGAAAGAGTTGCCTCAATTGTGGGCGACACACAATTTTAGAGTTGATTTGAATATTTTATCTCAAATGATGTAAGAGTTTAATTGATTTTTACAATTTTTACATTAAAAGATATTTTAAAAATATTATAAAATAAATAAAGTGCTGATTACAAAAACAGAGTCTTGTGCAATAAGCAGGATGTTTTTCTGAACATTTTGGTACTGGTTTTATTGTGTAATTTCATTTTTTTTTTTTTTATCGAGAAATTAAGCCTTGTGCAACATAAAGGGCATATATTTATGCCTATCTGACCTATTTTTGGCTCAAACTATAACAGGAGCAAAGAATTTAATTGGTTTGAAATCAAATGTCTAATGAATGTTAAACGTCAAACTTGCTTTACCGCGGTTCAACTGCATGAGATGGAAAACTTATATACCTGCTAGACATGCGGATGATCCTGTCCCATACATCTAGCATTGCACGGCTCAAAGATACTTTGTAGTGTGCAAGTTAGCATAACTGCCTCTAGGAGTCGCCAATGGAAATAAAACAAACACACACAAGAAGTGCACATACACCAGACATGAAGTTGAGTGGACCAACGTACATTCTCACGTTAATTTCATCGTTAGTAAATCCAAACGTGAGCGTGAAATCTGGCGTATGCAAAGTTTTTGTGCGTACTCAGCATTGATACATGAGGCCCCTGTTGTTTACATTGTTTACTATGTTACTTATGTGCAAAAACGGCATCTTTGTAGTAAAAGGCAAGTCACTGTCATTGCAGTGTTACAGATAAAATGAGAGCACAAATTGAATAAAAAGTCAAAGTTATAGTTACTAAAATCTAAACAAAGCAGTGGAGTGTTTTGAGTTCTGCATATGCTGTGTCAGTCACCAGTCATTAGGGGTGTAGAAATTAATTGTTTCTTCGGTGCACCACGATGCAGACGCGGACAATTGGTATAGGTTCAGTATTAGATCATGACCGTTTATTACGTACTGACGTCATTTATCTCATGTACGATATTTTGTGGCAGCTTTCTAGGGTGAGGGAGGCGAGCGCGAGTAATTAAAACACTCCAACTACATAAAAACACAGAAGCTGTGCAATAAACTGTGTGTGAGTTTGCAAGACAGTCTTTCACTGACACTGAAGTTACAGCAGAAGCCCCTGCTATGGAGAAATCTCCATTTCTGTCTCTCTCTCTCTAACTTTGACCAGCTGGCCTGAGATAACTTTTCCTTTCCTTTTGCGGAAAGGAATCCCAGCGATACTTGTTGATCCAGACAGGATCCCATGTCTCCATAGCGAGTTTTCTCCTCCGCATCTATCATGTATCAGCTGTGATCGACGCTGTAGTTTATGAGTGTTTATCATCGGTTAACAGCAGCAGAGCCAATCACAGCCATTTCTGTTGAGTGTGTGAGCAATCATAGTAAGAACTAGCTCAACAACGCTCAGAAAGCGAGCGGGATATTTATACTTGTTTATTAGCTATAAATGCTCATGTTGTTCTTTGCATGTACTTGAGTTTTTAAAGCTACAGTTCATATATCTGACTGCTTGTATTAAAGGACAAAATTGTATTACAAATAATATATAAATATATTTATACTTTTTAATACAAGAATTTTTTTGCTGTGAGGTAAAATCTAAAATTTTGTATAGAAAGCATTGTCAATGCACCGTTATGCACCGAGATTTCAAATTGAACCAAATCGATGGCATAATAATCGTAACCGAACCGAACTGTGAGACCAGTGTAAGTTCACACCTCTACCAGTCAGTCACCATCTAGTTTGACTGATTGAAAATTTAGCCAATGGCTGCATGATTCTTCCGCATATGGTGACAGTTGTTCATCTATTGGACACGTTGTTGCTATTGTGCTCTGTCACTGGTTCAGTGACCTGTCAATCATTACACGACGTGAATCGATTTATGCACAGATTTATGCTAACAGTTCAAGCTAACGGCAGAGCAGCTACGAAAAGGAAACAAAGAAAGGTTAAAAGAAAGGTTAAATAAAATTAGTGCACACCTTCTAGCCAATCAAAATCAAGAATTTCAGCAGACAATGAATAAATTTAAATTTACACTCACCAGCTGCTTAAATTAATTAATCAGCCAAATATATTGCAGCAACCCAATGATTTTAGGCATATAGACCAAAATTGGTTCTGAAACCCAGAACTCAGTTCTGCCACCCACAATTCAGTTTAAAATCAGTTCTCCAATCCAGGACTTGCAAGGTAAAACTAATAAAGAAGGAGAGTGTAATTTCATTTAAAGCATTTATCAAATTAATGTAAGGTTAAAAGGAAAATAATGTAAAATTTCAAAGGTTCCCCCTCACTATTTCCGCTAGCACAGCTTCATTTTGTTTAGTTAACGGTTGATTAACTAGAACATCAATTTCTCTGAGAGAAGCCCTTTCCTTTAGTCACAAAAGGCATGGAAAGAAATATTTAACAAGAAGTCCATTCTTGTATGTTGTCACAAGACCACATCCTCTCTCTTAGCGGACAACAGACTAAATAATGGGTCTAACCGTTTACGGTAGTTTCCTTCACTTTGTGGCTCCGGCAAGTGGCCCGTTTGCTCTGTTCAAACAAGCCGAGGATGACGTCTGCCCAGACGGTGTTACCTCACCCTGTCAAAATACGCTCATCTGACAAGTAAACCCAAAATGAACAAGCCCCTGTTCTTGTCTGGTTTGACCAGAACAATCCATGACCCATTTTTGCAGCATTCAAAAATTCCTTCACAGAGAACATGGTGATGCCTTCAGTCCAACTGTCACAAATCACTGCAGTAATAACTGAAATTATCTTTGTGGGTACAAATGATTCATCCTAGCTTGTTTGATTTTGAATTATATTATTCACATGAAGCTTTTTTCCTAAGTATATTGTTCCAGAGCAAACACTTTAAACCTTGCTGTTGACTGTTGTGCGAACAGAAGTATCTCCTGAATGGTGAGAGATTTGCTTGAAGGTTTGTTACAAACAATCGATACTCCATGGCTTCTCCTGTTGCCCGAGGAAACCACAAGTGCTCTTAGATAGTCATCCTCTCGCTCCGGTGAGTATTTTTGTGTTTTCTTACAGGGCTGACTTCAGTTGCTTTTAGTTGTGTATGCCTGTTAAATGAACCCCATCTAGGTTACCAAACAATACATAACATGTTGTGTTGTATTTTTCTGCTTGTATTGAGAAAAGCTAAAAGGAGGTCTCTAGTAGCATGATGTGATCTTTTGTGTGAGGTTTTCACACGCTGCAAATTTTCTGACAAAATCAACTTGGTTTCTTTTCAGTATTTTTTTTATTAATGGGATTCATTTATTTTAGTAACAATGCATAATGTTTAAAGTATATACATTTTAGGTATTTGCATTTTGTCTTATTTTTATATGTTTTACAACCGCACACACACAAAAAAACTCACAGATGTAACGTTTGTTTTATTAATTCTAATAGAACAAAGAACAGAACAACACAAAAAGAAAGATAAAAATAAAAAAGGGTCAGGGGTGTACAAAACACAAAATATAAATGAGATAAACACATATATGTGTACGTATGCATACTAAGAATAGGTAAGGGCCTTGTGGGATTATAGGATCTTAAAAGGTTTCAAGTAAAAAACAGTTTTAATGGCTTTTTTATCAGTGCTTTGCTTTTTGGTTATTAAATTTGCAACTGTGTGTAAGTGGTTGCTGACAAGGGAGGTGTGGATCCAAACCCAGGTTTATTAAGTAGAAATGGTCAGGCAAGCAATGGTCAACACAGGGGCAAACAGTGTATACAGGAAATCCAGAGTCAGTCAAATACATTGGCAAATGGTCGAAATAGGCAGGCAGCAGACAACGTAAAACAAACTAAACAAAGCAAGGTTCAAACACAGAGGGCAAGGCAAATGCGTCATAATGTTTACTCAGTTTAACAAGACTCAGCAAAGAGGTGTACGTGTGTGCTATGTATATAGTCCATGTAATCAGTTCATGAGCAGCTCCCAGTTGTGAGTGTGTGAAATCAATAGAATCAGGAACAGGTGTGTGTGTGGAACTTGTAGTCCATATACTGGAGGATTTGTAGTTTTTTAATGAACTGTGTGTTTACCAGCAATCTGCCAAGATTAGACCGCTGGTGATTGTGACACTGTGAATAAGGTACTTTGTGAATATTATGAGATTAATAACCTACGTTTGTGTGTGTGTGTGTGTGTGTGTGTGTGTGTGTGTGTTACAGTTACAAAATCAAAAAAAAAAAAAAAAAAAAAACATGTGGTATTCTAAATGGAAATTTAACAAAAAATTGTTGTTTATGCATTTGGAGATCTCGTACCATATTTTCTTTGAGAATTGACAATTCCAAAAAATATGCAGCACAGTTTCTGGCTGTGATAAACAAAATGAACAGTTTTGATCTATACCCTGTCTAAACTTGGCAAGGAAATTGTTTGACAGGGTAAAATGTATGCAGAATTTTAAATGAGACTCTTTAAATTTGTTTGTAATTAAAAAATTGTTAGGCAACGACCAAACCATCTTCCAACTTAAACCTCTGATGAACCCAGACCAATAAGAGTTTATGTAGCGTTTACTGACTATGAGTGATTGAAATAAGGAAGGTATGGCCTTATTTTGGTGAGAAGAAAAACATATTTTCCCATATATTGTATCTTTAGGGTGTAACAAAGAGATATTTTCTGAATATGTGTAACTTAGTGAGAAATTCTTTATGGGATACAGGAAAATTTAAATGTCATAAAAATTCTTTACAAGTCATTAAGTATCACTGATGTAAACTTTGTTGAACTCTCATCATGTGCTGTAAAAATCAGCCAGTTACTTGAATTTCTCTACGATAAATATCTGTCTGTCTTTATACAGTATATGGTTTAGTGCTGTTGTTGCATTGATTAGTGACATTGTTGCTTGAATAGTTCCATAGGGAGAGCTATTATTTCCTGCATTTGCAGGTCTGATTTTTTGAATGTGAAGTTTTGACATCACCTGGTAGACTTGTGTGGGTGGACACCTGTAATTTGTATCAGGGTGGAGGCGATGGAGGAGGACGCAAGCGTTGTTGAGATACACAAAGAATATTAAATGGAATAACATGGCCAGACTAGCACAGCAGGTCGTCAGGCCCCAGTACTTTAACTTTCATTAGAGAGCAATTGGTCATGCTCACAGCGGGGATCATCTTGCCGACTACACAGTTGAACATTGTTGGTGGTTCCAGAGTAAGGCGAGTTTTTGTTGATTTCTATTTCTCTGTCTTTCACATTCTTCCTCTGCTCAGAATTGGACAAATACAAGAAAATAGATGGAGTGCAAACATGGTTGTGTGAGATTTAAATGCTGCTTAGGAGCACTGCTGTGTCCTTGAATATGGCCAGTCACTGAGAGCCGTAGGCGGCTGGTAAAGAGAGGGGGTTGTGTGGAGGGTCCCAGCAGGCCGTTTGTCTGGACGGAGCTGTCTAACCCTCCCCTCCAGCTGGGCAGGGCTGTGAGAAGTAGAGCCCTCACTGACTGATTAGGTCTCATGTAAAGTACCACCTGGGGAGCCTATTAGAAACACCAAAGTCAATGACAACGCAGACAGATGACGCACCTGCATGGCCAAGGAGCATCCACGTTTCCTCTGTCACTTTACTATCTTCTGGTGCTCAGGTTGGTTTTGTAGCTGATAAACTTGTGGTTGGCACATTTATTGGTGTCTTACGCAACACTGTACACCAGGGGATCTCAATGTCTATATTAAAAGGTCCAAATCTGAATTTTTATTTAGGTCAAATGTCCGCAGAACAATTGATATTACATAATTTGTTTTTAATAAACATCCATATCATGCATCACAAGTCAACACTATTATTTTTCTTTAAATAAAGTGGCATTTGCATTCAAAACACATTAAATACAATTCGAATCTGGCAAAACCACAATATAACCACTATAACCACCAAATATAAGTGCAGTTTAGTACAAAACACAACAAAAGGCAGTCCCAATAGTATCTGGATGCAGCCATGATGATGCAATCTCAGAGATGCAATGTCAGACACAATGGAGCTAGTGATGTCACCTTTTAGGGGTGGGCATTACAAAGCATTGCATGCAGGCCAACTGCACTAGGTCTGCACTAGACCTCTCTCCAAAAAAAGTGAAAAATACAAAAGGTGCGTAATGAAAACTGTAGGCGTTGTAGATTTGCGGTCCCGTATTTTATGGAGACTGCCTTTCAAAATGTCCATGTTTCCTTTCATAGTAACATTTCACATTTCCACTCTTAACAACTCCAATTGTCTCATTACATATCAAGATAAATGACTTTGTGCTGGCTTGTGGCAAAATAAACGCATACTTGTCTGTCCATTCAACTTTGAACTGTGTATTCTCTTCATCAAATTTTCTTTTCTGTGAGACTGACATCTTAATTCATTCAAATGGTCGCTTTGATGCGGTGCATTACAGCAGGTGTGAGCGCGATTAGCCTGCTTGATTACGTGAAGCCTCGCAGGATCACTGGATGTCATGACAACAGACACAGGAAGACTTTTAATATTTTGCTTTCGATTTTATTTTATTTTTTTAAATAAACATACAAACAACAAAAATGTTGCTTTTCAAGGTTTATGCATTTATCAATGAACAAAATACAAGTCTCAATGAAGAAAACACAATTTGAATTCTTTATTCATGGTCTTGCAATACGAGTGATTCAGACCGGAGTCGAGACTTTGAGAAGCCCTGCTGTATACCACTGCACTAACCCTTATAAAAATCTGATATTCATTCATTAATTCATTTTCTTTTTGGCTTAGTCCCTTTATTAATCCGGGGTCGCCACCATGGAATGAACCGCACTTATCCAGCACATGTTTTATGCAGCGGATGCCCTTCCAGCTGCAACCTATTTCTGGGAAACACCCATACACTCTCATTCACACACATACACTACAGACAATTTAGCCTTCCCAATTCACCTATACCACATGTCTTTGGACTGTGGGGGAAACCGAAGCACCTGGAGGAAACCCATGCGAACGAAGAGAGAACATGCAAACTCCACACAGAAACGTCAACTGATCCAGCCGAGGCTCGAACCTGTAACCTTCTTGCTGTGAGGCGACAGCACTACCTACTGCGCCACTGCGTCTGATATATTAATTTTTGATATAACAATTTTTGCTACTTCATCAGGTTCATATTTAGATTTTACATGTATACAATACAGTATATGTCAAATATGCAACATTTATTTAAAAATATTGCAAATATCATATATTATACATATATTTTTCAACCATTATAAAAATAGACATATGTTCAAAATCAAATATATTAGCTATAATTTATACATTAGAAAGAGCTTTATTGCCAGGTATGTTTACACATACAAAAAATGTACACAAAAAAGTTTCCAAAGTGCAATAGAATGACAAAAACACAAATAAAATATACAAATTACACAACACAAATTGATTAAGTTAACTTAACAATTTTAACAAACTTAACAAAATTAACAAATTTTAACAAATAATAACAGATTTTACCACTATGATGTCTATCAGGCGTTGGCTTTTGGTTGCCATACCTGCCGAATAAATGACGTTGGTGTAAGATCCAAATATTAGCGTCATTTGACCTCATTATTGGACATCAAAATAACGTTGTCCTTAGACGCTGACTAGACATTGTATTTTGGTCACCCGACATCAAGATCTAAATCTAACCTAATATTAATGTCTTATGAGGTTGTGTGCCTGCTGGGTATATGTAACTGGCCATTGTTGTAGTATTTTGACATATATTTTGCATATGTGAAATCCAAATATGGACTTGTAGGTTCATATGTTATATACATATATTTCCATGTATGAGATTTTTATAGATAGATAGACAGATAGATAGATAGATAGATAGATAGATAGATATATAGATAGATAGATAGATAGATAGATAGATAGATAGATAGATAGATAGATCAGATGCCCTGCACTACTGCGCCCCTTATTTATTCCATTTGTCTTCTTTTGGTGTCTACCATGCAGAACACTATGTGACTCTGTTAAACAGGAAGCCATTGAACAATGAACGCCTGCCCGGCCAGATCTGTAAGCAGTAAAAGACAACTCTTTGTTTCTAAAATAAGAACTGTGTGACATTTGAGAGGAGACTCAGCCCATTCCTATGAAGTTCGCCGGCATCGGAGCACAGACCGGAACCCTTCAAGCTATTTCCAGCCTCGGTGAATACCAGTTATTGTGAACGTGTAATTACAGACCTAGACGCTGCACTTAATTCCCAAACAATATGGTGTACTTATACACAAGGACGTCAAATTATACTCAACCCACCATCTAAAAAATGCTGTCAGACCGTGGATGCCAAAGCTACCGTACAGTGGCCGCCAAACCCTCTGCCACCACCCTCTTCTGCTTTCTCATTATCCCAAAGCCCTGCTCCACGGCCCTAATGATGATGATGGAGAGGAGGCTGCCTCCGACCGACCACAATGCCTTTCACAGCTCAAACAATATCATGCCCATGAAACGGCGACCGAAATAGACAACACAACTTGTTTGTTTAAGGGAGAACACTTCATTTCGGCAAAGTGAGAATTGATTCTGAACCTGTCAGAACAACCTTGTTTTTATCACTCATGAACTGATCAGAGTGTTGTAAACGGGCATCCAGTTTTAGAAGCTCACCAAAAGCAGCAAACAACATGAGGCATCCTGCTCAAGCCATCCTTAAAAATAGGAGGACTGTCGTCACAGAGCAGAAAATCGTGCCATCTAAAAACAGTAGCTGTGTTTTTGTAGTGAAAATGAATTGTCCCCTCATATAGCTAATGCCCTTTTACTTACGAGGGACTCCGGGGGCTCATTTTGCATGTAGTAATGAAGGACAATGACAGTTTGTTCTGGGTCCCTCCTCTGAAATGTGAGTTAATGTGTTTGCTTTGCCTCCCTGATCATTTTAGCTCTAACTTGCTCTGCTGTCAGGAGGACTGAATTGAAACTCCCTCAATTATTAGAGGGAATGACAAATAGGTACATCGCGTAGACTAGAAGGAGCAAATGCGAAGGGACGCATGTCAGAGTTTTTGGGAGAGGAAATAGGAGGGACATACAATAATATGTGGTTGTACAAAGAATTGTGTGTTTGAAGCACTCAGCTTTTTGCATAGGAATTGTGAGGACTCTGGGTCTCTTTTCCCCTTGAGTTTTGTCTGTCTTTCTTGGACAAGCTGATGAAGTTTCGTAATTGCCAAGCAGCCCGTCAACAAACCCCTATAATTTCCCATATGCCTTGTGTCCTTCAAAGGACATCTGAAAGGGAACCCTATTTGAAAGGCTCAGTGTTTATCCTCAAAGCCCATTTTGGTAAGAAAAGTCGTCCCTCTGCCCTTAATTGGTGGAAACGTTAGTTGAGTTTGGTGTAGATCACAGAGGGCAGCAGACAGTCGCCGCATTGGCTCGGCTCGCATCTGTGCCACCAAGCTAGCGAGGCTGCCAGTCAGCATTAGGCCAAGGATTCCCTGAAGAGACAGCCATTTCACGCAACCAAGAAATTATGCCGTTTGAGAGCAGAATTTGATAATATGCTTATTTTCTCCGCAGAGCCGCGGGGAAAGAGAGAGAAAAAGGGGAGTGGTGGAATTATATGCTACGTTAACTTTGGAGACATCTTTAAGGCGGCGAAAAACGTCGGAGAGCATTTTTCTTTTCTCAGACCGGCTGCTGTGAATTGAGAGAGAGTCACTGCGACTTAACCGTCTCTGGAGACTCATACACCCTAGTTCTTTCTGTCCTCTAGAAAATGTGCATGTGGTTTATGTTCTTTGAAGTGACACCACTCGGCTTTTGGATTGAAAGAATACGCTGAATTTATGCTTAGATTTGCTGTATTGCTGGAGAGGAGTTTGCTTTGATGAGAAAGAAAATTAGTTATGTAATCAGAAAGCAGGTTTGTAGATTTGTTATTTTTAATTCTGATTGAATCAAAAGACAAACACTTCGAAGAATATGAAAGCACACTAAACAGGAAAATTTTGTCAAAATGATTCCCTCTGCAAACACTGGGTCAATATTAAGCATTTGCAGTGCTCAGCATACATTCATTTTTCAGTGAATGTGGGTTTTATATATATATATATTGGTGCATATATTTATTAAGATATTTTTTATTAAAATAATATTTTAATCACAGAACATCTTTAGAAATGGAAAGATTATAAATTTTAAATTTGTGGGAAATATTGCAAAAAAATTTATTAAACAAAACCTACAACATTTCAACAAAATTGTATAAATTTTTTGCTTCTTCTGAATTTAGCTATTTTTGAAAATATACTGTCACACTTTATGTTTATGGTCTGTTTGTTGAATTAAGTTACATTGCATCTACATGCCAACTAATTCTCATTAAATTATAAGCAGACTGTTAGGTTGGGCTTAGGGTTAGTGGAAGTTGACATGTACTTGCTAAGTTTCTTATATTCAATAAAAATATCTGTTAAAGGAGCAGTATCAACAGATATTAAGCAGACAGGCTACTTATACTCAAATAGACCATCAAAATAAAGTGTTACCAAATATTATTTAATATTTTTCCCTAACATATAAATTTGGGCTAATAATTTTTGAACCATTATTGTAAGTTATTTTGATAGATTACCTCCAGATTTGGCTTCACTACAGACTAAAGCTGCGGTCACACTAGAGTTTGAGCTTGCAAAATTCTGTCGTACATCGCTGCGAAAAGGGGCAGGAATAAACAAGATGATTAGGTATTTAAAAAAGCGAGCGATTGCTCTATGTTTTAAATTTCTGTCCAGAGAGGTCATGATTTGATCCTTGATTGGTCTCATGCAGTCAAGTGACGCAATTTCGCAGGTCAGAGTTCACCAAGCTTGAACTTTGCACCGCACCAACCTGCGAAACTTGACGCATGACCTTGCGTTTCCGGTCTGACGCATTCATGTGCATATGAATGGAAGTCTACGGGGAGAAAAGCCCAGTGTGACCGCAGCATATATCAGGGGTGTCCAGACTCGGTGGGCTGGTGTCCTGCAGGTTTTAGCTCCACCTTGCTTCAACACACCTGTCAGGAAGTTTCTAGTATATCTAGTAAGAGTTTGATTAGCCGGTTCAAGTGTGTTTGATTAAAGTTGGAGCTAAACTCTCCAGGACCGAGTTCGGACACCCCTGGACTAAACTAATGTATATGCACAAATATAATATTGTAAAGCATCCTATAAAAAATACTAATTTAAATTAAAGATTTGTGGGGGTGTACTTATGCTGAGCACTGTACAACAAAGTGCTTAAGATTATCTTTAAGATACAGATCTGAATAAATTCACATAATATGTCTGTATATGTCCCTGGAACACAAAACTAGTTATATGATGTAAATTACTTACAACTATTTTACAAATATTCTACAAGTGTTTGAAGTCTTTATTTAATATTCTAATGATTTTTCACATAAAAAAAAATAATAATAATAATTACTACCCATACAATGTATTTTTGGCTATTGTCACAAATACCATTGCAATATAAGACTTGATGATTTTGTCCAGGGTCACATATAACCAAACATTTATTTGAATAAGATTATGTTTAAACAACAACAATATTCTAAAAACAGAGACTATAGCATACAGACATAGAGACCATTTCAGAAAATTACTGGCAATTTTCCAGAAAGAGAAACTGTAACATTACTGGTTGATGCTGCTCTGTTTGAACGCAAAAGGAAAAGCAAGTTCACGTTTAGTACGAGCTAACGTAACGTTTCAATGTTCCTTCTTAATGCCAACTGTAAAAACAAAAATTGATAAAATACTAATGATAAACTGCTGTTTCAAGCTCTGCTTCAGTTGATTGACGCATGTGCAGTTTTTAATTTAAATCTTTAACAGATTCCTGTATGTTTTATAAAGATATATGATGTACTATATTTGTATTTTTTAAAAAGTATTTATTCAAATTTCTTTATTCTAAAAATATTAAGAAATATTTTGGTAATCCAGCTAAAACAGTTTAAAATGTCACTAAAATGCAAATAGAAAATTTTTAAATTAAATAGAAAATGCGGTGAATAACTGCAAAAAGGTCCACATTTTGAGAAAAAAAGAACTACCCCTTTCATCAGCCTGTGTTTTCATCACTGACTCACTCTGTCACATCCACTTTAGTCATCCTTGTCTTTCTTGTGGTAAGCTTCACAAACTAACCCGCGTATGTGCGTGAACAACATGGGTTGAATAAGCTGTGCACTTGTTTTAAAGAGATTTACTGAATCACAAGGCTAATTTGCGCAAGATCGCAACACCAAACACATGAAAACGAACGTAACGAAACTGGTTTAAAAATGGAAGGAGTAGAAAGTATAAATGTTTGTGTAAAAATGTAAGGAGTAAAAGTAAAAAGTTGTCAGAAAAATAAATCGTGGAGTACTGATACCAGAAAAATCTACTCAAGTACAGTAACAAAGTATTTGTACTGCCTTACTTACCATCTTTCGTCCAGGGTCACATAAAACCAAAAAAAACTATATAAATTTCAAAAATGTGCACATTTCAGATGTCAATTTGTCATGTCAGCTTTTTGTAAATTATACATAGCGAAATATATTTCTGATTGGTTTAGGGTTCAACTAAGTTCACCAATAGCATGCTGGTGGTCATACTGAAATGCTAAATGTAGAGTCCCGGCCTCTCCAGAAGTCAACACAAGATAGTAGCTGTCTCCTGGAGCTCCGGCATGCACACAACTAACCATGCCGGTACCATGTGACTTGTTCTTGCTTGAATACAGGTATTGAGTGCTGAATTCCAGTGGGTACTGGATTATACTGCTCATTCAACAGCAACAGGGGCTCTTCAAGGTAAACATTAATGCCTGCCAAAAGAAGTCGACCATTTTGATTTCATTTCTCTTCTGTTATTTTGCACTTTGGGCTTCGACATTGATGACTTGATTCTAAAAGACATGCATTTTGTGGAAATTACCCTTTCACACCAGGTTAACTAGATCTAATATGAGCTGTCAGAAAGTCTTTCTCTTGGGTTTCTAGCTGAAAATATAAACATGTTTGTCTGAAAAACAAGTTTAAAAAAATTCAGAATAGACAGAATTAGTCATCACTGTGCAATCAAGCTTCATTTTCTAGCCATCAATCAGGATTAGATATAAATGCTGAAACTAATAATTACATTTTTCTTCTTCTTCTGTGGATTAATTAATTCTACATGTGAAACAGTGAATAATCACCACTGAAAGGTGCACTTCATTCTAGCACTGAGGAAAACTAGCTTCATCACAGTCATCTGAGGCACATTTGGACATAAACAAAAGATCAACACGAGGCTGTGGAGAAGACAAACACATGCTGGAAAAATAAACAAAACCACAATGTGCTGTTGCCGAGCGGCTTTATCTCCATGTGTTCCTGTTTGTTTGTTCTGCTGAGCAGAGGGCTGTGGATAAAATGTCATGAAATGATAAGTGAAGAGCTCTTGATTGCATCGCTGTCACTCTATGCATCGCAGATCTCATATGGACGAGGAAAAACGTAGCATGAGACAGATGCAATTTCTGCTTTACCTGATCATGTGCAAACAAGAACAGAAGCCAAAATGCCATTGCCCCACCATCAATTTATTTTGATTAGATCTTAGTAATGTCAGATATCCATGCTGCTGACAGTTTTAGAATACCAGCGCCCCATAGGACATAATCAAAAAACCCATGAGGGACAGGTTGGCGCTCCTCTCGCCAGGCCTTAATGGAGTCACCTGGGAAAACCTGTAGAGTTTGACAAGGTGAATCCCAAAATGACCAGTTGTAAAATACATGATGGCCAGCTACCCAGACCATATACGAGCAAAATTTCAATTGTTTTTGGTTTATTACTAAAGCAAAAGTTCAGAATGTTGTTCTTTAGAATATCCTGCAGCAGATTTAGTGTACATTTGCAAAACAGCAAGTTGCAACTAATTAACATTAGTTAATGCACCATGAGTAAACACGAACTAATAAACAACGGTATTTCATTACTAATATTAACTAACATGAACAAATGCTGTAATGGATGTAATGTTCTTTGTTTGTTTATGTTAGTAAATGCATTAACTAACATTAACCCATACAATCTTATTGTAAAGTGTTACGAACAAATGTAACTGTTAAAAGCTAAACTGCAAAACCCAAAAAATTAAGGTAACTCAAACCATTTGAGGAAACCAATTGCAACAAACCATTTAAGTTCACAAACTAATCCTAATGAGTACTGTGAACTTAATGCAATTTGAGCACAGTAAAACTCAATACATGACAACTCAAACCAACTGAGTACTGTAAAACCCAATAAGTTAAGGCAACTCAAACCGTTTGAGGAAACCGATTGCTACAAACCATTTGAGTTAAAAAAACTAACCTATATGAGTACTGTAAACTTACTCCATTTCAGTTGAAGTAATGAGGTATTTAATTAACTCATTACCTTCAACACTGAGTTTAAAACTCTTTTCAAATGAGTAGCTCTAACTTTCAGTCAATTTTTGAGTTAACTACACTTATTTCATTTGATAAAGTTGACTGTTGGGTTTTACAGTGTATCAGTTACCAATAAGTAACTAATAAAGTTATGGTACCTATTAAATTTGGCTCTTCTGCTTTTGATTGTAATGTAGTAATATGCACCTTTTGTTAAACTGCTTTGAAACAACAATTATTGTGAAAAGCTCTATACAAACAAACTTAAAATTAATTGAATTGAATTTTGTGCACGCCACATTTATGACACTTTATGGTGCTTCTGTGTACTTTTAGACATTTCAAATAAAATCTTTAAAGCCTCTGACTTGATGTGTTGCATAAAACACCAGCCCAGAAATGTCTTCCTTTTGTGTTTCATTGAAGAGAAAAAGTTGACAGACAGTTGTGAGTGTTCTGCCAGGAAATGTTTTGATTTCATTGACCTACATTTAAAGAAAAGGTGTAACCAACTAATTCTAATGAGAAGTTCCATGTAAGAAAATGAGGTATATTTACTAATCACCTAATGTCACGATTGTTCAGCAATACAGGAAAACGTAAAAAGGATTAAAGTCTTTCTCCCTCCGCGTGGGCTACAGACTTCATCAGGTGCAACAACTGATCAAGAAAACTCACGTATCAGCCAGCCACGGAGTGCGGTCCAAATGCTTCAACATTAATCAAACATAATTGGTGCTTAAAGTCTTAAATTATTTATTATTGTGAGATCTGACAGTGCTGCTCAGAAGCAAATTGGGATCATCTTCCATGACCACCAAGGATTTGGAGATTAAGCCAGAACTAAGTTTATTTCCTCCATACGGCTTTTATCCCTGCAAACGAACCGTTTAAACGGATCACCCGCGACAGATAACCGCGTTACTGTAAACGAGAAATGAGGCTGTTCCTCTTAAGATCCTCTTCTCTTTTTCCCCCCCTTCACCCTGGTCTAATTGTGCCGTGGATCCCCGTGGGTTTAGATGTTTGACACTGCGAAATGCTCTTAAATCCTCCTCGCTTCTCTCTTCCTTGCGCTGTGCTCACTATCTAGAGCCAAAAGGATGTATGTCGAATTCGGAAATTTATCACTTTGCAAAACGGTGCATTAAATGAGTACGGACACGCTCTGATTTGAAATGCTGACTTAAGAAAAGAAGTTCTGATGTTTCAAAATGAGTTTGGATCATGGCGCCAACCCTCCCCCCCTCGGGCCTCCCCTCACACCCTCCTCGGCCTCTCATCTTCCGGCTGCAAACATCTCCAGTCTCTCTCTCTCTCTCTCTCTCTCTCTCTCTCTCTCTCTCTCTCTCTCTCTAGTCAATCTATAAAATCCCCTGCATTTACCATCCCATACATTTAAGCATCCCCCCTTTTAATGATTTGCTTTTAAATGCAGTTGGTTAAAGTGAAAATTAAGTAGATTAATTAAATAAAATGATGCTTTGATGTTATATAAGAATCCGTTTTAATATGGCAAGCTCAAAAATGGCATTACAAGACATATTCACAGTTTTGCTTTGCACTTAAGTGACTACTAGAAGACAAACAGTCTTGTAATCCCTCTTAATCCATCAAAACTGCTATGTTAATGTGATGTAGTGCAGCTGATATTGATATTGGAGTCAGTCCAAATGTGATGGTGCTGCGCAGCTGATTGACATTGACTTCATTCGTGCTGCGCAGCTGATTGACATTGACATCACTCAATCGGCATGTAGCACCGCCTTTTTAAAGCCTGATTGGTTGTCCCTTGGGATGCGTCACGTCCGACTCTGACGCACTTTGTTTGGGTGTCCGTCTTCGCAGCTACAGGTAGAGGCATTGTGTTCGTTCTGATAATTTTTCATTTGCTTGAATGGGCCAACGTTAAGTTACTTTTGGCATTGTTATAGTGCATTGTGGCTGTGGCATTTTTCTGGGCTGGAGTGGCTGGACGACTGTTCATTGTTGCAGGTATGTGATAGTTTTTAATTGGCTGAGTAATGGGATTTGGCAGTATTTAACCTGCGTTTTTCATGCAGTAGAGATACTAAGTCCTGCACCTCGCTGTATTTGTATACCTGACCAACAAGTGCTCAAAGCATCCGCTTTGTGCACCCATTGGTAAGTGAGGCACTTATGATTAGTGTTATCATTTTAAAGGACCATATTAATGAGTTTTGTTTGTGCCTCTCTTTAGGATTCTCCCTTGTTCTCTCTTGATTCCTTTTCTCTCAATGTCTAAATCACTTTATTAGCCCTTGTTCCTCGCTATTGCCGTGGTTATTGGAGGTCGTCTGGGCGTGTGCTACTGCTGTTATTCCACGCTGCTAATACTAACGCCGGTGTCATTGGCTATCGTACAGACGCCACCAACACAGCTGTTTAAAGGGGACTGCCCATTTTGACCCGTGTGCTGCTTTGTGCTCCCCTTCATTTATTTGTTTGTTTAGGATGTATTGATTTGCGTTAACATTTTTGGTGCTCTGCTTTTTGTTTAGTGAAATTGTTTTTCGTTTAGTTATGCAGAGCATTTATTTGGTTTTTGTTATTTAGATTTCTTTTTTTATTATTATTATTATTATTATTATTATTATTATTATTTTGAGAGTCAATTGTTTTGATTCAGAGTGTGTGTGTGTATATGAGATGTTGTAATCACAGCTGTAGCTGTCTCAACCAGATCATAGAGTAGGTTTGTTAACCTGATTGACTCCTTTATTGATGTTAGTTATTTTCTGTTTATTTACTTTAATTTTGATTTATTTCAGGAATTGAGGTTTCTCCTCGGTGGATGACTGGTCCTTCCAACTGGTGGTGGTGCTTCTTTCCCGTGTGCTGTGAGACACTGAGTGCTTGATAGTGTAATTCGAGTGCACTGTGGTGTGCGTGTGCTGGGGTAAAGTCAGTCTGCTTGTATCCAGTCAGTGGGAACCTCAATCCTGTGTGTTTTTGATTTTTGTTTATTTATTTTCCTTTTATGAAGGGGGAGTTTTTGATGTGCTTTTTAACAAATGAGTACAACCTTACATTTTCATTAAAATAAATATTTTTGTACTTTTTGTAATTACTCACGCCTCTGTGCCTTTTTGAGGGGAAACGAACCTGTGTGTCTTTTTCTAATAGAGTTATTTCCCTGGGTCACTCCCAGGGTGGCGTAGTCGGTTATTTTGATTCAAAGAGTTCTAACTCGTATCCATACCCTCGTCACATTCTGGCGTAGTCGGCAGGATTCCCCTCTTATTGTGTGCAGAGACGTGGGTTGTATTTTTTTCATTTCTGTAGGAACTGGATTGCGGCAGTCCCCTCTGGTGGGTCAATACAAGTTAATTTTTTCACGTGTACGTTTTAGTTCGTGGTTGTAGCGATGGAAGACGAATTACGTGAGTTAAGGGAGTTGGTAACTCAATTAAAAGCTGATAATGAGCGACTACGGCAAGAGCAGGTGCCAGCTGCAGTGCCGGGACCATCTAACATTTCTATTCCTGTTTCAGATCCTCCACTCATTGATGCTGGTCCCTCATCAACCGAACGATTTGTTTTCGTTCCTCGAGACCGTAGATGTCCAAAATTCAGTGGGCGGTCAGGAGTTGACATCAATGAGTGGGTGGAAGAAGCAGAGGCTTGCATGCGTCTTCGCCATTTGTCTTCAGCTGATCAGGCATTTTTCTTGTTTGATCACCTGGAGGGAGAGGCAAGAGAGGAAATTCGTTATAGGCCACAGAGTGAAAGGGAGGATCCAAAGCGAGTGATTCAGGTATTACGCGATTTATATGGCTGTACTAAGTCCTATGTAGCTCTTCAGGAGTCATTCTTTTCCAGAAGACAGCAGGAGGGGGAGACTCTGGTGGAGTTTTCCTTGGCCCTTATGAGCCTTCTGGAAAAGGTTAAAGGTCAGTCACCTCATGGCATGCCTAATGCAGAAACTTTACTGAGAGATCAGTTTGTGGAAAATGTTAATGATTGCACCCTTCGTCGTGAACTTAAGCAGTTTGTGCGCCGTCAACCTACTGCCACATTGGTTGACGCACGTGGTGAAGCACTTCGGTGGGAAAGAGAGGGCATGCCTGGGGGAGCGCGGGGCCGAAGTCAGTCTGTTCCATCAGCGTACGGTATTCAGTATGGGGTGCAGGGGAATCGGAGCGTTAGTAGTGGGGCAAAGTCTGAAATGACTGAATTGCGGGACATGTTGCTGAAGCAGCAACAGCAATTGAATCAATTGGCTCAAAGTATGACTCTGCTTCAGAATTGTTCGTCTAAATTGCCGCCACATAAAGTCAATCCTGTTATTTGCAGGAGATGTCGTCAGCCAGGCCATTTCGCTAGAAATTGTGATGGCGAGCGGATACCAGTCCGTGCACCATCAGCCTATATTGATTCTGCTGTAACAAGACGTGAACAGTCGTCCTCCAGCCAGCCGTCGGAAAACTAGTTCCCACCAAGTTACAGGGCCATAACTTGGTTGGGAAAAGGGTAGGCTCTAATGATTTTATGCCGTGTTTAATGTCTACTTGTCCAAAGCTCGTTGTATCTATGGGTGGGGTTCAGGTCCCTTGTTTGGTGGACACTGGCTCCATGGTGTCCACCATTACTGAAAGTTGTTTCATGACTAATTTTGGGCTTTGGGGTCAAGAACAGCTTAGATCATGTCATTGGTTACAGCTTCGAGCTGCAAATGGTCTTTCAATTCCTTATATTGGTTATTTGGAATTAGACATAGAGCTTTGTGGGCGAGTAGTTTCAGACTGTGGAGTGCTGGTTGTTAAGGATCCTCCTGGTGGCATGTGTGCACAAACACCTGGTGTAGTGGGTATGAATGTTTTAAGCCGCTGCTACCAGGAGTTATTCGGCCAGCATGGTACAGGCCTTTTTGATTTACCGGCAGTATCACAGGCCCCCAGTTTTATCATTCAGGCCTTACAAAATTGTCACCAAGCTGAAGTTCAGCCAGTTACAAATGCAGAGGGACAAGTCAGGGTGCGTGGACGTCGGGCGTGCCGCATCCCAGGTGGCACTGTAAAATTTGTTGCCACTACTTGTTCGGTGCAGTATTCGGGTAATGCCGTACTGTTTGAACCTCCAATTTCAGGTCTCCCTGCAGGTTTGCTGGCCTCTCCTGCGCTCCTAAAGATGGATGGTGGTACTGTTTATGTGCCTATAGTTAACGTGGGCACTATAGATGTGCTGTTGTATGCCAGAACTATTGTGGGCGTTGTAAGTAAGGTTAATGTGGTTACATTACCCCCAGAGGTCGTAGAGGTAAACATGGTTGCAGCTGAGGTAAGTGCACAGCCTTCTCCCTCTGTGCAGGAGCAAATAGCTACCTTAGACCTGTCAATACTGCCTGAAGTAGAACAAGGTAAGGTTAGGGCATTGCTGTTTAAGTATTTGCCAGTGTTTTCCAGTCACGATGGTGATTTGGGTTGTACAAACCTGATATCTCACGATATACCCTTGTTAGACGATATCCCTGTCCGGCAGCGGTTCAGGCGCATCCCTCCGTCTGAGTATGAGGTGGTAAAGGCACATATTAACCAACTGTTAGAGACCCAGGTCATTAGAGAAAGTTGCAGTCCTTATGCCTCGCCCATTGTTCTGGTTAAGAAAAAGGACGGTGGTCTGCGCATGTGCGTAGACTACCGTCGTTTGAATGCGAAGACCAGAAAGGATGCATTCCCTCTACCACGTATTGAGGAAACTTTGGACTCGCTGGCTGGGGCCTGTTGGTTTTCCACCATGGACCTAGCCAGTGGGTATAATCAGGTGCCTGTAACTGAGAAGGATAAGCCTAAGACTGCCTTCTGTACCCCTTTTGGTCTTTTTGAGTGGAATAGGATGGCGTTTGGGCTGTGTAATGCCCCAAGCACCTTCCAACGATTGATGGAACGGTTGTTTGGGGATCAACAGTGCCAATCCCTCCTCCTGTATTTGGATGATATTGTTGTCTTTTCCTCTTCTATAGATGAACATCTGGTGCGGATGGAGGTTGTCCTAAGCCGTCTGCAGAGGGAAGGGTTAAAGGCCAAATTATCCAAGTGTGCTTTCTTTCAAAGGGAAGTGCATTATTTGGGTCACGTTATTTCATCTGAGGGTGTTTCCACCGATCCACGTAAAGTGGAGGCCGTGGCCAACTGGCCTTGCCCGGCCAGTGTTACAGAATTGCGCTCGTTTTTGGGATTTGCTAGCTACTACCGCCGTTTTGTGGAGGGGTTTTCCAAGTTGGCTGCCCCTCTCCATAGGCTGGTGGCTCTACTGGCAAACCCAAAACATCGAAAGGGCAACGCCCATGACTTTGCGGCTTCTTGGTCTGCAGAATGTCAGAGTAGCTTTGAGGGGTTAAAAATGAAGTTAACTAGTGCTCCAGTGTTGGCTTACGCTGATTTTTCTCTGCCTTTTATTTTAGAGATTGATGCCAGTCAGGGAGGCTTGGGGGCAGTCCTCTCACAGGAACAACAGGGCAAGGTGCGTCCAATAGCGTATGGCAGCCGCAGTCTTAGGCCCACTGAGCGTAATCCATCTAATTATAGCTCAATGAAATTGGAGTTTTTGGCACTCAAGTGGTCCATGACTGAAAAGTTCAGGGAGTATTTGTTAGGCCAAAAATGTATTGTTTTCACTGATAATAACCCCCTTAGCTACCTGAATTCTGCCAAGTTAGGTGCAATGGAGCATCGTTGGGCTGCTCAATTGTCCGTATTTGACTTTGAAATAAAGTATAGATCGGGTAGGAGCAATCGTAACGCAGACGCTTTGTCCCGGCAGAACTTCTCAGGTACAGGAGAAGTACAAGACCGGTGTCCAGGAGTGGCTGTTCCAGTAGTGTTGCAGCAAACAGCCCCAGATGGATTGGTGACCCAGGTCAATCAGGTAACAGCCTTCCCCTGCCCCTCTGGCAGTGACATGGGTGCTCGACAGGTAGCAGACCCAGTCATTGGTGAGGTGTTGGTGTTTTGGAGGCGCAAGTTGCTCCCCACTTCGGAGGAGCGTAAGAAACTCTCTCGCTTGGCAGTCATCTTGCTTCGCCAATGGGGCCGCCTGGTTGAAATGGAAGGGGTGCTCTATCGGCGTGTGTTGCGCCCGGATGGCGGAGAGGAAGTTCTCCAAGTGTTACTACCAGCCCTCATGAAAGCTGAGGTCCTGACCCAGCTGCATCAGCAGCATGGACATCAGGGGGTTGAGCGTACTTCCCAGCTGGTTCGCCAGAGATGTTACTGGCCGGGTATGTTCGCTGACATTGCACGCTGGTGCCAGGAGTGTGAGCGGTGCCAGTGTGCTAAAGGCACCCCCTCAGCTCCCAGTAGTTACATGGGACATCTTATGGCTTCTCGGCCTAACGAGATTTTAGCTCTCGATTTCACCTTGTTGGAGCCCTCAAGGTCTGGCCTCGAAAATGTGTTGGTCATGACTGACATATTTACGAAGTACACCTTAGCTATACCTACTAGAGACCAGCGAGCCGAGACTGTAGCCCAGGTCCTTGTGGCTGAGTGGTTTTGTAAATTTGGTGTGCCAGGTCGCATCCACTCTGACCAAGGTCGTAATTTTGAGTCTACTCTTATTCGGCAGCTTTGTGGGTTGTATGGAGTCGTAAAGTCACATACAACTCCATACCACCCTGCTGGGAATGGCCAATGTGAGCGTTTTAATAGAACGTTACACGATCTTCTGCGTTCCCTTCCATATTCTAAAAAGAGTGATTGGCCATGCTGTCTCCCTCAGGTTCTCTTTGCGTACAACACTACTCCTCACCAGTCAACTGGGGAATCTCCTTACTATTTAATGTTTGGACAAGAACCTAGACTTCCTATTGATTTCCTCTTAGGTAGAGTTAGAGAGCCGTTAGCCGGCAGTGTTCATGGGTGGATTGTAGAACAGCAAGATCGGTTACAAGTCGCTTTTGAAGGTGCTCGTGAGAGATTGGGTGCCGCCGCTGACCGGCGGAAGGCCCGGCATGATCTCCAGGTAAGGGAAGCACCACTGAAGGAGGGTCAACTGGTTTACCTTCGCGATCATGGGGTGCGAGGTAGATGTAAAATCCAGGACCTGTGGAGCTCAGTGGTCTACCAAATCCTAAAAGCGCCTACTGAAAGTGGGGTAGTTTATACCATTGCCCCGGTTGCAGATCTGAGTAAAACCAAACATGTTCACAGATCCTTGCTGAAGGCCCAGCTTGGTCAGGATCGGCCTCCTAGTCTACCTGAACCTGCAAGGGGAGAGTGCATGCAGCCTTTGGATGAGGAGTGTGATGGAGATTTGCTGGTTCTAGTTCCCGAGACACCAGAGCTTAGAGGAAGGTCAAGGTCACAGGGTGCTGTTCCCCCTGTCCCTCGGGTTGTAGACGAGGTACTTGAGGGTCCAGCAACTGTGGGGACTTTGCAGCCGGAAGTTGTGCCCGCTGACCCTGTAAGAGCAGCAGAAACCGTGGTAAGGAGAACTGGGAGAAGTACAGCAGGTCAGCACTCTAACTTGCACCCCCTTCCACGAGCTGTAGGTATAGGGACTGTGTCCAGTATAGTGAGTAACTCGTTTGGTACATTCTTCCGCCCTTGGAGTTAGACTCTTAGGTCAATTGTATGTTTGGTTCACCGTCGGGGCGACGTTGCAGAAATTGGGGGTGGAATGTGATGTAGTGCAGCTGATATTGATATTGGAGTCAGTCCAAATGTGATGGTGCTGCGCAGCTGATTGACATTGACTTCATTCGTGCTGCGCAGCTGATTGACATTGACATCACTCAATCGGCATGTAGCACCGCCTTTTTAAAGCCTGATTGGTTGTCCCTTGGGATGCGTCACGTCCGACTCTGACGCACTTTGTTTGGGTGTCCGTCTTCGCAGCTACAGGTAGAGGCATTGTGTTCGTTCTGATAATTTTTCATTTGCTTGAATGGGCCAACGTTAAGTTACTTTTGGCATTGTTATAGTGCATTGTGGCTGTGGCATTTTTCTGGGCTGGAGTGGCTGGACGACTGTTCATTGTTGCAGGTATGTGATAGTTTTTAATTGGCTGAGTAATGGGATTTGGCAGTATTTAACCTGCGTTTTTCATGCAGTAGAGATACTAAGTCCTGCACCTCGCTGTATTTGTATACCTGACCAACAAGTGCTCAAAGCATCCGCTTTGTGCACCCATTGGTAAGTGAGGCACTTATGATTAGTGTTATCATTTTAAAGGACCATATTAATGAGTTTTGTTTGTGCCTCTCTTTAGGATTCTCCCTTGTTCTCTCTTGATCCCTTTTCTCTCAATGTCTAAATCACTTTATTAGCCCTTGTTCCTCGCTATTGCCGTGGTTATTGGAGGTCGTCTGGGCGTGTGCTACTGCTGTTATTCCACGCTGCTAATACTAACGCCGGTGTCATTGGCTATCGTACAGACGCCACCAACACAGCTGTTTAAAGGGGACTGCCCATTTTGACCCGTGTGCTGCTTTGTGCTCCCCTTCATTTATTTGTTTGTTTAGGATGTATTGATTTGCGTTAACATTTTTGGTGCTCTGCTTTTTGTTTAGTGAAATTGTTTTTCGTTTAGTTATGCAGAGCATTTATTTGGTTTTTGTTATTTAGATTTCTTTTTTTATTATTATTATTATTATTATTATTATTATTTTGAGAGTCAATTGTTTTGATTCAGAGTGTGTGTGTGTATATGAGATGTTGTAATCACAGCTGTAGCTGTCTCAACCAGATCATAGAGTAGGTTTGTTAACCTGATTGACTCCTTTATTGATGTTAGTTATTTTCTGTTTATTTACTTTAATTTTGATTTATTTCAGGAATTGAGGTTTCTCCTCGGTGGATGACTGGTCCTTCCAACTGGTGGTGGTGCTTCTTTCCCGTGTGCTGTGAGACACTGAGTGCTTGATAGTGTAATTCGAGTGCACTGTGGTGTGCGTGTGCTGGGGTAAAGTCAGTCTGCTTGTATCCAGTCAGTGGGAACCTCAATCCTGTGTGTTTTTGATTTTTGTTTATTTATTTTCCTTTTATGAAGGGGGAGTTTTTGATGTGCTTTTTAACAAATGAGTACAACCTTACATTTTCATTAAAATAAATATTTTTGTACTTTTTGTAATTACTCACGCCTCTGTGCCTTTTTGAGGGGAAACGAACCTGTGTGTCTTTTTCTAATAGAGTTATTTCCCTGGGTCACTCCCAGGGTGGCGTAGTCGGTTATTTTGATTCAAAGAGTTCTAACTCGTATCCATACCCTCGTCACATTAACTTGGACAAAACAATCAGGGCTAGCTTTATTTCCAAAGTGTAATCCTCTTGGTCCTATTCCATTGTGATAATGTGGCTTTTTTGCAATGTTTTTTGAACAATCCATATGCCTGCTGACACAAATACGTTTTATTATTATTATTATTATTATTATTATTATTATTATTATTAAAAAGTTTAGACCTTCACTGACTTCCCCTGTTGTCTATGAAAGCTTGATGTTTTATGAACTCAATAGTTTTGTACTCGATAATTTCTTAACCTATGTTTTTTTTGTGTTTTGTTTTTTCACCACTGCTATTTTTGTTGAGTTCATTTGTTATTGAGAAGGAAGAGCAAAATTGTTATCAGTGAATCACCGCAAAAGTATTTCCATCCTTTACTTCTAGTAAATCAAAATAGCTTCACTGTGAATATAGCTTCACTGTTAAATCATGTGTCCTGTACGTTACTCATTTACGAATCCATGCAACAATTTGCTGGTTGCAGTTCACTTAGTAGCCACCTGTGTCCCTAATAACAATTTACTGAATTGTATGTATAGCCCCTTTAAACAATTACCATTCTTTTTGTCCAGTGATGTTAATGTCAACCGAGGCTCATTCTTAAAACGTAGCCCTTTATGCGTTTCTGGAGAGCGGCAAATATGTCCTGAGAGGTACAATCCACCAGAGGCTGCTGTTTATGCTGTTTTCAGATGACAAATCTTCTGTCTCACGAGTGCTATTCGTGCTTGCTGGTCTCGTGTAAATCTGCCAGAGGCCACTTTCAACTGATTGACTGCATGATTAATTGACCCTCTATGCTTCCCTAAACCCAACCAATAGTGTTTTCAAAAGCACAGATTAAACCCAACCGACAACCAAAAAAGCCCTTGCCTTAATTTTGCCATGTTTCCAGATTTGACCACATTCTCACCCTGTAGTTTACTTGTTTATTTACTTTTGTTTTTGTCTTACCTGCTAACTGGAACCGTTCTTTGCCAAACCAGCGATCAGCAGCCAAGGGCAAATAGGAACGGTGTCATAATGCCCTCTAGCATTCGTTTTGACTGCAGACGACTTGGCTTTTGTTTTTGTCTTACCTGCTTATTGTAACCATTCTTCAAAAACCAGCAGTCAGCTGGAAAGACTAAAAAGGAATGGCGTCATAACGCCCTGTAGCGTTCTTTTTGACTGTAGACTACATGAGGCTGCATTAAGTTCCTTACTTTTCTACGCATCACTTTGATTTAATTTGTCAGAGACCTCACATTAAATCCCTAAGTGCCATTTCAGTTCACTTCCAAGTGAAAAATAGTAATTAAATGACTCACTCTTTCTAATCTTCAAGAAGAGTTCTTCGCCAAACCAGCGGTCAGCTGAAAAGAGCGAAAAGGAATGGCGTCATAACGCCCTGTAGCATTCGTTTTAAAGATGAAATGTAGCCATACGTACTTCTGGCTACATAATTCACAATCTCCAGAAATTGTATATAGGGCTACGTTTTCAGAATGAGCCTATGTTGGTTAACATAAACTTCCTATGAGTAACTCAGTCAACACAAAACAAAACTTGTGAAAAAGATCTAATTGTGTGTTTATATATTGTTTTAAATTTTATTTCCTCCCCATGGTTTGTGCAACCACATATTACACAGTTAACACACTGAGCCAGTTCTGCAAAGCTCACATAAAAAAAGCTATTTGCTTTCTTTGGCGGTACACATAAGTTCCCTCTGATATGTTCCTTCTTGGATTGCAGATAAAGTTGCAGTATAAATCATGCTTTCTGAACCTCTCAAGTCCCGACCAAGCGAAAAGAAATCTGTATAAAGTGTGAGTGAACTTCTGCCATAGATTCAGCATCCTCAAGAGACATTCAGACAAGACTGTGAAAGCCTTTGATGACAACCAAGACCAAAAGCTCCCTTTTCCCGGACCGATTTGCACTGGAATCCTTTTCTTTTCTTTTTTTTGCATCTTTGGTCACCGTTTCATTCTTGTGTGTCTTCGTTTGTTTGGACAGCGTTGGAGAAACTGCTACAGGGCCTAGTCTAAACTCATATCATTGCTTGCTTTGTGTGCAAGGTCATGTTGAACACATAATATAGCTTGTCTAGCAAAGCAAGGTCAAAACCAATGGTCTGTATAATAATATAGTGTCTAATACACATCGCCGTCCCATTAAATTCATACCCTAAACTAAAACACCACTGCTTGGGACGTGCTAAAATGATGTACTGAGATTCTGCGGCAGAACCTCTCCTCTTTCCACAAGTAAACAAGCCATAATTAATTGTACAGTGTGTAAATTTAGCCCAGAGGCACGGAGGCCATCTAGACCCTCACCGCAAGGAAAGGTCTGGGCAAACAGCCATACAATATTTTTAATTTGACCTTTTCCTGTTGGACCCAACAACTGGGTTCTCTGTGCAGAGTCTGTAACATATAATCTACATTGAGATTATAATGAATTTACAGTGTCGCCGATGTGTTGATGAATTAATATAAAACATGAGTAACACAACAAGACTTTGAATCATATGATGGCCGCGCAGTGACAGAAGTGCTAACGATGTCATAGATAGCTCTCACAATGTTTACAGTATGCGCTCCTCAATATAGACAGTGTTAAAGGTTATTATGGGAGATCTAGTCAATCTGCATGCAGAGACAAGCTTATACATGCATTCAGACACTTTCATCTAGACATGAATATGACCTTCTAGTTGATTTTCAGTTTTTCCAGTCAACAATATTATGAATTGAAAGAAAAAAGTGGCATTTGTCAGATAAAATAAAGTTAAATAATCAATGTATAAGCATTCAAATGGTTGGGGTGTTTATAAAATAGTGTCTAAAGAATTGATTTTGCTTGTTTGACAGAAAACAAAGATTAATTCCAAAATCCGAATTGTCCGACATTGTTATGTAACCTCATTGTGCATTAACAATGTATTAATTTGGTTATTATTCAATAATAAAATATTTATTGTATTTAATAAATATATTAGAGCGGTGACATGGTAGCACAGTAGTTAGCACAATCACCTCACAGCAAGAAGGTCGCTGGTTTGAGTCCCGACTGGGTCAGTTGGCACTTCTGTGCGGAGTTTACTTGTTCTCCCTGTGTTGTCGTGGATTTCCTCCGGGTGCTATGGTTTCCCCCAAATTCCAAACTGTATAAAGCATATGCTTTATAAGTAGGTGGTTTATGCCACTGTGGTGACCCCTGATGAATAAAGGGACTAAGCCGAAGAAAAATGAATGAACGAAATATATAAGACATTGTGTGACCTTTCTAAGGTAGATGTAACATCTCAGTTACTACCGTAACACTAGCTCCCAGAAGGAGGAACGATATGTCACTATACTGTTGTTCCAACATAACTCGAAATGCCTTTCCTCAAAGGGAACATCAGATTACATAATGCACAGTTGTTTATTGATGTTTTTCAGTGATTAGGTCATTGGTAATACATGTATGGGTAACACTTTATAATAACTACATAATATGAATCATTTATTAAGCCTTAGCATTTAGTGAATTCATTATTTGTTAAGCATTAACTCTATGTTAATAAATGTTAGTAAGCAATTTATAACTGCAGCTACAAATGCTGCATTCTTGACTTTTAACCACATTTAAAATGTGCTTAATAATTGTACTTTCATAATTTGTGACTGGTTGATTTTTTATCAATAAATGAAGTATTGCTTTATTTACAAACCATTTGTATTTAAGAGTAGTTGGTGATTTTTAAGATCATTCAGAATGAGTTAGTAAATGATCAATAAACCATTGAAATCAACGTTTATATATCTTCTTATTCAAGCATATAGTAATGGTTACTATGTATGTTAATAAATGGTTTATTAACTCAAACTTGTAGTTTTGTGACCTAATCTAAAGTGAGGACTATTTATGCTTGGAATTTAACTGTGCCTTTAATTGTCATTTATAAAGGATTTATAAAGCATAAATAAATCCTCACTTTAGATTAGGTCATAAACCTGGATGAAGTTGAGTTAATAAAGCATTTATTAACATACAAATTAACTATTAATATGTGCCTGAATAATCAGAATTATAAATGTTAATTTGGATAGTTTATTAATAATTTACTAACTCATTCTGAATTATCTTAAAAACAATCAACTATGCTTAAATAACTGCTTTGTAAATAATGCAATACTTAATTTAGTAGTGAAAAATAAATAATTAATAAAGTATGAAAACACAATTATTAAGCTCATAATAAATGTGGTTATAAGTCAAGAATACTGCATATGTACAGTAGCTCCAGTTATAAACTGCTTACTAACATTTATGAATGTGGAGTTAAGGCTTAACAGATAATGAATTCACTACTTGCTACTGCTTAATAAATGGTTTATAGTGTGTAGTTATTATAAAGTGTTACCATCAGTGAATTGGGTTCCTGCTACTAGTTTCCACTGTTGCTGCTTAATTTCACTTGTGTTTTATCTACAGTAGTTTCATTTGCATGCTCTGTACATTTAAGCTCTTGCTTTTGCTCGATTCTTTGCCTGTTATTTACATACAGTACATTAATGAGAGATGATACATTTTAATACATTTTTAGTGTATATTGTAAAACACCCCTTAATTTATTCATTCATTCATTCAATCATTTGTTAACTGACTGCTACAGTAGTAAAGAAGAGATGATTGCATAATTAATATCTTTTAAAATGAGCTACAGCGATCTGTCCCATCACATTATAATACATTATTCTTTATAATTTGTAAAACAATTCGGCAACACAGTGGCTCAGTGGTTAGCACCGTTGCCTCACAGCAAGAAGGTCACTTTACATTGGAAATTGGAATGGCAAGGTCAGTTGCCTTTTTTTGTGTGGAGTTTTGTGTGCTTGTTCTCCCTGTGTTTGCATAGGTTTCCTCCATGTGCTATAAGTGAATTTAATAAATTGGCCGTAGTGTATGCTTGTGTGTAAAAGTGAGTGTATATGGGTGTTTCCCAGTTCTGGGTTGCAGGTACACCGCTGTGTAAAACATATGCTGGATGGGTTTGCGGTTCATTCCTATGGCCCCTGTTGAATAAAGGGACTAAGCCGAAGTAAAATGAATGAATGAATGAATGAATGAAACTTTATTCAAACACTAAAACATTATCAAAGATAACAAAAACAAAAGTCAACTCAGCGTACATACTGTAGTACTGTATTTTTTTTGTAAAATTTTTTGGATGCTTATGAACAAGTACCATTTTGACAGTTTGAAAGGACAAATGTCCAAAAATATAATGTGAAACCTTTCACAATGCTATTTAGAGCAACTTTAAAACCAGCTGATTGTAGCTTCGGACAAATTATGGTGTGCGTTGTGTTTTATGCATTGCACATGTGATAAAAAAAAACTCTTTCCTATGTAGTTTCTTTTCGTTATATGTCCTAAATATCTCAACTTTTGCAAAAAGTAGTGCACCCAGAGTTAAAGCAAGTAAGATCATGTCCTCAAAAACTTGATCGGGTCATTTGGCCTCGGTTCGGCCCTAAATCAGTACAAACGAACTGATTATTTAAGCGTAAAATGCAGTCTGTGCCAGGTGCGTGCTCTCAAAGGTGCGTTAGATGGAGCAAATCAAGGCGTTAACATAAGGCCAGAGCGTGGATGTAGCAGCAGGGTCTTTGAACCCTCCAGGTGCAGCTGCATGTTGACTGATGGAAACAGGCTTCGGCCAACGAATGCAATGCGGATGCACCAAACAGGCTCCGAGAGGAAGTATCGTTACACTTTGACTTGTTTATCAAAGAATAAGTTACAGAACGATGCGATTTTTTTTTTTCCAGGAGATAGCTGAGGTCGAGAGTGTGTGTTTGTGCGCGTCTGAGACACTCCAGTGGGGTCTTATTTGGCAGTGGGAAAACACAACTGCATCTTTTGTGAACATCCGCAGGCAAGTTTGCACTGTGTTTTCCTCTGTGTGTACTTGCAAAAACGCTCTTTCTTTGAGCAAAGAGTGTGTGTGTCAGTAGGTTTGCGCACAAGTGTGAATCCCACCGGGCCTATAGTCTACGTCGAGCTCCATTTTATCCCCTGTTGTTTTTCTATTCAAAAGCTGCTGTCCTTGTCTCCATCTATGTGCCCACATACTCATTAAAAACAAATATGTCCTCATTAGCGGCAAGGCATAGATTACACGTGTACACATCAGTCTGCCGAACGCTCTCGCACAAACATAACAGCCCTCCTGTCATGGATCTCAAAGCTGTTTTTCATTTTACTTGTTTTATATCTCTCGCGGCGGCGTGATGAACGCATTAGTGTGTGGTTATAGAAACACTATACCTTTCATCATTTTCACCTTATTTCCTTTCAAATAAGTCGCAGGAAATATAATCAGCGCAGGTTCTAGCACTCAAGTGGAAAAAACGTAGCTGGAAGGTTCTGACGGGTCAGTGGAGCTAGGGAAGAGTGAAGGTGAATGGAAAAAAAACGAAGTAAAGCGAATCTCCTCAGCTTTTGCCCTCTCTTTACTCTCTCCCTCCTCCAGATCCAGCTGTACCCGGCAGCGCAGCACGAATTGAAGAGAGCAAGAAGCAAGCGCTCTGCACTTATCGCCTTGGGCCACGCTGTGATTTCCCCCTCAACCTTTGCGAAGCTTCTGGTGTCTCTTCCTGCAGATCTTCAGAAACATCTAAGCGCAAAGTGGAGTGGGATACGTTAGCGACGTATAAAGGTAAGCTCGACACAGATGAAAAAAAGGGAATGGTGGAAGAAGCGGCGGTTGGAGGGTCACCGCTGTGCAAAGGACACAGGTTGAGATCCAGCATGGGCTGTAATTAGCGAGGCGAAGCTCTGAATACGAGCCCCACTGCGCAGTGTAGGGAATCAACATGTTAATTGCTACCTTTATCAACGCACAAAAATACAGCAGGAAGTGTTCAATCAGACCTTATGAACGTGTGGAGAAGAAACAACTGAGACAATAGTGGACAAACTATGTTTTGGTGACATTGTTGACACTCTTTGAATGAATGGCAAAGGGGATTAAACAACTCCATATAAAATATTGAGATTAATCATTAGCTTATTTGATCTGCACAGTTAAGGAACATAGATAAGGATAAAGGAAATTTGAGATTTACATATATGTAAAAAAATGTTTAAGACACTGACAATTTTTGTCAGGTCTTAAAATGTGGGAAATAAAACCTCTGATGAACCAGCTTATATCATTAACAAAAGTCAGGCACGGTTAATCAAATGTCTTAATTGATGTTCAAGGGAAGATTTAACAGATTGTTTGTCTGGAGCCTGCAGCCTATATGTTGCCAATGGCTTATTTGTTACAATATATTGGCTTTATTTTCGTTAAATAATAATGATATGGTGTGAGATGCCATGGGTTTTTTTATTTTAAAACCTGTCAAGCACCATATAATGTTTTTAATTATAATTTTATTATGTTTTCCTTCACAGAAAGCCATGAAATTCAATAGGGTGTTCTAAATTTAAGTAAAGACAAATTCTACAGCATAAATTGCACAATTTTACAGCAATAAATTTATTTCAAAACATAAAACTTACGAAAAAATCTGTTAAATTTACAGTAAAAAAGGCAGTTTTGGTTGCCAGAATTTTACTGTTAGAAATACAGTAGAAACCAAAAGAGATTGTTTTAAAGTTCTTTAATTTATAGTGTTTAACACCAATGTTTTGAAGTTAACTAACTTTATATTGTACCTGTGTTAAACAGAAAAAAAACACAACCATAAGCATGTGGGGATGACAAAGTCATGTGATGAACCAATGCAAGCAACTTCTCCCACAAGCAGAGAAGCAGATTGAAATATAGAAGGAGCTAAGTGTCATTCACACAACCACTGAACACCATTAAGGTAATACACATAACATTAATGTAATGCAATAAACATTATTTACGGAAATAAGATGTACTTGTCATGTGATGGGGATGCTGACAAGGAAGTTTGGATCCAAATGCAGGATTATTGGGAGAATGGTCAGGCAAGCAATGGTCAACACAGGGGCAAACAGATGTATACTGTCAATCCAGAGTCGTGATTATTAAACAGGCAAACAATCAAAAGGCAGATAGCAGACAGTAATAAACAGTGAAACAAACAAAACAGAGCGAGGGTCAAAACCGGCAAGGCAAGGAAAACGCATCGTAAAGTTCACAATACAGTTAGACATAACTCCACCCTGATGTGCGCGTATGTGCTGTTTAAATCAGTCCATAACAATCCTCCTGCTGTGTGTGTGAGTGTAATCAATAGAAACTGGAACAGGTGCATGTGACTGGTGCATGACTGGATATGTAGTTCAAATAACGGCGGATTTGTAGTTTTATAGTGATTTGCTTGTTTACCAGTGATCTGCAAGGATTAGATCACTGGTGGTTGTGCCAATACCATAATACACTGTAAAAAAGTCTGTTACTTAATTTTTTTTTAAACGTTTTTTTTTTTTAAATCTTACAATAATGATGTTAAATTACAGAAATTTACCCTAAAATAACAGACATTAAATTAGAGAAATTTACTTGAAATGTAAATTTAAGGAAGTTTCTGTAATTTAATGTCTGTTATTTTATGGTAAATTTTTGTAATTTAACGGCACCCCAGCTGCCAGAAAAAAAAATTTTAAATAACGGATTTTTTTTACAGTGTATTCTATTGGAACTGATAAGAATAATAAAAAAAACTAAAAGGATCCCTAGTAATGTCAACAAAAAAAGCATTAAAAAGTGTTATGCATGGAATTCTGGGAAAGTTGTTTTACGGTTATCCACCATATATATATATATATATATATATATATATATATTAAGAAAACCTACTCTTAACCAGGTTACATATTTTACTGTAGCACATTAATAGTTTTTTACTATCGAAATCACCGTATTTTTTTACAGCATTTGAATGCTATTGTGGCAGCATGGTGTCTTGGTGGTTAGCACTGTCTACTCACAAGAAGTTTGGTGGTTCGAGTTCCGGCTGGGTCAGTAGGCATAGCTTTAAGGAGTTTGCATGTTCACCCTGTGTTGGTGTGGATTTCCTCCAAGTCCAAAGACAAGTGCTATAGGTGAATTGAATAAACTAAATTGGCCATAATGCATGTGAGTGTGTATGGGTGTTTCCCAGTACTGGGTTGCAGCTGGAAGAGCATCCGCTGCGTAAAACATATGCCAGAATAGTTGGCGGTTCATTCCGCTGTGGCAACCACTGATAAATAAGGGACTAAGCTGAAAGAATAGGAATGAATAAATGAATGAATGCCATTGTGCATTGAAAAACATAATCAGATGTAGTCTGACTCTTATTTCTGTCTTATGTAATGTAGTACAGCATTTAATGCCCTATTTTGCTAGCGCAAGGTATATGCTTGCTAGTGCTCTCAGACAAAATCTGACTGTGTGACAAGAGTGACTGTGTCACACTGATGTACTCGTTCTGTCAGATTCTCATTGGCATTTTTACAAAGGTCTCTCATGGGCCCTCCTGACTTGAAACACGTGTCCATGGCCAATGGCATGCCTCCGAGCGACACACTACACTCACTGAAGCTCAAGGCTCAGCAGAGATGTCATTCATTGATCCCTGTAGCGTGGACATGGTCAGGGGACAGGAATATCATGTCTGGGCTGATTTCGACTTGCCCCTGGAGACTCCAAGCTGGTTGTTTTGTCTTGAGAAGCGGCATTTGCTGCTGTGATGGAAGCCAGTCGGTTTGTTGACATGGTGGTATGGAATGTTACACCTTGTCACGTCGCTTCAGTCGAAGAAATTCTGTCTTTCAGTGATAGTATAAAGAGATGCCTCAGGATTTTCTTTGTCATAGATACATCAGAGGAATTTTTACAAAAGAGTTTTTTTTAGAGCCAGAACTGGATCTGCTGTGGTCTTATTGCTCTATCCACCTTTTTCAATGTGTTTCAAATTATGGGTTGCACTTCCAGTTTGATGATCTTGCATTCATAATGGCAAGAAGGTCGCTGGTTCGAGTCCTGGCTGGACCAGTTGGCATTTCTGTGGGGAGTTTGCAAATTCTCCCTTTGTTCACATGGGTTTCCTGTCCAAAGACTTGCGGTATAGATGAATTGGATGAACTAAATTGGCCGTAGTGTGTGTGTGTGAATGTGAGAGTGTATGGGTGTTTCCCAGTACTAGGTTGCAGCTGGATGGGGTATCGGCTGCATAAAACATATGCTGGAATAGTTGGCAGTTCATTCAGCTGGGGTGACCTCTGATTTGTAAAGGGACTAAGCTGAAGGTAAAAGAATAAATGAATGAACGGTTGTGCCATTCATCCTACAAAAAACAACTAAATATGAAGTGAACACTGTTTGAGATGTACATTAGGCTCTGTGCTTTGTTTTTGTTCTTCATGATAAAAGCATTATTTTTTTGACCAAAGTTTATTCGAGGTCACTGTAATTTCTTCCTCCAGATTATTTTAAATGGTATATATTTTATGTGTTACATAAATATATGCAAGGAATAATGGATGACCAGCCAATTTATTATTACACTGTAAACAATTGCTGTAAAATGTACAATATTATTGGCAATTTTCATTGCACAGTAAATTAACAGTTACATTTGTGGTGCAGTTTAAGGCAACAATGTAACTTAATTTACAGTGTGCTTGTAAATTTTGCCAGTAATGCTGTAAAAATTGCCAGTAATACAATACTATAAAAATTGCCAGTAATACTATAAAAATTGTCAGTAATACTGTAAAAATTGTCAGTAATACTATACAAATTACCAGTAATACTGTAAAATTTACAAGTCCACTGTAAATTAATAATTAAAATTGTGCTGTAAAAATGCACCACAACTGTAAGTGTTAATTTACAATCTGCTTGTAAATTTGGCCAGTAATACTGTACAAATTGCCAATAATACTGTAAAATTTACAAGCATACCGTAAGTTAATAATTACAATTGTGCTGTAAAACTGCACCACAAGTGTAATTGTTAATTTACTGCGTTCTTGTAAATTTTGCCAGTAATACTGTAAAAATTGCCAATAATAGTGTAAAATTTACAAGCGCACTGTAAATGTTGCCAGTTATGCTGTACAAATTGCCAGTAATACTGTAAAAATTGCCAATAATAGTGTAAAATATACAAGCGCACTGTAAATTTTGCCAGTTATACTGTACAAATTGCCAGTAATACTGTAAAATGTACAAGTGGACTCTAAATTTATAATTACAATTGTCTTGTAAAACTGCACCATAATTGTAATTGTTCATTTACAGTGCACTTGTAAATTTGACAGTATTACTGGCAACCAAAATAGCCAGTATTACTGTAATCTTTAAAGCAATTTTGTTTGCAGAGTAGAAAATTAATGCACTCACAATGTGGTGATGCTATACTTCAGGTATACATTTATAGCAATTGTACCATTCAGTTATCACTTACAACAGCTACCAAACCTAAAGATGTTGTTCAGATCTTGTATTTCTGTAATTGAGCAGTTTTTCTCAGGAATTGTAATTAGCTAAGTAGTATTTAAAAATGTGTACTTTTAATTTCTCTTAAGTACAATTTTAGTGCAGTATCGGTACTTTTACTCCACTATTGTCTATTAAACTGCAGTCTTTACTTTATTTCTTTCTTGTCTATGGTGATTGGCTAAAGTAGAAAAATCAGTACTGCGATTCCTGTCCAATCAAATCGCACATAGAAAGTAAGTTGCATCATACTGAACAACCTCAAGACATGGGTGCTTTAAAAATGCAGCAAACATTCTGGAAGCTTTAAAAATGTCCAAGAAGATGTCCAAATTCTTTACACGCAATGACCCAGAGACTTTTTTATACACTGCATGTCACGATGAGAAAATTAAGGATGTCATCTGTATGATGACTAATATCGCCAAACAGCCTTAAACAGTCACTAAAAGGAACAAATGAAGAATGGAAGGAAGGGCCGAATGAAGGAAGGACCGAACAAGGAATGGAAGGAAGGACCAACTGAAGTAAGGAAGGACCAAACTAATAAAGGAAGGAAGGACCAACTGAATGAAGGAAGGATTCAAGGAAGGACTGAACACACTAAGGAACAAAGGAAGGAATGAACGAATAAAGAAATGAACGAAGAACCAAATGAGGAAGGAACAAAAGAATGAAGGAACGAATGAATGGGTGAATAAAGAAAGGAATAAATGAAGGAAGGACCAAATTAATGAAGGAACGAACAGACAAACAAATGAATGAATGAAAGACAGAACAAACAAACAATGGAAGGAAGGAAGGAAGGAAGGAAGGAAGGAAGGAAGGAAGGAATATATGAAGATCAATAAAAGCACTATAGAATGTTACGTTTACACATCCCTGCACAAAATGTTAACTCATCAACTTTTTACAATGTAATACTCACTACTCACAACTCATGAGTACTTTTAAAAGGGCTACTTATTACTCATACTTTAAGTAAATGTTGTAAATATTACTCATACTTTGAGTAATATTTACAACAGATATTTTTACTCTATTGCACTACATTTTTGGGCAAGTAATGGTACTTTTATTTGAGTATGATTATTTCAGTACTCTTTCCACCACTGGTGGTTATATTATTAAATACTTTAGTTTACTTGGGTTTTTGAGGCCATCCATGGTCGGCTGAAAGATTTGTGTCTATTCTGATAAGTTAAATTTTAATTAGGCAATGGGTGAACTGACGAGACTATTTATTGTACTTTACTTTTTTTTTTGGTCACACTTTAGTTTGATGGTTTGTTTGTTGAATTTAAGTTACATTGCATCTACATGCCAACTTATTCTTATTGGATTATAAGTAGACTGTTAGGTTGGGCTTAGAGTTAGGGTTAGGGTTAGTGTAAGTTGACATGTACTTATACATGTACATATATGTACTTCTTATAGTTAAATGTCTGTTGAAGGAGCAGTATCAACAGATATTAAGCAGACAGTCTACTAATACTCAAATGGACCATCAAAATAAAGTGTTACCTTTTTTTGCAATTCATTTATTGGCTTGTTTATAGTTTAACAGAATTTATTCCTAAAAATCCCACAAATCATCATAAGGTGTTGGGAAAAGGTGTATATGAGGAGCAAACATGTCTAAACCAGTGGAATTTTTTATTTCAGCAAACTTTCCAAACATGATAACAAGCTGGAAAAACATTGTAAACAGCCCACTTATCATTAGGTAATTGAAAAGGAAAATAAAAAAATAAACAAAATGTAGATTCTGTTTCCCTCTGTGTAACCCTCTCTCCCTTTTTTGACATTTATCTTTGGTTAGAAAAGGCGAGCATGTAAATTGCCAGAGACAAGTCTTTGCAGGATTATCTTTACATACTCTGAGATTAGTGGAGGATGTTACGCCATGGCTGTCGGGAGAAATTAAAATGAATAAAACAAAGGGCTAATGAGAGTATGGTGGATATCTTAAACACCTTCTGCACCTGGGTTAGCTGGGTTTGAAGTCCTTTTGATTTTGGTTTTGCTCTGCTTAAAATGTCAACCTTTTGAATTGGATTTGAAGGAAAATATTTAAACAAGTTATTGATGAATATAATATAATATAATATAATATAATATAATATAATATAATATAATATAATATAATATAATATAATATAATATAATATAATATAAAATAATATAATATATTATATAAAATAATATAATATAATATAATATAATATAATATAATATAATTAATATAATATAAAATAATATAATATAATATAAAATAATATAATATAACATAATTAACATAATATAATATAATATAATATAATATATTATAATATAATATAAAATAAAATAATATAATATAATATAATATAATATAATATAATATAATATAATATAATATAATATAATATAATATAATATAATATAATATAATCTCTAAAATTAAGCATGGGATATTTACATTAAAACAAATTGTAGATTAATGAATAAAACTGCTTATTTTCCTTCTCTCCTTTCAAAACACCTACAATAGCAAATTACTGATAGTTATTCTAATTGCTTGACTCATTAAAATTAAAGAAAACAATTTAATTGTATTCTGTTTAAGTACTAATACAGAGTATGTCTTGAAAATAATCACCGCCACTTGTTTTTATACAGTTCCTCAAGTTAATTAAGCATCATTAAAAGCTACAAATTTATAGTTTCATTTTCATGCACTGTTAAATTTAATGTGGAGTCTTTTATATAAGTAAAAGTAATTAATTTGAATCAATAACCTCTCTAGTCTATCTGAAGCAAATGAGTGCCAAACTAAAGCTTGTTGTGTGTACTTGCGTTGGATGTTTTAGTGTAATTGCACTATTTAGAGGATATTTAAATAATATTTTTAGTGCAATTTAAATACAAATTAAAATATGTGTCAATTAAAACACTGCATTATGGCTATGGAGAAGTGCATCAGACGAGCTGCACAAGAGCATATACTAGATCGATTTGGAAACTCTTAAAATAACTCTTGTGACCAGAATATCTCTCTCTGAGTCTTGCAGGCACAGTGAGGAATCTGATGAGGTAGTGTTGCATTTTTGTTTGTGGCTCTGTTGCAAGACGCTGTCCTGGAAATCTCTGCAGCACCAACATAAATAAATATAACCCATGCCTGAACATCATAAAGGAGTGCCTTTTTTTTTCTTCTAAAAATCTTGAAAAACTTTTTCTTTGTGTGTATGTACATATATATATATATATATATATATATATATATATATATATATATATATATATATATATATATATATATATATATATATATATATATATATATATATATATATATATATATGCATGCGTGCATGCATGTATGTATTTTTTGTTTATCTGTTGGTGCACATGGCAGATGACTTGTTGAAAGGTGTATGAGCAATAGCAAACATGGTTGTGCGTGATATATCCAATACCTATCTAATGTATGGCCACACTGTTAGAAACAAACAAAAAATAGCAATTATAATAAATATGCCTTAATTTTTTGCTGAATCTAACAATAAATAAATTAAAAAATAAGTTGTAAACATTATTAACTTGGTTTAATAAGTTATTACTAACATAAAAGCATTCATTGTCATGACTTATAGTTTTTTTTCATAAATGCACCATAAAAAACTGAATATATATATATATATATATATATATATATATATATATATATATATATATATATATATATATATATATATATATATATATATATATATATATATATAAAATACAGTTGAAGTCAGAATTATTAGCCCCCCAATACCACCCCCCCAACCAGTGACTTTCTTGCTGTTGGGCGACATCGCTACCCACTGCACCACTGTGCAATTTTGTTATATTTTGCAAACAGTATTCTTTCAATCTACTAATAAATAAATAAAAAATCACCATGTCAATATCCAGCAAACAATTTTGGCTTTAACACATGTCTAATAGACATCTAAATGTAGACAGCTTGGCTAAAACAAGGTTGAACTTGAACTTTTACATCAGACTGAAGATGGATCTATATTTCACCCATTTTCACATTTCATTTTCACAGACGTTATTTGAAACATTAAATCAGACACTTTACTTGCACTTAATATTCTTTGAATGTACATAAAATCACATTTGCTAATTTAATTTGATGCGAACCCCAAAATGGGGACCCATTCGCAAATTTCTCTGACAACCTGCCATTGTTTAATGAATCCCACTAGCAGATTCCAAACAGGTGGCGTAAAACATACTATGCCACTAATATTTTAAACCCAAAAAGTCAAGGATTGAGATGAACATCGGCACGGATCTCAGCACTATTTATTACCCTATTATAAGAGTGCCCTGGAAGAGTGACGTTAAGTATAACACAAAGTGTTGGCTTAAAGGATGTCTAACAGATGGCTTACAAAACCCAGGATGTTTTTGAAGGGAAAGACCTCAGCTTACATTATTAAGCTGTCACGTCTGCACATAGCAAATACGCTGGCAGGGATAAAATCAAATGAACAGAGCAGTAGCAGGAAGGGAGCATAGAATAAGGCAAAAAAAGACCTGAGCAAATCTATCTCTTGCTTAGTTAATACAAAGGTCAGCACTGCACACACATAAACGAATAAATGAATGAATAAATAAATAAATAAATAAATAAATAAATAAATAAATAAATAAATAAATAAATAAATAAATAATACACTGGTCTAACAAGGTCACAAAATTTTCACTGTTATGTTCTTTCAACAAAATGTTGGCCCTGTCCGCACGAGCATGTGTATATATCAAAACCGCAGGGTTTTTTATATGTTTGTTTGTTAGTTTTCTACATGATCTGATCATGATCAATGTCAGCCTCAAAACCAGTGTGATTTATTTTCTCCTTTCTCATTGACCAAAATTACTTTATTTATGATTTAGTACAACTTTAAGGCTTTTATTGCTGCCTGTTGGTTTTCATGCTCTTGACAGTGCATTACAGTGCATTTATTTATTTATTTATTTTTTATAAAGGCTTATAAATGTATAAATGTTTATAAAAATACTTGTGTAGGCTATGTGAGGAAATAGCCATAGTCAAATACAAATTTCTGTCATGAAACTCTATTGATCATTCAGGCTGGTGAGTTCTATTCATGTCTTACATGCTTACAACTACATGGTGCAGGTGATTGGTTGCTGTGTCTACAGCAGTGGTAAAGAGAGGTAAAACGATGACCCTTACTACCAGTCATTTCTGTTGTTCACGTGAACATAATGGCCAATCAGAGGTGTTTAAGAATGCACTAAACAGAGATCACACGTTTGCAGGAAATTGACATTTTTAAAATTCCAGTAATGATTGGTCCTGAACTCAATATTTTTGACAACACTACTTGCAAATATACTGGCAGTAGCAAATCTCTGTACTTGTTCTGCATCAATCATTGAAGCAGCAGCAGCAGCAGCGCAACAGGTATATGCCACAAAGACCAAACACATAAACATTGCCATGTACATATTTCATTCATTTTTATTATTATTAATATAAATTAAAGAAACAAGATTAAATCACTTTCATTTGAATTATCTTGTGAGTTTAATTTGTAAACAATTTTCTAAAAATAAAACTCTTCTAAATCTAAAACAAGTTTAGAGTGTATTTTCTGTCCTTAAAATAGCAAAAGTGGATTCAGACATGCCCTTAATGCTTTTGCACCATATGCTTTAGACTTTGCGCCTAGATCATTTAAATAGAGCCCAAAACCCTAACAAGTCTTAATTTTTACTTTAAACACTTTCAATATCACACCTATTGTCAACAATTTTCAACATGCGCTCTCTTAGAGCACATGTCCACTTCATTTTTTTTCCTGCACTGAGCATATTATTTTCAGTAAATGTAATGGCACGTCTTTAGAACACCAGCAGCATCACCATGGTGAGGTGCAGAGCGTCCATTTCAATTCAGTTCTGAGATCTCTGCACGAAAACACTTAACGTCTTTATGAAAAAACAAAAAAACGTCCTTACCCTTTGACATGTAAGTCTTAAATGCTCCTGCTAACAAACATTCTAGTAATCTAAACAGTGTGTATGTAATGTAAATAAAGTGCTTCATCTGATTATCTTTAAAAAATATTAATATCACCATCTCCATAGACATTAGCGTGTATTTGACAAACCATAAATATTATGTTTGGCTATGTGCATTTAAATGTCTGAAGCAAAGTGGTGTAAAGTAACAAATTACAAATACTTAAACTACTGTAATTGAGCAGTTTTTCTCAGAAATTGTAATTTACTAAGCAGTATTTAAAAATGTGTACTTTCGCTTTCCCTTGAGTACATTTTTATTGCAGTATCGGTACTTTTACTTCACTACTTTCCTTCAACCTGCAGTCACTACTTTTTTTTCCTTGTCTATGAGGATTAGAAAAATCAATCCTGTGATTTCTGTCCAATCAAATCGCACATAGAAGGTAAATCGCAACTTAATTAATTACCTCAAAACATGGTCGATTCATTCAACTGTTTGGAAGCATTAAAAGTGTTCAACATGTCAGAAATCTTTACACAAATTGACCCAGAAACTGTTTAAATTTATGTCACTGATGAGAAGATGACGGATGTTCACTGTATGATGACCGAAATGGCCTTAATCACCCAGCAGGCACAAGACATCAACATGACCTTAAATTTACCTCAGCATCGTGGAGACGTTGAATTGTGTTTGTAAATGAAAATTGGTTTGACGTCAGAACTCAACGTCAAGCCGACATCAATGTCCAACCTAAAACCAACCAAATATCAATGTCTAATCATGTTACAGCTTGATGTTGTGTGGATGTTATCAATATGACATCTATCAGATGTTGGATTTTCATTGTCATGCCTGACGAATAAATGTCAGTTTTTGATGTCAATATGAGTAAGATGTTGGCTCGACGTTGGATTTTGATCACTTTCCAACACAACCTAAAATTAGCCAAATATCAACGTTATTTGATCAAAATAATGTTGTCCTCAGACACTGGCTAGACATTGTATTTTGGTCACCTGTCATCATGACCTAAATCTAACCTAATATTAACATCTTATGACTTTGTGTGCCTACTGGGCAATAACTAAATGCACTACAGAATGTTACGTTTACAAACATCCACAAATTACATGTAAATGCATCAGCTTTTTATAGCATAATACACACTACTCTTGAGTACTTTTGTAAGGTCTATTTTTTTAGTAATATTTCCAACAGATACTTTTACTCTACTTGCACTACATTTTTAAGCAAGTAATGGTACTTTTACTTAAGTATGATTTTTCAGTACTTTTTCCACCACTGCTGAAGCCTAAAATAAACATTACTTATTTTAAAACACTGATAAATTGGGATTTATAACAAATCCCATACACATCTTTCTTTTCCTTCGCTTAAATTTGTTTAAAAATGTAAAAGATTACATTTTGTTTGGAAATTTTTGTGGATTGAAATCAACAAAATTTAAAATTTGTGTTGTGTCGGCTTATTTTAAACAAGTAACTTGTACAAGCAGCACAATTGGTTTCACTGAGTGAACCTTTCGCTGCAGCAGCTCGTTGAAGCCCTGCGGAGAAGCGACCTCAGTCGATGTCATCAAACCCGGGTTCATCTCGCATGGCCTGGCAGCCCATCGTGTGCAGAGCAGATGACTTGGAACAGGTATTTGGGACAAAACCGAAAGCAGATGTTTCGCTTTAAGACCTCTCTTAGATGTCTAATGAATCCGAAAGTTAAGGGCCGTTGATCCAGAGCTGTTTGATTTGCCAGTGGAAATGGGGCATCACGTTCATAATGAGCAGCATTACCTAATCACAGTGTGGGCTGTGGGGGAGAGCTGGACTGAGGGGAGCTGCGAGGAAATAAGTGCGTCTAATGCCTCCTGAATGTTGCGAATGAATCACTGGTGCTGAGTACACACTGCAGAGTCCAATTGATGTCTCATTTCCTTTATCCTACCGGGACACGGAGAGCACTTCAACTTTGCAATCAGGGAGACCTTAGAGAAAATCACAGAGACCTACGCAGACCTTTGAACGGTCATGTAACTGAGTGTTCGTTATGTAAGGTTTGTGAGACTGTGATGGTAAAAATGTGTACTGGGAGTAAGACACACGTTTTGATGTGCAATGTGTTTAATTCAATGAAATATTACAGGCAAGTAAGTTTTTTGATCACTATTTAGTTGTTTGGGGTCAGAATTGGGTCGGAATCTAATTGATGATTGGATTATGAATCAATCAATTTGCATTATGGAAATCACAGAAAATTCCCTGCCATTGAACTGCATGTACTGAACATATATGATTTAACTATGGTTAAAAGCATCTGCCAATTTGTACCCAATGTGTACCCAATTCCTATTATGTTTGTTGGACTTTGAAATATATATAGTGCTTAGCATAACTGAATACACCCCATTTTGAAAATGAATATTTGTGTCCATTTCTCAGTGAATATAGGCAATGTATTTCGTGCATTTAAACAAAACAGATTTATTAAACAGATATATTTATCACAATATTTTAGTCATCAAAAATATTAGAAATTGAAAGATAATACAATTACTTTCAAGGAAAATAGTGCAAAATATTCAGAATTTCAACTAAACCTTTCCTTTTTTTTGTTGGTTTTCTTGAATTTTCCTCTTTTTTTAAATTTGTATTTAATATTTTTCTATAACATATACATTTGGGTATACAAGGATTTTGGATCATTATTGTTATTTTGTCAGATAAGCTCCAGATTTGGCTTCAGTACTGACTAATCTAATGTATATTCACAAATATAATATTGTTTAGTTTCCTATCAAATAGATGAATTTAAAAGATTTATTGATGTTCCTTCGACTTAGTCCCTTTATTTATCAGGGGTCACCACAGCGGAATGAACCATCAACTTATCCAGTATAGGTTTTATACACTGGATGCATTTCCATCCGCAACCCAGCACAGGGAAATAAAACTTGTATTACATCTTGTAAATAAAACAGCCTGTTTTGTTATAACATTAATTTAAATATGAATGTTAAATGAGAAAAAAATAGAAATGTTGTTGTGGCACCTATAAGTGAAATAAAATGTGTTTAGGTTGAGATACAAAATTAAAGAAAGATAAAAAAACAATCTAAAATTGACCAGAATTAAAAAGTAACAATAACAACTGCCCAACCACATTAAAAACTGTATTAATAATACAAAAGTGACACCTGATCTTGCACTTTAAGGCCATTTGTGCAGGTGTTTTTATTATTACTTAATTATACAGTCTTAAATAATGATGTCTAAATGTGGAAATATACAACCTCAAAATAGGTAAGGAATAATGAGCTTTAGTTCACGTGTCCAGAGCTGCAGCTGTTGCACAACAAGGTGAATTTGGCTGCACCAAAACAAAATACTGTTTTAAAAAGCCAGTGTAGACACCAAAGAAATGTATTTTAGAAACAAATGGGATGTTGAACATGCTTTTCTTTTGAACCTTTGAAAAAAAAAAAGTCACGTTGAAAACAAAAACATTATCCGAAAGAGTTCTGGAATTGCAGAAAAATATGAATATATAGTACGTTTTGCATTTAATCAAAGTCAAGTCAATGATGATTATGATGATTAGTTTGTGTTTCTAGATCTACTACAGCTCCCTGTAGAGAAATTTGTGTGTCAATTTTTGTGTCTTGTGGTTATTGCACTGACATTTGAGTGACTCTTTTTTTCATTGGTACACACACACACAAAATGTATTGCTTGTTCAAACTACTTATTTAAAATGAGCTGAAACAACATAATTCTTGGGATTTCTTTGGGACAACTTAATTGTTTTATGTTCAATCTACTTAAATTTGTCAAGTGTATACGCTGTAAAAAATGCTGGGTTCCACACAATTTCTTTATGTTGTCCTAACACAAATCCATTACATTAATTGTTTTTACACATTTAAGTGGCTTAAACTATTAAAGTTGTAAAACTAAAAAGTAAAACTGTAAAAACGATTAAGTTGACACAAAAAAATTAAAGAATTGTGTTGATCCAGCTCATTTTAATCAAGAAGTTTGAACAATCAGAAAAAAAAAAAAAATTCTGGCCAATGTAATACTGAATATAAGGTTGAGACAAATAGTGTGCAGGCTTGATTTTGCTGAAGGCAATATTTTTTTGCATTTGGTGGGACAGAACTGACAAATTGTTTCACTTCATCGTATCACATTTTTGACTGTTTAGCATTAGCAGTGACAGAAGCCACCTTTTTTATTTATTTTTTATTTTTTAATCCACATCTGTGCAACACAATATGAATGGGTCATTTTGAGCAGTCCTTTCCCATTTAATAATACACTTTGCAGAGAATAGTCTCTACATACCATTTTTTTTTTTTTTTTGGTGAAGCCTTTCAGAGAAAGAGAGTCAACAAATCTATCACTCTTTGTTGCTAAAAGTGTGTCGTGAACTTCACTCGAACCTTTTCACCCAGCCTTTCAGGTCATTGTCCATCATATTCTCAGAACAGCAGCCAGCTCTCGAAACGCGTGTTTTTTGCTATTTGTGCTCTTTTTGGTAGCGAAGTGGTGAACACTTTAACCTAATAGACCTTAATGCTTATGGCTCTCAGAGGCAGTAATTGCACCCCATATCTGTCTGCCCTGACCTCTTTCACCACCGCTGTGCTTTTACAAGAGCCGCTCTTTCAGCTGCGCAAGTGGACTTACTGCCCGCAGAATGGAGGTGATGTCTTTTGTAGTGTTTTAATATTTCCTCTTTTGTATTATTATATTATACACTCACTGGCCACTTAATTAGGTACACCTGTCCAACTTGTCCTGTCCCACCTGTCAGCCAATCACATGGTAGTAACTCAATGCCTTTAGGCATGTAGACATAGTTAACACAATCTGCTGCGGTTCAAACTGAGCATCAGAATGGGGAAGAAAGGTGATTTAAGAGACTTTGAACGTGGCATGGTTGTTGGTGGCAGACGGGCTGATATTTGAGTTTTTCAGAAACTGATGATCTACTGGGATTTTCACGCACAACCATCTCTAGGGTTAGCAGAGAATGGTCCGAAAAAGAGAAAATATCCAGTGAGTGGCAGTGCAAATGCCTTGTTGATGCCAGAGGTCAGAGGAGAATGGCCAGACTGGTAGAAAAACAACAGTAACTCAAATAACCACTCGTTACAACCGATGCAGAAGAGCATCTCTGAACGCACAACACATCCAACCTTGAAGCAGATTAGCTACAGCAGCAGAAGACTTCTGCTGCGACATTCTGATGGTAAGGTCAGAATTTGGCAACAACAACATGAAAGCATGGATCCATTCTGCCTTGTATCAACGGTTTAGATTGGTGGTGGTGCTGTAATGGTGTAGGGGATATTTCCTTGGCACATTTTGGGTCCATTAGTACCAATTGAGCATCGTGTCAATGCCACAGCCTACCTGAGTATTGTTGTTGACCATGTCCATCCCTTTAAGACCACAGTATACCCACCTTCTGGTGGCAACTTCCAGCAGGATGACGCACCATGTCATAAAGCATGAATCAACTGGCTTCATGAACATGATGATGAGTTCACTGTACTCAAATGACCTCCACAGTCACCAGATCTCAATCCAATAGAGCACCTTTGGGATGTAGTGGAACGGATGATTCGCATCATGGATGTGCAGCTGACAAATCTGCAGCAGCTGCGTGATGCTATCATGTCAATATGGACCATAATCTCTGAGGAATATTTCCAGTACCTTGTTGAATCTTTGCCACGATGGATTAAGGCACTTCTAAAGGTAAAAGGGGGTCCAACCTTGTACTACTAAGGTGTACCTAATAAAGTGGCCGGTTGGTGTATTCATCATCTTGGAAAGTATTTTATACTTAAGATGTTTAAACATCTCTTTAATGAATATGTCTTTAAATTTAACTAGCTGTGACAGCTTACTATACATTTTTGACTCCGTTGTCATTATTTATTAATCACATTTCAAACTACAGAAAACATGTGTGTTTTCTTTAGTTGCTGTGGCAACTTGAGTGAACGCTATGCTATTTTGTGAAGAAAAAAACACTATAATTTGAACATACACAGTTATAATAACATACACATTATCATCGTCGTCATTATAATTCATCAGTTTGTGCAAGTTAAAGAAGCGCTGACCTTTGACATGCCTCACACCTCTGAGCTTTTCATGCCGACGGCTTCATTTGTCACTCCGCAGCACCGCAAAAGCAGCGTCAGCTTTGGTGAGATTAGAAAATTACACAAATGGAAGGGTGGAAAGGTATAATTGAAAATGGCAAAGGGTTGAATGGGGAAGACATTTAAAATGAGCGCCCTGTGCTGTTAGGCTGGCAGGATGTTGGGACGCCTTGGAGGGGCATGCGAAAGAATCATTACACTTTGTGACAGGGCTCCAGGACAGCGCCCGTCGGAGAAAGCTGGCACGTCGCGCCCAGACAAACAGGAGTAGAGTTTAATCACGGAGATTACTGCAGTGCCGCTGCTGCCATGACAGGGACTAATTGAGGAAATACAAGACACCTTCTAATGAACATCTAATTAAAGACACACAATGTTCCAAGAAGCATCTCAAGGATCGTACTAGGGAAAATAAGACATGGCATGGTGCCTTCCAGAGCATAAGTCGCTTTTGTCTTTGTGGCTTGTTTCCCGAAATCATTGTTATGCTACTTAAACACATTTGAAGGGTTGAGAAGGAGTGATGACTGTCAGCCAGCAACCACCAAGCGTTAAAGCAAGCATTATTATCAGAGTTTAGCTTAGTTTTGAGCTTTAGCTTTTGAGTCTAAATAGAAGAAGAAGAAAAAATCTATATCTTAAGTCACTAATCTATGGGGAAAAAATTATATATAGCTATATTAAACTTGTCAATGATATGGCCAAAATAAAAAAATAAATAAAAATAAAAGTGTTTAGCTCTGTCTGGCAATGCTGAAAACTGGATGTTTAAACTCCTTGTCTTTAAGAGATGCTTAAAATAGTATGTATTATTATTTTATATTCTTATTCAACTCTTCTGAAGTTAAATATATATTTATATATACATGTCAATCACCCAGCATATGTACATACAGTATGTGTGTCTGTGTGTGTGCGTGTGTGAGAGAGAGACTTGAGACGTCCATAAATTACAATTAAAAAGTGTGGTCTAATGTACAAAAAATAAGTTAAGGCTTAAAAATCTATTAGCGTTTTTGATCCATATGGTATATATAAATATATATATATATATGTTACCATATACAGTTGAAGTCAGAATTATTAGCCCCCCTTTGAATAGTTTTTTTTTCTCATTGAAATATTTCTAAAATGATGTTTAACAGAGCAAGGAAATTTTCACAGTATGTCTGATAATATTTTTTCTTCTGGAGAAAGTCTTGTTTATTTTATTTTGGCTAGAATAAAAGCAGTTTTTAATTGTCTACTGAACAAACCATTGTTGTACAATAACTTGCCCAATTATCCTAACCTGCCTAGTTAATCTAATTAACCTAGTTAAGCCTTTAAATGTCACTTTAAGCTGTATAGAAGTGTCTTGAAAAATATCTAATAAAATATTATTTACTGTCATCAGAGATGACATCAAAGATAAAATAAATCAGTTATTAGAAATGAGTTAATAAAACTATCATGTTTAGAAATGTGTTGACAAAATCTTTACTCTTGGGGAAAAAATAAACAGGGGGGCTAATAACTCTAACTTCAGCTGTATATATATATGTATATATATATATATATATATATATATATATATATATATATATATATATATATATATATATATATATATATATATATATATATATATATAAATATATATATATATAAATATTGTACACATGGTGTAAGGTTTACATCTATGTAATGCCATGCCTATTGATTTAAAGTTACAATCAGAACTCCCTGTTTTTTTCTGTAAAGCTGAAAGAATGACTGATGTCTTTACAGCAATCTGAACATCGAGTATGATTGATTATTGATTCAGGTTAGTCAGTTTTACATTTTGTATCCAGATTAATTTAAATTAGAAAAAAAGGCCATCCTGTGGTCAGTGGATTAAAGAAATGACTAGCAATCTTGCTTTAGAGAAGCTGACATACACTGTTAAAGAAATTACAACATTTTCTATAAAATATGGACCCCCTTTTAACACTTGTTGATGTCTTATTGTATTGTTCAAATGTCTTACATTTCAGCAACAATTAACAAATTTGTTTAACCAGCACACACACTGTGAAAAATGTGAAATGCAATGTACAAAAATGTACTGAACATTGTTATTATTAATTTATTTACTTTTAATGTACTGTTATTATCTGAATTTATGTAATTTATTTACATATTTATTTTCACATTTTCATCCATTTCACCTTTTCCTTTTTTTATTTGTATATATACATGCTCTGTACATAAATGTTTTTTGTATTATCATGATTTTTTAATTTGTTGATTTGAAAGTCTAAACAGAGATATATGCCCTATGTATGTGGCATATTATTTTGCGATAAATACATTTTCTTGAACAGCTTTATTAATAATAAAGAGTTATTTTGGTGAAAAGGGATAATGTGGAGGGAATAATAATTTTGGAACAGCTTAAAAATAATAATAACTTTTTTTTGCAATATATAAATAATGACCTGACAGAGAGCCGGTGTCTGATGCTTAAATCTGCTGATTACTAAGTCGTCTCCTGAAGGACCTCCTGAGGATAGTGTCCTCGCATTGGCCTTCTCTTTAACATTATCGTCTGACATGTATTCAATTTAAGCAGGGTGCCAAGTTGGATGCTAAGAATGTGACCTTAAATGGTACCATAATTTGGACCACTGCTGGTCCCATTATATTTAGATTCGCAGAAGTCTTGGAGTTGCATCAGAAAATGACCCTTAGCAACCAAGGCATGTAACAACATTATTATCTGCATTCTAACAAGCCGGAGACTTTTTGGAGTGCCTTATGACATTGCCATTCAATTCTGTCTTGTATAGGCAACATAACGAAGCCCACTCTGAGGACGTATGCCAAGGATAAGACACATTTTCGAGCTGTCACTTTGCTGGTCATTTCACCCTAATTGGGACATCACCGACCTGCTTTCCCTGAAAATATGTCATGGTTTGCCCTTGTAATTATGCTGTACCTGTCAAAGGCTGTAATATCACACCAAACAACTCAACTTTTGCTTATTTTACCAGCATAAAGCAGAGTTTCTGTGATTTGTGACCTTAGAAATAGTATTTATAATATAACACCATTTGAAAACATTGCTTTGTTTTAGGTCTCTTTACACTCATTTAGATCTTTGAAGATCAGTAAGCAATGGAAAACATGCAACAAATCTGTTGGCTACTCTTACTGAATTTTCAAAGTTGGTGCTCCAAATTGTGTCATTTTTGTTCATGGCCACACAAATGGACTGAACACCTCTAAATATTGGGCTTTTTCTTTTTCCTGAAATGCTGTCCAAGAAAACTGGGGATATTGGAATATCTGATTCAGAACTATCATCAGAAATAGAGGACCACAGTCACTCATATTTTTATGTATGTTTATGTTCTTTGTTGGACTTTTCTGATATAACGGTTAACAATATACAATGCTAATCCTCGGATTTGTGTAATGGTATCATGTTTGATGCTAAATATAGTCTCAAACTTTGTTTTATATTTATGTAATGCCAGGTTATCTGCCAGGCTGTCAAATTGGCAAATTACTTATCCAAAACTTAACAAATGATTTACAATCTTTAATCATTTCAACGTCACATTCACTGGAGCTACTGTTTTATTATATGTTCACAAGGGTTACATTTGTACAAAGAGACCTGTTCGGGTTTGAAGCAGTACATTTTGAGTTAACTATACTCATTTAATTTGATAAAGTTGACTGTTGGGTTTTATAGTGTAGAGTACATTTTGATATACACACACTAGAAAACTCAGCAGTCAACTTTATCAAATGAAATGAGTGTAGTTAATTCAATATGCACTGAAAGGTAATTCTACTCATTTGAAAAAAGTTTTGAACTCAGTGTTAAAGGTAAAGAGTTAATTAAATACCTTGTTTCTTCAACTTAAATGGATTAAGTTCACAGTACTCATAAAGATTAGTTTTTTAACTAAAATGGTTTGTTGCAATCAGTTTCCTCAAATAGTTTGAGTTACCTTAACTCATTGGGTTTTACAGTGTATGCAATGTATTTCAGATTAACAAAAATGTTGACAGCAACCTCTAGAGTATGTGTCCTCAGAAATCTGGAATGAAATGTACTGTATATGTAACGTATTTTATGTTTTGCGAAAAGTATTACTATTGAGCCAGTGCTGGTTGTTTTTATATAGGTTTTCCACAGCTTCCAACCCCAAATAATTTGCCATCAAGATATATTCAAGGACAAAGACACAGCTATAGAAATATGCCTCAGGTCACAACACTTAGGGAAGTTTCAGTGACAATCACTTAAATTTAAAAGCATTAACATTAATTGAGAAAATCTTCACAATTGCATTAGCAAGTTGGATTCATGTTATCATTCTGCTTGACAATTTTACTCTTTACTTAGTGGCTAATATGTTTGACAATTCCGTTAAATCACTGATGCAGAGAAGGACGTTTGATTGGATTACAGTTGTCAGTTCTGCCAGCCATGCTTCCTTCCCATCACCAATCACACCATAATCACATTCACTGGAGCCAGAGTTTTGTCTTTATGATTAGCAATGCTAAATTTGTACATTTAAGATATTTGTACATGTTTTCAACAGCTTCCAACCTCAAACATTCTACCATCAAGATTTTTTCAAGAACTATAGAAACATCTCGGGTGAAAGCATGAACATTCATTGATGAAATCTTTACAAAATCTCAATCCAATTTCCCTCATGTTATAAAACAGTTTTTGATAATTTTACTCTTTACTTATAGGCTAAAATGTTTGACAAGTCAAACTGAGAAGTGATACTGAGAAGGTTATATGATTGGAGTAGCTGTCAGTAGTTAGTCTGTTTCTGCTAAATCAGAGGTGTTGAACTCAGTTCCTGAAGGGCTTCAACTCTGCACAGTTTAGCTTTAACCCTGACTAAACACATCTGATCAAACTGATTGAGTCACTCAGGTTTGTTTGAAACCTACAGGTAAGTGTGTTAATGTACTCTCAGTTCTGGGTTTCGGTTGGAAAAACATAAAGCATATGCCAGAGTAATTGGTGGTTCATTCTGCTGTGGCAACTCCTGATAACCAGGGATTAAGCCAGAGGAAAGTGAGCGAGTGAGGTAAGTGTGTTGAGGCAGGGTTGGAACTAATCTTTGCAATTATGTGACCCTCCAGGAACTGAGTTTGACACCTGTGCTAAATAAAATTACCATCACCAATCACACCAGAAATTACACTGTAGCCAGTGTTTCGTCAAAATAATTATTAGTGCTAAATATGTGCTGAAAAATTATCTCATATTTGTACACATTTTCCTCAGCATCCAACCCCAAATATTCTGCCATCAAGACTTGGCAATAGAAGCTTCCCTCAGGTTAAAACTCATTTTAAGGATGTTTTAATGTGACATTTGCTAAAATTTAAAGCATGAAAAATAACTGAGCAAGTATTCAAAAAAACTGTCCAAATTCCGAGTTAAGTGTATTCGTGTTAGCAAATTTTGACAGTTTTACTTTTTACTTAGTGGCTATGTTTATAAAACTAAGGTGTCATGATGGGTAATTGGAGTAGTTGTTACTAGATTCTAGTAGATCAGTTTCTGGTAAATAAACCAAACATCACAAATTACATCAAACATTATATTCATTGGAGCTTATAAAGATAACCAGTACTAAATTTCTAAAAATCAGCGATGTGTATGTCATATTTGTATAGGTTTTCCTCAGCTTCCAACAACAATCTGCCATCAAGACTTGCCAATAGAACCATCCCTCAAGTAAAACCTATTTTTACACACATTTTAGGTGACAATGGCTAAAAATGTAAGCATGACATTTAATTGAGGAAGGCTTCACAAAAATCAAGGCCAAATTCCCCAAAGGAGCTTAAGTGAGTGGGATTTATGTTATCAAAGAGTTTGACTCTTTAGTTAGCGGCTAATATGTTTGACAAGTCAAAATGAGATGTTATGATATACAATTGGAGTAGTTAGTAGTTAGCCAAATACCATTACCAATCACACCAAAAATCATTTTCATTGTAGCCAGTGTTACGTCTAATAGATTACCATTGCTAAATTTGTAAAAATAAGAGATTTGAGCAACATCTTTGTATAGGTTTCCCTCAGCTTCTAACAGCAAACAATCTAATGCCAATCAACAATTGGCAACAGAGATATCCCTCAGGTTAAAACCCATTTTTACAGATATTTCAAGTGACAATCGCTTAATTTGAAAGCATGAGCATTAACTGAGGAAATATTTTATTCAAATTTATCCACAGGAGCTTTAGCTAACAGGTTTCATGGTGTCATACAGTTTTGCCAATTTTACTGTTTACATAGCTGCTAATATGTTTGAAAGCTTTTTGATGAATGATACTGAGAATGCTGTTTGATTGGAGTAGTTGTCACTAGCTAGTTAGCTTTTGTTAAATAAACTTACCATCACCAATCACACCAAAAACAACATTCACCAGAGCCAGTGTTACATCGAAATGATAACCAGTGCTAAATATGTACAAAATGTTTTCCTCAGCTTCCAACCCCAAACAATCTACCGTTAACATTTGGCAATAGAAACATCCTTCAGGTTAAAATCCATTTTTTTCTGATGTTTTAGATAATAATCAGTAAAAATAAAAGCATGAACATTTAATTGAGGAAATCTTTACAAAAACCCAGACCAAATTTCCCAAAGGAGCTTTAGTGAGTGGGATTCATGTTCATCAAAATTTTGACAATTTTACTTTTTATTTAGCAGCTAATATGTTTGACTGAGACATCATGACATATAATTGGAGTAGTTGTTACTCAGTTTTTGCTAAATAAATATACGATCACTAATCAGACCAAAAAATATTTTTCAGTGGAGCCAGAGTTCCATCTAATAGCTTACCAATGCTAAATTTGTAAAAAATAAGAGATTTGTGTAACATCTTTGTATAGGTTTCCCTGAACTTCCAAAAGCAAACAATCTAATGCCAATCAACAATTGGCAACAGAAGCATACCTCAGGTTAAAAACTATTTTTACAGATATTTTAAGAGACAATCGCTTAAATTTAAAGCATAAGCATTAACTGAGGAAATTTACCTTTAGCTAACAGGTTTCAAAGTGTCATAAAGTTTTGCCAAATTTACTGTTTACTTAGTGGCTAATATGTTTGAAAGTTCTTTGATTAATGATACTGAGAATGCTGTTTGATTGGATTGCTAGTAAGTTTTTTTTTTTTTTTTTTTAAATAAACTTCTAAATAAACTAACCATCACCAATTACACCAAAAACAACATTCACTAGAGCCAGTGTTTCATCGAAATGATAACCAGTGCTAAATACGTACAAAACAAGTGATTCGTTGGACATCTTTGTATCAGTTTTCCTGAGCTTCCAACCCCAAACAATCTGCCATCAGCATTTGGCAATAGTACCTCGGTTAAAACAGGTTAAGACCCATTTTCACGGATGTTCAAAGTGACAATCGCTAAAATTCATTAATTGAGGATCTCTTAAAAAAAATCCAGTCCAATATACCCACAGGAGCTTTAGCGAACTGGATTCATGCTATCAAACAGTTTGCCAGATTTACTCTTTACTTAGCGGATAATATGTTTGAGAGTTCTTTGATTAATGATTCTGAGAAAGCCACTTGATTGGTGTAATTGTCACTAGCAAGTCAGTTTTTGCTAAATAAACTTACTATCCCCAATCACACCAAAAACAACATTCACAGGAGCCAATGATTTGTACATCTTTGTATAGGTTTTCCTCAGCTTCCTCAAACAATCGGCCATCAACGTTTGGCAATAGGAACATCCCTCAGGTTAAGACCCATTTTTACGGATGTTTAAAGTGACAATCGCTAAAATTCATTAATTGAGGATCTCTTAAAAAAATTCCAGTCCAATTTACCCACAGGAGCTTTAGTGAACTGGATTCATGCTATCAAACAGTTTGCCAATTTTACTCTTTACTTAGCGGCTAATATGTTTGACAAGCCCTTTAAATCAGCGATACTGAGAAGGCCGTATGATTGGAGTAGTTGTCACTTTAAAAAGGACGCCCGAGGCCGCTGATTGACTCACTCTAGATGGAAAGAGAGAGCTTTGTGAAGGATGCTGCTCTGGAAGTGTCCGTTGGATTAAGAGCTATTATGGGAACATCTATTATGACACCTAAATCATCAGCTGCAAGGCGCAGCCAAATGCGCCATGAAACGGACCCGAGAAGACCTCGCTCCTCACACTCCATCTGTGCTTCTTGTCACACGCTTTTAGGCGAGTGGAGACGGAGCCGCTAAGAAAGAGCGGGCTGGAGAGAAACAGAGGGATGTACATATGCAGGCGGTTAATCTTTATATATGGCGCCCAATGGAAGGAGTTGCTCGCCTTGGGTGAGATGTGTTTGTTTCTACCAAAACACACTTCAAGGTCTTTCCGTTGCCCGTTCCAAAAAAAGCCGTTTACTTATTGTCTTTTTTTTTTGTGTTATGGTAATTGAGACGTTCTTCATTTGATATGAAGCACATATCTCATCTACAGTTCATTTGTTGGAGATTACTTATTAAATTTGGTCTTTAGAATGATTGGGGTTATGATTCAGACATACATTCAGACATGCAACTCGGATGAAAGGGCCAAGAGCAGGGTCTTGCCCCACTTGCTCTTACCTTGAGGTGAGTTGCTTCCATCTAATTAGAAGATAAAAGCTGCCACTTTTCCAGTGCTCAAGGCTCGCTCGGAGAAACTCGGAGGAGACGGAGAATGAGTGCGCTTGAGTGAGTTCGCAGGTTGCCATGGACACCTGCCAGAGCGTTCGGGTTCGAGGTCTGTGCGACTGAGACGCCTGCGAAGACCTGCTTCATTCTCAAATGAAGTGCTTTGAAAGCAAAGTGCGTTTTCTTGTGCTTTTGATTGTTAGATGTTGAAAGCATCTTTAGATTTTTTTTTTATTTGTTCATTAACGTATGAATCTAAAATACATTATGTGAATGTATAGCAAGGTAAATAAGAATGTTGCAAATGTAATACTAACAACAGAGTATTTATGTTTAATCATTAAGTTATGTTGTGGTTTTATTAATATTTTGAATTCATTTTAATATTTACATTTTGTTTTATTTTTTTATTTTGGTTTACTTTCATTATTGTATTTAGATTGATTAGTTTTCTATTTGTTTATGTATATAGCTTTTATAGTAATATTATTAATAATAATAATAATAATAATACAATATCAATAATAACAATAACAATAATAATAATAATAATAATAATAATTATTATTATTATTATTATTATTATTATTATTATTATTATTATTATTATTATTATTATTACCTGTTTATTAAACTTTACAGATATAAGGAAGTAATTTTACAGAGAAATTTAAACAAATATCAATCCCACCCCTACACTCTCAGAAATAAAGGTACACGAGCTGTCACTGGGGTGGAACCTTTTCAAAAGGTATAGATTTGTACCTAAAAGGTCCATATTAATATATCAAGGGTACATATTAGTTCCTAAAAAGTACAAAGTGTTCCTCTTAAAATGTGTAGGTACTAATAAATACTTTTTAGTTACCAATATGTACCCTTAAAGTACAAACGTGTACCTTTTGAAAAGGTACCACCCCAGTGACAGCTCTTGTGCCTTTATTTCTGAGACTGTACCCTCTAAACAAGATTAAATTACATGTCTCCAAGAAAGAAAAAAAAATAAATAAATAAATAATAATAATAATAATAATAATAATAATAATAATACATAAATAAATAAATAAATAATTAATTAACTGATTTAAAAAAAACTGCACAGAATGTGCACATGTACCTTGATAACCCAATATTACAAGCATTAATCCTTAGGTATTTATACAATGTACTTAATTGCATTTGCTTTGCAACTGAAAGGCCCTAAGATTTAGATTGACAGTTTGCAGAGATACTGGCATGCGCAGAAACGAAAATTCTAAATGGGTCCCATGTTTCAAAAAAAGGCCTAGTATTGACGTTTATTGTAAATCTGATTTTTTTTCCTGGATGAAGCTCATTGCATCTCGCAACCAGTTGTCAAAACTCTGAGGAAATTTTTGTTTCCACAATAAAAGAATACATCATTTTGCCAACAGTGTCAAAAATGCAAGGGCGTTTGCAGTACAGCTCGATAACCCTGCTATATTCAGAGAAAGTCCAAAAAGTGCAATAAGACGACACAGTTCGATGTGCTTCTTTGTCACAGAAGAGAGACACTTAAAAATTGATCAAGGGATTGAAAAGAAGTGATTAATGGACAAAGCCAAAACTTATGTATTAAGTCTGCAGGTGCTTGATTACAGTGATCACATAAAGGGTCCAAGACTTGAGTTATTTTTGAAAACCTCACTTTTGTCCTGTATATTACATTAACAAATTTTATTGGATAAGACAATGTCGTGCACAAATAGAGGAGGTGTGAATGCAAGGCAAAATCTGGTCCCATGTCTCATCCTTGAATGTAAGATTAAGGTCTGACTCCCACTGTTGTTTAATAAAGGAAAGAGAGGTAGTAGAGAAAGAAGCGATCAACCTGTATAAAATAGACAGTGTGCCTTTTACTAAGGGTGCTTCAAAAATTTGATTGTTTTCCATTCTGTTCAAAGCATCTCCAATTATTTGAAATATATATTTAATATTCAGCTTATATATTTATAATTGTCATTACAAGTACTAAGTCCAGCCTATTGTTTCAGGATCATACAGAAGAATGCAAATAACGATAAGCAAGTCTGCTATGTAGCAGAACAGCACATCCTTCATGTAAACCAGTGTTGAAGCCAGGTTCTGCGTCTAAAAGAAAGCCAGTTCCTGAATACTTTTCCATAAATCCAAAGTAGTCTATTTTGAAGCACACTCAGATAAGCCATTGTTTCCCCTCAGCAGATTGGAGGGCTGTTGATGCAGCAGCAGGATGGTTGTCATCATAGAGGGTCTCCATGCAGGCCAGTGACTGTGACTGTGGCAACCAGAGTGGTAATAGGGGGAAAAATAAGCTGAGGCACCAGCCGTAATCCAGCATTCAGAAGATCCAGATGGCTAACCTTTCAGTCAAAATATTGTTTTTGGAAAGAGGTGTGCAGACTCCCCCTCTCTCTCTCCCTCTTTTTCTGTCTAGAACTCTGGCTTTCTCCAACCCCCTCGATTCATTTGCCTTTCCTTTACTGTTCTTCATCAGATTCGTTCAGCCTTGAAATTCATCAGGGTCGTTAGTTCAGTGCAATAACTAATGTTAAGATTTTGTTTAATTTAAGATACTTTCACTGACTTTGTGTGGGTTTTGTCTATTAACTTTTTTTTTTGTTTTATATTTCTTTATAATTAATTTATTATAGTTATTATTTTCATTGTTTAAAATGTCTAATTTGTTATCATCAGTATTAATAGTATATGAAACAAAAATCGAAGTAAAATGATAAAAAATTATGACACTATTGTTATTATTATTATTATTATTATTATTATTATTATTATTATTATTATTATTATTATTTACTTACTTTTAAAATTATTTATTAATAATAATAATAAGAATAGTAATGATAATAATAACATCTCCTTCAAATCTGTTTTTTTATTATTATTGTTTACTTTAATATAAATATATATTGTTTACATTAAATATAATAATAATAATAATAATAATAATAATAATAATAATAATAATAATAAATGTCTCCTTCAAATCTGATTTAGTATTGTTTTTTACTTACTTTTTAATTATTAAATAATAATAAAAAATAATAATAATAAATATAAAATAATTATAATTATTATAATAATAAAAAATATACAATACTAATACTTCTACCTATAATAATAATAATAATAAAAATAATAATAACAATAATGATGATAATAATTAACGATGGCGACGTGGCGCAGTAGGTAGTGCTGTGGCCTCACAGCAAGAAGGTTGCTGGTTCGAGCCTTGGCTGGGTCAGTTGGCATTTCTGTGTGGAGTTTGCATGTTCTCCCTGCGTTCGCGTGGGTTTCCAAAAACATGTGGTATAGGTGAATTGGGTAAGCTAAAATTGTCTGTAGTGTATGTGTGTGAATGAGAGTGTATGTGTGTTTCCCAGTGATGGGTTGCGGCTGGAAGGGCATCCGCTGCGTAAAACAAATGCTGGATAAGTTGGTGGTTCATTCCGCTGTGGCGACCCCAGATTAATAAGGGGCTAAGCCGAAAAGAAAATGAATGAATAATTAATAATAAACGTCACCTTCACATCTGATTGGTTCATTAGAGTGTTGATCCAGGATCAACAAAAATATTGATCCATGAACATCTTACACCATATAAAATCAGGTTCTGTGTGAACTATTTATTTATTTATTTAGCTAGTTAGTTAGTTAGTTAGTTATTTATATGAGTTTTTGTGTAGATGTTATGTGTTTAAGTAAAATATCATTTTTGATTTTGTTGTAAACATTTCTTCCAAATTTAAAATAAAACATTTATTTATTTATTTATTTACTTATTTACTTATTTATTTATTTATTTATTTAAGTGTATGTATGTATGTATGTATGTTTGTATGTATGTATATATGTATGTACAATGGAAGTCAGAATTATTATCCCCCTGTATATTTTTCCCCAATTTCTGTTTAACAGAGAGGTTTTTTAGCACATTTCTGAACATAATAGTTTTAATAACTCATCTCTAAAAACTGAACTATTTTATCTTTGCCACGATGACAGTAAATAATATTTGACTAGATATTTTTCAAGACACTTCTATACAGCTTAAAGTGACATTTAAAGGTTTAATTAGGTTAATTAAGTTAGCTAGGCAGGTTAGGGTAATTAGTCAAGTTATTGTATAATGATGGTTTGTTCTGTAGACTATTGAAAGCAAAATAATTTAAAGGGGTTAATAATTTTAACTTTAAAATGTTTTTTTAAAAAATTAAAAGTGCTTTGTTTCTAGCCAAAATAAAACAAATAAGACTTTCTCCAGAAGAAAAAAAATATTATCAGACATACTGTGAAAATTTCCTTGCTCTGTTAAACATCATTTGGGAAATATTTAACAAAGAAAAAAAAATTCAAAGAGGGGATAATAAAACTGTATGTATGTACCCTTTCATTCATTCACTTATTCATTCATTCATTCATACATTCATTTTTATTTGTTCAGCAATTATTTAATTCTTATGCTTTCATTTGTGCAACCCTAACTCTCTGTATTGCGCTCTGGCCTTCTCTAAACCCCAAACCGTTCCACCTTTCCTTCTCTGTTCTTCATCAGATTCAGTTTAGCGTGGAACATGAAAATGATGTGATGTGCTGAGCATGTGTGTAAATGAATGGATGGATATGCATGTTAAACGTAGGCTCCCCTCAGTCTCCTGGGCAGGACACACACAGAGCGACCTTGTGTTAAGACTCGAACCTGCCCACGCCACTCAGTACCGTTGATACAGAGACCACCAGTGGAATTTCCAACACTAAAACACATTTGCTGGAAGTTTGTTGCATGAGAGACATGTGTAACACATGTAAAGGATATTTTGATTGGGATGTTTAAAGGGGGTGAAATGACATTAAGGTTTTGATTAGCCCACAAAGCATATAATGGATCTACAGTACTTGAAACCTGGTAACACTTTATAAGAACTACACACTATGAACCATTTATTAAGCATTAGTAAATAGAGAATTTATTATCTGTTAATCATTAACTCTACATTAATAGATGTAAGTAAGCAGTTTATAACTGCAGCTACAAATGCTGTATTCTTGACTTATAAGCACATGTATAGATTGCGTAATCGTTGTATTTTCATACTTTGTTAATGATTTATTTTTCATTGCTAAATTAAGTATTGCATTATTTACAAACCAGTTATTTAAACATAGTTGGTGGTTTATTAAGATAATTCAGAATGAGTTAGTAAATGATTAATAAACTGTTCAAATTGCTATTTTTATATATATATATATATATATATATATAATATTTTTCAGGCATATATTAATAGTTAATTTGTATGTTAATAAATGCTTTATTAGGGTGACGCAGTGGCACAGTAGGTATTGCTTTCGCCTCACAGCAAGAAGGTCGCTGGTTTGAGCCTTGGCTGGGTCAGTTGGCATTTCTGTGTGGAGTTTGCATGTTCTCCCTGTGTTCACATGGGTTTCCTCCGGGTGCTCCGGTTTACCTGCAGCCCAAAGACATGCGGTACAGGTGAATTGGGAAGGCTAAATTGTCCGTAGTGTATGAGTGTGAATGACAGTGCATGGATGTTTCCCAGAGATTGGTTGCGACTGGAAGGGCATCTGTTGCGTAAAAACATGTGCTGGATAAGTTGGCGGTTCACTCCGCTGTGGCGACCCCGGATTAATAAAGGGACTAAGCCGAAAAGAAAATGAATGAATGAATTTGTGACCTGATCAAAAGTGAGGACTATTTATGCTTTATAAACCCTTTATAAAGTACAATTAAAGGCTCAGTTATAGTCTAAACAGGAAAAAAAAAATCACTTTATTCATTTTTATTCTTTTGAATACAATTTGTATTTGATATACAAATTAAACTGTACTTTAAATGAAAAATAAATATTTGCAATCTTAACTTTTAAACATCTAAACATCGTTTGAACGACGTTTTAACTTCGCTAAATAACATTTAAATGTTGTATCATAAAATGTTATTAAATTATTATATTATTGTTTTTATCCAACTTTGTTATATTTGACACATTCTTTTTATTTAGCAATGTTTAAACCTTACAGTAATTTTATTTTTTAGATAAGATTGCAAAGATGTATTGTTCATTTGATACTAATTTAATTGTCATTTATAAGGGATTTAAAAAGGATAAATAGTCTTCACTTTAGATTAGGTCATAAAACTGGATGAAGTTGCGTTAATAAAGCATTTATTAACATACAAATTAACTATTAATATATGCCTGAATAAGATGTACAAATGTTGATTTCAATAGTTTATTAATCATTTACTAACTCATTCTGAATGATTTTAAAAACCACTAAGTACTCTTAAATGCAAATGATTTGTAAAAAATGCAATACTTCATTTAGTCATGAAAAATTACTTAGTCACAAATTATGAACGTACAATGATTAAGCACATTATACATGTGCTTATAAGTCAAGATTACAGCATTTGTAGTTGCAGTTATAAACTGCTTACTAACATCTATCAATGTGGAGTTAATGAGTAACAAATAATGACATATATACTATATGCTAATGATTAATAAATGGTTCATAGTGTGTAATTATTATAAAGTGTTACCAAATTAATTTTTTACAGGTTTGGATTAATGAGATTTTATTATGCTTAGTAGAATAATTACCTTTTTTAAGTCAAGTAACTTTTTACAGTGTATGCTGACTCAAACATACCCTTAACCAAGCCTTAAAGTGGAAGCAGTGTTGGAAATAGTACTGAAAAATTGCACTCAAGTGAAGGTACCATTATTTTCCCAAAAATGTTGTGCAAGTAGAGTATTATTACCTGTTGTAAATATTACTCGAAGTATGAGTAAAAAGAAGCCCTTTTAAAAGTACTCAAGAGTAATAAGTATTGACTATTATGCTGTGATAAGCTGATATGTTTGCATGCAATTTGTGTATGTGTGTAAACGTAACAGTCTTTAGTGCATTTATTGCAAGATTTTGAACATCTTCTTGGACACTTTTAATGCTTCCAAACGATTTTCTGCATTAATAAATTCAATTCAATTCTTCATCACACACCTTTATTTGTATAGCGCTTTTACAATGTAGATTGTGTCAAAGTATCTTCACATAGAAGATCGTAGTAAATTGAAACAGTGTCAGTTCAGTTTTTAATGTTTCAAGGACAGTTCAGTTTAGCTCAGTTCAGTGTGATTTAATAATCACTACTGAGAGTCCAAACACTGAAGAGCAAATCCATCGATGCACAGCTCTACAGATCCCAAACCATGCAAGCCAGTGGCGACAGTGGCAAGGCAAAATACTTCACCAATTGGCGAAAGTGAAGAATTAAAAAACTTCGAGAGAAACCAGACTCAGTTGGGCATGACCATTTCTCCTATGAATAATTAGCGTAGCTGCTGTTCAAAGTGTATTTAAAAGCGATGCAAAAACCTGCGTGGGGCACATTCGTGTCTCATACCGCTAAGAGATGCACTGAGTGTATGCTTTCCTAAAAAGATAAGTCTTTAATCTAGTTTTGAACTGCTAGAGCATGTCTGAGCCTCGAACATTATCAGGAAGGCTATTCCAGAGTTTAGGAGCCATAAATGAGAAGGCTCAACCTCCTTTACTCGACTTTGCTATTCTAGGTACTAGGTAGCACCCATGTCTTGAGGTTGTTCAGTATGATGCAATTTACTTTCTATGTGCCATTTGATTGGATGGGAAGACTGATTTTTCTACTTAGCCAATCCTCACAGACAAGAAAAAGTGGTAACACTTTATTTTGATGGTCCATTTGAGTATACGTAGCCTGTCTGCTTAATATCTGTTAATACTGCTCCTTCAACAGACATTTAACTGACTATAAGAAACTTTGCAAGTGCATGTCAACTTACACTAACCCTAACCCCAACCTAACAGTCTACTTATAATCTAATGAGAATAAGTTGGCATGTAGATGCAATGGAACTTAAATTCAACAAACGGACAATCAAAATACAGTGTGACCAAAAAAATAAAGAAGTGACTGCAGGTTGAAGGAAAGTAGTGGAGTAAAAGTACCGATACAGCACAAAAAATGTACTCAAGGAAAAGTAAAAGTGCACATTTTTAAAACTACTTTTTATAATTCCTGAGAAAAACTACTCAATTACAGAAATGTGAGGATTTGTAATTTATTACACTGAGTGGAAGTGAAACACTTTATGTTGGTTTCTACTTTATAAAAAAATATATTAAACCAACTCGATTAATGTAACCAATTAGAAGGAAACGGGATGTTTTACTATTGGTTTTAGTGCAAGGACGCCACCATCTTGGGAAATCGCTGAGTCTGACGTCACGGAGTCAGGTCTAAAATCTATAGTAAAACATGGCATTTTCTTCAAAATAGTTACATTTGTTATATTTGTTTTTTCATTCAAGTGGAAACCAATTTACAAAATAATGAAACTTGACTGAGTGCTTCACTTCCACTTTAAACTTAACTGTGATAAAAAAAAATGGTTTCTAATCTAAATCTATACCATTTCAATAGTACAAAATACTGTTTTGCAATACAACATGAATTGAAATGCATTGAAAATAATATAACACAAAAAATATAATAATATAGAAGATTGATCTTATTTCATGACCATTTTGACAAACACTTATTTGATATTATTGGTATATGTCTTAATTGCTATATGTTTACATCACAAAAATCTGAACATTTGATGAAGACGGATTCAAAATTCTTGTTTTGTTTTCATTTAATTTAATTTAGTTTTTTTTTATTCGATTTTATTTTATAGATGACAAGGTGGCTCAGTGGTTAGCACTGTTGCCTCACAGCAAGACAGTCACTAATTCGAGTCCTGGATGGTCAGTTGGAATTTCTGTGTACAGTTAGCATGTTCTTCCCGTATTCGTGTGGGTTTTTTCTGGGTGCTCCCCCACAGTCCAAAGATATTGCTTATAGGTCTACAGTCCCCTGACTATAGGTCAACTGAATGAACTAAACTGGCCGTAGTGTATGTGTGTGAATGTGAGAGTGTATGGGTGTTTCCCAATGATCGGTTGCAGCTGGAAGGGCATTCACTGTGTATTACAAAGGCTGGATAAGTTGGCAGTTCATTCCGTTGTGGCAACCCCTGATGAATAAATGGACCAAACGGAAGGAAAATTATTTTATTTTATTTTATTTTAATTTATTTTATTTTATTTTATTTTATTTTATCACAAGGTGCTTTTGGAAATCTCCTTCACTTCACAATATAGAAAATACGGTGAACAGCCGAAAAAAAGTATATGTATACTAATTCACCATATTATAACTGTCAATTTATAAATTGCTAATTTGCTCTCCTCAAGTACTTCCACAAACTGCGCTGCTGTAAAAACAAATCACAGAAACATAAATCTGTCAGTCGTTTCATCAAGATAATTACCGTTAATGTGGTGTCAATGACTAAACCAAAATCATAATTGCACTGAAGGCTTAAAGAAAAACACGGTGCGCCGCCTCAGGAAAGATGCCGTTTTGGGCTTCCTGTTAGTCTTCTGTCACCTTTAAGATAACAGAACACACGGCGTAAAGCACAGACAGATTTCCCCACACTAAAATATACACATCCAACAAATCCGACTCTTATTCTCTGTGTTTCTCCCTCACACACACACACACTTGGGTCCAGACTGGCTCCTGTGGTTGATGGCTGGGGCGTCTCTGCTGCTGTGCATTGCCACACTGCTCCTCTTTCCTCTGGAGCCGCACAGACAGTCAGACTCCTGAAAGCTGCTGCTCCTGCTGCCACCGCTGCTGAAACACGCAGCTTCTGTCCAGAACTGAGCACTCCAGCAGTGGCCAGCAGAAACAGAGACATTATTGCTTCATAAAGAGTTCATTAAATACAGGGAAGAATGGTCTGTGAACAATAAAAGAAAGAAAAAAGAAGGAAATTATTTTTTCAACACATTTCTAAACATACGAATTTGTTTTGTAGACAATCAAAAATATATATTGGCTAAGGAGGCTAAAAATATATATTTAAAAATATAAAAACTTGATTTTATCCTATAGCTAAAATAAATAAGACTTCTCTAGAAGAAAAAAAGAATAATATATATTAGGAAATACTGTGAAAATGCCTTGCCAACATACATCATTTGAGATTTACATAGAAATAATATACTTTAAAAGCTTTCTTTATGTCTGAAGATTTCAATTATAATACATGTTTTTAAGTCTCAATTGCAAAAATTTCAACAACAGTTATATACACCAAACTTGACACTTTTATTCATATCTGTATTTTGAAGGTTTCTGTGAAGGGATGCGGTCATACATAGTACATCTGATTTATATACATTTTATTCTATTAAAAGGGCCTGCACAGAAGTTTCTAAATTATAGAGTGATCAAAAGAGACTCCCAAAAGCACCTCTGTAAAAACATTTCACAATAAAAATAAATAAATAAATAAATAAATAAATAAATAAATAAATAAATGAATAAATGAATGAATGAATGAATGAATGAATGAATGAATGAATGAATGAATGAATTAATTAATTAATTAATTAATTAATTAATTAATTAATTTTCTTCGGCTTAGTTCCTTTGCCCATCAAGGGTTCTACAGTGAAATGAACTGAAATAAAATATGAAATAATATGAAATAAATAAAATAATATTTATTATGTGAAATAAAATAAAATAAAATAAAATACATAAATACAATGTACAAGAATTTTGAACCTGTCTTTAACAAATATTTAGTTTTTTTGTGATGGAAATATATACTAAATAGAGCATATTTCATTAACTAACGTTTCATTTGCATATTTAAACACACTATTTTACAAAACTAACTAACATGTGTGGATATTTCACCCTAAAATAAAAATTCTGTCATCATTTACACACCCTTGACTTGAGTTATTTATTTATTTTTTTCATTTTTATTCTTATCAGGCCCTGGCTTGGTCAGTTGGCATTTCTGTGTGGAGTTTGCATGTTCTCCCCGTATTCGAGTGAGTTTCCTCTGGGTGCTCTGTTTTCCCCCAAAGACAAAGACATGTGCTATAGGTGAATTGAATAAGCTAAATTGGCCGTAGTGCATGAGTGTGAATGCAAGAGTGTATGGGTGTTTCCCAGTGTTGGGTAGATACCTGGAAAAGCATCCGCAGTGTAAAACATGTTGGCGGTTCAATCCGCTGTGGTAACCCCTGATTAATAAAGGGACTGAGCTGAAAAGAAAATGAATTAATTAATACATGAATACAAAATAAGATATTTTGAGGAATGTTGGAAACCGGTAACCATAAACTTTAATAATAGGAATAGCAAGTACTGGTAGTACTAGTTTCCAACATTCTTCAATATATCTCCTTTTGTGATCAAAAGAGAAAAAGATAAAACAAAAACTTGAATTGATTTAGAACAAATAAAGGGTGAGTAAATGATGACAGAATTATTATTATTTTTTTATTATTATTTATTTATTTTTATTTGGTAAAACAAGCCAATAACTATTTGTTACTTTTTCCCCTCTTTTTCACCAACAGTGTCTAACCTTAAAATGAGTGGGAAGGACCAATCTCAAATGCATTTACCAACAAATTATGCTTTTGTTACTAAGTGCTATGTACAGTAAGGGATAATTACACATTTTTCCCCTCGTAAGAGTTTCCTCACCCCTTGAGACTGACTTCAGCTACATCCTGTTGCAGGTTTTTTTACAGTAAGCAAAACACTTTTACTGTGTTTTGTCACATATTTTTTTGCGTCCAGTTCCAATAAAATATCCATTACGCTATCTTAACATTAGCCACGTATGATGAACTCATTGCTTCTTACCAAAATCCCTTCCCATTAAAGGTCAATATTCTCGGATATTGTAAACAGGGTCAATACAAATGTGATGTCACTGCGAGAATGGAATTCCGTGAACCCCAGGGAAAACACTTTAGGAGCGGTAAATGCTTATCTTCCCTGTAGTTGTGCTATTCCAGGTTAAATATCATTTGTAATTAAATTAGTGTAAATACGTCTTGAAAATGCACATGGTGTCGCTTTTTGGCATAATGTGTTTCTAATGTGAATTCTAACCTTACAGAAATAAAGCCATTCAATGACAGGAATCATTTATTTTATTCAAAACATTGACAGTGTTTTTATAAAATACATGAGTGAATGGTTGTTGCTAGAAAGGATACAAATGGAAGTTAACAAAAATGTAGTTTATTTATTAAATTACCCATTAAATTACGTTTTATTAACACCTAGACCTATACCTATCCCATACCTATAGGCAAGTTTATTCATATATCACATTTCATACACAATGATAATTCAAAGTGCTTTATATAAACAGGAATAAAAGTATAAGACAAGTATAAGAAAATGAAAACAAAGAATGAAAAATGATTAAAACAGATAAAAAATATTAAAATGTGTTAAAACAGCTTATAAAAGAATGAAAAAGAAAAGAAAGACATAAGAAGATGATCTGTCGTACGTAGCACAGTGCTCATTCAGTAAAGGCACAGTTAAACAGATGTGTTTTCAGTCTTGATTTGATTGTGCTTAATGTTGGAGCACATCTGATCATTTCTGGAAGCTTATTCCAGCAGCGGGGGGCATACTAGCTGAACGCAAATTCACCCTGCTTTGACTAAATTCTTGGAATTTCTATTTTATATGATCCTAATGATCTGAGTGATCTGTTAAGTTTGTATTCAGTGAGCATATCTGTAATGTATTGAGGTCCTAGGCCATTTCGTAATTTATAGACAAAAAATAATACTTTAAAATCTATTCTGCATGTAACTGGGAACCAGTGTAAAGACCTGAGGACAGGTGTGATGTGCTCTGATTTTCCGGTTCTGGTCAGAATCCTGGCAGCAGCATTCTGGATGAGCTGCAACTGTCTTTTTGGGAAGGCCAGTGAGTAGTCCATTACAGTAATCCACCCTGCTGGTGATTAAAGCATGAACAAGTCCTCACTGGAAACAAAGCATCTAATTCTTACAATGTTTTTGAGATTACCAAACCTAAACCAACGCCTAAAGTAAAAACAGTAATTGTAATTATTGTGGTACAGTGTCAGAATTTTTTTAGTATATTAATGTAAGCACGCTCAAGTAGCCGCAGTTGAATTCCTTATAGACTTTACCAGACATATGGATGGATAGTTTTAATCTTTTTTTTTTACTTTGAAATCTTACGATTAAATTAATTGTTTTACCCATTAATTACTTGAGTTTGTTTCATTTGTTTGTAAAACTTGCGACCAATCTTGGGATTTAAGAGTTAATTTATTGACCCTTGTGTATTGTTCAAATTTACTCCCCTTTCGTTATGTTAGTGGCTGTTTTTGCCCCATTGACTTCCATTATAACCAACATTTTTGTTTGCAAAGCCATGTCAACCACACAATCATGCATTCTTGATTGTTGGTGATTTTCTGTTGCTCAACAGTTAAAATTGCAAAGTTTACCTTTTCCAAACATGGAAAACCACCAATAGTCAAGAATGCATGACTATGTGGTGTCATAGATTAACAATCAACAAAATGTTGTTGTAAAGTCAATGGGGCAAAACAGCCACCAATGAAAGCCACATAAAGAAAGCCACATAACGAAAAGGGTAGTACATTTGCTCAGAGTGTATTGTTGAGTTTTTGAAAACTTTCAAAGCATTTTCCCAAAATATGCATCAAAATAAGGTTTGTCACCAAAAATCATTTGTGAAACAGAGAAAGCTATGGCAAATTAAGGCTCAAAATCTCTTCAGAGTGGATGAAAACATCACCAACAACACAAACATACATATAATAAACTAGTGTTAGACTTGTTCCATGAACTTACTATAGCAATAATTGTAGTTATGCACATGTAACTAATCTAACCCAAGATCTAACCTCCATCCTAACCCTAACCATATAGTAAGTATACTAACTAAATAATAAGTATCTTAATTAATATTACTCAGGAGTTAAATGAAAAGTTACACTGTAACAGGGCCCCTCAAAAACAAGTGTAACCATTAGTCCCAAATCTAAAGACATCTACCAAACATTTTCGGTTCAAACTGGTGCAAACTGGTGTGCCTTTATACCCCTAATAGATAGATATACATGTAACCATTTATGTATGCTCTTATGCAAGACATGCCCCAGTTTGTTTGATGCTCTGGATGACAGTTGGGACAGCAATTCCAGCAATGACAAAAGGTTTGGGTGTCACTGATGTCTCTCGAGCCTAAATTTACCTCTGAGCCCGGAGAGACGGGAACAGGTGGAGATCAGGCACTGCCAAATACTTGTGCCACAAATCTTACGGGCTACTTTTTTCATAGGGGTGTGCGTTTAGAGAGCAAGTGTCTGATTTCTGTGTGTACGCACAACACACTTTTCAGATCCAAGAACGTTTGCGGGGCAACACAACCCAAGTTAGGGTTTCTCTTCAAAGCCAGCTGGTCTGGCTTTATTAATGCAGGACATTTCTTTTGTTTTCTTTCTTTTCTTGTTTTGTTTAATTAATTAAAACCTTTGTAAGTGTTTGATTAACCTGGCCCACAGCTGGAGCTGCAGGGTGTGACTTCCTGGGGAAGCACAAGATCGGCACCGGTGAGTTTTTTCCTCTCCATTCTTTTCCCTTCCTCCTTCCCATTTTTGTGATGAGGCAAAAAAGTGTGTCTGTGGAAAAATCTAGAACTGCACAGTTGCTGAGCATGGTGTGTTGAAGGAAGAGATTTCTTTTTTTATTTGTCTTTCTATAAAACTCAACAATTTAAACATTTTGAAGTGTTCAAACTTCTCAGACAAAACATTTAGTAGTGATCCTTAAACTGCTGTGCTACTGTAAGGTAGTCTACAATATGTATGAGCACACACAGAAGGACTCTGTAATCCTGAGATTATTTGGTGCTTTTATGTTGCTCTAATTCCTCAACGTCAGACTTAATTATTACTCCTGTTTAGAGTAATTGAATCCAACAACTATTTGCTTGGTTTGAAATGAAGCATGGGGGAAAGCTTGTAGTCTCAGCACAGAGTAGATTCTCCCTGCTCCTGCGCTCGCTGCCACGACAGAATCAATATCAATTTGTATCACCCTGGCCTTAGTACAAGTTTGACATTGCTAGTTTAAGTCTGAAACAACAGGGGAATTGGTGAGCTTACACTAGCAGAAGAGGTCTGAACGGCTTGAAAAGTTTACACACGAGAACTCAAGGAACCTGTGGGGAGTGTTTAAAACCAAAGACAACAGAAGTCTTTTATAATTATATAACATTCACAATATGAGACATGCCATGTTTTCAGACACACTGTATGAAATCCAACTTGAAATTTTTTTTTTTTTTGGTTTGGCAAAAATCTATAAAAATGTCTGCTCAACTCTATTTAGCATGTAAATATTTCTTAATTTCTTCAAATGCCTAAATCAATCAAAATGCATTTGTAATGCATCAAATCAATTGTATTTGATATTTAATTTTCATGATCAACTCAGAAAAATCCTGTAATACTTATGACAAATCAAATGCTCAAACTATAATTCAAACAGAGGAACCAGTTTCTGATTTCTCCTGATTACACACACACAGCTGGAAGCTCATGATGGACTGATTACTAGGACTGTAAATACACCTCATTCACGCACTCTTTGCTGAGTCTTGTTTTTACCTGTAAAGCATTACAAAGTGTTTTTTCCTGTTTGATCCTTGTCTTGCTTACCGTTATTGTTGTTTTGCCTTCTGTCCTGTTTCTAATTTTGTCTCTAATAAATGTTTTTATAACATTTGTCTCTGTTTTTTTTTTATTATTAAAATATGTTTGTTCTGATAATGTATTATTTCTTAGTATTAAATTCCAAAAGATTTTTGTTGTTGACTTAACTTCAGACGTTTTAGGTCAGTACAGCTGATGTTTTCAAAAGTTGAGACCACAAGAAAAAATGAAAGGAAATAAGGGTTATGAGTTAATTCATTATTATTTTTTACTTTCTTTGTCCACTCGACTTCAGCCATTCCAGTTCTGCGGACAAAAAAATGTTCAGTTGGCACAACTTAAAAAGCTTTGTTACAGAGTAGTTCACCTCTCTAGAAAAACTAATACTCTTATATTAACCCAATCAAATGTTTTTTTTGTTTGTTTTTTTTGTATTACTGACAAATCATTTTAGGTCAGTGCAACTGATGTTTTCAAAAGTTGAGTGAACAAGAAAAAGCGAAAGAAAATAAGGAATATGTTTTGTTGTTGTTGTTGTTGTTGTACTGGTTTAAACAATTTTACAGTGCATGTTTACATTCGGTTTTTTAGACAACACAGTATCAATGTTTTGATTTCAGGCAAGTTAAGAAATCTTTCTTTTATTTGGAATAAGCCTAAATTCCCCTCTTGAAAACATTTTCTGAAAAGGGTTCTACATCACAACATTTTGATATTTAAAGATATTTATTATTTACTTTAGGTAGAAATGCTATGTAACATTTCCATCAAATCCATACCTATTAAATACATAGAAGCAGTAAATTGACAAGTGGTCACAAATTTTTTTTAAATCAATTTATTTTTTCATTTATACAGTTGGATTCAGAATTATTAGCCCCCCCTTTTAATTTTATTTCTTTTTGAAATATTTCCCAAATTATGTTTAACAGAACAAGGAAATTTTCACAGTATGTCTGATAATATTTAAGACTTTATTCATATTTAAATGAAAGACTTATTTGTTTTATTTCAGCTAGAATAAAAGCTGTATTTAATTTTTAAAAACAATTTTAAGGTCAAAACTATTAGCCCCTAATAGCCCCTTTAAGAATGATTTTTTTTTGATAGTCTACAGAACAAACCATCGTTATACAATAACTTGCCTAATTACCCTAACCTGCCTAGTTAATCTAATTAACCTAGTGAAGCCTTTAAATGTCATTTTAAGCTGTATAGAAGTGACTTGAAAAATATCTAGTAAAATATGATTTACTGTCCATGGCAATAATAAAATACATCAGTTATTAGAAATGAGTTATTAAAACTATTATGTTTAGAAATGTGTTGAAAAAAATCTTCTCTCCGTTAAAACGAAATTGGGGGAAAAATTAACAGAGGTCTAACAACTCAACAACAGTACATTGATTGTAATGTAATTTCACCCAAAGTTTGACATTTTATTTAAGACATTAAAGTGGAACTTTTAGTCAGATTTACTGTATTATGCTTTATATGTAGAGTATAAGTTTTTTAATATATATATAATTGTTTTTTCACCTTTAATTTGGATAGGATAGTGGAGGTTACAGACAGGAAAGTATTGGGAGCAGAGAGAGGAAGGACCTAGAGCCAGGAATTGAACTCATGTCACCGTGATCACAATGGTGCTATATGTTGGTGCACTCAACCACTAGGCTATTGACGCCAGCATAAGTATTTTTGGTAAACAATTGTCTTTGACCCATACTTTCATCCAATCTTTTCAAAACTGCACAATTAATTTGGATATGGTTATTTAGAAATAAAGATATAAAATCTAATATTTACATTTAATTTCACACATTCTCTCAACTCAATTTACTTTCAATATTTACAATACTTGTTAAGTCTCAGAAATATATGCTTAGTTTTGACATCAGCTTAGTCCTTTGAGAATAAAATCGGGATTCAATCTGCTTCCTCTAGCGCACTTTATTTGCATTCTGAGAACAATATTTCTGAGGCAGCATATTTTTAAGAAAGCATCCCTTACAAGCTTTCTGCCATCTAATCCCTCTCTTCCTGGGTGTTCGGGGTGTGACATTCGGCACCCCCCACCAACCCACCCCATGGAGACACAAGCAAGGCAGCTCTGACCCAGTTTACCAAAGCTCCCATGTTTGTCATTTGAAAAACTTTCTCGCTGCCAAAATAAATAAATAAATAAAAATCTTTGATCTGAATTGTGGTTGGGAAAAAGCGTTGTTTTCTCGCAGCAAAGGTGGTGCACTTTGTAGAGGAGGCACCCTTTTTCTTTTTGAACCCTTCTCTGTCTATTCGCCAGTGGCTATGTCAGGATACGGTTTGTCTGTCTATCTGTTTCTGTGTGTGTGTGTGTGTGTGTGTGTGTGCTAGTCCTCTTCTCCAAGCTCCCACAGGCTCCCATATTATTTCTAAATTCTGTAATAGCCCCAGATTAACCGGAAATTACAGAAATATGGCAGTCAGCCTTGTTTGCTTTCCCTCATATTTATCACAGCATCTAAAAGCGTAAGTGATCTGATTTTAACTAAGAACCGAAGGGCTAGCACTACTCTGCGTTAAGGGCATTACAAAGACAGACCTGTTTGTGCGCTAAAGCCTCTATTAAGCTACCAAACATATACGGTGCTGAGAAATGAACCCCCCACGTTTATTTATATTAATCGCAGTTGGCACGCAGGCGTCGCAGTAGTTACCATCATTATGTTGCATATTGCAGATCCAGATGCTATGTTCTTAGGTTACATGCTTCCATATTACTGTCCGACTGAGGAGTACTTCATATTTAAAACAAATTCTCAACACATTAAACACATGGAAACCTTTTCATCTCTCCAGCATTGAAAAAGAAGAGAGAATTATCCATTATAATTGCTCACAGTGATGGCTTACTTTTTTCTTTCTTCTTTCTGATTTTTTTTTTTCCTAATCTAATTCCAGTATTTTCACAGTGGAGCTGTAGTCTTGGCCGCATGTCGTTTCTTTATTCTCTTTCTCTCTTTTTGCTCTTCTTACTGCTCTCTGTCCCTTGGAGAGGGTGGCATCGGCGCGACGCTGCTCCGTGGATCTTACATGCTGGATGGGACCCGTCTGAATCTACAAAACACGAGTGCTTCACCGCCTTTTGATCTCAGGCTAATCTCTGTTGCCTGCCTCCAGTCTCATCTTGTTTGAATAAGAATGAGTCTGGGGTGCTATTGCAGGCACAAAGAGGTTTAGGCGGCAGCCGTTCAGCAGAGCAGCACTGCGCGGGTTTGTGTACACCAGAATCACTCTTCACCACTTCCATATTCTCCAGTGTGAAATGTCTGTGAGGGCGGCTTTCTGACTTGTTAAAATCCTTTGACGTTTCACTTTGTCTAAGTTGTAAATTAGTCAATTTCCGTATTAATATAATGTGAATTTGAGATCTGAGCATTTCAGGATATGACTTGTATAAAGTGGCTCAAAATACTGAAACCATATTAAAGTTTTAGCTTAAAGTATACTTCGATTGATAGATTGGTCCAAAAAAGACCCTTGACTTGAGCACGCTAGAAAGATTCGTCTTTGTACAATATTTAAGACATTTTGCTTTACAACTTATAAGCAATAATATGTCTTTGCACACCCCAGTGAGCAACTTGATGTCATATTGACATCAAAAACACATCAAAAAACATGTCAAATATGCAAATAGATTTTCAACCCTGGATCACAAAACCAGCGTATGGTAAGACTTTACAATAACAGTACATGAATAATGATGCAATAAATTAAACATTACTTTATTATGAACTAATGATGAGTTAATGTATGTGCTAATCATGAACTAACTTTAACTAAAATATGATTTACATGAGTTCATGTGTGAATTACAGCTACCTTAATTACTTGTTAGCATATGTTGTTAATTAATGCATTAATTAACATTTAAGTTTAATCAGAATCAGAATCAGAATCGGTTTTATTGCCAAGTGTGCTTCACACACACAAGGAATTTGTTTTGGCTACAGAAGCTTCCAGTGTACATAAAGTGACATGTGACAACACAAAATAATCTGAAAAAATAAAATAATAATAATAAAAAATGATGAACATTAAACAGATGCGGTTAGTGAAGAAACCTGGATGTTGAGTTGTATGTACAGATTGTTATAAATATGCGGGTTACAAGGTGCTGTGTACAAGTGCGAATGTAGAAAGTATTGCATTGTATATTGATATAAGGTGCTGTGTACAAGTGCGTATGAGAAAGTATTGCACATATTTATTGCACAGTAGGGGAATATTTAACTGTTCATAAGGTAGACAGCCTGAGGAAAGAAACTTTTCCTGTGTCTGGCTGTTTTTGTGCTCGGTGCTCTGAAGCGCCGACCAGACGGTAACAGTTCAAACAGGTAGTGTGCTGGGTGTGAGGCGTCCAGAGTGATTTTGCGAGCCCTTTTACTCACTCTGGAAGAGTACAGTTCTTGAAGTGTAGGAAGGGTTGTGCCAGTGATTCGTTCAGCAGTCCGGACTATTCGCTGTAGTCTACGGAGGTCAGTTTTGGCAGCTGAGCCGAACCAGACGGTGATTGAAGTGCAGAGGATGGATTGGATGACAGCTGAGTAGAACTGTACGAGCAGCTCCTGTGGCAGGTTGAACTTCCTCAGCTGACGAAGGAAGTACAGTCTCTGCTGGGCTTTCTTCACAATAGAGTCTATATGAATGTCCCACTTCAGATCCTGAGAGATGGTGGTGCCCAGGAACCTGAATGACTCTACTGCAGCCACAGTGCTGTTCATGATGGTGAGTGGGGGGAGTGCAGGGGGGTTTCTCCTGAAGTCCACTATCATCTCCACTGTTTTGAGCGTGTTCAGCTCCAGGTTGTTGTATCTGCACCATAACGCCAGCCGCTCCACCTCCTGTCTGTATGCAGACTCGTCATCGTTCTGGATGAGGCCGATAACAGTAGTGTCGTCTGCAAACTTAATGAGTTTGATGGAGGGGTCTTTTGCAGTGCAGTCGTTGGTGTACAAGGAGAAGAGCAGTGGAGAAAGAACACATCCCTGGGGGGCACCAGTGCTGATGGTGCGGCTGTCGGATGTGATTTTGCCCATTCTGACTAGCTGTTGTCTATCTGTCAGAAAGCTGGTGATCCATTGACAGACAGAGCTAGGAACAGAGAGCTGGGCCAGTTTGTACTCAAGCAGTGATGGGACGATGGTGTTAAATGCAGAACTGAAGTCCACAAACAGAATCCTTGCGTAGTTCCCTGGTTTGTCCAGATGTTGTAGGGTATAATGCAGTCCCATGTTGACTGCATCATCCACAGACCGGTTTGCTCTATAGGCGAACTGCAGGGGGTCCAGCAGGGGTCCAGTGATGTCCTTCAGATATGCTAGCACCAGTCTTTCGAATGACTTCATGGCCACAGATGTTAAGGCCACAGGTCTGTAGTCATTGAGTCCTGTGATCTTTGGCTTCTTTGGGATTGGGATGATGGTGGAGCGCTTAAAGCAGGATGGAACTTTGCGCTGTTCCAGTGATCTATTGAAGATATGGGAGAAAATGGGAGCCAGCTGGTCAGCGCAGGTTCTCAAACAGGCTGGTGAGACACCATCTGGCCCTGGTGCTTTCCTTCTCTTCTGTTTACTGAAGATCTGACGCACTAAACTAAATGTAACCAACATGAACTCCTGAGCTGTTAATGTATAATTATATCGTGACTTTACTTGGAGGGGGACTTCACCATTAACTCATCCTAAATTACTCATGAACCCCTGTGTTTAAAGTGTTCATGTTAATGTCAACAGAAAATATTTCTATTGATATTCAGTGTAAACACACTAGACAGATGTGCGTAAGGAGTTCATGAGTAGTTAAGAATGAGTTAATGATGATGTGGCCCTTCAAGTAAAGTCATGATATTATACATAAACATTTCATGAGTTCATGATGGTTAAATTAAGCGTAAACTAATACATTAATTAACGCACAATCATGTACTAACAAGTAATTAAGGTGGCCGTTATTCACACATGAACTCATGTAATTCATGTTGTAGTTAAAGTTAGTTTATGATTATAATTTATGTACTGTTATTGTAAAGTATTAGCCCAGTGTACATGATGGCACTTGCAGTAAAATTCACATCCTTACAAAGTAAACTCCATTTGACAGCCAGCACAAAATGTTTCCAAAGAGTAATGAGCAATACATTTGTCTTTGATTAATTTTATTTACATTTGTGGGTATTAAATCTTCACACATGCACTCATCATTGTGTTATCTATCGTTTTTACTGTCTTAAGTAGTTTGTCCCATCTCTTTCTTTTTTTGTATTTTTCTGACAATGGAAACACTGCCAAATGTAATGTTGATGCTGGACAAAAAAGTAGTGCAAAATGAGTTTATTTAATGCGCAATTAGAACATTTTAGGCCAGATTTACCAAATAGGGCAACTTTGCAGGAGAGCTGAGCTCCAAAACAACTCCGAAATTTCTGAGGAGGATATACAGACAATGTGCTAATTAAACAATAAAGACATTACATCTAATTTATATATTGACCAATGCAATAATCACAGCTCAAATTAAATAATCAATATTCATGGTGTCGAAAAGAAATGTAGTTATTTGACATATGCAGCTAACATTATGAACAGAAATTTGTGTAGATGAGTGTTTTAATATGAGATGTAAATTTTGAAGAACAGATCACAGATTCTCTAATGAAATTGTGCTAGTATTACATGACTCACCATAGATGTTTGTTCCAAGTTGTCTTTTAATTCCTGAAGCACATTAAAAATAACATTTTTAGTAGAGAATATGTTCAGACAATGTGTTGCTCTAGACAGGGGCGTAGATTTAGGGTGGACGGAGGGGACGCGTGCCCACCAATTTCTGCCAACTATTAAAATGTACCCACCAATAATTTAATTCACTTAAAAAAATCTCGCTGTCAATATTAAACTAGACATGTAGAAAGGGTTAAATCACATTCTCTCCTCGGGTCCCTGCTGTCACGTGAGAGGCTGTAGCTGCTTAAGATACAAACAGTGAGCGCCAAAATTGTGCAGGTGAATTTCCTGTGCAAGAAGGTGTGTGGGGTATATGACACAACCACGTGAGAATGGCGGCAGCAAAAAAAGGTGGACATAAGGAGCTTTTTTCAATGAAAAGTGTAAGTCACATAAACTCTAGTTCGCTACTAAATGAGTCCATCATATTGCTGTTAATGTTCATGTTTTTTTCCACTTTAATGCACAGTCTATCGTTATAGCAGACTGATATAGTCTGTGCATAATATGCACTGAAAACTAACTGCAGAATAAAGAACTGCGTGTAAAACTATATGATACCTGCCAGTTCTCTTAATCTCTCAGAGTAGCATGTCCAATTTGAAACAATTTGTCAGAAAAAACTACAGCCTGTGCTCCATCCTTTATCAAAACTGATAAATGAGACATGTTTAATTTGCATTTTGGCTAAAATAAACAGAAGTCTTTATTAAACTCTCTCTTTATCAATTAATAAATGTTCTTTTAACATTACACTATCAGACATTACACTATCAGGCATGTGCATTTAAATAGTAAGTTTTATATTACAGTTTTATATATAAAGAAAATTTATAATAAAGAAATACAAAAAAAATACTTATATTTAACATACAAATTTATTATCATCAATCATTAAATTATTATTTTTTTAATCTGTTAAAACTTGTCTTAAATTAAAAACTGAAGCCTATAGGCAAATAACAAACTCGCCAGCACATTCAACTTTCCTCAGTCAGAATTTGGCCATTTGAAAAAGAAAAATTCAAACATAATAATAATAATACAACATTTGGTCTTTAAAACCACCTGAACCCCTCTTGGCTACGGGACTGACTATTTAATTTAACTTAATAAGGAAAGGATTGATTAATTAATAATATATTTTAATAGCAGTTAAATATTTAATATTTATATTATATATAAATATATATATATATATATATATATATATATATATATATATATATATATATATATATATATATATATATATATATATATATATATTGTATTCACCCGTCCCCACCAATGGCAAGTGCAAACCTACGCCCTTGCCTCTAGAATTCCAAATGAATATGTGTAGAAAAAACTTCTACCTCATACTAAGTTCTCTCCGTTCTCTGCTGTGCCTCCTGGTCCAGCTGCAGTCGTTTCAAGTGCAACTTTTAAGACAGGATATTTTATGTGTTTAATAATGACACAGATACTCATAATTTGATGAGTGAAAATGATAGCAAACATGTTTTGTGATTCCTTTAAATACTTTACTCTCATAAAAATGTACATCTGACCATGAAACTCTTACAAATGCATATTTAGTAAGGTGATTCTAATTTTTGACTGCATGTGTTTAGGAAATACCGACAGTGCTGTTTTAATGCCAATGCAAACTGTTGGTAAATCTGTCCCTTTGGCTGCTAATAAAAAAATGATGCACAGCCCAAATAATATGCTTTACCATACTATGACTGTGAAACAACAGTCTAGTTTAGTTTTGCCAACTTGTGGCCATCTAAGTAGTGTAAAATGAACAAAACTCTACAAGCAAACTACATGTAAGTTGTTTGCACAATTGCAAAATAGCAAAGTTCTTGCTATAACTCTATGGAAATTTAGCAAAAAATAAACCTTGCTCTAAATATGTATAACCCAGATGTCCGAAAATCTGACTTTTTTTTTCTTAAACATATAATTATTAACAGTTATTTTCTATTAAAATAAATCTGAAGATAAACAAGATACAAAACAAGATATTCTGAGAATAATGACTTAAACTAATGTCCAGAATATGAAGTCTGTATACGTTTAGTGATTATTAATAGGTTACCACATTCAAAGATGTCTATACCTGTAAATATATATTACTGTTTAAAAAAAAAAAATTGGAATGGATTATTCAATTAAATCTTTACATATACCCGTTAAAAAGTTAGGGTCACATTGATAATATAAAAAAAGTATTGAATACAAATCAGAATATTATAATAATATTGTAATGATGCTGAAAAATAAATAAAGTATATTTTAATGTGTTCTAACATGAGACAGTTTAACTTTTTGGGTGATTTTATTATTATTATTATTATTATTATTATTATTATTATTATTATTATTATTATTATTATTATTATTTATTTTTTTTATTTATTTATTTTTTTTTTATGTTTTTGTTGTGCAACCCTAAGAAAGCCCTAATGTGACATAAAAGAGAGTCTCTAAATCCTCAAATCAAATCTTAAGTCAAGCGGACCAAGTTTTTTATTCTGTTTTGTTTTTGTTTTTGTTTTTGTTTTTGTTTTTTTACCTTTTTTGTGACCACTCTGACAAGAGAGTTAATAATACGAGTTTCTTTACCACCTGAAATGTGCATGACTGTAGCAGGGTAGCAATTTCAACATGCTGGAAAAAGAGAGGAAAAACAGATAAAGATGAAAGAGAGTAAAACTGCATACGATGTCTAATAAGAGTTTTTAAGACAAAAACATTTTGCAAAAAAAGAAAAAAAATCAGACATACTTATACATGTACGTAACCATGCACCCCCTGTACAGATAATCAACACTGTCTGGTATAGCAGTTATTATATGAGCAGTTTGGAATAAAAATAAGAAAATATAGGTAAAATTTCCATTGCCTGTCCATAATGCCCACCATCTGTTAGGACTCGACTCCTGCACAAGCTCAGGAAACACCGGTTGGCACTCTAAGCCTGGAGACAGAAAAATGTGATGCTGGCATCTTTTTTAGTGCCACCGTTGTGAAAAAAAAAACTCCATGTTGAAACAATGAAATAACTGTGCAAGTTTCGTAGAGGTTATGAGTGACTTAGTTTCCACCTTTCAAAGGAGGAAAAATCATTAGTGTAAGATTTTTTTTTTGAGTATGTATTTATATATTTATGCAGCCTTTGACAGACAAAGACAACTTTGAGCTAAAGGGTAAAATATACTAAATGCTATGTGTTTAAGTAAATTATCATTTTTGTTTTACTCTGTAAACATTTCTTCCAAATTTAAAATAAAATATTTATTTATTTATTTATTTATTTATTTATTTATTTTATTATTTTTTTTTTTATTATTATTATTTTTTTTATTGCTGTGTTTTTATTTAGATACTGTGTTTTAGTAAATTATAATTTTTGTTTTGTTCTATACATTTCTTCCAAATTTAAAATAAAACATTTATTCATTGCTGGCAGCTAGCTCTCTGCAACCCCTTACATGGTCGCTCATGGTGAGCAGGGCTGCACACGGTCAGTACCTGGATGGGAAACCACATGATAAAGCTCAGTTGCTGCCAGAAGTGATGTTAGTGAGGCCAGCAGGGGGCACTCATCCTGCGGTCTGTGTGGGTCCTAATGCCCCAGTATAGTGAAGGGAACACTATACTGCTCAGTGAGCACCATCTTTCGGATGAGATGTTAAACTGAGGTCCTGTGAAAAATCTCAGGATGTCCTTTGAAAAGAGTAGGGGGTTAAGCCTAGCATCTTGGCCAAATTTGCCCACTGGCCTTTGTTCATCATGGCCTTCTAACCATCCCCATATCATAATTGGCTTCGTGGTGTGCGGTCTGATGCAATATGTCTGCCGTCACATCATCCAGGTGGGTGCTACACAATGGTGGTAGATGAGGAAATCACCCCAATGTGTAAAAGCGCTTTGAGTGTCTAGAAAAGCGCTATATAAATGTAAGGAATATTTATTTATTTATTTATTTATTTATTTATTTATTTATTTATTTATTTATTTATTTATTTATTTATTTATTTATTTATTTATTTATTTATTTATTTATTGCTGTGTTTTTTTTATTTAGGTGCTGTGTTTAAGTAAAATGCTATTTTTGTTTTATTCTGTAAACATTTCTTCCAAATTTAAAATAAAACATTTAATTAATTAAACATTAGACTTATTTTAAACATAAATATTATGTGTTTTTTTTTTTTTTGTTGTTGTTTTTTTGACAATATAATGCCAGTTGTTTTACTTTAAGAAACTAATATTTGGTGGAATAACCCTGATTATCAGTCAAAATACATTAAAATATGTTCATTAAAAAAATGTAATGACAAACTTTTAATTCAGAATTTAGAAGAAATGCTGTCAGACCCTTACAGAACAAAACAAACATTTTACTCAATCCCAAACATAAAAGATCCGGTCAATCCAGAGAAACATATTACAATAAACTTTGATTATTAAAATCATGCACACTGCTGCAATCAGCTTTCATATTAAACTATTTTATTATTTAGCCTTTTTTTAGTATCACTAGTATTTTTAACTGTGATGGACAGTTTTTGCTGGTCTGTAATAAAGCTTTCGTGTGCCCCTGCTGGCAGAGATATGTATTGCACTTACACATTTCACTCAATGAGGAGAGCTGTGCACAGCCCTATTATGCTCAGAACTAAAACAAATATAGTTTTCAACTTTTACTGTCATTTGAAAAACTCCTATTTAGGCCTCCATTAGCAAGTGGGACAGCGTATACAGGTGTATTGACAGGGGAGATCCAAACTTCAGTATAGAGCGCGGGGTAACTGGAACTGGGGTGGCTTTTTCCAGCACACAGCTTTAATACTGAAACCAGAGCAGCAGCTTTCTACACAAAGGCTTAACCGTGTTGTGCTGCTTGTGGTTCATTTATAATGAATCAAAGGTGTAGCGTTCACGCGCTGTTTGCCCAACAGAACATGCAAATTACCGAATTTGTCCCCACACGAGTCAACACTTCACTACTGGTTTCCTTCCAACCACAATAGCGTTAGCGTGCTCAGGTGCTATTTAAATGCAATGAAGAGAGGGCTCAAACCGGGATGATTGCATCAGTTATGCACTTTCAGAAGTTTCTTAGGTTCGCGTGCTTGGAAAGTTAAAGTTGCCGGGGTTTTTTTTATTATTACTTTGAGATCAGTTGAAAGTTGCAGCAGTGTGTAAAATGGCCTGCTGTGGATATGGACTTTGAAGGGTCAGAGCTGATGAGATCTCGGCTTCCACTGAGAACTGTTTTGCTCAACTTCTTTTCTGTTATATTAGATGGCTGGTGTGTTTAGGATTAACAGTATATTCATTTGTTTAATATTTGATATTCATTTGTTTAATATTTGAGAGAAAAGGAGAGATTTTTATAGCTCTTTATTACAAAAATACGAAAAAAAAAAAACTCATTTACACAATACCGAGCACAAAATGACAAATTAAAACAAGAGTACAATGCTTCTTTGTTACACCTTTCATCGATTGGAACAAATGAAGTTCATTTACTGACTTGTAGAAATTAAAATCAAGTAAAACTCTAGACTTTACAAGGGCAGAAAACAAAACAACAACATTTTGCTCAGACGTCTGTTCAATCTTTTCCTGCTCATATATACACTGTAAAACCCACCAGCCAACTTTACCAAATAAAATTGGTGTAGTTGACTCAATTCTGAAAAGAGTTTTGAAGGTAAAAAAAATTATTAAATACCTTGTTACTTCAACTTAAATGGAGTAAGTTCACAGTACTCATATAGATTAGTTTTTTTTTAACTCAAATGGTTTGTATAGCAATCAGTTTCCTCAAACGGTTTTTCCTTAACTTATTGAGTTTTACTGTATTCAGTTGGTTTGAGTTCTCTTCATAATTTTGGGGGGTTTGGGGTTTTACTGTGCTCAAGTTGCTTTGTTTATTCACATGGAATAAGTTCACAGTACTCATTAGGAATAGTTTTTGAACTTAAATGGTTTGTTACAATCAGTTTTCTCAATGGTTTGTGTTACCTTAACTTATTGCGTTTTACAGTGTACTGCTAGTTTGGCTTGACCTAATATAAAATCAACAATTGACATTTACTGAAACTGTATTCCATCCAAGATGTTTCATCAAAACAATCAAAAAGGCTTCTTAGTAAATCAAATAAAGGAAAAAATGTTTCACTTTGTGTTTAGGAACAGCAGTATATTCAGTTGTTTAATATACTGTGTGTACCAAAATGAGAAGAAGAAAAAAAATCAAGCTTGGTGGACCTTCACTCAAAAATAGCTGCTTGTTCTTCAGATTTTTGTTGGACGACTCATTTGTTTTATTTTCAGTTCACATAAATTTGTTGAGCTAACTTAATCAATTTGTGTAAGGACAACCTGAATAAATTGTGGGGAATCCTGCATATTTTACAGTGTTTTTTTAATGTAAAAATGCTGGGTTCCAAATAATCAGTTTGTGTTGGGACAGCATGACAGAACTTAAGTTAACTTATTAGTTTTTACAAATTTGAGTGGATTGAACATAAAACAATTCAATTCTCCCCCCAAAACTCAAGAATTGTGTTGTTTCAGCAAATTTTTTATAGTTTGAACAAGTAAATAGTTTGAAAAAGTAGTTTGAACAAAAATCAAACATATTTTTTGTGATGAATCAACCAATATTAAAAAATAGTTTTATTATTATTATTATTATTTCTTTATTTAATTGTGGTTTTAAATTGCATTATGTGAAGGTGGTCTTTCCTCCAACAACATTTGATGTTGAAAAGTTTGAAAAAAGTGATTTTATTGACATGTTTAATAGTTTGAATAAAAATTATTTAGGCTGGTATGGTAAATTATGGTAAAAAAAATATATATATATATTTATAGTTGTTGTTGACTTGAACATACAACATGTGTTTAAATTGCTAGGCACAGAGTAACACAAAACATTTGCATATTGACACACTTTTCATGTCAATGTATTAAAACATTAATAATAATAATAATAATAATAATAATAATAATAATAATAATAATAATAATAATAATAATAATTTAGGATGCTCTGACCAGTATACACGCTCTTGAAATATTGGTATCCTATTATTGCATTGGATTGTATGTAATTTTTATTTTCATTCATTCATTTATTTTTCTTCGGCTTAGTCCCTTATTTATCAGGGGTTGCCACAGCATGAACCGCCAACTATTCTGGCATTTGTTTTTTGCAGCAAGTGCCCTTGCAGCTGCAACCTAGTACTGGGAAACACACACACACACACACACACACGCACACACACACACACACACACACACACACACACACACACACACACTCATACAGTACGGCCAACTTAGTTTATTCAATTCACCTATAGCGCATGTCTTTAGACTGCGGGGGAAACCGGAGCACCCGGAGGAAACGCGCGAGAAGACGGGGAGAACATGCACTCCACACAGAAACGCCTACTGGCCCAGCCTGGACTCAAACCAGTGACCTTCTTGCTGTGAGGTTACAGTGTTAACTACTGAGTCACCGTGCCGCCTTGTTTTCATTCATTCGTTCATTCATTTTCTTTTTGGCTTAATCCCTTTATTAATCTGGAGTCGCCACAGCGGAATGAACTGCCTACTTATCCAGCATTTGTTTTATGCAGCGGATGCCCTTTCACCTGCAACCCATCACTAGGAAACACATACACACTTGCCTTGTATTCTTCTTCTTCTTTTTTTTTTGTTAAATTCAATATTATTTCACTATTAAAGCAATTTTAAAAATATACATTAAAACACATTTTAATATTAAATTAGTTAATATTGTAATCCTTAGGACCTTAAATGTAACAATGGGACATGATGGTTAAAAACAAAACATTTGCGACCTAACTGCACCCTGAACTGAGGCAGAATTAAAAGTGCCATTCTGTAGCTCTTTAAAGCATTTCTTTCTAAAGCCAGACTCTTACATAACTTTGCGCTGCATAAATACCCCAGTTTGTAAGTGTGTTTTCCTCTCCCTGTCTGTCAGTGTGTCTATCTGTCTGCCTATCTCAAACTTCAAAGTTTTGGAAAGAAAACAGGGAAACGTACAGGAAACGGGTGAAATTAAAGGTGGCAGAGAGAGGGAGGGGGATTTAAATGGCTCTTTACTACAAATTACAGAAACAGATTCACAATAAATAAACCACACAGTTAAAACATAATTATAAGAAATGTGTAAAAAACAGTAACAGAGCACAACGACTCTTTATTACACAATTTCAATACAAAATACAAGATCAGCTGACTGGTAGAAATTAAAATCAATTTAATCTAGACTTCACAAGAAAACAAAACATTTTGCCCTGACATCTTTTCAATTTGGTTCGTTCTGCTCATATAGTACACCATGCACAGCTAATTTGGCTTGACCCAAAATAAAATTCAATTATCAGCATTTTAAATGTCTTATCTTTAAATATTTAGCCCTCATACAAAAAAAAATTTATTAAAAATGTTTAATTGAAACAAACAAAAGGCACTTACACAGCAACACTCCATAAAAGCATGAAAGGTGATACTTTAATTGAAGGGGATATCATAATACTGCCATGAATCCTTTATACATTTCATGAATATTAATTATATTACATGCATGCTTATGTCTTTAAGTGTCATTTGCTCAGTTGTGTCATTTTAAATGCAAATGTAACATTTTTGTGATGTCTTTCTAATGACAACCTGATATAAATACAATAAAACCTGTTTTTGATTTGTCATGACAACTTGCCATTACCGAGACAACATAACTTGTCATAAATCCATCATAAACATGATAGTCACAAGGCTATTATAATTGTGTCATGAATTTAATTTAACATTGCCATTAACATTTTTTGACCTTATCTACATTGATATAAATTGAATTTGTGATTAAAATGTCATTTTTTTCATGTAATATTAATGCCACTCTTATAAATGTATTTGACAAAGTATTGACGTTTTAAATTGAGAAATTCACTTTATTCCACTGAAAAAAAAAGTGACCAGAAAAAATATTCACGACACAATTATAAGGGTGGCGACGCAGTGGTGCAGTAGGTAGTGCTGTTGCCTCACAGCAAGAAGGTCGCTGATTCGAGCCTCGGCTGGGTCAGTTGGCATTTCTGTGAGGAGTTTGCATGTTCTCCCTGCGTTTGCGTGGGTTTCCTCCGGGTGCTCCAGTTTCCCCCACAGACCAAAGACATGCGGTACAGGTGAATTGGAAAGGCTTAACTGTCCATAGTGTATGAGTGTGAGTGAGTGTGTATGGATGTTTCCCAGAGATGGGTTGCGGCTGGAAGGGCATCCGCTGTGTAAAACATGTGCTGGATAAGTTGGCGTTCACTCCGCTGTGGCGACCCCGGATTAACAAAGAGACTAAGCCGAAAAGAAAATGAATGAATGAATTATAAGAGCAGTCATGACAGTCATGTTTATGACAGATTTATGACAAATTAGGGTGCTTAGTAATGTCAAGTAAAGTCATGACAAAAACATCTCGAACAAAGTCACCATAAAATTTCATAAGTGCACCAATGACACTTGATGGCACTTGTCATAAGCATGCATAATTATCCCTTATAATAGTATAAAGGTTTATTATGTTTTCATGACAGTGTTGTGAACCAGCCTGATCTCACGAGAAAAAATAAGTATTTTACGTTTTGACAGTTAAGTGGCTAATTCGTATGAATTCGTACGAGTTCAGTCGTACGAAATTGTAAGATTTTAAAAAGGAGGCGTGGCACCTAACCCCACCCCTAAACCCAATCACTGGCGGATGAGCAAATCGTACTAAATTGTACGAATTAGATCGTACGAATTAGCCACTAAATCAAAAAGTTACGAATTGACGTGAGATTGTGTTGTGAACAACTCCTTCAAGTAAAGTGTTACTGCATGAAAAATCTGTTTCTCTTAAAAAGAGAGAGAGAGTTGCATAGAGTTGTAATTTGTATAGCTCTTTAGTACAAAAATACCAAAAAAAAAAAAACGAATTTACAATATACAAACCACAAAATGACAAATTAAAACAAGAGCAATTCTCTTTCGAAAAAACCGAGCCCAATGCTACTTTCTCGCACCATTCATCAATTCGAACAAATGAAGATCATTTACTGACTTGTAGAAATTAAAATAAATTAAAACTCTAGACTTAACAAGGGCAGAAAACAAAACAACAACATTTTGCCCAGACGTCTGTTCAGTCTTGTTTTTCGTGCTCATTTATACCTATGTTTTGCTTGACTCAAAATAAAAACCAAAAATTGACATTTATTGACATTTTATTCCATCAAAAATTTTCATCAAAACAAGCAGAAAGGCTTCTTACAACATCAAATTATGGACTTAACCTATGACGCTCTCTAAAAGCATGAAAATATGTTTTGCTTTTAAAACAAAATGGACATTCAGAACCCCCCTTCAAGGATTACAACAGAAACAACACTGTTAGACGTTGCTGCAAGTTTACAGTTATTTACTGATAAGTAATAATGCCCAGTAAAATACCAAACTCACGGTTCACTACTGTAATATGCACTGCATTCATTTTAATTCATATTTTTCAGTTTTAACTTACTGCATATTAGGAATTTGCGGTATTCTACTGTAATTAAAGTACTGCTACTGTGGACAAAATGGCACTGATGATGAAAAATGATCTTGTATCACAAAATATAATTAAAAAAGAATTTGAATATATTTTGTAAAGTATTTATAATGGATATAATAACAATGAATAAAAACGTACTATTGCACGTGATCTCATCACTTGTTTGGAATTTATTAAATCCAATAGTAAATACTAAAAAATAGTAAAATGTAAATAAATTGCAGTAAAAGTACTGTAATAATTATAATATTTTAAAAATCTAATGTAATAAAGGGCATTTACCATAAAAAGAATTGTGGTAAGGATTTGTTACAGTAAAATTAAATTGAGTTAAGGCTTTTTTTAAATTGTAAAAAAAAAAAAAAAATACTGCAAAATTAAATTGTGGTAAGTCTTTTTTACCAAAAAAATAAATTGCAGTAAAGCTTTTTACTTGCGGGAAGGCTTTTTAATGTAAATTTAATTGCGGTAAAGCTTTTATAAAATTGTAAAAAAATATATTTACTGTAATTTTAAATTGCAGTAAAGCTTTTTTACTGTAAAATTAAATTGGTAGGGCTCTGCTAATGTAAAACACATTTACAGGTAAGTTACTGTAAAGGGGCAGTTGCGGTAAATTGCTGGCAACAGTGCTGCCAGTAAGCTATCGCAAAATACAATAAAATGTCTAACAATGAAAAGCTCTGACAGAATTCTCCACTGTATATTGCAAACTCTCTAGAGAGAGAGAAAGAATGAGAAAAACTGGGGGAAGAATGTGAAGGGGGAAGAAGAACCCAAGATCAGGCCAGATTTCAGGAGACAGACTCACCCGTGATGCTCTCCTGCACTGTGAAAGCTCAGTACTGCTGTTTGAGCACTTGACAATGTTATCAGCCCTGACAGCCAGATTGTGTTTTCACATGAGTGTGATCAGCAACAGATTACACACACACACACGCGCACACAACAAACCCTGCCCGCTCCTGTTTGCCAAAGAAAATGTGATGATGTTTATCGTGCTCTTAAAATAAAAACGAAATAGAGGCCTTGTCCCTCTATCCTCCCCTAACGATACTTATGTCTGACTGAAGATAATAAGACACGCACGTGGGTAACTACCGGGCTCCCGAAAAGAAAACAACGTAGGCGGGATTGTTGTCAGCCACTAACATTGTGTATTTATCTTCCATCTCCTTACATCTGCTCGTTACAAACATGAACAGATGAGGCCGAAACCTCAAAATTACCTTTCTCTGAAAGGCCTCTTGTATGTGTATACGAAATGACATAACTGCTACTGGACACTTTCCTTGTGGCTTTGAACTTACTGGAAATCGGATTGTTGATCCTGAGTGATGGCAAGCAGGTTCAGTTTGGACCCACGGCCTGCTGCCGATCGACAGCCAAGGAAAACAGCATTTTTTTGTACGCACATGTATACAGTACATGTCTGTCTGTTTGTAAATTAGGTCAGGAAATTTGACTAATCTTTGCAATGTTTTATTTTCCATTGACAGATATGCCCTTTGGAGATGTTACAGTAAAGTGCCTTTGGGGAACGTCTAACAGGCAAATTTAGCAAGTTGAGCAAAGTCATTAGTCAGCTCTCCTACACAATGTTTAGCAGACTGAATTAATGTGGTGAAAATTGCCAATCCTAAATAAAACCACATCTTTAAGTTTTACATTTTTTTAGATATTCACTTTATTATTTGTTTAAAATGCTACAGTTGAAGACAACATTATTAGCCATCTTGTAAAAATTGTAATTCTGTTTTACACTGATTTATTCAACACAATTTCAAAACATAATAGCTTTCATAGCTCATTTCTAATGACTTTTTTATGTTGTCTTTGCAATGATGACAGTGCTATTTTTCAATACACTATCAAGCAGGCACACAACATCATAAGACAATAATATTAGGTTAGATTTAGGTCATGACGTCAGGTGAGCAAAATTCAATGTCTAGCCAGTATCAAAGGACAACAATATTTTGATGTCCAATAACGACACGAAATGACATTGATATTTGGTTGATTATAGGTTGTGTTGGAAAGTAAGCAAAATCCAACGTCGAGCCAACATCTTTAACCAACGTCATATAGACTTCAAATACTGATATTTAATCGTCAGGTAGGGCAACCAAAATCCAACGTCTGATAGACGTCATAGTGGTAACGTCCACACAACCTCAAGCTGTAACATCACTAGACGTTGATATTTGGTTGATTTTAGGTTAAACGTTGGCCATTGGCGTCGGCCTGATTTTGGGTACTGATGTCAACCCGATTTTCATTTCCAAACAAAATGCAACGTACCCACGACATTTGGGTACAACGTCAATCGGACATTATGTTGACGTCCTGTGTCTGCTGGGTAGTATTCAGCTTAAAGTGCAATATAAAGGCTTAACTAGGATAATTAGGTTAACTAAGTTAGGTTAATTAGTCAAGTCACTGGACAACATTGGTTTGTTCAGTATCAGAATGTACAGTATGAGTACGAGTACATTTATTTTAAGGGTGCTTTACCTGAAATGTGTGTTGTTTTAAAGGTTATTATTCCGGCCAAACTAAAAGAAATGCGACTTTTTACAAAATAAAACTATTATAGGTTATTCTGTGAATTTTTTTTTTTTTTGCTTTTAAAAAATAAAGAATAAAAAAAATTACAGAAGCATTATACGTATTGGTTTTCTATATTATAAACTAAATAAAAATATTTAAAAATATTTGTATAAAATATGGACGGCAAGGTTGGCTCAGTGGTTAGCACTGTCACCTCACAGCAAGAAGGTCGCTGGTTTAAGCCCCGGCTGGGCCAGTTGGCATTTCTGTGTGGAGCTTGCATGTTCTCCCTATTTTGGCATGGGTTTCCTTCGGGTTTCCCCCACAGTCCAAAGAAATGCACTATAGGTGAAGGGAATAAACTAAATTGACTGTTGTGTATGTGTGTGAATATGAGTGCATGGTGGTTTCCCAGTACTGGGTTGCAGCTGGAAAGGCATCCACTGTGGAAAACATATTCTGGATAAGCTGGCGGTTCATTCCGTTGTGGTAAAATAAAGGGACTAAGCCGAAAAAAAAATGAATGAATGGATAAATAAAATATAATATATGACTATACAATATATTTATCATTTGATATAACTTTTGACTTTTGCCATTCAGTGTAATGGTCCAGACTTTGATTTTACAGTAACATTTTTTGATCAACATAACAAATAAGGTTTATGATAGGAATAGGTGCTATTTTTCTTAAGTATTTAAATAACAAGGGAACCTCTTGCCACTTTGTGAAAGGTCATTCAGTGTAACAGGATCAAGAAATGTTTTTTAATCACAAAAGCTGATAGTGAACAGTTTGTGACATTATCAAAAAGCACCCTCAGGGCTGTGCGGTGCTGTAGTTAAGTAAATATATAGCAGATCTTAAATATTTGATGATTTCACCTTTTCATGGTGTGTATCTGCATTACAAAACCACATCATTAATTATATCAAAAAGATGCTCTTTTAATACTTGTCGGCAAAATAAGAAACTCAATATTAACTGAAGTCATTGCAGGCTTAACGGTTTTGTCATTCATTAATTTGTTAAATGTCTTAATGTCTTAAAATACTCTTCGTATAATTGTACAACTTTTTTTGCATCGTATTTAGATTTAGCACTACAAATATGAGCTATATATTTTGAATTTAAATTTTATATTTGACAAAGGCTAAAGCTTTCTCAGTGAGAGAGAGAGAGAGGGAGAGAGAGAGAGAGAGAAAGAGAGAGAGAGAGAGAGAGAGAGAGAGAGAGAGAGAGAGAGAGAGAGAGAGAGAGAGCAAAAAATCCATATAAAATTTCTCTCTGTTGAAGTTTTAACCTGAACATGATAGTCTACGACGAGGACTGCAATCTGAGATCTGAACTGGTCAAAGAGAGAGTGAGTAAAAGAGAGAGACAGGGGGAGCGATATCTGGGGCAAACGACTATTTGTGGTTTAAAACTGCGAATGCTCATGCAGATCTAAATCAGCCAGGTCAATATCAATGGTGAGCGCTATAGTCGCTGTAGTTACAGTTGTTTCTGTTCCTCTTCCTGTTCTTTATCTAGTTTACCTAGCGCATGAATATGCAAGAGGCAGCTCAATAACAGTGTTTATATATTTATTTATTCCTTTTGTACTTCCCCCAGCCATGCAGTGTGTCTTGAACGCCGTGCCTAGATATAGCTATTAACACAGAAAGAATTTCTCTCTCTCTCTTTGTGTGTCTCTTCACCAGGTGCCAACTAAACAAACAAAACCACACGCTGAAACCTAAGAGGGTCTTCCTGGAAAAGCTCTGTGCCGAAGCTGCAAGAACTGAAGAAATTGTGAACGTGGTGGGTATAGCATAATATTCACGCTTTCAAATGGACACAGCAGTTCGTAAAAATGATACTGAGGCCTAGCGATCTTGAGGCTAAAGGGGTTTTCATTCACTCATAACTGAGAGGATGAATGTGAGAAACTGTGAATGCATGGTGAGTCTGATGAAACGCAGCCTGTGGAATCATATACAGTAGCTGCCGTATTGATCTAGATATTGAAATTACCAATAAATATGCAATTCAAGATCAGAGTGTCCTGTGACCCAGAAGTGGCATCCCACAGAAGCTGATAGCACTGGCTCCAGTTACATTCTGTCAGGCAGATTAGCAGGCTTTATTAATTCATTAACTGATTTCATGTTTTACCTCTGCCTCTGGTTTGTCTGTCAGCAACTCAAGTGGTGCTTAAAGTTTGTTTTGAATTTCCGAAAACAAGGAAATATCGGCATGAAGAAATTCTGATAACTGGGGAACTGGAAAAATATATATGATAGTTTCTATGCCTTTATCAACTCTTTAATATCAAAGGGATTCTTCACCCAACAATGAAAAATTACTTACTTTACTCACCGTTAAGAGGAAATACACCATTATGAGTTTCTTTCTTCTGTTGAACACAAAAGAAGATATTTTTTAAAAAGCTGAAAACCTGTAACTATTGACTTCTATAGTAGGAAAAACATATACTATGGAAGTCAATGGTTACAGGTTTCCAACATTTTTCAAAACATCTTCCTCTGTGTTCAACAGAAGAAAGAAACTCATAAAGGTTTGATACAATTAATTGAGGGAATTATGACAATTTCGGGTTTTGAACTATCTATTTCTATCTGAACATTCACAAGGTGGTCGTTGACATGGACTGTAAACAATTTCCTCTAGAATCTACAGTAATTTACTGGCAGCAGTTCGCCAGTGTAAATCACTTACAGCAAAAACACTGTATTTGCATTTACAGCACCATTTATCTTGCTGTATATGCTGTATATGTATTTATTACTGTATTGTATCTATATCTTTACTGTAAAATATACAGTAATTTTCACAATGCAACTTTAAAATACAGTATTATAGCGCATAACTGTCCTACAGTAAAGTTCAGTTCATATTACAATTAATTTTGCCAGTAACCTACTGTAAATCATACATGTATTTAAATGATTTAACTATGGGACAGATCTGTCTGTGATGTATTCATGTTTAGCACGTGTTATGGTACTTGTCTTAAATCATAAGGAAACTCATTTAAACATGGTGTTAAACGCATTTCTGTGACTGGACAGTAATATATGCAGACTTAAATGGCTCAAAGTGCTTTAGACATTTACACTTATTGTGATTTTTTTGAATACTTTGTTATTTTATAGATTTTTCAGATCTAGTTTCATTAGAGCGCTGTTATGTGGTTTCCCTAGGAGTTTGAACTGCTTGAAAATAAAAAAGGACTAACACCTACTAAAAGCAAAATGAAAACACAAAGCCATATGTTGGGTTAAAACTTTTATTAAAAAATTTAACCAGCATGATTTTATTATTCTTTTATCAACATCTCTGTTTCCATCAGTTGAACTAATTTCTTAATTTATTATCCTTACAAGATTTCAATTGGATTGTATAGTGCAAATTTGTTGAAAACGTGTAATGAACATATCACAGCAGAATGTCAATTTTTAGATTATTTGAATGAATGAATGAATGAATATAAACAAATAAATAAATAAATAAATAAATAAATAAATAAATAAATAAATAAATAGTTCAGCATTTAATTTGTTTTTACCCAAATCAGGGTAAAATATGGACAAACCCAACTGTTGGTTCAAAAAAATAAATAAAATAAAAGTGTGAATTGAAATTATAGAGCTTATTAATTACCAACAATCTTAAAAATACATAAACCATTTACAAATTTGTTGAAAACATGTAATTAACATATCATAGCAGGTTGTTAATTTGCTAATAATTTGAATGAATGAATGAATGAATGAATGAATGAATAAATAAATAAATAAATAAATAAATAAATAAATAAATAAATAAATAAATAAATAAATAAATGAGATCAGATGCAAAAACCTCCAATTGCCATTTAGCATTTTCTTCTACAATGAGCATTTTTCTCTGCCTTATATGTTTATGTTCAGTTATTTCATGTTAAAATTGCTGAAAATCACCTATTCTTTGCCATAAAAAGGAAATTGCTGAAAAACATAGGAGTCTGAGAAAAATCCTAATTTTGGAAGACAATTTTAGATGTCACTTTGTTTTTGCATCTTCAAATAGTTCAGCATTTAAAATTCAGTTGTTTGTTTCTACCTAGATCAGGGTAAAATATGGAAAAACTTAACTGTTGGCTCAAAAAACAAATAAAATAAAAGTGTCTATTAAAATATTAGTGCTTACTAATTAAATACAACCTTAATTTTATATGTAAACCATTTACCCAAAAAACTTTTAGTTCTTACAAGATCTCTTTATTATTTAACCTGAAGAACATCATCTAAACACTTTTTTTTACGTTAAAGAAGTTTTGTGGAATTACACCAGAACGTTTAATTAATGTTAAAAGATTGTAGGTGACATAGATGCAAACAAGACTATTAAAGTTTTGATGACAATGTGTTAAAATATAGGCTGCAATTCAGTTCTATGAGCTGATCATGCTAAAACCACTTCTTGAAAAAAAAAAAATCTCTGGGTAGCCTACAACTGGAGTTAAAAGTCACAAAGCTAAATCTACCACTGTTTCACTTCACACTTAGATTATACACAGTGTGATTTGACATTATCAGGTAGGAGATAAAAACGCATTAGTGTTGCGCTTCTTTCATTAAAACACTGGAGTGATGTAAGCCCGCCCCCCTTCAAGAGTAAACCCGATTATTTGCCCTGCGTAGAGAGAGAGAGAGAGAGAGAGAGAGAGAAAGAGAGAGAGAGGGAGGGAGAGAGAGAGGCTGAGGCGCGGAGCTCAACATCATCAGTCGCAATAACGGCTTAATCATTCCTCACCGTGGACGACCGACACAACCTCAGCATCTGAAACGCTTTTTTAAACCCGTGAAAAGAAACACGCGTTTTGAAAACGACACTTTCTTTCGTCGGTGTTGCTGGTGATGTTTGCTGGATTTTAAGAGTGAAGCGGTGAAGTCCACCCGGCGGCTCAACACCTTCCGTCACACCGCAGGACAAACTTCACCGGACACACTTCAGACGCGCCATGAAGTAAGTGACACTGATACCGGACACCGGCGCGTGCTTGTTCGGTCGTTGATACGTTATGTGACATTGTTGTTATTAAGTAAACAGTTGAGTTAATATCTCCGTTATTTCGCGAGACCACAAGGAAGAGTTACAGTAGCTCCGTTAGGAAAGTTGACACGACAACACACGTTATTCCTGTGAGCACTGTCTGAAGAATCACTAAGGGTTTTTTTTATTTTAAAATAAAGCGCGTGCGTTTGTTAGGGTGTTTTAAAGTGCTTTATCAGCTCAGAGAATTAGTCAACACGCTTTACAGCGCTCGTTTATGAAAATTACTGCTCTTGTTCTTGTGAACATAAGCTAAAAGATGTGCGCGGTGATGTGTGGAGGTCCGAGGGAATTAACAGCCGTTCAAATATGATGAACTTTCTCTCGTGTCAATTCTGTTGTCTGTTTACATGCAGGTAGGCTAGATCAAGCGCTACAGACTAAAAATGAGACCAATGTGTAACTTTGTGCTGATAAATTTTAACATAAAACTAAACGCACTTGGTGGAAATAAAAGTATAATAAAATAAAACAACAATAACAATAACAATATAGATAATAATAAATAAATAATAGCAGAGTAAATAGCTATTGCATCTTGATTGTGATCAAGTGTAAGACTAAATAACTTCCCCGTCTAACTTAAACTGAGATGCAAGCATAATTTCAGTTTTTTGCGTCATAAAAATAGGCCTTGTTTGTTGTTTTCTAAATAAAAAAGACATGAAAGTATATATATATATATATATATATATATATATATATATATATATATATATATATATATATATATATATATATATATATATATATATATATATATATATATATATATATAAGGAACAGTTGAATGGAACAGTCAAGTGTCTATCAGATATTTCAGAAAGTGCAAGCACAGTTCATTAAGGCACAGAAGTGTGAATTTGTCTGTAGATATATATTTTTAAATACATATATAATATGAATCTGTGTGAAGAACAATTTTTTTTATCAGTATTTCAAGAGCTACTATAAGAAGCTGTTGGATTCTAATTACATTTTGAAATGACTAATTAAGATGGTGGTTGCAAAAATATGAGAACCTGCATAGTTTTACAAGTAAAGGTGAAGACAGATACGGATGTAAATGAATCAATGTGATTGTTCAATTAACAAGAAATTGCTTTTTTGCACTTTTTTTTCCTTAACAGATTTTTTTAGCATCCCGGAACTTAACTGCGAAAAAAAAACATGATCTTTTTTTGTAAATTATTTAAGAAGTTAATTTCTATACTTTTATATATACTGAATTTATATTTTTTTAAAATAGAGATCTAATTTTTCCAAGCAAGAAGGCATCACATATTGTATTTCTGTCACTTCTACCTCAAGAGTACTCTTTTTTAGACTATCCTGTTGGACAGGCAAACACAATCAATGAAGCTCCTATATGTGTGTGTATGCTCGCATGTGTTAGTGTCTCACCTGTTGCTCTCCTGGGATTTAATGTTTGCTTAATCTGCCCAAGAGGAAAATGAACACACTCGCATGTGGACTCGTATGATTACACTCAGAGGGTCCTCTCATAGCTGAGCACACATACGCACAGAAACACGGACACACAAACACGAGCGGTCCTCCTCAAACCTGTCGTCTCTAGGAAATCACCGGGGATTAGGCTTCTGTCGATTCACAAAACCAACAGTGACAACATGGCCTTACACTTCTCTCAAAGAGGGATCAGCTCTCCACGTGTCACTCTGATTGGCTGAGGTACTTGAGCCGATTGTTAGGGGCATCTTCAGGCACAGTTTGTGTGCCCCTCCGAAGCTCACATTCATACTGGGCTGCATTGTCTTCAGGTTTGCCCTGAAAAAAAAAAGCGCAAGGAAAATTCAGTTGATCTGTGAATTAGACTTCGTTTTTCTCTCACTTACAAAAAGCATGTGCAGTGTGATAAATGATGGTTCATCTTTAAACAAAGGGAATAGTTATGCGGAAAATAATGTAGTGTTTAATTCTAAGTAATAGTCTTTAATCTAATTTTATTTCTAAAAAAGTCATTTAAAGTGTTAAACAAACATTTGTCGCTGTCTCCCAGCTCAGAGGCAAAGAAAAAGTCTTTATTTTCATTGTAACTCTACAGCAATAATAATAAAAAGTAATATTAGCCCATTTTATTACACAGCAGTGTGTTAATTTAGAGTTTAATGAAGTCAAATATCTTCTCATTTCGTTTTTTCCCCCATACCCTCTCAGCTTCATTTACTAGGCTAAAAATTAGTTTAATAAAGCAAATAAAGCAGCTTCAGATAAGTCATTTTTACCCTCAAAGAGGTTATGATGTTTGGCGTTATATGAGCGCATACAAGTCTGTCCTGGTTTTTGAATAATGAATTTAACTTCGCTTCTGTCTCTATTTCGTAATTAGCAGTGACGCTTGGCAACTTTCTTTCTCGCTGTAAAGTGGAAGGTGGTGTGTGGAGTTGATTCACTAGAGTGCTGCTCAATCACAGAGGAATAGTCCTGCCTTTGATGTTTAATTATATTGTGAAAAGAATATTTCTGCATAAAATTGAATTCTTCAGCTCGGTATTCTCTGTTCTAAAGATCTGCTGTGGGCTTACGTGGTATGTACCGAACACACAGTAATTATTATGTATGCTGAAAAAGTCTGTGTGTGTGTGTAAAACTGGAAATAGTCCAGAGAGTTGTGCCTGTGTGCATTTGCATGATATGAGGAAAGCTATATTTTATTGTATATTTGTTCACAAGCAGATGATAGAAAGCTGTGAAGGATGGCAGAGGTGGCCATGAGGAGGCTGCGATGACAGACAGGTCAGAGAGTGTGTGTGTGCCGCTTGAATGTGCGCAACATATCATGCTGCGAACATAAAAGAGGTGCTGTTCCAGGAGAAATCAGATGAGTAAAGGTGCTTCATATAAACTCCTCTTTAGATTTTGGGTGGTCTAGCAGGGACCTTCTGGCCTTTACCCTTTTAAACATCTAAACACTTCCACTTTGGTCATTATCTTTGGAATATAGAGCACATTTTAGGAAAGATAAGAATCCACAGAACAGTAGAAACAATTGGAAGAGGGTTCATCCCAACATGCAAGAGCTCTTTTTTATGCATCTATCAAACACAGAGTGTGTTTTGTGTTTTGTTAGATGTTGAACCTCTGTTAGATTTGGCGATTTGAATGCTGGTTAAAAACGTTTTGATTTAAAAACAAAGAAGCAACACTGAAATATGTTATACACTGAAAAAAAAATGCTGGGTTCCACACAATTTCTTCATGTTGTCCCAACACAAATCGCTTAAGTTAGCTTAATCGTTTTTTTAAAATGTAAGTGGATTGAATATAAATCAATTAAGGTGTTTCAAAAAACCCTAAGAATTGTATATTTTCAACTCATTTTAAATTAAACACGCAGTTTTAAGTTTAAACACACAGCAAAAATAATTTTTGATTGTATATACCTCATTTGCCGGATGTTAAATTTACCACATGGTATATACCACAGCTTCTAAAATGTCATAAAAGCAAATTTGCATAATAACAAAATAAATAATAAAATAAAAATGATCCTAATTCGAAATACGTGTTGGTAATTAATATTAAACTGTACACTGAAAAAATTACTTTTGCTGCTTATTTAAAATGAGTTTTAAGATATTTTGGGGACAACTTAATTGTTTTATATTCAATCCACTTAAATCTGTAAAAATGATTAGGATAACTTAATCGATTTGCTTTGGGACAACATGAAGAAATTATGTGGAATCCAGCATTTTTTTTACAGTGTACTTGCATATTGAAGTATGGACAGCATAAAAGTTTTACTTGGAATCAACTAGCTCTCAACTTTTCTTAAACTGTCCAGATCTCCATTTGCCGATTCCGTCCTTAAACACTGGAGAAGAAGTATGAGTTTCATGATAAAGCACACTGGCACACTGTGTGCATGTCACTTCACGGCAGAAGGACCCATGGCACACTGGTGGACGTGGGCCAAAAAAACGACGAAATTCTTTAATAAATAAAAAAAAATGGGAGACGAGTCGGGAGGGTAGGGGAAGGGAAAAATGCTGAAATATTTTCCAGCAAATGTAATTTATCTTTGTCAGTGGGGCAGCATAGCCCAGTCATTCTGTAAGGTTCTCAGGTGAGAGGGGGGACAGAGGGGCCTCTGTGCCCCAGCTTCACATAACATTCATAACCCCGACGTCTCTGTCGCCGGAGCTGCCCGTTGCACAGTGCCGTGTGGCAAGGCATATATTTTTAGCAAGTTCTCCTCTCACAATGGACTCGAAGATCCTCTTGACACGTTCAAAGTGTTGCGGCGCTGTGATTTTTATCATGGTGTACTGTTTGGTGTCTTATTTTTTTTAGCTCATTCGGTAGCAAACGCAGGCCACTCTGTCTGACAACCGACAGATGTGATTTAAATGCGTTTGAACATAAAACGACGGGAGGAAATAAGAGTTTCTTTTCATTAGTGTGAGGTTGAGGTGTTTCATTCAGCCGAGCTTGCAAAGACAGCCTCTCAGGCGCTCGCAAGAGCAGCTCTCACGAGCGGTGTCCTGCCAAGCTACACACGTGTGTCTCTCTGCAGTCATCTGCGCCGTTCTAAACAGCGGCCTGTCAGCATCGGAGGCTGAAACTTTGGAAAAAGCGTGCTGCGCTGGACACTCGCGATTCGAGAAGAGAAAGAAAAGGAAAAGTTGTGAAAACTGAGGAGGAGATGTGTCTGTGAGCCTGGCACTGTGACACTTAATGCCTTTATGTTTGTGGTGGCGTTTGCACAGGGTCCTTCAGCAGGCTGTCAGCCACCTCCAAAACAACCAATCAGACCAACCACTTTCAGCCATTGGCTGTCTGCTCTGTCTTAAATCAGTTGTATTTCACAACAAATGCCAAGTGCAATTAATTTTAGACTGCAAAGTACAATATATTTGGATATATACATATGTGTTTGTGTGTGTGTGTGTGTGTGTGTGTGTGTGTATATATATATATATATTTATATATATATATATATATATATATATATATATATATATATATATATATATATATATATATATATATATACATAAAGAAAAAAGGCCTCATATCTTTTAAAGTTTTTTATTCCCTTTTCTCCACAATATACTGTACTGTTTACTTTGATGTATGGCTTTTCTTCCAGTAGATACTCCAAAGTACAGCCAATGATGTCATTAATTTTATTACAGATGCTCCAGCTGGAAAAGAAGAGAATGAAAGAGAGGGAGAGGGCGAGAAAAATAGTAAGAGAGAAAGAAGGATAGGAAATGTGTGGCTTCGACTTGTATGCATAATTAATAAGAGAAGCACTTCATTTGAAACTTCAGGGTTTGCTGGCCAGTGCAGGACGTGACAGGCCGTGGACTGCTGTGTTTTATATGGTGAATTGCGGAGGAGGCTCCTTTCACCTGCAGCTGCTCTCTTACAGCCCCATTGGAAAAACAAATAACCTTGTGTGTGTGTGTGCGTGCCCGCGCTCAACTCTTACAATGGCGGGAGCTCCTGTGACAAGAGACCATGTGATGCAGGCGTGTCATTAAACTGCTCGCTGGCCCGTGGCCCACACTTCCTAAATGTTGCTGTCCCGCCAGAAATAGCTCAGCCATGAGATTGACTTTTTTTTTTTGTTGTTGGCCTGTGTTTGTCTGCCTGTGAGTGCATATGTGTGCCAGGGACTACGATTGTGAGCCTGCAGTATTGTTCAGGTTAAAATTGGTCGCTGTCTTATTTTTGGATCACAGCGGCTCATGGGTTATAAATAGACAAGGAAAGGAAGGGAGATACCTGCCGAGACTCTGGCGAGAGCTCCGCTGTCCCCCCACCGCCCAACGTTCACAATGTATCCTGTCTATATTACACTCTCCCTTTGATATGTCTGGGTTTTAACAGGAACTTATTAAATGGAAAATAGTCATATGACCATACATTGCGACAGAGAAGGCAAATATGGCAAAGAGAAGGTAGTGTGTGGAGAGAAGAGAGAAAAAAACCGTGCGTAGGCAAGGAGTGTAATCTAATAGGGCGATGTCCACATCATGGAATATTTTTAGAAGTGAAGTGCTAATTTTATTTCTTCATTACAAACTTGAGCTGTTTATGAACAATAAAAGTATTTTCCCACCTCCAGTGAAAGTACCAAATGTAACACTAATAAGTGAAAATAGTTTTACCCTGCTAAAGATTTGTCAGGGATGTAAAAAAAAGTTTGTTTTTAATGTGAATATGCGTCTAAATTAACTGCTATTTTGAATTTGCATTCGTCTAAAAGATTATTGATATCACTCAATCAACCTGTCTGCATTATAATACACAAACAAAACCTATTTTAGAGTTAGATCAGGTATAAATTGCTTCTTAAAATAAGATGACATTGATAAACAATCCTCAGGACAAATTACATATTTAACACTGTAATATTTAACTTTTTACTGGATGTGGGAAATTTACTGATCTTTAATGCTCTTTGCTGAGAAAAAAAATAGATTTCCCTTGTTTTGAAATGTCCAAATATCTGTTTAGTGCCAGTTCAACTTGCCTAGCGACAGAAAAAACTACTTTTATTGTTACAAAAGACTTTGCCACCACTGTAATAAATTACATTATGATGTATATTTGAAAGGAAAACAGTCTGTGTTGTATTTATAAAATCATTTCAGAAAATTACTGTTTTTACTTTGTATTTGAACAATTAAGGCGGTTCATTCCACTGTGGCAACCCCTAAATAATAAAGGGACTAAGCTGAAAAGAAAATGAATGAATGAACAATTAAATGCAACACAACTAAATATAAGGCACTCTTTTTTTAAATATAAAAACCAAACTCAAACTTTTAAATGTAATGTATTTTTGATTAAAACAAACCTCAGTGTTAAGAGCCCTGCACTTAGCACATTATAACGTCCCCAGTCCTGTTGCTAACTGTTAAGATTGTGAATTAATGATGTGGCATGATTGAATTTGACTCTGCAAACATTCCCGCTAGCTCGCCCCAGTTTCCCGCTGGTGTCTCTCTAGAGGGGTTGTGTATTGGACCTCTGGACTCTACGTTAGCACCTGTAGACCACAGAGAGGCCTGAACCGAGGCCTGACACCTTATACAGATTAGAACTCAGCTTTAGGTGCTGTTGAGAGTATTTTCCTGCAGTACAAATGACAAAAACTGATGTCTAAAATATATTCATAACCATGTTTTTACAGCAGCTGCCTTTTTCAACAACGTTGAATTGCTCCCACCAGAGTACAGGACATAATGGATATAATTTCATTATATTGACAAGGTTGCTTTTATCCTCAGGTTATTGTTTCCCGGGTCAGATTAAAAGCACTGTGCTCTGCAGGCCTGTTAACGTAGGAGGTGTAATCTTATTAGATTCATCATCATCTTTCGTGAGAAAGAGGAACTGCTCTTGTCAAGCTTCAGTGCGCAGGTGAAGAAACCTCATGTTAATAAAGCGGCAGTTAGGCTCTTTCCCTCTCTCCCCGAACAGGCATGTGCCGTTATATTAATGTGTTTATGACAGTTTAATTGGATAAGCAGGCTGCTCGTAAAAAGTCTACAACTGTTTTCAGCAAGGAGAGCTCAGACGTTCTTTTTTTCCACGTTTTTCGAAATGCTGCTAGGCAGCCCGTCGATGACCCACTTCTGAGACAGTCGAGAAAACATGGAAGAGCCAAGCACAATTCATAGAAATGACCCAAAAGAATGGCTAATTTTGTTGGGAAGTCAATTTGAAACCGTTTTCCCTTTCTCATCCCGAACGCAGCCCACTTCATTATTATTTTTTCTTTTCTCCAAGCTTCCCTCCAGCAGAATCGGAAAAGAGAGGGACTGGGAACGCTGGTGTGGATTAGCTTCCGATGCTTGGCTAGCCCCCTCGGTTAATTACATGTGTAATGAGTTGTTTATTTGGGATAATGCGCAGCAGGAACGTCTGCCTAACGCCGGAGCTGGGAGCAGACCCAGGGAGAGTCAAGCATAGGATAGCAGGATGGAGGAAAGAGGAGACTGGAGAAAGACAGTCCCCAATGCCGGCGCCAGATCGAGGAAAGGGAGGCTGGATGGAGGAGGGGTGGGCATTCTCATCCCATCTCAGGGTCAAACAGCCATAGAACTTTTCTCAGGGGTGGGGGGAAAAGAAATCTGCGAAAAAACATACAAGACGGAAAAAGAAAAACAACGTACGAGGACCGATGTGTGCCCAGCAGTGCAGAAGGGAGTGGAAAAATCCATGGGTGCAAACGCAAAAGAGGGAGGGAGAGACGAGTTGTGCTATCATAAGCCGAGGGGGACAGCTGGGGTTATGTGAACGCTGCAGCTGGATCGGGAGCCGAGGGAGATCGCTGGGCCGATCCCTGTGCTGCCGAGTGGCTGGAGCCTTGAGAAAAAGCTTCCCTCCCTTCACAACCTTCTGCAGGCTGCACTTTCCCAAACCCCCCCTCCTTAAAACGAGATGGTGTAGATAAGCCTCTGGAAAACACACACACACACACACAGACCTGATTTATACAACACCGGCTGTAAGCACTTGCTTTCCCTTGTTTTCTTTTCCGCTCTTATCGAGTCGAATCAAGAAGCGGTCATTATTTAGCTCGAGTGAGTGATTACCATCAGAATAACAGCAATTAGAAGGGTGATTATTTTTTATATAAATGCCTGAAAATACAACACAAGATATGTATCTCGCAATTTTTCTTTCTTAAGCAGAGATTTTTTTATATTTGACTAGCATTTTTTCTTTCATTGAGATTACTGCAAAGAATGAAGCAGAAAAGTGAAGCTGTTTAATCCGGCGTGCGGCATCGGAAAACTTTCGCTGTCACTGTTTTCTGATCACATGTACAAAAAAAAAAAAACAGGCCCGTCACAGCTGCAAGACATAAGAAACGCACGGCAAAGGAAGCTATGCAAATGCGCACAACCCTGACATGCAACTGAACAACAAGGTAAAGCCTGAGAAAATAAATAAATATAGAAACAACTAGTGAAATACACGCGCACACATCACACGCTACACATGGATACTCCTGTATAGAGAATTTGAAAGAAAAAAAGGTACAAGTTGTGGAACATTTTGTTGTGCACTCAGGGGAGAGACTGAGATTAATTGCACTGATGCATGGCAGGACATCTTGAATGTCACTATGAGGTTGAAACATGGGAAAAAAAATGAAATAATTACCCTTAAAAGGAGACTTAGCGCATATATATAGACATGAAAGACTAAAATAAATATCTTACTATAATGAAAATAGCTGACATGACAAAGTGGGAGGAGTTTGGCAAGAAGGGTGACCTCTGTGTAGTCCAGAATATGACGTCCATCCAGTAAGCATGTATATCTGTATATGAGCAGTAAAAATCATGAAAATCTAATATTTACTCTCTCTTTTTCTTCCGTTCTTTTTTCCTCCTCAAGGGTTAACCAACAGCACTTTATCTGATCACACTAGCTCTGCGCACTAAACCTCCCGTCCATGTTTGAGGTTTTTCTTTGAAAGTCTGGGCCGTTTTGATTCACCGCAGCTGCGCTGACTCTTTAATCAAATGCTATCTTTTTCACTGCTTTGCCCCGTCTACCCCTCCCTCTCTCCCTCCCCTCCCCTCCCTCGTCCCTTAACGCATCTTAATTGGTTGCTTTCTGTGACAAATTACGAGCGCGTGCTTTGATGAGGTCGGGCCGAGCCGGTCGCGGAGTAACTTGTGCCAGCCCCTGGTGGTTCCTCTTACCACTACAAACGGGGGGTGGGGGGGTGTGCATCGGCATGCTGAGACCGTAATGAGAGAGCGGCCCGGGGCTGACTGGTCCCCCTGCAACAAGCTGTGAAGACACCAGAGGGGGGGGGTGCAGGTATCTTACAAGAAGAAATCACACACACATTTTTTTTTCTTTTCTTTCTCTGTGTGTGTGTGTAGTATGATAAATTATATAATGCTAATGCAATACATATTTGAATTTACTTAAGTTTAGATAAGGTATATTTATTTATTTCATAATGATGTTTGAAGAAACATATTGTCAACGGGGAGGCTAGGAGTCATAATCAGACATTACACATGATAATAAACATGCACAAAATTGATATTGTGGGCACTTCAAAATACTATATATATATATATATATATATATATATATATATATATATATATATATATATATCACGTGATCGGAAATCAGGCCCTACACAATATAGCAAGTTTACCCAGTCAACCCAACCGAAGACGAGTCAGCTCACGCTGCAGGAGAGAGTTTGTGGAGGAGAGGAAAAAATGCCAAGTGACAGTGCAAAGGCACAGGACATCACAACCAAGATAGCACAAATGATCGCAATGAGTGACCTGCCATTCTCCTTTGTAGAGAATACTGGATTGCTTATAAGCACGTAGAACCTCGATTTGAATTTTTTTTTATGTATTATAGAAGTATTGAATCGGGTTTTGGTATCGTTAGATACTCAAAATCAAATGACTCGGACTCAAGGGTAAATAAACCTGATCTGGACATCCCTAATATATATATATATATATATATATATATATATATATATATATATATATATATATATATATATATATATATATATATATATATATATATATATTTATAGTGCCTTTTAAAAATATTAGGATTGGAGTGCAGTGGTTGTACATCGCAACACCAAATTCTTGAAGACTTAATAGGCGATTTATTTTGAAACATAAACATTTTCACATTAATCTGGCGTATGCCAATGAAAATTCTGTAACTACTTATAGGCCTTTTGTTCATTAACTTTGTACAGTAATTTTCCATTTATAAACAACAGTTTATTTAACTAAAGTCACTGTAAAGACAACTAAAAAATCATTTATTAATCTTAGGTAAATGTAATTTTCATAATAATGCATCAAAATCAATAGTCATAATCTTTTTATTAAATGTTAATAAACAAAATCTGTTGAAAAATATTTGAATTAGCTTTAACATATAAATACTGTATAATATAATAATTTATCACTGTTGACTTTAACACATTAACTATGATTTAATAATGAGATTTATTGTAAAGTGTTACCTGTGGTACTTTATCATCCTTTTGCAGTTTAATTTGTTCACTCTGAACATGTATATATGATATACAATGAACTAAAGTATTTATACAAAGCTATAAAGTTTTGTTTTTTTGTTATACATGTTAAAGTAATCTTTTTTTGCAGCTTAGGTCAGTATCGTGATATTAACATATACCGTTATAAAAGCTTCAGCAATTAATCGCAACAAGAAAATTTGAGGCAGTTTTGATATTAAATTGATATTTAAGAAGTTCGCTTGTTTAGATTTTGATAAATGGTGAGATTGCTAGACTTTTACAGTTTTGCACAGTAAACATACTCAGAATGTCAAATTAATTTCCTTTGACCCTACTTTTCTACATCCACATACATTCATATAGGTGTCCTATCACGTTAAGTCCTATCTCAAGCTGTTTATGAGCATCCCACCATGAGCACTGCATTTTTTTAGATGACATGTCAAGTTAAAAATAGCACTGCTTTAAAAAAAAAGTGTCTTCAAATCCCAGTGTGTGTCAAGCTGTTTTTAAACACGTCTTATGTAAGGGCCCTCTATCAAACATGTCTGATGGATATTCAGTGCACCCAAAACCTGCAGAATTTCACAAGCCTTTTTAAGCTGACTTGTCAGTCATGCAACTGTCCAACTAGTCTATTTAGTCCACTTCACTAGTCCTGCATAAAAGGAAGTGAGGCCAAGAAATAGGAGTGAGTCAAGAAGAAGCGGTTAAAGAGGAGGAAAGAGAGATAGGCGTCACCCAGTCATTTTGGCACTCATGTTTAGACAAACGCTAACTGCAACAATCACCGTTTAATGATCCGCAATGTCAACAGAGCAGCAATGCTTCCTACCATCCAGCGGATCTGCGTGTTCTGGAACTGAATTGTATCATCACTTTGGAAAACCAAGGTGGGGGAGGGCGGGTGGGCAATAATGGCATAACATTTTGCAGCAGGAGATTTGAGATAGTGTCTGGGCTCACGTAATCTTCTTCTCCTCTTCCGCGCTCTCTTCCTCCCGATCTGGGTTACTCGGTTTCCTCGCAGAGCTTTGGGACCAATGAGAGAGAGAAATGTGTGGGGGGAATGGGATAAAAAAAAAAGTCAGGTCAACGTTTTGAAGGACATCCTTGCTGAATGGGTTTCAACTTCAAATTATGTTCTTCCTGACAGAGCCAAATGTGTTTTGTGATCAGTTTAGAGGTCTTTGGGTCAACTCAAAGGGAGTCTGAAATGGCTTCGATTCATCGATTCATTGCTTTGGTCACAGTGAACAGTCATTTGGTCGTATTGTTTTGTCAGATTGAAACCACTACTCTATGGTTCTCATGTCATTTGCTTTGAGAGCAGGTCACAAATCAGTCAGAAGCATGTATTTGCATTGCTGAGTTTCCAACGCTTATATTTCCTACATGTTGCAGGATAGTACATTTCTGCTAGACATTTGAAACTGGTGACATATTTGATTATCTTTGCAATATCAGCCTAACCTTTAACCTACGATGCTTGCTTTTAGAGTACAGTAAAAGTGAAAGAGACATCTGGTCATTGACTGTTTCACCATAATTACTGAAAACTCTTTTCATGCAATCACTGCCGATTGATCGGAGAGGAAAGGTTGCTCAACTTCCTTTTTCCACCTTAACCCCTTTCTTCCCTTTGTAAGACCCGAACAAGAAGGAACTAAGAAAAATCCCACAAATAATCTTCAAATCATTGCTGTGAGATCCCACCAAAAAATCGAAAGAAAAGAAAGAGAGAGAGAGAGCACGCGATGATAAAGTGGCAAAGGAAGTATCTTGGCCCTCGCTCTTGCCTGGTGAGCCACGTTAGCCTCTGGGCTTAATTGAAGCCAGGAGGGAGCGTTTAATAATTGCTGTCAGAAGATCAAATTTAATTCTCTTTTCACAGGACCGCTGTAGGGTAGAGTGAAACAAATTGTCATCGGAGATTTCCAAATGAACAAAGCTTTTAATTAGTCTGATTAGAATGCCGTGGTACAGAGGGAGAAGAGGGGATAAAAAATGTGCGATGAAATAATCAGAGGATCATTCAAGCGTGCTGTCTGGTGTTGCGGCGAGGTCACATGATTTTGTCTTGCCCCCTAACTATTGCCCCCAACAATACGGCGAACATCGCAAGACATTTTCATTCTCCGTTTTTTTTTGGGTGAAGATGTCAGGCCTGTGAAAAATGCTGGGTTCCAAATAATTCCTTCAGGTTGTCCCAACCAGTGTTTGGGTAACGCATTACAAATAATCCAAGTTACTTTTCTAAGTAACGAGTAAAGTAACGCATTACTTTCCAAATATAAGTAATAATATTTGAGTAGTTTTTTTTTGGGAAAATGTAGCATGAGTTGTTTTTTAGTTTAATCAATGAGCTTTTAAAAAATAAATTGCTGAATTAAAATTAAAGTAGTCACAATGAATCACGCAGTCAATGAAAGAATGTGTTCGTTATTTTGAACGTATCGATGAACAGGAAAAGGGGATTGTCTAAATGGACAGTGATTTTACTTAAATAGTACAAAAGTAGCAAACGCATTGCTTTAAACGTACAATAATCTGTATATACGTCATGTATAGCTATCGGGGATCAGGAAGTTCTGTGTGGGCTAGTTTTGCTAATATGATGAACTAAGCAAAGCTTCACAACCCTGGAACACTATTTTTATTTTATTTTACTATGTAGATACACATTTCCATGTACCAGATATAACATAAACCAACAAGCAAACAAATGAACAAATAAAACATAAGGCTTCTTAATATTTTACATCAGAATACAATATCACCTCTTTTACTAATCTTCTAATAAAACATTTCCAACTCCACCACCTTTTAAAAACTACATAAATGATCCCCAAACTCAAATACTCAATATCAAAAATTATTTGTTTATTTCTTAATATATATATATATATATATATATATATATATATATATATATATATATATTATTATTATTATTATTATTATTATTATTAATTTTTTTTTTTTTTTTTTTTCCATTGACATGTTTGTTACCATCTCTTTCAGCCAATGGCATATATTAGCATAAATATGCAATTAATCTTACAATACAAATTTGAAGAGCGATATTGTATTTTGTTTAAATTATCTGGCAATTATCTGGCAGTTTTAAAAGGGATTTTAGTTTAATCTGTGCCAAGCTACTAGTTGTCTGTTATGTGATATAATTTGAAGGTCATTTTTTTTTCTCAGAATACAATAAAATACTGTTTTAAAAATCAATCTTAATGTAAGAGAAGAAATACAATATCATTTGTAACTCACGAAAGACACCATGTTTAATGTTTACTTTATTTAGACTGTTATTGTGGTCACACAGAGGTATTCGTGATTCAAATGCGCTTGATTTCAGTTGTTCAGTCTTACAAACATTACTGAATAAATAGCTGTGTAAAAATTAAGATAACAGTTTGAAATCTCAAATACTGTTTCTCTTTCATTTGTTTTTTATTTTTTGTAGTTGCTTTAACAGTTTGTAGTTGGGCACTGTTTCTGTTCTCCTTTCTTTCTTTAACTCTGTTCCACTCTACTAAGAACTCACCCAGAAGTCTAAAAGATTCTTTGAGGTAATGTTTTTGACATACTGACCGATGAAACCACCAATAGCAACCTACACAATCTCCATTTCGAGCCTACCACAGAGGCCATCGCCCTGTTCACGAGAAGACCAAGCCAGGTTTGAGGCTTTTATTTTTGCCTTGCCCCTTTACTAACAACTGGTCGACTAGAACAGGACAGTGATCAGTCATTAAACCATTCACTCGGTATGTGTCTGTCAGCTGAACAGCTGGCTTTAGCGCGCCTCTTTCAGTTAGAGTTGACACATGCTTTCCTTGGGCCAGTAACCAATTGCTAATTGAAAGACAGCTCTCAGTTTCACCGGTTCTGGCTATAGTGGGCCACACTCTCCCTGTTTGCTGACTTCATGAAGGATGCGACTTCTGTTAACACCCTTTCATTCTATTTTCCACTGTTGCACTTGGTTGCGTGCTGCCATATGAAAAATCAATGAGCTCATGTCGATCTAAATATCCATGCTTCCCTCATACACGGGTTCAAAAACAATAAAACAATATTAGACTTGTTAGAAGCAAAAGTGTACTTTGCATGACACAAAAGGAAAATAAACTGAAGTTGACATAGTATAACCGAGATTTCCAAGTGTAAAACCAGTGGGACCAATGGTAAAGTCATTGGTAAAAGCATTACCGATTGCTGATTTTAGATTGATTAATCATTTATTCCAGTTTAGATTGACCTGTTCTATTTTTTTAAGTTAACCAAGGATTTTTTTCTTCTTTTCTTGAATTGTTCACGTTTATTATAGAAAATTTGGTCATACTTTATTTTGATGGTCCATTTGTTGAATTTAAGTTACATTGCATCTCCATGCCAACTAATTCTCATTAGATTATAAGTAGACTGTTAGGTTGGGGTTAGGGTTAGTGTAAGTTGACATGCACTTGCAAAGTTTCTTATAGTCAGTTAAATGTCTGTTGAAGGAGCATATCAAAATAAAGTGTTACCGAAAATGTTGACACTCTTATGTGCTTCAATATGGGTAGCTAGATTTGTTATTTGTTAACAAGTTATTTGAATTTGGTTAATTATGTTAATCAAAGGTTGAAGTTTAATTCCAACATGGCAGATGCATGACAGGTTCATACATACAGAAGGTGTTTAAATGAGTATAAAGTTATTTAATTCAGCTTACTCAGTAAATTTTCATATGCAAATTTGTTTGCAACTGAAGTCTTTGTCTGAGATTTACTGCTAATAAATAGGCCCACACAAAATCTGCACTCAGATTTCCACAGATTTTTAGCCCATCATTGAGTCTATTTATTTACTTGTGTAAATGTGTGTAAATTCAGCTTTTAGATTATTTTCAGTAATATTATTGACTAATATGAAAATGTTCATATGATTTATTTACAGTATAGTTCAGTAAAAATTGCTAAGTCTTTTAGTGGGTATATTATATGAGAGACCTGTTTTGTTTACCAAATAAGTTGATCTAATTGGTTTTGCATTGTAAATATTAAATAAAAATTACAAAAAGTATTATTTTTTAATTTCATTTATTAAGTTTTCAGTTATGATACTCCCAAAATCTTAAATCCACAGATATTTTACAAAATTCTCTGCAGAAATAGCAGAAAATGTCCGCAGATTCTGTCTGGCCCAACTAATAACTGCTAAACTGCTCAGCAAATAACTTACAGTAGTAGAAAATGTGCTGTGAACTCACAAGAGCATGTCGTATGTATTTTTTTTCTTACATGATCCTGTGCCAAGAATTTGAGCTGTTTTGACAAAGAGAGGTGAACTTTTGGGAAGTTGGAGGGGCCAGCGTGTTATTTTAAGGTACATGTAGAACTATTTAAGTAATTAGCTGTTGATTCCTGTAGAGACAGAAGGAAGGTATTGCAGCTGAGTCCTGAAAGAGCGCCCTGTATCACATAAATAAATCCCTCCACCCAATGCCCTAATCTAGCAAACCACCTGAAAAGAGCCATTCACTAATCACTGCAAAAACAGAGAAGCAGTCCATCTATAATTTCACACATTCGCTAATAAATTCTCACATTATAAAAACGTCTCCCCTCGTCTCTGGTCTTTTTTTACTCTGGGTTAAAAAGAGTTTATGGGGAAACAAATGACTTGGAAAATAAGACGGGCTGTGAAATCAGTTGTACTATCACAAAATGAGATTGCTTTATGTAATAAAATCTAATGACGGCGTTGATCTAGTGGGTTTTTTTTTCAGCTCCAATCAAATCTGCTGCGAGTAAGCCTTTACAGTCATAACAGTTTTGACCATCACTGAGTGCTTCAAAACCTTTTTCTGTCAGGCCTTGCATCAGTGGAGAGCGTTTGTTTACAGTCAGCTGTGGCTCAAGCCCTCAACTAATTTTCTCTCTATTCTTCTCTTCTTTTTCTTGTTTTCTGGCCTGGAGAAGGAAGCGCAGGAGTTTTGGTTCCCATTTTGTGTAAACTGGAACAGTTTAGGAAAGGAAGCACCTTTCCACCTTTGATTGTCTGTGGCTGCTGATGTCACATCCTTCCACCATTCTGTGTGTGTGCCTGTATGTTTCCTGTCTCTATACAGTCATACGGTGGGGGGTCTTGGGGTATGAATGGCCATGAGGTACCCAGATAGACACAGATTTGTTCTTATAGTATTGAGACTAGGGCTGTGCAATTAATCGAAATGGTGCGATTAGTTAATCGCCAGAGGCTGCAATATGAAGTGTATATGTATTATTTAATTTCCTCCGCACAGAGCAAATGCGTGACTGCCGGATGTGTGTGACAGTCTAACTAATCAATTGAGTGAGCACACTTTCGTTCTGCCCAATCAGAATTACGCAACCGAACTATGCGGAATGCGCACAAAAAAAACAAACAAACAAATAATCAGGAAAGCACAGACAAGTGGTTCAGAATCATTAATAGACAAATTAATATCAAAGAAAAACAGTAATTGTTATATGGGAAAAATTTTTGTTACAAAGTCACAGACACCGAACAAAAACTGGCCATTTTTAAAAGCTGTCGCAGAACTGCTGCCACGGCTTACAGATTATTGAGCTGAAGCTTGACTACAAAACTAAATCGTAAATCAAATCGCAATCGCAACATTTGTCAAAAAAATCGCAACCAGATATTTTCCCCAAATCGCACAGCTCTAATTGAGACTGTCTGTTTAACTGCAAAATACAGTCTTTTTGATTATTATTATTTTTTTTTTTTTATTTAAGCACTTTTTTGCACTAAAGGTTTATATATGAGTATAGACTATTAAATGATTAAAAATGCCACTTGTATCAAAGTGAATGCCTTTTTTTGATATATTTGATATTTTTAATTGATTTTTTATGTTTATGTTATGTTTATGTTTATGTTTTATGTTTTTAACTTTGTATCATACTCTTACTTTGTTATTAGGGAATCTAAACAAGGCACCGGTGAGCTTAATCATAAATTAGTAAGTAAACAAAGAAACCAAAGAACCAAAGAAACTAACTAACTTTTTTGAACCAGATGAACAATACATGAAATAAAGAATGCAGGGTTTTACGGCAACACAGTTATGCCAACTTGGACCATTCTTACACTTTAAAACCCAATAAGTTAAGGTAACTCAAACCATTTGAGGAAACCGATTTCAACAAACTATTTAAGTTCAAAAACTAATATTAAATGAGTACTGTGAACTTAATCTATTTGAGTAAATGAAGCAATTTCAGCACTGTAAAACCCAATACATGAAGAGAACTCAAACCAACTGAGTACTGTAAAACCTAATAAGTGAAGGCAACTCAAATCATTTGAGTTAAAAAAACTAATCTATATGAGTACTGTTAACTTACTTCATTTAAGTAATGAGGTATTTGATTAACTCATTACGTTCAACACTGAGTTCAAAATTCTTTTCAAATGAGTAGCTCTAACTTTCAGTCAATTTTGAGTTAACTACACTCATTTCCTTTGATAAAGTTGACTGTTGGGTTTTACAGTGTATTGGTAAAATCTATAAATATGAAAATATTACTTCATGGTTGTCGTTGCTCCAAAAAAAAGTCTGTCCCTTTTTCCAGCTCACTTTTATTTATCCATATTTTAAAATCATCATGCACATGATGGCAAAAATGTGTATTAGACTGTGTGCCAATTTTTACCAACCCCCTTATTATGACCTCACTACCAGTGCTCTTCCCACACTGATCCTGATCTCAGGTTCAGGTCACCCATCCTGTGTCTTTTCCACCGCTGAGATTTATGGGCACTCATCAGCTTTGTCCTGCAGGCAGACGCTGCCACACTTAAGAAGCACTGCCCATAATGACTTTATACAGACAATAGGCTGTTAACCCTCTCGCTGTAGGGCTCCCTGCCCCGAGTCAAGCACAAACCAAACAACCACACCTCCATAAATATGCGTGTTAAAGGAAAACCCTTTAGTGTAAATAAAAGCATTTATTTAGTTTTGAAGATTACAACATGAAAAATTTAGAAAAAAAGGAAAGTATGTTAAAAAGCGTGACTTTGTATAGGAATTGTTCGAAAGACATATTAAAAATTGTTTTTCGGGCTCTTCAAGGAAACGAGAGTTTATTTTAAAAGAGTGAGGGTTTATTTAATGTATCATGCACCTCCTAAAAGGTTTACTTTCTGCCCTGTAATATGTTATTTCAAATCTTCGCGACCACATTTCCCCATGAGGATAGAGGATACTGCCCTTTTTCTTTTTTCAAACATACGCTAGTACCAAATGTCTTGCAGATGTGCTGCGAAGAAAAGAGGGAAAGTGGAAACGAGAGAGTTTACGAAGGGTGGCAACATAGCGCTGAGGTCAATTTCTTGAAAGATCAGCTTCTGTCTGATTGCTGTAATAACACACTGACGACTTTAATGTGTTGGTAGCCAAGCAGCGTGGAATTGTACCACCAGATAAGAGTGAAACCTGTCAGAGTTGTATATCTCATCAAAACAAGTGTTTCATTATCAGATTCAGTCTCTGTACTTTTTTTTTTACAAATATAATTCATGGTATTTGCATCTTAATCATTTTTCATTCTCAACACGAGACCCCTTAGAGAAATAAAAAATTGCTTTGTTTCTTTTTTCCCCTAACAAAATTATATCGCTGAGCACAGAGAAGAAGTCATATTCACTTTATTAGGACTTTGACAATACAATCGCGAGCAAAATATTTTTTTTTCTTTTCTGGTGGAACACTAGGGACCAAGCCGACCCAGAATTGTGCCTGTTTATGAACGTACTCATTGCCCTCGCAGTTTCATTTCTTAAAGAGAGAGAGAGAGAGAGAGAGAGAGAGAGAGAGAGAGAGAGAGAGAAACATACCAAAAAGGAAAAAAAAACACAGCACCTCATTACATCCCAGTGCCGGCTCCCCCATCTCTCTCTCCATTTCCCCCACGATTTCTCCTCATTCCCCCACCACCCTTATGCTCTGTGGCAGAGGAAGAGAAGCATGGTTAACAGATGGGAGGCTGGACGGCAGCCTCTCCTCTGTTTCCTCAAGAGAGACCTGCTTACATCTCTCCCGTTCTCCTTTGGTCGTGCGGATTTGCTCTTTGTGCTCTTGCTTTGAGCGCCAATGTATCATACGAGAAAGGTTGCGGGTTAACTTGTCTTATCTTTCCCTCTCTGTCCTGTAGCATCCCTCCGTGACCCTTCAGCCCTTTGCTGGTGACCCTTCTTCCAGGCTTTCTTCTATCTGTCACACTAAGCCAAGCCTGTCCTGAGGTTCTCTTTGGGGGGAGGAATCTCTCTCTTCCTCTCACCCTCCCCATATGCTTTGGCTGTGGATTAGTGAATTGGCTTAGCATGGCAGAGAAAGCCTGTTAGTAGTCCCTCTTCGCCTCACTCTTTTGGCATAATTGCTTATATACTACAGTAAAACACATATTTGATCTGAATTGGATTCTTAGTGTTGATTTCCATGCTCACACTTGGGCACCAGGAAACATATTTGGTTAGTCTTCTTTGCATATGAGTGTTTTAGCGCCAGCGATGGGACTTTTTTTTTACATGTAAAATGCCTCTGGCTGCTGATCAACTACAGCTTGTCTGCACTGTAGTTCGGCTTTACTGGTGTAAATTGGATTGCGCTCATCTGTGGTAATCTGAAAGCAGATGAGTGTGAGCATGTGTACATGTGAAGGAAGGGATGATGGTGAGAGATGGGGGAGGTGGGGTGACCAGGGTGTACAGGGTGAAGGCAGAATAAGAGGTTGTGCTTAGGTCGACTCAGGTTGTCCTGATGCTTGAGTGTGGGGGAAGGTCAGAATATAAAAGTAAAGTAACCTGGTGTAAATAGTGGCGTGTACTATAGTCTGCATTAAAGAGGCAGCAATTTATGCTTTATATACTGTATATACACTCTCAGAAATAAAGGTACGCGAGCTGTCACTGGGGTGGTACCTTTTCAAAAGGTACACATTTATACTTGAAGGGTCCATATTGGTACCTCAAAAGGATATATTAGTACCTACACATTTTAAGAGGAACACTTTTTAGGTACTAATATGTGCCCTTGAGGTATTAATATGCACGTTTTAGTTACAAATTTGTATCTTTTGAAAAGGTACCACCCCAGTGACAGCTCGCATACCTTTATTACTAAGAGTGTACTATTATATTCATTCATTAATCGGCTTAGTCCCTCAGGAGTCGCCACTGCGGAATGAACTGCCAACTTATTCAGCATATGTTTTACACAGCGGATGCCCTTCCAGCTGCAACCCAGTACTGGGAAATAACCTTACACACTCAGAGACACTACGGCCAATGTAGCTTACTCAATTCACCCATAGTGAGGCGACAGTGCTAACCACAGAGCCACCGTGTCGCCATACACTATTATATAAATATATATACTAAATAAAGCCTATTGTTATTTGCTTGACACATTTTCTTTTCTAGCATTATTGATTTTAAATTTTAAATTGATCTGGATGCATAATTTAGATTTTTTTATTATGTATTGTAGAAAGATTATTCCTTTCATTTTTAAGATTCGTTCTTTTGTTTACTGGCTTACTTTTTATGTTGCATTTTAAAGGGTTAGTTCACCCAAAATTAAATTCTAAGGAAGTCAATGAGTCCCAACAACCAGCATTCTTCCAAATATCTGCTTTTTAAAAATACTTTAATCATAGGAATTTTTTCATACATTTGCACAAAATAGAAAAACAAGCATTCAACAACAACAACAACAAAAGCAAAAATACAAACAAACATCCCCAACACTAATTTTCCTTTTGTGGCTTTAACAGAAGAGACACATAGCTAACAGTCATAAACGTTGCACAAATGCACAGCAAGTGTACGTATAGAGTGCATACACAACAAAATATCTGCTTTTGAGTAAAACGTTGAGTAAATGATGACAGACTTCAATTTTGTATGTGAATTATCCCTTTAAGAAGATATGTGTGCATTAGAAAAATCATTTAGTTTCTACCAAAAAGACCAGGGAGATTAATATAATGCTGAATTGCATTTATTTGATGAGTATTATTTGACAAAAGTATAATTTAACAAAACATAGGATTTCTTTGGCGAAGGCCCTTTCCATAGCTTTAATTGGAAGCCTTTAGATCCAGCTATGACTGCAGAGAATGAAGGCCTCCCTGGACAAGGCCGGTGGTGGGTGAACGTCGGCATCAGTATCTGAAACCAAATGAATAAAATGAATGGACAGCTTATATATTCCTTGTGTCTGTGGCTATTGGTTGGAACTGATTGTGATGAGTGATGTGACTTTAGGTCTTCCTGGTTTTCCATTTCTATGATGTATTGAATTATACAAGTGTAACGTGTATTAATTATGTATAAGAAGAGAAAACAGTGGATTGACCTCATCATGACATCACTGATAGAATTAATACACTATTAAAATGATATGATCAATTAGTCATGACAACATATGCTTTTAGTTCATTGTAACTTATTATTCTAAGTTAACCATGTTCTAACTTAATTTAAATGTTATGCAAGCTGTTTTAAGTCAGTTTAACATAATATAAGTTCAATGAACTAAGGTTAATTTGATTCAGCCTAAAACTTTAAGGCCACCAGGATTTTTTTACAGTGTACATTACAATAAGCCTGCTTATTTATTTGTTTGTTTATTTATTTACATACAAATCATTATTGACAACTGTATTGTCAATAATTATTGTCACATAATTGTTTAAATAAATAAAACTTAGTTTAAAAAAAGAAATTGTTAGTGTTACGAAAAGGTCTGCCATCATTTGTTTACAGATGTTTACTGGTGGTCTTTTGATAGTTAAAGCAATAAACTGTTTGCAATTTGTGGTGCCATTCTAAACAGGCGTCCAGATGATAACCATTAAAAGACCTTTAAAATTACGTAAGACATGGCAGGTCCACGTTGAGGCTGTGCCGTGGCTGAATCAGGGATTACAGACCTGTCGCTATCAATGAGGAAGCTCCTCTCGGAGTTGCAGCCATAGTCCCTGTTTTGATTGAGTTAACTACTTAATCAGCTTTCAAATGCGAGCAGCGAAACCGCACTCAGTGACGCCAAGTTTTGCTGGCTGGCTGTATGATGGGTAAATATTTACACAGACGTCCAGTCATTATCACCGGCTTGTAGTTGAGTTGTTTTGCTCCTTGTTTTATGTCTTTTGCAGTGGTCCTCTAAACAATCACCAAGCCGCCTCAGATTTCGCCACTTACACGTTAAGATGTGCTTGTTCACAGTCCCTTGACACAGAGCACAGAGCGCTGTTGTTTGTATGCTAATAGACTGTAATCTTACCGAGTTATTATTAGAGACAATGGGAAATAAATTAGATCAATATCAGCACAAGAAACTACGCGTTTAACAGCAGCACAACAATTCTGTGTGGAATTTCGTAGACTAGCCACGCCGTGCATTAAATGAAGTTGAATCTGAGCCAATGAAATTAGAGTTTGCTTGCGGTTTAACTCATATGATATAGAAAAGTCTCTGGAAGACTTTCAAACGCCTACTCCACCCATAAACACTTGATTATTAATAAATGAGAGGAGCGTGGTGGCGCACATTGACGCGAGAAGCGCAGCGTATCCTTTAGGTGTAGCTACATCAATGTTCCTCGCTCGCTCTGGCAGGTGAAATCTGGTTCAAAAAGAAGAAAAAGAGCTGGAGAATAAAGAGAACGCAATGGAGGGCTTTTAACGTGACACCACTGACAGCTTTACTGCATTACAGCGAGCTTAAATAATGGGACGCTCATTTGCATAACGAGGGACGTTATCACCTCTACTGTCAGAATAAAACACAACAACACTTCTGCCGCTCCTCCCAGAGATGAATCGGGTTGGCCTACTTTACGGCACCAAAGAGGTGCGCACATGCACACAAACACCGGTGCGCGCACACGTGTGTGTTCTGTGATCGCGAGCGTGCATCTAAGAGCTGAGAGCGTTTTAGTGAAAGCCTGGGTTAGTTTCTCGGGTGAGGGCAGCCTTTCAGTAGCAGAAAGAGCTCAGCAGGAGGTCCCAATGTAGGCCCCTGAGACGCCTCATTCCCTGAGAATGAGAAAGCGGAGAAAAGCCGTGACGTGACAAAAGGATCATATTCTAGACTCTAGAGTGAGTTTGAAGAAGCCTAAAACAGGATGGCCCAGGTTTCCAATCGGGTTCTTCTTCAGATCTTGCGAAACTTGGATAGTAATGGCTTCTCTTTCAGGATGGAATCATTCAGCGCACTAGTGACAATGTTACACAGCCGTTGTTTAGAAACGTGCTGCTGCTTGTCGTTCAGACGACAGTAAACGTTACACTGCAAATGATTAGAGCTGTTAAGTTAGTGGCACTTCCAAAACACTGTCAAATTCTCTGTGACTGTAGAGAGAGCATGACAGTGCTGTCTACTCTCATAGTCGCAGCCGAAGCGCTGAATCTGATTTGCATGATATTGATGGCAGAAAACAGCGCTGCCTCGGAACGTCAACGGTTTCTTTTGTCTTTATTTGCTGTCCCATGTGGCTCAGACTCTGCCTTTCCCTGTTTTTTTTAACTCTGCGGTTTTGCCATTTTTCATCTGACTTAATGCCTCTCTCTCTCCGCCTTTCGCAGGTACAGCTACTGGAATCTTTGAACTGAGCGGAGGAAGTCGAGAGAAGAAAGCCTGGTTTGAAGAAAACGCGAGCGAAAAAACAGAGGGACGAAAAAAAAATAAAGTTCATTGGTGAAAGAGAGAGACGAAAAGACGGGGACAATGGGGAGAAAAAAGATTCAGATCACACGGATTATGGATGAACGCAACAGACAGGTGAGTCACGCTGACCGGAAGGAGCCGAAGAACACTTCCTTCACACAAGTTTGATGGGTTATTTTAGACCGAAATAGATCAAGTAGGTGGTGTGCGCAACGCTAATTGTTGGCGTCCTCGCATGCCACAACCTCTCGCTCATGGCTGTGGAATATTACTTTAGCAGGGGCCGGGTGGGTGGAGAACACAAACACGCAGAGATGGCAATGATGGAATGATGCCACATGCTTCAGGGCTTTAGGTGGAGTCAACTCAGAGGTAGAAGATGGCCCTCGAGGGGCCTTCCTGCATTAGCTAGTAGTTTTCCTCTTCAACTTGCCTCTCAGATCACTGAGAACTGTTCATTATCTGTAGTGTTATTCGTCCGTGATGAAGAAAAAACTAGCTTGCTAAACAGTTAAGCTTAAGTCAGGTGTTTTATGCTAGTCTATCAGCTCTTCTTGTCCCAAACTGTTTTAGCAAATTTAACTCACTGACAAGTAGCTGATAGGCACAAAAATCTTTGAAAGCCAGCAAAGCAGATCAGCTTAGAACAGCAACCATTTATTTATTTATTTATTTGTGTATTTATTTATTTATTTATTTATTTATTTATTTATTTATTTATTTATTTATTTATTTGTGTATTTATTTATTTATTTATTTATTTATTTATTTATTTATTTATTTATTTATTTATTTATTTATCTATTTATCTATTTATTTATTTATTTATTTATTTATTTATCTATTTATATATTTATTTATTTATTTGTTTGTTTGTTTGTTTGTTTGTTTGTTTGTTTGTTTGTTCATTGGGGCTGTAAAACATATGCTGGCGTAAGTTGGCGGTTCATTCCACTGTGGTGACCCCAGATTAATAAAGGGACTAAGCCGAAAAGAAAATGAATGAATGAATGATTGTTCATTTGTTTGTTTATTCATTCGTTGGTTGGTTGGTTGGTTCGTTCATTTGTTTTTGTTTGTTTATTTATTTATTTTATTTACTTCCTAACTCAATTAAATTCTTCCTGAACACAGAAATTAAACTTCAAATATTACATTTTTTTTGACTATATTCTAATATGATTAGGGGGGGGTGATATGGCAGGACAGTGGAGAGTATAGACAGAAAAGTTTGGGAGGCAGAAACAGGAGAAGGACCTCAAGCCAGAAATTGAACTTGGGTCGCCGTGAACATCTCAGTGCTAAATATTGGCACACATAACCACTAAGCTATTAGCACCAACTTCACTTTTTTTTTTAACAGCTCTGAAATGTACAAACAAGAATTTAAGTTGCACATAAGGAAATTGTTACATTAACTTTTAAGCACAGAAGTATGATTTTACACCAGTTTGTCTGTAAAATAAAAATAATGAAACAATGGCTGTAATTTGTTTTTAAGACAGGTTTATTCAAACATTAAATTAAGACCTCACTGACAGGTTAAGTAAAAACATAATGAATGTGTAAAGCAGTGTATATATTTTATTACTTCCTCACTTAATATAAACAGCTTTCATGAATTCTACTTGAACACAGAAATTAAACTTACTAATATTTATATTATATTATAATAACAGTGGAGAGTATATACAGGAAAGTTTGGGAGGCAGAAAGAGGAGAAGGATCGGCAAAAGAGCTCAAGCCAGGAATTGAACTTGGGTCGCCGTGAACACCTCAGTGCTTAACTTTTTTTAATGAACAGCTCTGAAATGTACCGACGAGAACTAAGGCAATTTTCATATTAACTTTTAAGCACAAAATTATGTCGGTGAAATAAAAACAATTAAACAATGGCTGTAATTTGTTTTTAAGAAAAATCTATTCAAACATTAAATCAAGACCTCACTGACAGGTTAGGTAAAAATTATAATGATTGTGTAATGCAGTGGATACATTTGTTTTTTCAGCCAACTGAAAAGATTTGGACATTAAATGGCTTTCCTAAAAAAATTATCAGAATATTTCAGCTATTTAAAAAGAGATTGCACATAACATATTTCAGTGAATCATTCTTTTAGTGTACCTCTTGATGTCCATTCACATATGTTTAATACTATAATAACTACAGTAGTAGCAAAAAAGAGGTAGAGATGCACTAAATATGAGTTTCCACTTGAACTGAGGCAGATTTTGTGTCATTGACAATATTTGAAATTTCAGACTTCATTTCACACATGTTTAGTGAAGTTTAGACATTAAAAGATGCTTCTGAAATCTGACATTCCATGTTAACATTGACAAAAAAATCCTGTTTGTTTGTTTTTCAAACATAACATTTGTAAATGCATTTACATTTGGGCAATTAGACAAACATTCAGTTTTGAATCTCCATTTCTATGTCCGTGAAACTGAATCAACTCAGGAACTCATAAGACCAGGCAGATATTATGCATAGCAGATACTGTAGTTGTATTGATCGTATTGGTGCCAGTTACATAGATGCTTGTTTTACTGCAAGATCAATAAATGTTCTTTATCCTTGACATTTACATTTGTCCCCTTATAGAAAAAGTTGAACCTGAAAACCTGGAAAGCACTTTGTAGTTTGACAGAAAGTAACCTTGACTAGTTCTTCTCTTTGTCTTCTGCGTTGTAACACGATTCTCTATAAAACTCTCTGAACAGTCAACCAGAGTCCTCACATCCTTTCACAGGATGACACTTTGTCACAGAAACAGACATTTGTAGTTCCTCAGTCTGGTCTGGAAGAAAAAAAAAATGTGATTTTGGGAAAAGGACTTGGCTAACAGTTGATATGACTGAGTGAGACCATACTGCTGCAGTTAATGGCTGCTGTCTGGACCTTGGCTAGGTTGATCAATTATTGAAGATAGTGTGAGGGCCCGAGGAGAAGTGGAGGAGAAAGAGAGGGAAAAAGCGGGCGAGGAAAGTAATGGGCGTGTCAGCCGGAGCAGACGGAGGGGGCACAGTGACATTAGTCATTCAGTACTTGTGGGTTGAGTAAGTTCTCCCCCTTGAGGAAACCAGAGGCTCACATGTATGTGGGTTCTCATGCCAAACTGCTGAAAGAATGAGTCAAGGTACTTCTCAAAGCAGAAACTTCTCTGTTTCTATTTATTCTGAAAAACCAACATGCTTTGAGGTTAACGAGGCATCAGATTGGATTTGGTTTTTGAGTTTAAAATAACATGTAGATGTATGTGTATATATGTATGTAATGTATGTATGTATGTATTGTTAAATATTTATTACAGTTTTAAATAACTGCTTTCTTATTGTATGTAGTTTAAAATTAAATTATTATTCCAGTCATTATTGTTTTGATTACTATTATCATTAATTATAATAATAATTATATTAATAATACTAAAAATACTTAATATTAGAGTGATTTCTGAAGGATCATGTGACTCTGAAGACTCTGATGGAGCAGTGAAGCCGAAAAAAATCATTAAATGATTAAATTAAATAATAACTATATTTGAACAGTTATTTTATAGTGCAATAACATTTCACAATTTTACAATTTGTACTGTATTTTTTTTATATAATTTTATTTATGACTTTTATGGCAAGTTACAGTAAATTAATTAAGTACAATTACATTTCAAAAAGTATAGAAAGGATCAACTTAAGCGCATACAATGAGAAAAAAAAAACACACCAACAAATAAAAAAATGAATAATAATGTGACTTAACAAAAACTGCAATTGTACAATCACACAATACACTCTACTTTGCACTTAGGAAAGAGAAAGAATCAATTCACTGGAACAAGAACTTGGTCTATATTTGACAGTAAGGCATATTCTTGGATGTATTTCCTAAATGGGATGGTTACATTGCATCTACATGCCAACTAATTCTCATTAGATTATAAGTAGACTGTTAGGTTGGGGTTAGCATACGTTGGTATGTATTTGCAAAGTTTCTTATAGTCATTTAAATGTTTGTTGAAGGAGCAGTATAAACAGATATTAAGCAGACAGTCTACTAATACTCAAATGGACCATCAAAATAAAGAGTTACCGATTCTTGTCATTATTTTAGTTAGGGCTGTGTGATTGATCGAAAGCGAATAGCAATCGCAATTTGAAACGTTGCGATTAGTTAATTGCAAGAGGCTACAATACAAATTATATATGTATATATGTAAAGAAAAATAACGAATAACATCTGAGATGAAGTGCTTCAAAACCAGTCCGCTATATGCTTCAGAAAATTAAACATTCTAGACTTTTTGCGATGGTGTCGTGAGGCATCACAGACATATTATCGGTTGTCACATTATACAAGAAGAAATGATTAAATCTTGTGTCACGATGTCTATTTGTCGTATATGACTCCCCACGACACCCTATGTCAAAGAAATCATGCCGAAATCGTGTGATTTGACCAGGGCTTTATAACTATCCAATTGAGTGAGCACACTTTCGTTCTGCCCAATAAGAATTGCTCAACTGAACTACGCCCAAAATAAAAATAAATAAATAAATAAAAAATAAAAACATGAAAGTGCTGAAAAATGGGATTAGGGCATCTGCCACCTCAGAAGCATTCATAGACAAATTAATATCAAAGGAAAAACAGGACATCGGTAATATGGGAATATTTTGGTTTATAGTCACAGACACCGAACAAAAACAGATCGTTTTAAGAGCTGTTGCAGAATTGTTGCCACAGTTTACAGACCATTGAGCTGAAGCTTTAATTGAATTAAAATCTGCTTGAAGCTTGAATTAAATTGTAAATCAAATCCCAATCGCAATATTTGTCAAAAAATTGCACTTACGATATTTTCTCCAAATCGCACAGCCCTAATTTTACCCACTTTGTCTGTTATCAAACACTTAAAATGACTAAATCCACCTTTAAATCACCATAAAAGTTGTCCATTTGGACTATTAAATGACAATTCTTGTGACCTATCTCTAAAATAAATATTTGATTTTAGATTTAATTATGATTAAGACTAAGATCTAATCATTTATTTAAGATTAGGATTTGTATTTCAGTTTGTTCCACAGAACATGGTGTTTTTGTTTCTCCAAAGAATCTTTTAGTCAATAGTTCTTAGGAACCATTTGTTTCTATAGAACATGTTCCCTTTTAAGAGTTCTTTATTGGCATTGATTGATCCATGAAGAGCATTTCACAACCATGGAACCTAAAATAAAAACATTCTTTACGGTAGGAGGAATTCTTTAGATTATTAAAACTGAATTAATAATTAAAGCCATGTTTCATTTACTATTCTCTTTACTTAAAGCATCTTTAAGGAACCAAAAAATGTATATAACTTTATTTTGAAAAGTCAAAGTTCTCCTTTTTCATCCCTGGAGAGTCCATAATTACAGAATTGTCCTTTCCTGGTGAATCTTTGGTTTGCTCACAACCTTTATTTTCAAGTTTCTAATCATAAGCACAGATGAAAAGGAAAGGAGGAAAGAAACGGAGAGAAGGAGGGAGGGCTGAGGTCAGGATGTTTTTGGCGAAGCTATCGAATTGCACAGAGAGCATCCTGTCTTGGTGTTATCACCATTCTCCTCTCCTTCTCTCTCTCTCTCCCCCTTAACCAGACTTCAAGATCAGAGATTGATACAGGAAGGACACCTGATGAGAGTCAATGCCACAGATTTCCAGGTCTTGGGATAGAAGAGACGAAAGGGAGGGCATAGAAATAACAATGACTTTTGTTTGTGTTGACCAGTTTCCTTAAATATAGTTATGGGCTTTTGTTTAATTCATTTCTTTTACAAAATGTGAGACTGACTTCTTGGCTCACTACAAAAATAAACATCTAAAACTACATGATTATAGTGTTGCTAGATAAAATTTTGTTCACATTTTAAATTGTTCAAATTGTTTGTAACGTATCAGCGATTAAAAACAGAAGCCCTTGAACATGACATTAATCCTTCTCCCCCCGAATTCGTCATAATTGTGCATACTTAGTCTAGTATGACCACATCGTTAGCCATATGTCAACAACTTAAATGAACAGCAATGGCAAAACCTTCTGCGGCCTTGAATAGCGATAAAAATAAGCTCATGAAATCTCTATAGAGGTTTTGGTCAGAAGATGCATTACTGAAAACATGCATCATAAATTGTTGTGTATTTATAGCGAATACACCATGTTCGACAGCTGGCACAGGGGTTATCATTGACTGTTGTCCTCTTGCTGCCATTCATCTTGGGCTGTGGCAAACAACCCGCTTCTTTGTATTATAGGAGAACCATGAAGACAGACATCACAAGACAAGAATGGGGGGACCTTTGACTTACAAAGGGTTTTTTCTTTTCTATTTAGCTTTTTTCTCTCCCCTCTAGCTCTTAATGTGTTGAAGACGTGGCCGGGCCTGTGCATATTTTCACTTCCTCTTTAAGGAAATCTTTCCATACCAAAGCCAAACAAACAACAGACTGGTGTTACCTTATGCACGGCATTCTTGAGATGTTTGCTCTCTTTTCATGCAAATGCATCTAAATTTAGCATACACATTTCTTTGTTTTTGCTGAACAACGTGAAAATGTTTTTTTAGTATGCTGGTTTTGTTAAGAGGTATGATTTGTTCATTTATACGTTTAATTAATTTATTTATTGTACATTTTTTGTTTATTTTAATTAGTGATAGTTTAGGTCATACTTCATTTTGAGGGTCCGTTTGTTGAATTTAAGTTACATTGCATCTACATACCAACTAATTCTCATTAGATTTTAAGTAGACTGTTAGGTTGGGGTTAGCCAGTTAAATGTCTGTTGAAGGAGCAGTATCAACAGATATTAAGCAGACAGTCTACTAATACTCAAATGGACCATCAAAATAAAGTGTTACCATAGTTTATTATGAAAATTTTTTTGCGAAATATACTAATTCCAAAATGCTCAGTTATTTTTTTACCTAAAATATAAGTATATAAACACATATTGTACACTTTTACTGCCATTGACAGCACTTTCTGTCATTTAAAATGCTTCCCCACCATTGATAACATTCCAGCAAGCCATGTTTCCACTTTTCTTAAATAGTATAAAAATAGCATTGCCTGTGCACATAAAACTTACTTGATCAGCAAATATTCAGCGGTATTTAAATCAATCTAACTTTGTTGTTTCCGCATGACATGTTAAACACGTGAAGAAGTTTAGAACCTATTTATATGCACTTAATCTACTCAATCTTTGTTTTGATTATCATTGCAATTTTGATTCTGTCTCTGCCAAAATCTAATTTAATTTAATTTAATTTAATTTAATTTAATTTAATTTAATTTAATTTAATTTAATTTAATTTAATTTAATTTAATTTAATTTAATTTAATTTAATTTAATTTAATTTAATTTAATTTTTATCTCATTTTATTTTATCTTATTTTATTTTATTTTATTACTTTTTATTTACAGTACTTGATAATAAAGAACACACAAAGATATGGTTTTGTATTCATTTGTTTGTTCATTTGTTTGTTTAGTTGTTGATTTATTTTGAAGAATGTTGTCTCTTTATTCTTTTCATGTGCAGATATTTAGATAAAATAGTCTGGCCACAATTAAATAATTGTGAAAAATATCAAAAATGCTGGAGCTGACTGACAATGTATATGCACACAGACTTTTAATTTCAGTCAGCCAGCCCCAGGGCTTCCGGTGAATTGTCATCCCATATAAAATTGCCGCATTTAAGATCTGATTTCTTTAAAAAACTGCAATCTTCACTGCCTGGTTGAGATGCGTTATAAAGTGGGTATCAGACCAAACAAAAAGCACTGCATTAAATTGAATTTTTCCACGCCATGTCTTTAAAATATGTAAATTAATTTTACCCCAGTATTTTCAATAGAGTTTTGGCGCTAGCCTGCTGCCAATGACGGCATCTGTGTTTAAGCGTTTCATCTTTTTTATGCTTTTAACAACCAAATGGATGCTTATGTCTATTTAACTGCTTGCATTTGAATTACATTACAACATCGATGCTGTAAAAGGAGCCCCATGAAATTGAAAATAGTCACCCATAAACCTTTCACCGGAAGTTCATCATTGACTGAAAGACATTAGCTGTGCATATAGCCCATTTAAAAAGAAACTTTAGGAGAGAGTACTTATAAATTTTTTATATATTTTCTTTGTAATTATTTTAGTATTATAATATAACTGCAAAAAGGTTCAAAACCTATTAATTCCATATCCACATCACCTTTTTTAAACAGTTGTATTCTGAATGCTCCAAATTCTTTGGTGCGGCTGTCGTCTCCCATCATTTCCTTGCTGATATCACCTCATCCCGATTGGCAGCTTCTCTATGGCCCACCCTGTCTCTGGCGCCATACTTATGGGCACAAGGCCCTAGTCGCCCTGGGCGGCCACTTTGGCTCCGTAGCCCACCTCCTGAAAGCACTTGCGCAGAGCAAGGCACCTCCAGCAGGCCTCCCTGTCGTTGACTGGCTGCCCAGAAGCTTAGACAGAGGGCATCAGTGTGAGGAGCCTGGCTTTCTTCCCCCCAGCCACTCAAACACTTTCCTGGGCACGTCACATGAAAGGACCCCCTGTGTCATAAAAGTGTTAGCCACATCACTAACAAGAGCATGCTTACTGACTAATTTTCACACTGCTGAATACACAGCGTACACTTGCAGGCACGCTTGAGAGAGATGAATCTGTGTAGTCGTTATTTTAAATGAAATCCTATTTAGTCAATTACAGGGCTGATTCATCTGCCTAATGACAGGAGAGGCGATATAGTGGAGTTATAACAAGACAGGGTGATGAGATGTTCGTTGATTCGAGAAAATACTGGATACAACACATGGCGATGCTTAGTGCTGGTCAATTACTTGTAAATTGTAACACTGTAAAACCCAACAGTCAACTTTATCAAATGAAATGAGTGTTAACTCAAAATTGAAAGTTAATTCTACTCATTTGAAAAGAGTTTTAAAACAATTGCTACAATCCATTTGAGTTGATAATCTATATGAGTACTGTGAACTTACTCCATTTAAGCAGAAGTAATGAGGTATTTAATTAGCTCATTACCTTCAACCTAAATGGAGTAAGTTCACAGAGTAAGTTTGCTCAAATGGATTAAGTTCATAGTACTCAATAGGATTAGTTTTTAAACTTAAATGGTTTGTTGCAATCGGTTTCCTCAAATGGTTTGAGTTACTTTAACATTTTGGGTTTTACAGTGAATCTGTTGCTGATTACACTTATAGATTATTAATATTCAGTCATTCATTTTCTTTTCGGCTTAGTCCCTTTATTAATCTGGGGTCGCCACAGTGGAATGAACCGCCAACTTATCCAGCATATGTTTTACGCAGTGGATGCCCTTCCAGCCACAACCCATCTCTGGGAAACATCCATTCACACTCATTTACACTTCGGAGCACCCGGAGGAAACCCACTCGAACGCGGGGGGAACATACAAACTCCACACAGAAACGCCAACTGACCCAGCCGAAGCTCGAACCACGGACTTGCTATGAAGCGACAGCACTACCTTTTGCACCACCACGTCACCTAGATTATTAATATCTGATTATCAATATCAGTCAGTAATATACTTATTTTAGGTAATGTATCCTGAGTACTTCGGGATTACTTTTTATCTTGCTCTAATTTAGTTATTTCTTTAGTTTGTTATGGAATTTGGAATCAAATTATTTACTGTGGTTTTACTTGGCCATTTTAGATATGATTATGAAAGCCTAAACAATATGACACATGGTAGATGTTTTTAGAAAGGAAAAGGTAAATGAGGACAATTTGAATTAGGGCAAATAAGCAAATTGCAATTAACTGCACACTGTAAAAAATGCAGAGATTCATATGGTTCCTTCATCTTGTCCCAACACAAATCATTATTTTCATCATTTTTACAAATTTAGGTGAATTAAACATAAAACTATTAAGTTGTCCCCCGGAAAAAAAAAATTAAGTTGTTTTAACTCATTTTAAATAATAAGGCTAAACAAACACAATTTTTTTCAGTGTACTGCCATTATGTGAAGAATTATTTAATCAAGAATTCATACAAGTAACTGTTATCAGATTATAATGTAAAGTAGGGCTGCACAATATATCGATTCGGCATCGATATTGCAACGTGCGCGTCTGCAATAGTCACATCGCAAAGATATGCAAAGTTGAGTCTGGATTATTGTTGACCAGGAGCTACAGAATTGTATTAAATTAATGTATTTATACAGAATTTATGCAACAAAAAAGGTTTTTGTCTTTGTTTCGAGTACAATTATCTACATTTCAAAGCGAAAACAAGATTATTTACAGTAACTTACTCCACTGGAAGATCAGTTTGTTTGTTTGTTTGTTTTAAGGAAAACTTGTTAATTTTGCCTTAATCATCTGAATTGTAAAACAAAATTATATTTTTACTTGATCTAAGAATTTAAAAAAAATATATGGACTAGAAAGGAGACAAAGCAAAGTAAGAAAAGCATTTTTTTGCATTGTGTGATTATTCTATTTCTGTACCTGAAAACTGCTAAAACCGTCAAATAGTGTTAAATCAACTAGTTTTTGAAACTGTATTTATATCGCAATATTTATCGAAGAAACAGAAAATATCGCAATATCAGTTTTTTTCCAATATCATGCAGCCCTAATCTAAAGGTTACTCTTATAGACTTATTGAGTTTAGAGAGATTGTAGAGTTTTATGCTGTGTCTAGTTAATGTGGAGAATAAAATAACATGAAAATTAGATAACATTGATTTCAAAAATGTTTTACCACCCACAAACATTTGAATAGTACTTTTTAGTACTTTTTTATGGAATAAAAGGAAGAATATGTCTCTTTGCAGTTAGCTGGGTATTTACGTACAAAAGAGCAAACAGAAGAATGACAATGATTCCAGGGTTTCAATAAAAAGGCCAGTAATCACCCGTTAGAAGAAGCCTCTGTTTGATGGAAGTTCATTCAGAAGTACGCACTTTAATTGGCACTCGACATGCACTAGATGTGGTTTTCACCCCTCTAACTGACTTGGCAAATGCGAGCACCACACGTTCTGTAGGCTTCTGTTACCTTTCTTTTCATCTCTGCCTCATGATGGTGTGATGGCATGGAGACGGTGCTTGATTCAGCCACCCATGACAACAGAGGCGTCTCTCCAATCAACAACGGAAAGGTGTAAAACAGTTTGAGTAAAATTAACAGCAAGAAAATAATGAGGCCCTCTGGGTATCCCATCACCCCTTGCTCTCCTCTCCACGATTCCCACCTTTCTCTTGTGATCGTTACCTCTGCGCCTGTCTCCTCACGAAACACGCTGTGCGTGTTTTTTTCACTTTTTCATCTGTCTCTCCTTCCATCTCTCTCTCTCTCTCTCTCTTTTCATTTTCTGCTTCTTCACCAAGATCTTCTCAAAAATTCCTTTGCTTCCGCAAGTGCAACTTCTCCAAATTTCTCCTCTTAGAATTGATCTTCTTAAAATCCCTTTGTTCCTCATACGCTAATTGTTATTCCACTTTGCTTCTGATTATTCAGTGCTTTTCTGATTTTCATTTTTCATGCAGGTTTTATTTCTTATTATATTTCTGCTGATGACCTTCAAAACCTTCTATTAGTTACAGCAAGTGGTGTTCTGAAAGCGATGCTTAAATATCGTTTTTTGAAAGATATTTAGTTACTGTCAGTGTAGTTTAGCAAGAGCTTTATTAACTCGTAAGACGTTTAACCATGAGCTGCTTAGGAAAATGAGGCAGATTTTGTGCTGTGTCCCGTATCTAAACATGATGTCTATTGTCAAAACGAGGCCTACTGTCAGAATTGACCATTATGATTCATACAGTGAGTGGGGAGATTTGGGGGCGCGTGGGTCGCACAGATCATGGTGCAGGGACAGATGGTGACAAATGGACATTCATCCTCCCTGTCTCTGTCCTCTAGAGGAACTCCCCAGGGGAAGAAATGCACTGGAGGCGGGAAGCAGAAGCGAAGCCATTGTGAAGGGGAAGCTGTCAGGCACTTCCTGTTATGAGAGGAAATGCATACAAATGTGCTTCCTGACCTCCCCCCTCCGCCTCCCCCTCACACGTGCACACACACATACACACACACCAAACCAAAGCTGGAAATCAGACCTTTTTTTCTCCTTTCATTCTTTTCTGTTTGGCAGTAGAAAGCGATTCTCGGCTCTTTGAGCAGCAGTTCAAACTCACCTCTCGGTTACGTGCGCAACGGCACATTTATGTCTACATGCTCGGCAGTTTGTTTGTCACGCATAACAGGAATGTGCTCACATGATAAGGGCTTCACACTCCTGCAGTCTTTAGGTTCAGGGTTCGAAGATTCCAAATCACGATCGTTATGAACAGTGGTCCTTGGTTTTTTTTTTTTTTTTTGCAGCTCTCACCACATCGTGGAGGTGTTGCAACTGGCATTTTCTGCAATTAACACACTGGCTCGCTGAAGGCTCATGAGCTTCACAGATAACAAGGAATGAGATTGTGGAGGCAGGTAGTGAGCAGGAGAAGAGGAACAACATCACGATCTAGGCTTTTGCCATCGTGTTACACCAGCATGTTATTTATATGATGCTTTTTGTACCGAAATGGAGGTTTCGGAGACAAAGAGTGAATTATTTTTATTATAATTGTTTTGATTGACATGATCAAAATGGAACACAGTTTGTAGTTTTAATATTGTATATATTTTTATACAATATATTTAGTATTATTTAACATATTAAATATTGATACAGACATTTAAAGGGTAAATTATTAGACCTAAACATAATAGTTTTAATAACTAAGTTTTAATATCTAATTTATTTTATCTTGTCTTACGTGATGACAATACACTGTAAAAAAATAAGGTATTTAACGTTTTTTTAATGGCAGTTAGGTTGCTGAAAAAAAAAGTTAAATAACGGCCATTAAATTACATAAATAAAAGACATTAAAATACAGAAATTTATAATAAAATAACAGACGATACATTACAGAAATTTACCATAAAATAACAGACATTAAATTATAAAATTTACCGGAAATTTAAGGAAATTTCTGTAATTTGATTCATTCATTTTCTTTTCGGCTTAGTCCCTTTATTAATCCTGGGTCGCCACAGCGGAATGAACCGCCAACTTTTCCAGCACATGTTTTATGCAGCGGATGCCCTTCCAGCTGCAACCCATCTTTGGGAAATTTCTGCAATTTACTAGCGGTTATTTTACGGTGAATATCTGTAATTTAACGGCGATTATTTAAAAAAAAAAATTGTCACCCCAGCTTTTATTTTAAGGAAATTTCTGCAATTTGACGTCTCTTATTTCACGGTAAATGTCTGTAATTTAACGTCCATTATTTTTTGGTAAATGTCTGTAATTTAAAAACGTTATGTAAAAACGTTAAATAACGGCCATTAAATTACAGAAATATACCATGAAATAACAGACGTTACATTTCAGAAATTTACCGTAAAATAAAAGACGTTAAATCGCAGTAATTTACTGGAAATGAAAATTTATGGTAAATTTCTGTAATTTAATGTGTGTTATTTTATAGTAAATGTCTGTAATTTAACACCCGTTATCTTACCTTTTTCGGCACCCCAGGAAAAAAAGGGGAAAAAACTGAACTTTTCTACAGTGTATATATTTTTAACAATGATTTTGCTAGATACTCTACTAATATTCAGTTTAAAGTGCAATTTAAAGACTTAACTGGATTAATTAAGTTAACTAGACAAGTTAGGCTAATTAGGTGAGCCATTGGACAACAGTTGTTTGTTCCTTAGCCAATAAAAAAAAATCATTAAGGCAGCAAATATTACTGACCTTAAAAATCATTCCAAATATCAAAACAATTGCTTTTATTATAGCCAAATTAAAGGAAATATGGATTTTTACCAAAAGAAAAGTATATATAAATATAGGAAATTTAATAATAGGTTTGGATAATAGAAAGTACTGTGAAAATGTCCTTGCTCTGTTCAACAGTACTTGGAAAATATTTGAAAAAGAAAAGTTTTAGAGTAGGTCTAATACACTGTAAAACCTAATAGGTTAAGATAACTCAAACCATTTGAGGAAACCAATTGCAACAAACCATTTAAGTTCAAAAACTAATCCAAATGAGGACTGTGAACTTAATCCATTTGAGTAAATGAAGCAATTTGAGCGCAGCAAAGCCCAATAAATGAAAAGAACTCAACTGAGTTCTGTAAAACCCAATAAGTTAAGGCAACTCAAACCATTAGAGGAAACCAATTGCTACAAACCGTTTGAGTTAAAAAAAACTAATCTATTTGAGTACTGTGAACTTACTCCATTTAAGTTGAAGTAATGAGGTATTTAATTACCTCATTACCGTCAACACTGAGTTCAAAACTCTTTTCAAGTGAGAAGAATTAACTTTCAGTCAATTTTGAGTTAACTACACTCAATTCATTTAAAAAAGTTGACTGTTGGGTTTTACAGTGTAATTTTTCCTTCAACATCTATCTATATATCTCAAATCACATCACTGAATAATAACTTAAAAACAGAAATAAAAAAAAAATAAGAGACTATTTAGGATTTTTTTTTCTCTAAATGTATTTGAATTAAGATAAAATATTTGACTGCACTTTTAATTAAAACATGAATATACTGTAAACTTTATGGATTGTCTATGCCTCAACTGATCAATCAAATTACCTTGCAGTTTCAAAAACAAACAGGCTCTGCTGAAGGGTTGGTGAAGTTAACATGCGGTGTTTGTGTGTGTGTCTGTGGGTGTTGATGTCACTGGCCGCAGTTGTTAGCTTGACCACAGTGATTATTTAAAGTGCTCATATCTGAGTATGTGTGGTACTGCTTCCTCTTTCAGAGAAATGGCCGGTGCAAATTGTTACATTTATTTTGGATGTGCGAATTAATGACAGACTTTGTTATTCAAATAATCCAAAATTCAAAGTCTGCTCATCAGACACGCTATTCAGCTTTTTTCCCCGTTTTTCTCAACCTCCTGTCATACTGGGGGGTCAGATGTTTTAGATGACAGATTTTTGGCTTATTCTATTTTTTTTTTTTTTTTTTTGCATCTTGTCACACTTGCCAATTCTCCAGAAGCCTTAAGAAGAAACCTGCTAAGCCACAGTATAGAGGCTTTCTCAGGAAGCTCCAAACTCTCACTTTGGCTTTATCTTGCAGAAAAGGGAGCTGTCAAAACATCAGTTGTGTTCTTAAAGTGCCTGTTGGACTTGTCAAAATGAGCTTGTCAAGAGGATACAGAATCAATACATCATTACTTGGCTCATGAATTATTAGACGGATGATGATAGAAGATGACCAGCATGATGAGAATCACTACTTTTGTAGCTATAATCTCTGATAGACAAGACATTAATGCTAAGTGTATTTGGTAATGAAGAGTGTTAATGGGCCTTTTTTGCATGGGACAAAATACTCCCGAATTCAAATGTGTTCACCATATTTTGTCAAACCAGCAAGTTTTTATTTTATTCTTTTTATTCTGTGGGGAACAGACACATTTCAAAAAAATGGTTTTGAATATGATTCAGTGCTATTTTGGACTCCTTTGATAGTCACTAAATGGACAAACAAAAAAAAAATTTATAAAAATAAAACATTTTTAGAAGATGTTTAGTGTCCTAGACAAGAAAAAACAAAGATGTTTAAACAGGGTGTCTGCGAGGTCTTAAAAAGTATTAAAAGTTGACAAATCAATTATGAGAAAATGAAGGCTCTTAAAAGGTATTAAAAAGTCTTAATTGTGTTTTTACGAGGTCTTAAATTTTGTTTAATCGTTGTCCAAAGTGTTTGACTCCAGAAAAGCATAAATATAGCATAAAAATATGTAGTTTCATGCTAATATTAACAATGGCAATGCCACGTAATTTGCGACAAACGTGGGACAGTGATGTGACACTTTCCACATGTAGAAAAACCATAGAGCAAAACAGACAGGAAAATGTAAGTTTGCGTACTCCTGGTTGGAGAAAGACGAGTTTAAACAGTGGCTTAAGTCTGTCGCTGAAAACAGCCACATACCTTATTCTTTCAAGCTTTGTTTCTTCTGAGCTTATCTGAGTTCTGTTGCATGGTTGTGCTCCATTGATTTACAGCTGTTTATTAACAACCGTTTATTAAGTTAAAGGCTTGATACTGATTAGAACTTAACATGGCGATGAGGTCTTCAAATATTCTGAGAAGGTCTTTAAAAAGTCTTAAAAAGGTATTGAAATTACCTTTAGGATTCCTGCATATACCCTGTTGAAATGACATAATTATGATTCAAGTAATTAGGCAACTATTCTTTTAAGGAGGTCTTTCTAGTTTTGTTTTGCTTCCATATATTTATTATAATTATAATTTTTTAAACCTATTTGCCGTGATCTTGCCGTGAATAAAACCAATTAGTTTGGATGTTACCACACAAAATATATACATTTGAAATCAGAATTATTAGCCCCCCTGGATTATTAGCACCCTGTTTAGCGGAGAATATACTTTTTCAACACATTTCTAAACATAATAGTTTTAATAGCTCATTTCTAATAACTGATTTATTTTATCTTTGTCATGATGAGAGTTAATAATATTTGACTGGATGTTTTATCAAGACACTTCTATACAGCTTAAAGTGACATTGAAAGGCTTAACTAGGTTAATTAGGTTAACTAGGCAGGTTAGGGTAATTAGGCAAGTTATTGTATAACGATGGTTTGTAATCATATTTAAAATCATGCTTTAATCATATTTAAAAAAAAAATAACTGATGACACATTTTTTTGTGGTACGTTATCACCTTTCCTTTCCAATTAAAAAAAAAAACCGAAAACTTTTACTGTTTCAATAGTATAATTTTATTTAGATTTGGGCTGCACGACACTAGAAAAATTAACATATCAATATTTATATTAATGATATTAAATAACATCAATAATTTTATAACTAACATTGCAATATGTTTTTATTTTTATTTTGCAATATATACTGCGATATGAATACAATTTCACCAGGTGACTTGAACAAATGTTTGGAAAGATTTTATACTTTTAGACTTTTTGATTGGGATCATTTTGTAGGGGCGTTAATTTGCATAATATATAATAAACATATAAATGTTTAATAATAAACAATATCTAAAAGCATAGATAAATTCAACAAATAAAACCACATCGATTAAATAAACAGCATTTTATTGTTTTTCAAGGAGTCTAACTGTATTCAGGTATACAGTAATTGAATGAAGAAATGTAAAATAATAATGCATAGTCTTCATTGTATAAATAATTCAATAAAATTATTGATGATTAATATGTTTAAGTTAAAAATGCTACAATTTCTTATGCTTTTAAAACCTCCACACAGTCACAGGGCTCAAAAAACAACAAATCCAGACTCAACATTGCGTATACTCGTGATCTGACTATTGCGATCACATTGTGATATCGATGCTTAAACAACATTTTGTGCAGCCCTAATTTAGGTCATACCCCTATATAAAATTAGTTTTTAAAGCTAAATATGTATAGCTATTCTCTCATATAACTACAATATAAACTTTTGTTATATTTTTACATATCAGGTAAGCTAACAAATATCACCATGACACAGTAAGAAACAAATAGCAGCATCAAAGTATGTATTATCTGATGGTAATACATGCTAATTTGTTTCCTTACCAAATCTTTTCATTGATTTTGACAAACACAGTGTGTTTAGAGATATCACACTTTTTCATTATACACTAAATTGCGCATATATTATTGTGAGCATGTTTCACATTAACAGGTGCATGGGGACATTTTGGTTACCCTCAAATAGGAGTGAAGAGTTTAGCGCTTTGCCCTCAGTCTTGAGCTGGTCTGAACGCGTGTTTCTCCAGCGCTCAAGAGACATGAAACCTATGAGGTCAGAAATGGATGCTTCTTATTTTTAATGCTGCTAATTTAGATGAGAACATGCACTGAGAAGTCATTAACAGCCTCTCAAACACTCTGTGGCAGCGATGATCGCTGTGCATGAGTGTGTGCATGTGTTTGTATATCCGCACGTCTGCTGGAAACTGCATTTTCCTCTTGTTTAATACAACGCACACTTTTTTTTCTCTCTCTCTCTAATTTGCTTATAAGGTCAATGTGGATAAAGGAATAGTTCCCCCCGAATAGAAAATCTACTCTGTGTTTATTCTTTTTTCAGTTGAACACAAGAGAAGATATTGTTGGAACGCAATGTTGGAAAGCCCAAGCCATTGGCTTTCATATGAAATAAATAGTTAAAGGCTTAATTATTAGCCCTCCTGTGAAATTTGTATCCCTTTCAATGCAAATTGATAACAAAGCAATGACATTTTTATTGTATTTCCAGGTCTAATTTTTTATTTTGGCTGAAATAAAAGCAGTTTAAATAATAATAATAATATTAAATAAACATAAAATAAACATAAAAATAAACATTTTTAAAGGTCAATTTTAGTATCCTTCTTAATTATTTATTTCATCAATTTATTTATTTATTTATTTGTTTGTTTGTTTGTTTGTTTGTTTTATATTTATTTATATATTTGTGTTATTTATTTAATTTAATTAATAATTAAAAAAATATATATTATTTATTTTAATTATATTTATTTATTTGATTGTTTATTATTTTATTTTATTTTTTATTTTATTATTATTATTATTATTTTGCTACAGAATAAACCACTGTTATCCAATGACTTTTCTAATTAAGCTAACTAAATATTAGTCTAGTTTAGCCTTTAAATCACATTTTAAGCTAAATACTAGTATCTTGTAAAATATAATGTGCTGTAATCATGCCAAAGACAAAATAAATTATTATTATTATTATTATTATTATTATTATTATTATTATTATTATTATTATTATTATTATTATTATTATTATTGTAACCTTTATTTCACCAGGAAAAGCACAGAGATTAAAAGTCTTTTACAAGTGTGTCCTGGCTAAGATCAGGCAGTATAGAGTTAATATGGGTTTAACAAACAAACAAACAAATAACAAATAACAGGTAACATCATTCATCCATCAAAACACACATACAATGACTGTTAAAAAATGTTTCAAACTCCAAATCATTTAAAACCAACTCTTTAACTTAGTCATTAAAACTTATTGTTTATTAAATCTATTATGTTTTAAACAGAATTCAGATTTCACAGAACGGTCTAATAAATTTGCTTGTACATGTACTGTACACTATGGAGGTCAGTGGTCACCAGTTGTCCCCATTCTTCAGAATATCATCTTTTGAGTTCAACTGAAGAAAAAAACTCACATAGGAAGCTGAGAAAACTATTCTTTTAACCTTTATGGAGAAATAAAATCATAATTATTTATTATGAACATTTGTATATTAGAACAAACAGACAAAAGCTAAAGCTACTCCATTAAACTTAAATCATGGTTTTGGAGCACACAGATAATGATTTAATTATTAAACAGTTTCCTTCTTATGCATGTAAGAATAAAGAAAAACGATAAAAGAAGTTTCTTTTGGCTGGAGAACTGAATTTTTAAAACGGTTGATTTATGAGCGGAAGGAGCTATTACGCTATTGTCTATTTTTCCAGATCATTTGGAAGAGCACAAAGGAAAATAAAGGAAAGTAGACAGAAGGAGAGAAAAGTAACATTGATTTTCGGAAGAAGCTCTGTATTTAGGACAGCACAGGAGTCAGGAATATTTAAGAGCGTGGACGCGCTGAGCAAACACACATACAGTCATCCATCTCACAGTTTTTTTTCTGCTTTGTGCTGCGCCGTCAGTGCAGCCGGTGACCTGTCTAACCCTGTTTTCTCCCTGCTTCTCTCTAGGTGACGTTTACAAAGAGAAAGTTTGGCCTGATGAAGAAAGCCTACGAGCTGAGCGTGTTGTGTGACTGTGAGATTGCCCTGATCATCTTCAACAGCACCAACAAGCTGTTCCAGTATGCCAGCACAGATATGGACAAAGTGCTGCTCAAATACACCGAGTACAACGAGCCACACGAGAGCAGGACCAACTCGGACATCGTGGAGGTCAGTTTTTTATTGATACACACATTCCTTCACTGTCAGAAGTTTTTATTGGTTATTATTTGGTCAAATTGATGCAAATACTAAATGATTAATACATAAAAGAAGTGCACTACTCTTCAGAAGTTTGTATTTGGTCAAATGAATACAATTTATACAATTTAAAGTTAATAGTGTTAAATGAAAACTTCACTCTTTTTGGAAATAGGTTCAATTTACAAGTCCTCTAGAGGTAAATAGTCGAATTTTCCATTTTTCAATCTATTTAAATGATCTCATTGTCTGACAGGAGCACTTTTAGCTTAGCTTAGCATAAACAATTAAATCAAACTAGACCAGTAGCATCTCTATCAGAAATAGAAGAGTTTAGATATTTTTTTTATTTCAAATGAACACTCCACACTTTTTTGGAAATAGGCTCATTTTACAAGTCCCCTAAAGTTAAATAGTTAAGTTTTATCATTTTTGATCCATTTAGCCAATCTCATTGTCTAGAGGGAGCTGTTTTAGCATAGCTTAGCATACATAATTGAATCAGATTAGACCATTAGCATCTCTATCAGAAATAGAAGAGTTTAGATAATTTTCCTATTTTAAATGAACACGCTACTCTTATTTTATAATAGGCTCATTTTACAAATCCCCTAAAGTTAAATAGTTGAGTTTTATCATTTTTTGATCCATTTAGCTGATCTCATTGTCTAGCAGGAGCACTTTTAGCTTAGCTTAGCATAAATAATTGAATCAGATTAGAAAGAGAAAAGAGTTTAGATACTTTTCCTATTGCTTGAGTCTTCTGTAATACTAAGACTGACAGAAAATGAATAGTGGCTAATTTTTAAGCTGATATGGAGCTATACTATGGGTAGGATTCCAGTGTAGCAATTAAATAACTCGGCCGCAGATATTACGAGCACTATTATCTCTAGGAGGTTTGTAAATTGAGCCTATTTCCCCCAAAAATGTGGTTTGTTTCTTTAACAATAAAGTATTTTTTCTTTAGCTGTCACTCAAACTCTTGCAGCCCAACGATTTTCAGTTGTTACAAGGCAAAAAGCAATGATTCATAAATTAATTGTACTGTAAGTGAATCTAGATTTTTATTTTATTAATTTATTAATGTTTGTCATTTATTTAAAATGTTTTGTATATTTAAATATTAATACTGGTAATAATAATAATAATAATAATAATAATAATAATAATAATAATAATAATAATAATAATAATAATAATAATAATAATAAATCTTGATGGTCATAAAACTATGCTACTTTTTTGGGGGTAAGGGAGGGGGGTTTATCTAAAGAATATATGTTTAAGTATATTTATATATTTTTTACAATCACAAATATCTGTACTATAACTTAGAATCAGTTTATCCTATCCTAAGTACATAAATATATTTAGAAAATAAAAATAAAGCAAACCTTTGAACAGTAGTGTAACTTTTTACTTTTAATGGCATTTCGGGCAAATTGAATAGACATCATGATCTGATAAACTTGATGCAATTTAGTGGCTGTAAAGGAAACATACCACAAAGTATTACCTAGTTATTGCAGACTTTATATAGATTATTAAAATCTGTTAGACTGAATGAAGCATGTGAAGGCAAGCATGATGCTCAGTGGCTGCATATAAAGAGTTTAGATGCAAAAACCTCTGAATACCATCCGAAATTGTCCTCTAAAAGGAGCATTTTTATCCGGCTCCTGTGCGTATGTTCAGTAATATCACTTTTATGGTATAACAAAGTTCTTTTTCTGGTCTTTAAAGTGAAATATGTCAACATAAACAAGGGAGGCTGAGAAAAATCTTCATTTTCAATGGAAACCTTTTGCATCTGAACTCTTTATATACAGACAGATGTACATGAATGATCATTATACATGATATATTCACAGTAAATGCATCATTAACATGTGACTATGACTGGGATTCATAGTCATGTTGCCCTTACACTCTTATTATATCAGCCAATGCAGTGGCTTGATAGACAAAACCCAAACACAAGGAGATGTATTTAAGTCTAATACACTGTACACATTAAAAAAGATCCATTGATTAATAGGTTCCACATTTTGTGATTCACAAGTGTTTTCTCTTTATTTACAGTTATGAATTGCAATATGAAACCTTTATCTATGTTCTGTCGATTTTTGATGTTAACAATCTCAAACTCTGCAGTTTAATAAAAGGGACTTTTACAGAAATTTTAGCAGTTTAAAACAATATGGGTAAGAAATAGTTAGTATATAGAGAATCAAATCTGTAAAATAATAGAAAACGCACTGCCAGTTTATTAACAAGCTTTGTACCATAATATACAACATCAACCCAGACATTATATCACTTCAAACTATTAAAACTGTTTAAAAAAAAATTAAAATCATAACAAAGTGACTTTTATTGACATTTTAGTACACTTTAAAATAGGGCTGCACAATATATCATTTCAGCATCGATATCGCAGCGTGATCATTCACAATAGTCATATCGCAAGATATATGCAAGGTTAAGTTTGCACAAAATTCATCATTTGCATGTGTTTTTGATGCCTGGAATTGATTTTAAAAGCATTCAGGCATAAGAAATTGTACCACTTGTGACTTTTACAATGATTCATTTTATTGAATTATTCAATTGCTGTACTTGAATACTGTTAGACTCGCGAAATGATAACACATGCAAGCAAGCTTTGTACCGTACAACACCCAGACAATATATCACTTTAAACCATTAAAAATTTAAATAAAAGTCCCTTAAAGAAAGATCAAGGTCTGGTTTTAATTATTTAAAAATAAATAAGCATCCACTTTCTGATTGTGTATTTGATTTGCATGTGTCCTTCTGGATGCCAGCCGCTTTTCTCAATCAGCTTAAATGCTCCTAAAGGCTCTCAGGTCTTAGAGACACGTTGTCCGTTGTCTGCTGTCTTTAAACCTGCCCGCGGGTCAAGCCACGCTAACCGATTGTAGCTGTCGCAAGGCAAACATCCAAGAAGCACATCACTGGGTGATCTGGTTGCGTAATCGACTTTTCCGAGATGTCACAACATGTGTTGAAATGCAAAGGTGACATACGCAGGTTGACAAGGTGCTCCCCTTAGGACTTAAGGGCTTTTAGAATCCGTCTTGCTTTCCAACAGGGCAACATGATCTTAGGTGTATGGGTGAGTTTCAGTCCAAGTGCAGAGCAGCTGCTTTGCTGTTGGAGTCAGACTGACAAAACATATATATATATAATTTTGTCTGCTTCCTTTTTTTAAAGACTTTTTTTTACAAGTCACATCCCCGCTCACTTCAAGCTCTGATTTATTTATTTTTTAGCTTGGTACACTTGCTGTAATTTGCCCATTAAATCTACAGCTTTGTGTTTGTTTGTTTGTTTGTTTGTATATTTATTTATTTGATGTTTATTTATTTATTTATTTATTTTCATATGTATGTGTTTCATAATACCAGTATGGCATTTTTTGTATTATTATTATTATTATTATTATTATTATTATTATTATTATTATTATTATTATTATTATTATTATTATTATTATTTATTATTATTATTATTATTATTATTATTATTTATTATTATTATTATTATTATTATTGTTGTTATTATTATTATTTATTATTATTATTATTATTATTATTATTATTATTATTATTATTATTATTATTATTTATTTTTATCAATATTTATTTTTTACTTTTATTATTACTTTTATTATTAGTTATTATTTAATTAAATTTTTTATTATTATTAATTAATAGTAGTAATTATTATTAGTAGTTGTTTGTTTGTTTGTTTGTTTGTTTGTTTGTTTGTTTGTTTGTTTGTATTAGCAAATGTCCTCTAAAATGTTTGTGTTTTATTATTATTATTATTATTATTATTATTATTATTATTATTATTATTATTATTATTATTATTATTATTATTATTATTATTATCATTATCATTATTATTATTATTATTATTAAAGTTTTGCTATCATCTGTTCAAGATCAAGTGTTTTAGTTCCTTCTAGAAGCCCAGACCCTGAGGGACATTTAAAAGGCAGCTAGAAGGAGATTATTCCTGCAGTGTATCAAGGCAAGCACAATCATAAAGACGCACTCTAAGCACGAGCAGATGTCCATGGCACTTGAGAAAGGGCTCAACTATACAATATTTATTATGATTTATTCTTGGAATGTTTATCATTCTAATTCATACTGAAATTCTCAGAAACTCTTAGGGGTAATTGAGCAGTCATATGCTTTTTATTGTGTATTATAGTCCACACTCACGGCCAGCAAATTAGAACATTAGGGATGGAATTAAAGAAGATCCAATTTACAGTCAAGTGCTAGTAATGTGCCATTAAAATCAAATATTGTCTTTCTTTTTCTTTTCTTTTCTTTTCTTTTCTTTTCTTTTCTTTCATTTTATTTTTATTTTTATTTTATTTTATTTTATTTTATTTTATTTTATTTTATTTTATTTTATTTTATTTTATTTTATTTTATTTTATTTTATTTTATTTTATTTTATTTATTTTTTCTTTTCTTGATTCGTCCATTCCTTTATTCATTCATTTACTGGAGAAAGTGAATGGGGCTCAACATTAAGGAGTTTATTTGTATTCCAATAAGTTGTTATTATTATATTGTTCAAAGCTTTATCTTTTCTGCTTTACATTAGAATATATATATATATATATATATATATATATATATATATATATTTTGCAATCTAAATGTACTGTAAGTGTATTTTAAAATGTCTTGTTTTTGACTTACACTAACACCCAACTTTATAACACATAATAATAATAATAATAATAATAATAATAATAATAATAATAATAATAATAATAATAATAATAATAATAATTAATTTTTATTTATAATTAATATAATTTGTTTATTATTATTATTATTATTATTATTATTATTATTATTATTATTATTATTTATTTATTATTTTTATTATTTTAAATTATTTTTTAAAAATATTACTATTTATTATTAATAATAATATTATTAGTAGTAGTAGTAGTAGTAGTAGTAGTAGTAGTAGTAGTAGTAGTAGTAGGATACTTTTATTTAACTTTATGCCACCTGTTCATTTCTAAATGTAGATTTGTTCAAATATGTCTAAAAATGTTCAAATGATTCAAACAAATCTCACAAAGGAGACAAGAAGTGATTCATTCTCACATTTTTAACCAAACTCTTAGAGCTAGCTCGGCCTGCAGCTGTCTTTATTATAGAGCTGTGAGAGATTGTTAAATGTTTATACTGCCTTTGTTTCACTTTTGTCAAAGCTTGTGAAACAACTTCAGAGTGTCTCACTCCACTTAAAAAGCAAGACCTAAACATGACAGCTTCCTCCACCGTGTGAAGACAGACATTTAAAGCACACTGAGAAAATCAGCACACGCAAACATCGGGGAAAAAAAGAAAAGAGCATAGCGAGTCAAACTGCTCCCATCACCAAGCAACAGCTTTAGTGGAGTTTCTTTCCAATTTGCCAGATTCCGCGTCGGAGAAATCGATTCGAAGCTTGCTAAAATGCCGCCCTAACTGGATTTGTGGACGCTGAAGTGCTGAGCTCCTGCAGGGCCCGGTTTTCTGCTGCTAGGTTACATCACGGCCAGGGGATGTGGGCGGTGGGAGGTAAAGAGGAACAAAGCACACTTCCTGTTGTGATGGCAGGATGGGGACGAGGCCTTGGATGGCCGGAGGGGGAACTCGGCATAGGGGTATCAGTGCCATAGTTCAGCTTCAGAAGCTCCAGAGTTGTGTGAGAGAGACTATTATTGGTTGTGGACGCCAGGCTTAAACGTGTGCTGTACATACACAGAACTAGCATTGTAGGCAGAAAACACACAGATAACAAATCTGAGAAATACAGAAATGTGTCGATTTATTATTATTATTATTCTTTTCCGGAGTGTAAAATGAAAACTGTATTATTATTATTATTATTAGTAGTAGTAGTAGTAGTAGTATTACTATTATTTATTTATTTATTTATTTATTTATTTATTGTTGTTTTTGTTGTTGTTGTTTTTGTTGTTGTTGTTGTTATTTCTACTACTAAGTGGCCTAAAATTCATTTCTGAGCAAATACACAACCAGTGAGAAGTGCTCAAATGTATGTCCTCACCTTAGCCCAATTCGCAACAGGTTTAACACAATATTTGTTTTTATTACTCAGTTTATAAAGCTGCATGCAGTCTTTATTAATTATTTTGTTGAAAATGACCTGAAATCTCCTCACCTTCACAACAGTAAGCTTGTTATAATTATTTGTTATCATTTGTATCATTGTGTCCTTCATGTGAATATGCAACTCCCAGCTTTTTCCGATCGTTTATAATGTTTTATTGTCAAATCTGCTGGAACAAATGGTGGATTGTACGTGAAATCAAGTGCTATGGAAATGTAATTTGCTGTTTGGGTCAAAATAACAATAATCTTACATGGAGTTCAAATGTCATAGCAATTGATTAGACTGTACATATGTGCTAATACAGCAATACTAATCCCAAAGTGTGTCTGGTTTCTATAGTGAAGGAACGCCAATCATCAGACTTTGAATCGTCATCATCGTGCTTACTCTACTTTTAATTTGGAAAAAATGACATTGCTTCACATGCAATCACATTTCCAATCTTTCCAATGGCATCCTCTGGTTTTTGTCTGTATTTTCCAGATATTGTAACCACGTCGTTTGGTTACCATTGTAACAATAGTATATGGGAAGAATGTCATGAGATACATGAGCAATATCACATGAGCAGCAGTGCGATATGGCTGTATATCGGCACTGGTGGTAGGCGTGCGTTGCCTTAGTGCTCCACCAGTGACGATATACAGCGATATTGCACTGCTACAAGTGTGATATTGCGTTTATACAACAGTTCGATGGCATAATCGTGTATATTAAAAAAGAAAATCAAACACAGAGAGTCTAAAAACTCTTTTGTATGAGGAATTACTTTCTTCCGCTATTCATTCAAGTTGCTACCTTACCAGCGTCACTTTAGAGCAATTATTTGAATGATTCTCTAGCATAATGTCTAAAGTGATGACAAAACAGATGATTTTGCTGACATTTTAGGATTATAAGGCTGAACAGCATGAAATGCCATCAGTCTACAGAGATTTCCTAGTATTTCTCTGTTGCAATCGGAATTCTTTCTTTTTACTGAACTAGTCTACAGTAACGAAAACAGGAGACTCATTAGAAACAAACAGATGGCCAACCAAAAAGTAACTCAGAGTTATACAAATAGTGGCCAACACAAAAAACAAACATTCCTAATATGTGAGTCCCAACTCACACACAATACACTACAATTAATATGGTATAAATACAACACTGCAACCTACAAAAGAAAGAGATCTACTTAGAATGTCACTTTCCAGTTTAATAATGATTTGATCAGCTGTAGTTAGAAATTACGCAGAGTTTTTCTCCTCTAAAGGCTTATTATGCGGTCTCTGTCGCCATCTTGTGGCGGAACTTCAACTGTCTTTGCTCTGCTCAATGACAGGCTATTGGCTGCCAACGCAATGTATTTAGGAAATTATAAATATTTAAAATATGCCCTATCCTTATAAATAAATTGCATAGTTACAGTCTAAACAACTACATTCTTGCCTAAAAAAAACTCAAAATTACATTATGTCATCACACAGCTGCAATAGTTGTCAAACTGTAGTGAGTTTATTGATCTTCTGTCACTCTATGTGGGTGGAGTAATACAGAAGGCTGAGAAGGCTGTACGAGTGCTGTTATTTTGGGAATATCAGACTGCTCTCAGCCAATCAGATTCAAGAACCAGACAGAAATGTTGGATAATTTCAAATCTTTGCTCTAGCAAACTAGAAACGTAAAACTAGAACGTAATTAGAACTTGTAAAGAAAATACTTCCCCAAATAAATGCAACTGCATATTTTAAACAGAGATGGCGACAAAGAGGTAAAACTTGTGAACTGTAGCTGAAATATATCGATCAAACATGAAACTAGGTTTTCATCCATAAACATAATACCAGTGGTATACAATGCTTTTTGTCCTGTACTTTAGAATGTGTCCTGTCGAGTTATTATTATTATTATTATTATTACTATTATTATTATTATATTTATTAATTTATTAAAGTGCCAGCCAGAGGGGGTGGGGGGGGGGTCTCAGAACAGTGGTATCAGTATCATAGTTCAGCTTTTAAATTTCCAGAGTGTGTGAGCGAGACTCATATCGTGTATGCTGTAGATACAGAGAGTTAGCATTGTTTAAAGACACAGAAAACACACAGCGATAAAACACAGAAGTGCGTAGCTGCCTCTGCCTAGAGTGCCTGTGGGGTGCAGTGGGAGGATAAGGAGAGGCAGGGGAACCGGGCTCAGCGTGTGGGCGTCTTGAAGAGCAGCCCGCTACATTAGCAATAAAGCTCCATGTAATTAGCATGTCTTTGCTTGATAATTAGCGTTGTTGGGAGAGAGGCAGTGAGAGGCTTGCCCAGCCTCTTTAGCTCTGTTTAGAAGAGGCTACAGGCTCCTCTACCGTTTCTTTTTCCGCTTGCGTCCATTTTTATCTCCGCTTTCGTAGGTCAAGTGAGTCTTTCGTTCATGCGCCTTCTCATGTTGATATTACTATGATTAAAAGAAAAAAACAGAGATGCATAAACCACGCAGGCAGAATTCAGAAATACGAATGATTTTTGTTCCAAACATATATAGAAATGTGAAATGTTGTTGTTGTTTGTTTTGTTTTTTATTTGGACGATCTTTCGGTTTTAGCATACAAGATACACAGCAAAGATTTTGTACTTTTAAAGTATGTAAACAGAGTGTTAACAGAGGCCAGAGACACAGCACAGAATTACTAGCGGACTAGCAGTGCAGATTTACAAATATAACATCAATTTACACATTTTAAGCAACTTTAATTTAATGGACATTGACATTCGTTCGTTTCATGCTTCTGTGATGGTTTCAGCATGAAATAAAAGGATTATGCCAGTTTTTGGGACAGCTCATGTTCAGCTGATCGCTTGGGGGTGATCGCTTTCTGTATGTGTATCAAAAACTAAAACATTTTAACAGTGAAAATCTAAATCTAAAGTCGAGTAAACATCTATTCATATCTGTAATACATGGGGTTTATTCAATATACTTGTGTTCAGTTTAAGTTATGCGTGGATCATTAATTTGGGTTTACAATAGGGGTAACCAAACTTTTTCTTATGAAGGGAAAAAAAACAAACTTGATTAAGGCTTGTGGGCCAAAGGTAAATATAATTGCCACGGCTAATGTTTAAAAATAACTAGAAAACAATGCTTTATATTAACTAATACATTATTTTTACATTTTATAATAAACTCATTATGGTAAAAGCAAAACAATCTAATTTATAACAGAAATACACTAGTTTTTGTCTTGATTTGCTCACCGATGTCTTCTGCATAGTCCTCTATCTGTCGAGCAACAATTTTTACATTTTTAAAAAATCTGATTAATTTACAAGATTAAATTGAAACATTTAATTTCAGTTTGCTTTTTTGTAGCTCAGCAATAAAACACAAAAAAAGGTTATGTCAAATTAGAAACAACGATCTCTGTGTTAAAGGCATTTGCCTCGAACGCTCTCCATCACTCTCAATTAGATGGTATGGCAAGCCAAATCAAAGGTTACAATGGGCCAACTTTGGCCCACGGGCCCTGCTTTGGGCACCTCTGATTTACAAAAACCCACCTGCAGAAACACAAATCAGCAGGATGAACTGTTCCTGATGCGTGAAATACTGGAAGAGTTTAAAAAAAAAAAAATCTTGTAAAACATCAGGAAATTCAATATCAGTGCATCACTAATAAAACATAAACAAAGAGATGTTGTGAAAAATGTAGTTGTACAGCAGTTTTTGGACAAAATGATTTGATTTAGATCAGAGTGTCAATAGATTCATAATTCACATGACTTGTAAACAAAAAGGCTAAACAATGAATTTGTTACATGTTCTTCATACCTGAAACACCTCTCCTAGCGCATTTAGCTTTCACATAAAATCTCATTAAAAATATTCCTATGTAGTAACATCTGAGGCTAGACAAAAAGTGAGAAGGTCCAGATGATTATACCTTAAGTCATGAAGAAAGAACAAATTAGGAGTGCTTGTGTGAGGTTAAATTATCTAGTTTTAGATTAGCAGGGGGAAAATGCAGCAGCATGGTTTGGTTGTCAGAATGCTCTCTTCTTTTGGCACAATTACAATGCAATGTTTATTTGGCAGGAGATTAAAAACTTAAACGGGCATAGATTTCCCATAATGCACTGTGCCAGACAAGTTTTCCCAGCATGAGTGGAGCTCAGCTGAGCTGGTTTTGTTTGGATCAGTCATACTGATACAAATTGCCTGTGTAATAATAAAAGCCATTAATATTTAATCAGAAATTAAATTTTATTGAGAGAAATATATATAATGTATTTTCTTTATATATGCATTTGATGGCAAAATTATTAGCCCTTCTGTAAACTTTTTAATTGCTTTTGTAAATATTTAATGTTTTTTCTAATTATTTTATAACAAATTTCTAATTATAACTAATATATTTTGTCTTTGCCATGATAACAGCACAGTTAATTATATTTTACTAGTAATTTAGTATTATTTAGATAGTAGTATCCAGTTTAAAGTGCAATTTAAAGACTGAACTAGATTAAAATGATTGCCTAGTTATAAGTAATTAGGCAAGTCAATTGGTTGTTTGAAACCTCTTAAAGGGGCTGAAAATATTTACCTTAAGAATTTATTTATTTATTTATTTATTTGTTTGTTTGTTTTGTTTGTTTTTTGTTGTTTATTTATTTAATTATTCATTCATTTATTTATTTATTTATTCATTTATTTTTCTATGTATTTATTTTTGTTTATTTGTTTGTTTGTTTGTTTGTTTGTTTATTTATTTATTTAATCATTTAATCATTTATTTATTCATTTATTATTATTATTATTATTATTATTATTATTATTATTATTATTATTATTATTATTATTATTATTATTATTAAAATGATTTTATTTCATCCAAACGGAAATAAATTTCTCCAAAAAAAGACTGAAAATGTCCTTGTTCTGTTAAACATCACTTAGAAAAAAATATATATATGTATTTTAAACTAGGCCAAAATATTATTGCCTTCAACTGTTTATATAGTCAGTCATATGATGTAATGTATTACCCCAAAAATCTATTATGCTATACAAAGAACCCCATGAAATAAAAGAATCATTTTGTTGTTGTTGTTGCTGCTTGCCGTACACACGCTAACACATCATCACATGGCGCAGTCGCGTGATCAGCACACAAACACTGGAGATAAAGTTTGCCAAACCAAACCCATCGTAGATCAGCCTCATCCCAACATCCACCTTTTAATCTTCTCTCACCGTCCAACAACTTCTGAATGAATCGGCAATAGAAAGAAGTGCGGAGACAAACTGAGAGAGAGAGAGAGAGAGAGAGAGAGAGAGAGAGAGAGAGGGAGAGAGAGAGAGAGAGAGAGCGGCAGGGAGGGAGGCTGGTGATTATTTCCAAAGGTCACGCTGTTAATGACTACCTGCTTGGTTAATGAGATTCGGCAAAGCTCCCTCACGATGTTTCACCCTCATATGTGTTGCCGTGTGCCGAGACGTGTGAGGAGCGTCAGCCTTCTCTCAACTCGCATCTGTTTAAAGTAGAAGGAAGGAAAAAAAAGAAACGAGGATCAACACAGGTTCATTAAACATCTTGGAGAGAATGCTTAATGTGGACTAGGTACACTAATTAACCGCATTTCATTTTCATTTCTCTTCAAAGTGGCAGTAAAGAGTTAATTAAAAGATATTTTTCCTCTTAAGGACTTTAGCAGGCGAATATTCCCTCAGTCGTCTTTTTGAAAAGACTTTTTCTTTCTTACTAGTTTTGAGTAATCGGAGATCAGAGAGAACATTAGCCCGAAGCGCTTTTCTCTCTCTCTCTGCGCCGGGGACTCAATGACCATCTATTTAACTTACAAAAGGACCGCTATGACATAACACACTGACAGAACTGTGTCCTCTTACAAACAAACATACATCTGATAGAGGGAAATATTTGTGTACCACCATAATCTATCACCGCACACACATGCATACTATTAATGGCTCACGCAAAGAGTCAATAACTTTATGGTAATTAAACTGACTGATGTTCTGGCTTTTTTTTGTAATCAGAAGAGGCTTTGTCTGGTTACGCAAATAAACCTCATGACATACAGAATCAACAGAGGAGATTAACTGTGTGTCACTAACAGGATGTATAGTGCGTATTAAGAGAGGCTTTATGATTCCTAACGTTTGTGAAACACTTGATTGTTTCAACACTTTTGCGTGATCTATAAAGGGTTTCATTTGCATAAATCCGAGGCATGTTTCATGGTGACATAGTTTCAACATGGAGCACAATGCTACGTCAGCACATTTACTGTAGCGTCTGGGTGTGATGGATTGTTGGTGGTTAAAGAATAAGATGCGAGTCTGAGATATTGCATCCAAAAGTGGTGCAACATTTTATTTTTTTTAGGTTATTTATGTGATATAATGCATTATACTGCTATTGTAAAATGGCAAATATTATAATGCATAACTGTGCAAATGTTTATGATAATACTGACTGGATTACAAATATGTAAATCTCTATTAGCTACATCCAGTCATTTGGATTACATATTGGATTGATATATCTACTACTATTCTTGCAGTTATAATTATTAATTCATTCATTTTCCTACGGCTTAGTCCCTTTATTCATGAGGGAATGAACCGCCAACTATTTCAGTATATGTTTTACACAGCGAATGCCCTTGCAGCCGCATCCCAGTATACTGGGAAACCTCCATACACACTCATTCACACACATACACTATGGTCAATTTAGTTTATTCAATTCACCTATAGCGCATGTGTTTGTACTGTGAGGGAAACCAGAGCACGCGGAGGATGAGGAGCCACACAGAAATGCTAACTGACCCAGCCAGGGCTGTAACCAGTGACCTTCTTGCTGTAAGGCGACATTGCTAACCACTGAGCCTCCGTGTTGCCAAAATGGAAAGTATTAAAATGCATAACTGTGTTTGCAAATATTTATGATAATACAGAATGGATTACAAGTATGTAAAGCTCAATGAACTACATCCAGTAGTTTGGATTACATATTGGATTGATAAATCTACTACAATTCTTGCAGTTATAATTGTTTATTATGTATTTTTTTTATTATTATTTTCTGAAATCCATTTATATTTTTTAATTATGGTTAAATTTTACATTTAAAATCTTTCCAAAGATTTTATTCCAACTGAATATATTTTTTTGGAACTACCTAAGTCATAAATCAATCCTGAAGTTCAGTTTTCCACAAAAAAAAATATTATAACAGTAAAAATCTGCAAATATGTAAATTCATATATGTAAATATGTAAATTAATGACATAGTATTGGTAACACTTTATTTTGATGGTCCCTATTGCACATGTTGTTGACTAAAAGTTGCATTGCAACTACATGCCGATTACTTGCTACTCATCTGAGTATTAGTAGACTGTCTGCTTCATATCTGTTGGTACTGTTCTTCAACAGACATTTAACTGACTATAAGTAACTTTGCAAATACATGTCAAATTACACTTACCCTAACCTAAAACAAACAGTATACTTAAAATCTATTGAGAAATAGTTGGCATGTAGATGCAATGTTACTTAAATTCAGCAAAATACGCTAAAGGAACCAAAGGATACCATAGTATTTTAGAATATATTACAGAAATATATAATTACTATAAGAAATAAATATTACTTTAATAATTCGAGCATTGATCACAATTTCAAAGTCAAATTTTCATTTTCATTCAGGGTGTCTGCAGTTTTTGTTCAGATCATGAACTGGATCATACAAAAGTGAAAATGTGATGCTTGATTGCATGAATTTATATATGTTGAGCATTCTAAAATATGTAAAAATAAATAAATAAATAAATAAATAAATACAAATCTATTGAACAGATTGTTAAACTAGGGGTCCTGAAAAAAATGTCTAGAACTACTGGACGACAGGACCAAATACGTACATGTACACAGTGTTTCTTTTCAAAGTGACATTACTAAATGTCAGTAGATCTGCTTGGACGGGAGCCATTTTGGCAGTGTTCTTATCTAACACACAAATTCTTTCAAAACTGCAAGCTAAAACTTTTCATTTTTATCACACCGCCGTCATACATTTAAACGCAGATCCCTGACATGTCAAAAACTCCCTGCAAAATGTGGCACGTGTGTGAGACCTCTCTCCAGCCTTCACGGCAGATCTCATCCGTCACTAAAGCGAAAAGCAGCCCCCGTCCAAAGCCTGTTGACCCCGCAGCCTCAGAACAACTTGTTGAACTTCAGCCACATGGCAGCTGCATGTCGACGAGAGCATTTATTTGTTCTGCCTCTCATTCTCTTTCCCTCTTTTTCTCTCTTGTGTTTTCTCTACACTTCCCTCTGATTGGAAACAGCTGCAAAGCATCCAACGGCAACACTTTTAAAAACCAGTGCATTTCAGATGAGTCCAAATTAGGAGCCCCCTCCCTTTCCCCCCTTCCTCCCTCCATTTGTGTGTGCGTGTGTGATGTGGGACTGGGAGGTTTTTTTTAGTATCCTTCCCCTAATAAATGTCTCCAAAAAAATGGTAGTGGGCTAAAAATAGTGCAGTGTGTTGCTAAATTTAGCACTTGGCTTATTGCGCTGGCGAGGCGAATGGAGAAGAATAGGCGTGGAGAGACAGGGTGAGTAAGCAAGACTCTGTTCATTCAACGGCTCATTGAACCGCTGCCCTTGGACTGTGCCCCCCCCCCCCCCTAACCACCAGACCTGGGGGTGCCAACTAACATTTGATCCATGGGATAGAAGATTTATTTATTATTTATTTGCTTAGGAAGTCTCTGAAGCGCATTTTATGTGTAGTTTAACAGAACAGAGTGGCCTTTCAAGTGCTTAGCACATCCATATAGGAGCTTAAGCATATTTAGGTTTCAAGGAATGGATTAAAATATTTATTTGAAATTATATCAGATTTTGCAGTGAGAAAGTAAGCTTTCAACTTCTCATTCATTTGATAGTTAACCCAAAAATGTAAATTCTGTCATCATCTACTCAACCTTCACTAGTTCAAAACGTTTTCACCTATTGACTTACATAGTAATTTTTTTCCCCTAGTATGGTAGTCAATAGGCCGTATCATACACTCTACGCAATAAGGCGCAAGACATGTTTGGTGGGATTTGTTGCTATTTTCAGACCAGTGCAACAGTAATTTTCATGTTTTGTGCCATGCTGTTTAAATAGCAAATTCATTTGCGCCACTTTGTGGACTCATGGGTGTTCTGGTCTATAAAGGAGGTGCTCTCTCCGGGTGCTTCGGTTTCCCCACAGTCCAAAGACATGCGGTACAGGTAAATTGGGATGGTTAAATTGTTCGTAGTGTATGAGTGTGAGTGAGTGTGTATAGATGTTTCCCAGAGATTGGTTGCGGCTGGAAGGGCATCCACTGCGTAAAAATGTGCTGGATAAGTTGGCAGTTCATTCAGCTGTGGCAACCTCAGATTAATAAAGGACTAAGCCGAAAGGAAAATGAATGAATAAATGAATGAATGAAAAACAAGTTTCGATTTGTCCACCACTTGGGTTTTGGAGACGTATGCATCACCATGTAGGGCATAAAAATAGAACATGTGTTTTGGATTTTTTAACCACACTTTGTTATTATTGTTCATTTATTTGTTTGCTGGAAATTAGAACTGAATTTAGAATTAGTTTTGAAACAAACCTCTGTGGTTAACAAACCAAATTAAATATTTAGGCTAATGGATGTATTCAGTGGAGTGCATACAACACTGTTTCCTTATCCACTAAAGTAAAGGAGCAAAATAAAGGAGTAAAAGTAAAGAGAATGTAAAGAGGCTGATGGAGGAGGCTCATTTTTTATCCTCGCGCTGCAGATGGTCTGTTTAACTGTTTTATCGCTAGTGAAGGGTTCAGTTTTTCCACTAACAAAGTCTGCCATGTAAATGGCAAATGCACCATGGCACGGCGCAACACACTCTTAAAGGGAATGGGAGATGAGACTCTGAGTGGTTTAATGCTGTTATGCTCAAAACACACCCATAACTCATTAAGAGAATCAGCACAACCCTGTTAGACCATGCACCGCAGCGCAGAATGCATTTTTCCATCCTTAAAATAGCAAAAGTGGATTCAGAAACCCCCTTAATGCTTTTGTAATAGGCGCTTTAGACTTTGTGCCTAGATCGTTAAAATAGAGCCCAATGGGTGCCAACAAACCAGCATTCAAAATATCTTATTTTGTGTCCAACAGAAGTTTGACATTCAGAAAAATTTTACACTTTAAAATCACTTTTATTTAAGGAGAATTAATGTTGAGGTCATTTTCAATTTTGAGTGAACTATACTTGTAAAAATAGGACGAATATGAGCAATTTTAAGCTTAAATAACTATTAAAGAATAAGAGAAAGTTTGTCATTTAGTTTGCCCTTTAAACATTTAGTTTCACTTTTCCACCATAAGTTTCTGCAATGTCACAAATAATGTTTTTTTTTAAGTCAGCAGCAATAGTTTTGTGGGGAGTGCTTTGACAGGTAGTGTCATTGCGATTTGAACGTCACTAGTTTGAGTCCCAGATCACAGAACTTTTTTAAATTCTCCTAGTATATATTCTTTTGATATTTTCCATCAGACATTACTTACTTACTTACTCCCAGGGCCGAAGTTGATATTTAGCCACACCAAACTGGAGTTTCATAACATCAAATTTTTTTTTGCCCAATGCTCAAACCCCAACCTGAAGGACCAGGACATACACACATACACTACAGACAATTTAGCTTACCCAATTCACCTATAGCACCTATTTGGGCTGTGGTGGAAACCAGAGCACCCGGAGGAACACTAGGAGAACATGCAAACTTCACACAGCAACCTCTTGCTGTTAGGCAACAGCGCTAACCACTGCGCCCCATCAGAAATTGGATGGTTGAATGATTATGTTTGTTTTTGTTTTGTTTTTAAATGGTGGAACTCTCATGCCAGTAAGCATATCATCAGAGAATAGAAGTGATGTTGATGTTTTCACTTACAAGTTTTAATCTATAGAAATTTTTAGGGCAGATGAAAAAAAAATGACAATATGCATAGATAAATATTTTATAATAAATAGTGCAATAATTCCACAAAAGCTTTACCACTCAAATCTGATTTGAACTCAAATCTAAAAACTGCTTAATGTGTTTAGGCCGTTCATTTATGCAATTAAACTGATTTTTGGGGGACCAATACAAACTTTTAAAAACTATACAGTAGCTCCATGTAAGCTGTAATGTTATGTTCAATGTAATGTTACAAGTACCCTGTACAAAATTATATAGTAAATTAGTCACGACAACATCTGTTTGTAGTTTATTGTAACGTATTAATCTAAGTTAATCATGTTCTAAACTTAATAAGTTATGCAAGCTGTTTTAAGTCAGGTTAACATCAAGTTCAATGGACTCTTATGGTTAATTTGATTCAACTTAAGACAACTAGGATTTTTTTACAGTGTACAAATGAATGCAAGTGAGTTGATCATAAGTTGAAACTCATGTAACAGCTCTTAAATCAGTGTGATGCATTACATCATCTCTTAAGATACAAAGAAACAAGACTGTCCACTCTGGCCACCCCTTGTTCTGCCAGTGGAAAACGAGCGATCTATTTCTGTCTGTGGGTGTAGATGGCAGTGTCCCCTCCCACAGGGCCCGAAGGGTGTGGAAACACAAGGTCATGCCAAAGAGGTCAGGTGCCTGTGCATTGTTCCTCAAAACCCTCTGCCCCTTCCTGTAATGCAGCTGCATGATAAGAACCCCTACAGACAAAGGCTGATAACTGATGTCTGTGTGTGTGCGTGTGTGTGTGTGTGTGTGTGTTCAAAAATCAAGAATTTAGGCTCTTTGAATATAATATGTGTGTGCGCACGCATGTGATAGGTGTCTTTCAGTCTCTCTAGAAATAAAACAAGACATAAAGACATAACCAGCGCGTTTCAAATGGAAAGATGGCGATGGTATAAGCACCCCTTTATTTAGCTTGACTGAGTGTCATTGTGCGCATGTATGGGATGCTCCATTAGGTCATATGAATGACTCGTCTGTCTGTCTTACTAACAGCCGTGGCGGGAGAAGATGAGATGACACGCTTTACGGTCATGTACCAGAAGCTGAAAAACATGGCACAAATGTTCAATAGAGTGGCATTATTGAGCAGGACACAAACATATCATGTTTTCCTAGTTTTTCGTCCTGAAGGACAATGTTTCCTTGAGCAACAGCTGTAGTTTTCAGAATAGCTATGTTGATATTGTGTTTTTTTTTTTTTTCTTCTTTGGACTGCACTTTATTTGTTGCATCACGTTATTCCTTTGTATTGGGAACGGGTTTAATTTTAGAAGTGCCTAAATATAGAGGATTTTAAGTGGATTTGGATTTTCTCAGTCTTCATCCATTTCAGGCTGTAATTAGACGCTCAAGGTATAATATTACATATCCATTACTTACTGTAATCATGAGAAATCAAATTTTCCTTGATCGGTTGAGATAGAAGAGTTCATTGTGTCATGAAAACACACTGTAACTGTTAGAGCTGAAAGCTTTTCAATGAAAAACAAATATATATATGTATATACGGAGAGAGAAAGAAAGCAGTGTAATGTAAGAGTTGCAGAAAGTCATTAAAATAATGATACAAATTATCTTATGTTCACAGATGCTGCATTTATTAGTGAAAAAAAAGTCATTTAAAAAAAAAACGTTTTTTCAGTAACGCTTTAGTTTAAGTTCTAATTCCCACTATTAACTACTGGCTTATTATCTGCTTATTATTATGACGTTTTTTCAGTACTTATAAAGTATGATCTAATTCCATATCCCTAATACCTAAACACAACTACCTTACTAACTAATACAATAAACAGTCTTTGTTAATGGTTTGTTAATATCAAGAATTGTATCTTAAAATAAAGTATGGCTGTATTTTCTTTAAATATCTTTTATTTATCTTTATCTCTAGAGCGCTTTTACAACGTAGCTTGTGTCAAAGCAGCTTAACATAGAAGTTCTTGTAAATCGAAACTGTGTCAGTCCAGTTTTCAGAGTTGAAGTTCAGTTTAGTTCAGTTGAGTATAGTTTAATGTTCACTGCTGAAAGTCCAAACCCTGAAGAGCAAATACATCAATGCGCAGCTCCACGAGTCCCAAACCAAGCAAGCCAGTGGCAACAGTAGTAACAAATAAACTTCATCAAATGACGAAAATGAAGGGAAAAACCTCAACGTTAAAACTGCTCAGGATACGGGCTGGTCCAGGATTATGGAGACCTCGAGATAATAAAAAACAGGCTAACATAAGCATAAATGCCGTTCAAACTATAATGTCTGGTTATCTGGATATCTGGTTATCCCTATGATCACGCATGGACGGAGCATAAGGATGTCTGTACAATCTTACCTGTTTAAAAAAATCTCTTCAAAGTGATTCATATTCAACTCAAATTAAATACGGCACCGTGCGAACTGTTCGTTCAGGTCTCAAAATCTTTCATATGCTGTGCCAGCCAAAATCATGTTGTGCGCTCCCAAATCGAACCTCCGTAGACACTGCGATGACATCACACAAACTAATGTGCATGACAAATGAGCATTACAAATTGACTCTTGTAAAAAAAAATAAAAGAAATAAAAGAATTAAAAATATATATTTCCCAGTACTGGGTTTCAGCTGGAAGGGCATCCACTGTATAAAACATGTGCTGGATAAGTTGGTGGTTCATTCCACTGTGGTGACCCCAGATGAATAAAGTGACTAAGTCAAAGGAAAATGAATGAATAAAAAAATTGAATATTACCTCTCCATGGAATGGAGGTAACCATACAGTTTTATTTCTTTGATGCTTGATTACAGTGTAGAAGGGGGAAGGGCACAGATTTGTGGCTTAAAGTACACAAATTACAGTAAAGTAGCTGGTTTTTAGGAGGTAAGAGGTGCCCACTTCCAAAGGCTGATGGTTTACTTCAAAGACGGACGGTCTTCTATGATGCACCAGCTCACTCTACCATTATACTGTATGCATCCACACACAGACAGCCACATATGGAGGCCACGTCTCATGTCATCTGCATTCGTGTCTCGCTACACTGTCGTAGCATGTTCAAACCACACTTAATGAAACGGTGGCTTCCCTGCTTTCTCTCCAGCCATATGCTTCCAATAAGGTCAAGACAGACTGGCTCTCTCCCCAAAAGATCTGTTCAACGGGAGCTCTGCGGTCCCCCCCTCCCTTTAAATGTACCGTATCAAAAGCCCAGAGTTTTAGCGAGGCCATATGCAGAGTGATTTCGAATGGTGTGCGTGTCTGTCGCTGACCTCCATTCACTCTGTTGAAGCAAGAAGTGTGTACGACCATTCGCAGTAAAGAACTCCAACTCACACACATGGTGGAGGCGTGACTGGCAAGGTCCATGAAGTCATCTTTGCTGGCCTAATGGGACCACCTTGGAGTTCGCGGCTTTGTTGCGGATCTGCGTAAGAGAGAAAAAGAAGTGGAAAAAAACACTTGGACATGTGCTGAGCAAGGGGAGAGACACTGAGCTGCCAAAATAGAACTCTGCGTGAAATTATGGCTTCTTTTGTGAACCGCTAACGGGAGCTAATGAAAGCGAATGTAGATACCCTGCCTGGACCCCCTATAGTAACAGGAAAAAGTTTGATTTGAGTACACTTTTTTCTAAATTTTCCTGTTGACTTTTCACTCAAGTAGTGTTACATCAAAAAAAAATGTAATTACTATAATGTTTTTAGCAATTGCATTTTTTTACATTTCACAATTGTAAAAAAAAACTGAAAAAATAATTTACGATTTTTACAAAAAGCTTTTTTCAATTCATAGTAGGTATTGCACTTCCATGTGAGTGAATAAAGAAAAAAAAATCGATTAATTTTATTCAAAAAAGGCTCTTGAAAAATGCATGCTTATGGTGACATCTTTCTAAAAATTATATTATGTTGCTTTTTATTTATTATTATGTTGTAATTAATTAGTTGGCGAATCCACTTGTTAAGTTGTGATGTGTAAAATACTGTTTCCAGGTCCAAACCGCTACTTATTTGAATTGAGAAAGTATTCGTTTAATACCACTTTTTAGTCATATCCCACATTAAAGTGAATTTTATATAAAACCATGCTGTCTCCGGACTTACTGCATCACAGACACCAACATTTTAACAATTTATATATATAGTGATCTTGATTTTCAAAAGTATTACATTGCTTTGTAAACATTTATTCGGATGAGACCTTAAACTGAGGTCCTGACTCTCTGTGGTTATTAAAAATCTATTGGCACTTATTGTAAAGAGTAGGGGTATAACCCTGGTGTCCTAGCCAAATTCCCACCATCGACCCTTACCCATCATGACCTCTCAATCATCCCCATCCACCCAATTGGCTCTTTCACTGTCTCTCCACTCCACCTATAGCTAGTGTGTGGTGAACGCACTGGTGCCGTTGTCCTGCGGCTGCGGTCACATCATCCAAGTGGATGCTGCACACTGGTGCTGGAGTGGGGAGACTCTCTCATAATTGTAAAGCGCTTTGGGTGCATAGCCACATGATAAATGCGCTATATACTGTAAATACACATTACATATAAAACCTTCTTCATGAGCGTCTGGGCTTGATGCGCACCAAATTACACATGAGTTGGACCAACAACCTTGCAGAGAATTGAAAATGTAGGTTTTTGTGCAGTGCAGAACATTGAGTAAAACAGAAAATGTATCCATTTAGTAGATTAGCTCTGATTTAAACTCTTGACATCTGGCAACCCCAAGCATGAAAGCTTGTTGAGGCTTGTTGCCAGTGCAAGATTACGGAAATGTCATACGTTTTCAGGATAAATAAGCAGCAGGCCAATGATTACACTTAATCAAAAGAAGCCGAATTCATGAGAAGGATTACAATACGGTCAATCAAGCACTCCTACATAGCTTTAAAAACAAGAAAGAAGACTTGAATGTTTTGTATTTGTTGTCATATCAAAAAAAATAAAGCTTGTCCAATAGACTTATATTCCAATTGCTAAATCAAACCAGTCCACGCCATTCCACAACAGGAAAGTAAACCGTGAGGTCTGTCTGGGTCAGAATCACTCATCAGTCTGGCCTGGTTTTAACTACATGTCTAAATGAGCACTGGACACTGTTCAGAATTGGTTTTTTTTTTTTACTAAAAAGAGGCCAAAGTAAAATGATCAGTAGTGAGGACAGTAGGGAATCATCTTTGGCTACTCGATCTAGAGTTTCTCTGGCTTGATTACAGCTGGAATCGCAAGACCATAGTTGATATCGGTCCATTATTTAGGCTTCAGCCCGGAGAGGAGGTCTGACAGAAGGAGCCAGGAGGGACGAGAAGTATGAAGGAGTTTAATTAGGAGCATACCATCGAAGGAGACATTCCTTCCCACTCTTTTCCCTTTCCTCGTCTCCACCGATTCGTGATTCTCAGAAGCCTCCCATCACTCCGCAGCTTTCCATCGACTTTCTCCATGCGCTTTAGCTTTTTATCAACCCCCCCTCACACCCATCCGACCACTTGGCACTTTGTTCGATTGATTAGTCCTCGTCGATAATGTTTTGGAAGGACGATCATGCAGCTTTCATCTTGCGGAGCTATTAAGACATCAGAATGTTCTCGCTGTTTGGTCCAAGTACAGGGTGTTTGTTGTCGACTGTATCTTATTTTTAGACCAGCAAACTGGAAGCATGAATGTTGCCGTTGCTTCCTGGGAAATCAATTGCATTGGCTGTGTGTTTTGCGTCTCTTCAGAAATGGAGAGCATGGGAGTGATTATGAGTCATTATAAACCCTACGGAAGAAAAGTTACTAATGGGATCTTTTTAAAGGCTGCATCTTCTAGACAGCTATGACATTAGATGGGATTCAAATAGAGATGTTTGCTTATAGGTCCCTCTCCTACTTTAGAGGAAAATGAGGTCTGTGTGACTTATGCTTTTACATTCTTATGTATGCGAGGAAACATAACTTGACATTGATTACAGTATATTTTATTTATTGTTATATTTATTATTATTTATTTTTATATTTATTTTTATTATTATAAACTACCGGTCAAAAGTTTGGGGTCAGTAGGATTTTTAAATGTTTTAAAATGAGCTTCTTCTGCTCACCAAGGATGCATTTATTTAATCTAAAATACAGTACAAATTGTAAAATTGTGAAAAGCTATTGCACTATAAAATAACAGTTCAAAATTTGTTTAGAATTTAATTTTATGATTTATTCCAGTGATTTTATTGATCAATTTTCAGCTTATTATTCCAGTTACAGCTTCATTACTCCAGAAATTACTCTAATATGAATTATTTTTATTGTTGTTATTATTATTATTGTTATTATTATTATTGTTATTATTATTATTATTATTATTAGTGGTGGTAATAGTAATTAAAGCAATAATGAAAGGAGTAATCATTTCATTTGAAACTACATACAATAAGAAAGCAGTTATTAAAAATTGTAATAAATATTTAACAATTTAACGTTTTTTTACATTTAATAAATGCCGCCTTGATAACAGAATAATTTTCTTTAAAAAACCCATAAAAATAAAAATCAAACTGACCCCAAACTGACCTCCACCAGTAGTGTATATTTATATATATATATATTATACATTTATTATTATTTATTTTTATTATATATTTAAATTATTATTATTTTTTTATATATATTTATAAGATATAAAAGGTCTTATAATAACCACCAGATATACTCCAAGGTTTTTCCGGTGAGTATTTTAATGAGTGCCCTATAAAGGGTTAAGATCTGCTCATAAGAAACAACTTGAATCTGTTGTGGCTGGTTGACCTAATTGATATAATTGACATGTAATGTAATTTACAGTTTCTCAGTCACTTTGGTACATTTCTCAGATCAGAAATGAAATTCTCAAAATTACTCGTTCAATCTTCACATCATTGTGTCACTTGTGCAATTCTCTGATGTTTACTACATTATCAACTACTTATATGTCATGTTGGTCAAAATGTATTATTTTCATCTCTGTTGAATAGTCTCACCCCGCATAGCATTTATTTGTTTCTTCATATGCAAAATGGCTGAACAAGTTGTCATAATATTTTATCATAACGCATTTTTCTATACATTTCCTTTAGACTTTTTTTTCTAAATCTGTATACAATTGGTAAATTGCTCGCAGGTGAATCTTGACTTTTTCTAATGAAGGTGCATCTCAAAGGAGATTCCCATGTTCACATTTCTACTTTTGTTTTGTTTTTTCTTTGTGCTGTGCAGTGCTCTCTTTTCCTTTTGTATCACAATGACATGATCTGTCAACAAATTACGGTACAAAGCCATAAAATTGCCATAGTTTACATCAGAACACATGGTTTTTTGCTATTTGTACGTGTTGTTTTGAGAAATGCACTTACTGTTTTGCAAAATTTCAATTCTCACCTGAGAAATGTACCAAAGTGACTGAGAAAAACTAATATTATCAAGATATATGAATATCTAAAGTTTAAACACGTGATATATTTTACTTTATTTTTATTTAGACCAGTTTTTATGTTGTATTTAATTCTCTAATAAAATGTTACATTCTTTATATCACTTTCAGATAATATATGCAATTTTAACTGAGACATTTCTCATTGAGTCTCAAATATTTCTTTGCAATGACCTTAAATAAGGTCTGAGAAAAAAGAATGATTGCCATTAATCAAATAAAATGCAAAAAGTCTGCAATCAAAAGTCACTTTATTATTAAAATTCCTCCAAGATCAACTTATCTGAGCTGTGATAATTAACTTTATAGCTCTGCAGTCTCTCTGTATGTCAACAACTGTTTAATTCATGTCTATTTTTAATATATTTGAAGCTGAGAAAGGATGATATTTCAAAGAAATATAATCAAGACTTCCACTAAGCCTCCTGAGCAATGCAAGAGCAACATCTGAGCATGTTTTTTCTCTGAGGAATCAGCAGTTTGTTTAGCCTTTTATGGCCATCTTCAGAAGACACGCTGTGATTGGCTACCTCTGCCCCCCTACAGCAGTATATGTGTGTGTGTGAGGACTGGTGACAGGTGTGGACCCTCTGACAGGTGCACATATCTGGAATGAGTGGCATAGCGGTGGACCTTCAGGGGGTTCACAGCAGCTTCATGCTGGGTCTTAAACTGCCGGTCTCTGCTTGAGCGCTCACTCAGCCAGCATGGCCTCCCATCAGCACACTGTACTCTGCTCTGCCGCTTCACACTCTCTCTGCGCTGCCTCAGAACCACGCGGCAATCTTCCCTAACCCTTATGCAGAGAAATAACCTGAGCTCTGCTAGTCAGAGAGGAACCTATCATTTAGTTAGAGCTCTGCTAGTTATAGAGGAACCTGGCTTTTGAAGTGCCCAGTTTGATTGGCAACACATTTAGAGCAGATTTAATCCAGGTATTTATGAAGTTGGTTAGTTTTGTCTTTTTAATAAATAAGCGGTTTGTTTGTTATTGTATTCCTATAATTACTGCTGATATAAATTTACCTTTAAAAATTAGGTTTTTAAAATATATTGGGTTATTTATTAACAGGTTAATGAGGTTCATATGGAGACTTTTGCATAAATATATGGCTTATACTGAGGAAAAAAGCATTGCATTAATACTGGATACACTCTCAGAAATAAAGGTACACGAGCTGTCACTGGGAAAGGTCTGAAAAGGTCCATATTAATACCTCAAGGGCACATATTAGTACCCAAAAAGTACAAAAGTGTTGCTCTTAAAATTTGTAGGTACTAATTTAAACTTTTGAGGTACCAATATGGACCCTTTAAGTACAAATGTATACCTTTTGAAAAGGTACCACCCCAGTGACAGCTCATGTACCTTTATATCTAAGAGTGTATACTTTACTGCTTTTGTAAATTCCTGTAATATCAAATTATCTGAGCGATATATTAAATACCACATAGCTGTGAAAATATGTTTTGTTTTGTTTTTTCCCCTTTTTTATTTTATAAAATTATATATTTTACTAATTTGGGTGTCCTGATTATTTGTACTGATATTTTGTTAAATTAATTCTAGTTTTGGTACTAAGTAATTTAATGTATATGCACAAATATATTACTCTATACCATCCTATAGAAAATGTAAATTTAAAGCAGAGATCTGTGAGGGGTGTACTTATTTATGCTGAGCATTCATTCATTTTCCTTTGGCTTTAGTCGCTTTAATCTTCTGGAGTTGCCACAGCAGAATGAACCACCAACTTATCCAGAATGTTTTACACAGTTGATGGCATTCCAGCTGCAACCCAGTACCGGGAAACACCCATACACCCTTGCATTCACACACATACACTACGGCCAATTTAGTTTGCATGTGTTTGGACTGTGGGGGACAGCGGAGCACCTGGAGAAAACTCACGCGAACACGGGGAGAACATGCAAACTCCACACAGTAATGCCAACTGGCCTGGCCAGGACTCGAACCAGCGACCTTGCAAGTGCTAACCACTGAGCCACCGTGAGCATACCTTATGCTAAGCACTGTATGTATATATATTTATTTCTTTAGTTTGTCTATTTAATGACACTATTTATCCAAAATGTTCATCATTTCTATTTCAATCGCACAAAACCAACCATGCCTCCATGCCTCTACTCGTCTTCAAAGCATTTCAATATGTATTAAAGAAAAAAGCTCTCGCTCTCCTCACAATCCCTCAACACCTAACAGAAGCATGTTGTAGCAAAGAAAAGAGGATGAGAAACGCGTCTTCATCAAGCCCTCACGTCAGCAGAGTAAATTAATTATTGCGTGATTGATGCAGACAGGCAGATGAAGGCAGTGAAGGACTGTGTGTGAGCGCGAGAGCGGCACATATGTTAGCTGGTGGCTAATATCCGCTGCGCCGCACTTAAAGCCAGTTGATATAGTGGAACGCGCTTCGCTTTGATGAAACGTCAGATCCTCCATAATCACAGCAGACACTTGAAGATTTTCGGCGGCTCTGGTGCAGCGTGTGGCAGCGAGCCTTACGCTTTTATTCCTTCTTTTTTTCTTTTTTTTAACCAAAAAAGTCACGTTTCTCGCTGAATTTGAGCTATTTTGTATCACCTAAAGAGATTCACCAAAGAAAATTTACTAACTGTTTACTCACCCTCAGGTGGTTTCAGTTTCTATTTATTTTGCTGAACACAAAAGAAGATATTTTGAAGAATGTGGAAAATGGCTATCTTCTGGTAGGGAAAAAATACAATGAAAGTCAATGGCTACAGCTTTCCATTGTTCTTAATATGCTTTTAGCAGATACAAGAAACTAAAACAGGTTTAGAATAAATAGATGGTGAGTAAATAATGACAGATTTTTCTATTAAGCTGAACTATCTCTTTAAGATGACAGAATCTTTTATTATTGTATGCTTTATTTAGCTTTTATAACCGTTTATATGCAAAACTAGCTTTTCCCATTGTGCGGACACTTTCTCATACTGTACATTGACTTAACTGTGAGAGAAAGATCTCATTCCTACTAAAAGGTGGCCATCAGGTGGCAGAGAGAGAAACTGCTGCTTTAATCCATCAGGAGCCCAGTTCTTTCTTTTACTGCTACATTTGCTTGTTTGCTTACACACATTTTAATCTTCATCACATATTTCATTTTTATTTTTATTTTTTATTTTTATTTTTTTGGTTTGCTTTGGTGTCTCTCTGTTAATCTATTTTGAAGAGCGTGACTCTGCTGTGGTCAGTGGCAGTAGATTTGACCCTTGTCTGATGAAATCACACGCTGTTTAAAAATGTATCTTTTTTTGTACACAGACTTGGTTAAATATGAATGTTTACATTTTAGGTTGGCCTTTCCTGTATGCATATCTTTGTTGTTGCTTGACAACTTGCTTTAAGATGATTTTACAGGGGATCTTTCTGATTCTTTTATACTACATAAATATAAATAGCATGGCCTTAAGCAAACAGCTGAAATGCAAACAAGACACGAAAATATTCTAGAAAATATAGCACTGATTTTTTATTATTATTATTATTATTTGTAAGATTTTTAATGTTTCTCTACTACAAACAGATTTTTAAACTGGGGTTTGATTAACTTGTTACAACCTCCATATCTTCATATTTATTTTACATGATAGTTTTTTAAAACCTCAAATGATAATAAGAGGTAATAAATGACACTCAAAATATAAAATAATTATAACTTAATGAAACTTAATAAGACTAGAGGCATAGTTAATAGACTATAGACTAAACTTAATGAGACTGGAGGTATAGTTAATAAACTATAGACTAGTTATAAACTTAATGAGACTGGAGGTATAGTTAATAAACTATAGACTAGTTATAAACTTAATGAGACTGGAGGTATAGTTAATAAACTATAGACTAGTTATAAACTTAATGAGACTGGAGGTATAGTTAATAAACTATAGACTAGTTATAAACTTAATGAGACTGGAGGTATAGTTAATAAACTATAGACTAGTTATAAACTTAATGAGACTGGATGTATAGTTAATAAACTATAGACTAGGTATAGATTTAATGAGACTGCAGCTATAGTTAATAGACTATAGATTACACCGTAATTACAGACATTTACTGTAAAATAACAGTCGATAAATTACAGAAATTTACCAGAAATTTTAATTTAAGGAAATTTCTGTAGTTTTGCAGTAAATGTCTGTAATTTAACAGTCGTTATTTTACTTTTTTTTAGGCACCCCAGCTACTGGAAAAAAAAACATACAATAATGGATTTTTTTACAGTGTAGTTATAAATTTAATGTGATTGGAGGTATAGTTATTAGACTATAGACGATTTATAGACTTAATGAGAATGGAGGTATATTTAATAAACTATAGACGAGTTATAGACTTAATGAGACTGAAGGAATAGTTAATAGACTATAGATGAGTTATAGATTTAATGAGACTGGATGTAATACACTATAAACTATACTGTTAAAAAAATCTGTTATTTTACTTTTCTTTTTTTTTTTCGGCAGCTGGAGTGCCAGAAAAAAAACATAAAATAGTGGACATTAAATTACAAACATTTACTGTAAAATAACAGACGGTAAATTAAAGAAATTAAAGACAGACAACTATTGCAAATAAGGTGACCACTACCACTACTACTACTACTACTACTACTACATAATAATAATAATAATAATAATAATAATAATAATAATAATAATAATTAATTAATTAACATATATACTGTGCCATTAAAATGTGAAGGTTTTGGTATGTGTAAGTCATGGCAATCAATCATTTTTTTGCTTAATGTGCTTTTTGTGGAAATCATTTAGTTTTTCTATTGTCCAAGAATCTTTAATAAATAGAACTGTTGAAGAGTTTATTTATTTATTTTGATGGCTTGTTAGTTTTATTTAACTTTATTTCCACTTTCGCTTTTGATCAATTTAATTAACATAGGCTCATTCTGAAAATGTAGCCCTATGTACATTTCTGAAGATCGCAAATAATGTGTATACATACATATATATATATATATATATATATATATATATATATATATATATATATATATATATATATAGCCAAATACTGGATTGGACTCTACACATATGGCAAAGTGGTCAGTGTCTGAACAGTGTATAAACTTGTATTTCCAGACCCTGAGAAAGAAGGGTCTAAATGGGTGTGACAGCCCAGACCCCGACGCAGATGACTCGGTGGGCCACAGCCCAGAGTCAAAGGACAAGTACCGCGAAATCAACGACGACATTGATCTGCACATGATCAGCAGACAGAGGATATGTGTAAGTACCTGCATCTCAGTCAAGCCTCTCACACGTCCTTTCTCTTTTTCTTTTCTTCTTTTCTGTCTGGCTCTCTGTTTGCCCCGCTCGTACGGGCCTTCAGGCGTTGAGCAAGAAGGAGAACAAAGGTGGCGAGAGCCTGGAGCTGGAGTCTGCTCTTGCTCTCACTCCACTCACAGAGGAGAAATACAAACAGATTAACGAAGAGTTTGATTTAATGATCAAGGCTCAGAAGATACCTGTAAGTACAGTGAAGAGAGAGGAGAGGTGCAAAACTAACAGCTCTCTACATACGCTGAAGCTAACAAACATGTTTGGAGAGATATAGCGGCTCATTCTAATTTTGATTTAAAGGGATGGTTCACACAGAAAATGTAAATCCTGTCATCATTTACTCATCCTCCACCTGTTCCAAACCAGTTTGAGATTATTTCTTCTGTTGAACACAATGGAAGATATACTGAAATAAAGAATGATGCGAATAAAACACTCACATTTTTTGGTTCCAAATTTGGTTGTTAGTGTCTGCTTTGTTCTCCAACGTTCTCGTTTTTGGAACAGAAGATACAAATGCATAAGAATGGAGAACCACTTGAGTGTGAGTAAATGGTCAGGAATTTATTTATTTATTTTTGGATGAACTATCCCTTTAATCTCATGTATCTAGTGTATCTAGCATTTATAATAACAGTGCCTTTGTATGCATGGGAGATGATTGCGTTTCTGAGAAATGACTAAAAACAGAGGAAGCACAAAGGCGATTACTGTAAGAAATACAGTCATTTTTGACTCCAGAGTATATGTTGTGCACTGGACAGCCTTTCGCTGATTGGTCTTTAAAAATAGCTACATTTTTATTACATGTCTGAAACAACACCCTGACTGATCTAAACAACAATAATCTACAGTCATGCATGTGCGTTTCTAACTATTCATGTTTGTTGTGGAGTAAAGATCTATCTATCTATCTATCTATCTATCTATCTATCTATCTATCTATCTATCTATCTATCTGTCTGTCTGTCTGTCTGTCTGTCTGTCTGTCTGTCTGTCTGTCTGTCTGTCTGTCCGTCCGTCCGTCCGTCCGTCCGTCCGTCCGTCCGTCCGTCCGTCCGTCCGTCCGTCCGTCCGTCCGTCCGTCCGTCCGTCCGTCCGTCCGTCCGTCCGTCCGTCCGTCCGTCCGTCCGTCCGTCCGTCCGTCCGTCCGTCCGTCCGTCCGTCCGTCCGTCCGTCCGTCCGTCCATCCATCCATCCATCCATCCATCCATCCATCCATCCATCCATCCATGCATCTGTCTATAATTGATTATTATTATAATTTTATTATTATTATTATTATTATTATTATTATTATTATTATTATTATTATTATTATTATTATTTCACTATAATGCTGAAGCATTTTAAGACTGTTAAAGAATAAAATATCTTCATTGAATTTTCTTTAAAATTAAGGTAGGGAACCAAAATTGTATTTTACTATGTCACAAAAAGCTAAATCTGTCCCTTACCAGCAACAAGACAGTAATTGATTTTTATTTAAAGTCACCAATTGTAATTTTTGGTCCATTTCGCTGGTTAAGACTTCATATTTCTTCTTTTTTATTTCTTTATTTCTTTATTCCTTTAACAGGGACAATGTTCTTTAATCCACAGTAAAAACTGTAAATAAGCCAGAGTTAGCCACAAGGGTTAATTTTCATCTGTTGCCCCTGCCAGATTTTACAAAAAGGCAATCTTAAATCAAAAGCATGTTATTACACACAATATCAGTAAATTAATTAATAAAAATAGATAAAAATGTCATTACCAAATCAAGAAAAAATAATTGCACACGATTCACTTTTGCCCATTTCTTTAATTTATATATAAATGTTATTTTAATAATAATATGTAATACCCCTTCATTCAATTGTAAGTGTATTCTAGAAAAGAATGGCTCTAACTGAGAAGACTGACCATGCAATTTTCTCCAGACTTGAACAATCTTCGAAATATTTGGGATAATATAAGTACATAAGTCACTATTGTAGTAATTTGTGTGTCTTTTCATGAAAAATGTTAGATATTGTGCCTTTAAAATCAGTTCTCATAAGATTAGAAAAAAGTCATGAAGCATCAACATTTGTAAAGCTAAAAAAAAGGCCTCAGGGTCTCAAAGACCAAACAGAACATGATGGTTAAGATGGAAAAAAGAACACCTAAAGAAAGCGAAGCTGTGCCCACCAAGACCTTCACTGTGGAGAGAAAATATTTGTCTGCCTGAAGCCATGATTGCTGTGGCCTCGTGAGTTAATGAAGAATGAAAGAGTGAGAACGAGCGAGAGGCTCCTCTTCAGTTCCTGTCAGTCCACGCTCCCCCAGATGAACACTTACAGCCCCTCAGGACACATGGCTACAATTAGGGGCTATTTTGTCCTTAAAAACGCCATATGAAGGAGCAGGCCTCTTCTCAAGGTTAAGCCTGTGTCTTTTGGAGTGACGTGAACAAGGGGATTTAGAGAGATTTAGAGAGTTTAGAGTCATCTCGGCTTGTTCATTTAGGGTACATAACTGAGAAAATGGACTGGAATGCTTCTTGTTTTCTCTTGTTTCTCCTTTGTGTTAGGCTTTTAACTCATTGTTTTCTTCATTCTTTTTCTAGATTGTATTATTAATTCTTATCTTTATGGTATTGCTTGTGTCTTTATGCAGGCTGTGCCCTCTTCTACCTACGACATGTCCATCCCCGTGAATAACCAGATCTACCCAGGTAATCATAACCTGCTTCCACTGGCCCACCACGGCCTGCAGAGAAACAGCATGTCACCCGGGGTCACACACAGACCACCTAGTGCAGGTAAAAACACACTAAACAAGTGTTGCCATGCTTAATTTGACTGCAAAAACAAAACTGTGTAATATAATATACACTACCGGTCAAAAGTTTGGGGTAAATAGGATTTTTAAATGTTTTAAAATGAGCTTCTCCTGCTCACCAAGGATGCATTTATTTCATCAAAAATAAAGTACAGATTGTAAAATTGGGAAATGGTATTTATTGCTCTATAAAATAACTGTTCAAAAGTAGTTCATAATTTAATTTTATAATTTATTCCAGTGATTTTAATGATGAATTTTCAGCTTCATTACTCCAGTCTACAGTCACATGAACCTTCAGAAATCACTCTAATATTTATTATTATTATTATTATTATTATTATTATTATTATTATTATTATTATTATTATTATTATTATTATTATTAATATTATTATTATTATTATTATTATTATTATTATTAATGGTAATAAAAGCGATAATGAGTGGAGTAATAATTTCATTTCTAACTACATGCAATAAGAAAGCAGTTATTTAAAATTGTAAGAAATATTTAACAATTTAACTTTTTTTTTACATTTAGTAAATGTCGCCTTGATGAACAGAATTAAAAACATTGCCTCTGAAACAACTGTTCTATTGTTCGGAGTTAACCAAAGCTAGGAAAGGAAGGAAAATGCAAGGAAAATATTTACTTTAATTTAATTTAATTTAATTTAATTTAATTTAATTTAATTTAATTTAATTTAATTTAATTTAATTTAATTTAATTTAATTTAATTTAATTTAATTTAATTTAATTTAATTTAATTTAAATAAAGGAACACTCTAAACTTTGCAGTTTTGTTTTGTATGCAATTTTTTTTCACAATAGCTAAAATAAACGGTTAGGTAGTGGTGACTTTTATTTTATATTTCTTATTTTCAGCTTAGTGTCTGAAACGTGAAGTTTTGAGTTGAGTTTTCGAAACAAATGGTTGGATTAAATATTGAGAGAGTGGTCAAGATCAGAATCTGTTTGGCATGCCTTTACACCCACAATTATTTCAAATACAGTCACAATTATTACTAAATTGTGAGCTAAAAACAATTCCAAATTTCACAATTCATGCCTTTTTATGTCAAAATTAGTCGAGAAATAGGATATAAACTTTCTTTTGTAAATGTCTGCTTTGTGGATTTTAAAAAGACAGCTGCGGTTGCCACATTGTATTCATATATTTTCAAATATATTGTAACACTTTTGTAACACTATTGTAACAAAGCACTTATTGTAAAATTACAATTAGCTTGATCCCTTGACTACCCTTGAGCTTGACTACCACAATATCAGAAATAAAGGCACAACATTTTTCAAAAGGTACACTTTTGTACCTTAATAAGTACAATTATTTTACCTTTAGGGTACACTTTTGTACCTTCAATCGAGTGATAACAATCGAAGTGAGTGGATGTACACTTTTCTACTTTTTAGCTATTAACATGTACCTTTCAGTATACAAATGTGGACCTGTTAGGTACAAAAATGTACCTTTTGAAAGGGTGCCAGCCCAGTGAAAGGTTTTGTACCTTTATTTCTGAGAGTGTAATTACTATATTGTTTTATAGTATAGAATTAGAGTTATATATGTTTCATATGCTGACAACTGAAAAACCTGATCAATTAAATGTAGCAAACGTTTAAGTGAATGGTCAGCATTCCCCTATTTTTCCATTCATGTAATGAGCGGTATATGCACAGCATGGTCCCGTTGGCTCTTTGTTACTGTAGCGTTGTCTTGCTTCATTACAGGCAGAGTCTCTCACCCACAGCTCTGTCATTAAAACTGCTTTCTCCTGATGCAATCAGCTCTGTATTCCAGGAGCGCTTAGCTAAATATGAGTTTTGGCCCGATCTGCACGCCTCTGACCACACTTGCTCCCCTGCATGCTTAAAAATAAAAACGTGTCATTTGTCTTGGACACCACACTCAAGCCCCGCCGGCCACATCGCTTCCCCTCTCTGAAAAAGTGTGCTTAGGTGGAAAAGGACAGTGTTTTGTTCTTCTCAGACAAACACACACACGTCTCTGTCACCTTATATTTGTCTTTCGGTCTCCTTAAACGCGCTGGGAGGGAGGTAGATCTCTGTGGCTACAGGGAGTTGAATAAATGACCTGACAGTTTTAAGAAGATTTTGTGGTGGGAAGTGGATGTCATCTGTGATAAAGTGACTGAAATATTTCTCTCCGTCTCTTTCTGTCTTTTTTTTCTTGCTATACTAGGTGGTCTTATGGGCACTGATCTTTCCACTGGCGCGGGCACCAGTGCTGGTAAGGACGGCATCCCCACATACTACAGTATGTTCCCTTTCCATCACGTATTCTACTAGCCTAAAAATGCATAATTTGTAGCACTAACCAGCCTTGGAATGAAAAAAGCTAAACATTCTGTTTGGATTGACCTTATTCTTTATGTATAAGAGCTGGCAAAGCCATTGGAATTTTTTTGACTTTGGCACTTCCATTGATTTTTGGACATGCTGCTTGATGTTGAATACTGATATTTTCTTATTATATTATTTCACTTTTATGTATTCTCATGAACAAACTTGTTTTTAGAGCAAGTTGTTTGACCCTTTCTGCCAATTATTAATCCCCCTAGTCATTTCTCCCATAGGCAGCTGAATTGGAAGTTCTAAAACAGAAACATCTCAAAAAAACGAGCACACTTCTGCATTGCAGAATAAGGTCAATAACCCGAGCTGTGTTCACAGTCATTAAGTGAACGGCACTTAACTTGGCTGGTGCAAACTCAGTAGCCCAGAAATTAAATATGCGTAACCCTGGATCACAAAACAAATTATAAGTGTCAATTTTATCATAATTCAAACATAAAGTTGAAAAAATAATAAGCCTTCCTCTGATGTATTCTTTGTCGGGATGGGTCAATATTAGGCAGATTTGCAACTATTTGAAAATCTAGAATCTGAGGCTTCCAAAAAACAAAATATTTTTTATCCAAATGATGTTCTCAGAAATGCCCGTTACTATAAAAAAAATGATTTTGATATATTTATAGTCATGATCACTTCATGGAACATGATCTTTATTTTATATTCTAATGATATTTGGTACAATGATAAACAATTATTTATTTGACCCTTACAATTGTTTTGCAACGTACAACGTTTGTGCTCCAGTGTCTCATATGTATTCAAATTTATTTCCGGGCTATTGAGTTTGTACCAATTAAGAACTCTAATCAAAAAAGGTATTATACATAATATATGCATAATAATAAAATAAATATACACTTTATACTTAAAATCAGCTATATAAAAAATATTTATATATATATAAAGAAGACCTCACTTGTTTACACCCGGTTAGGAATTATTTGGATTATGAATCATGTGCTGTGTTTGTTCCTGGAAGAAAGCTCTGGAAGTTCAGAATCAGTTCTTCCTGATATAGAGAATAACTCCCTTTGGTATCTGCTTTGTGACTTTGCAGGCATTATGCACTAAAGAATGTAGGAAGTGTCAAAAAGCCTTATTTTATCCCCTTAACGCTGGAATTATCACAGTTCTGTAACTACTAGAATGGCCTTAGTGGTCATTCTGACTGTTCATAATAGATTGTAGCGAGTTAGATTTTTTTGTCATATTTATATTTAAAGTTAAGCTTTGAATGTCTTTGAACGGTCATTCAAGGTAGAAATACAGATAACTCTTTTGTGTTTTGTAATTTTGATAAAATAAATATGTCAGAACAAAGCATACACACAATTAGGAAAGGTCTATAGTTATATGGGTTTATTTTAACAAATAATAAAGGTCCCAGGAATTTAAAATAGCAATTTTTTTACATATTAAAAAAGTATTGTTTGTTTTAAGATTATCCATTAGCTAGTGTCCTCCAAAACAGTGACAAAAATTGTGTTTAGAAGATATAAAGCTGATATATACATTCAAAGCTTGAAATTTGTCATTTCTGCCTAAATTGATAAATTTTTTGACATTACCTCATACATCCGTTTCTTTTAAATCTTTACCAATTAAATGCTCTGTAGTATCTGACATGCTCCGCCCATTCAAAACATTTAACTTGATGCGCTTGAGCTCAACCACTCACTCTGGCAGAGCTGTGATAAAACAGGGAGGATAAAACATCTCTCTTCATGTTTCGATTGAGATTACGTCAAACATAGAATAAAAATGCAAATTTCAAAGCACTTCACGGGACCTTTAAGTCACAAAATTTAAAAACAGTCAAAATGACTGCCTCTAGTTCCAAAGAATAAAAAATAATAATAAAATAGCTACTGATCCAAAACCATGTGGTGAACATATGCATTAAACAACCTAGGCTCATTCTAATTACATACCTCTATATACATTTCTGGAGAGAGCAAAATAAATCCCAGGAGCTACGTTTTTTGCAGTTTTTGCTCTACCGAATTCACCAGAGGCCACTGTGTTCGCTTTTTCAGATCTCAAATATCTCTCACGAGTGCCATTCATGCTTGCTCCACTCGAGTAAATGCACCAGAGGCCGCTGTCGACTGACTGACTAAATGACCGATCGACTGACCCACCCTCCTCCTTCCCGAAACCCAACCAATAGTGTTTTCAAAAGCACTGATTGACCCGCCCACCCCCTTCCCTAAACCCAACCTGCTTTCTGAAACCGTTCTTCACAGAACTCAAACCCCATCATCGCGGTCAACTCCTCTCTGCATCTCATGTCCGCCGACGTATATGTCGAGCTACTGGACAAACTGGTAACAGCAGGAAAGCCATCCACACGGAGGTAAGCGGTCAGCTCGTAAACGAGTAAAGGAACGGCGTCATACCACCCCGTAGCGTTCTTTTTAAAGACAAAATGCAGCCATACGTACTTCTGGCTACATAATTCGCGATCTCCAGAAATGTATACAGGGCTACGTTTTCAGAATGAGCCTATGTTGGCATTAAACTACTACCTTACTGAATTTGTTGAAATCATATGCGCACCCTTTTAGAGATATCTCATCTCGATAAGCTTCGTAAATGTCAGATTTTTATTTATTTATTTTTTCAAGAGGTAAACAAGCATATTGGCATTAGCCACACACTGCACTGCCTGACCCATATCCTCTGTTTGTTTGCTTCAAGCTCTTGTCTGAACATGATAGCGAGCACACAGCCCAGCACATCTGCTTTATGTCTTTTTGCAGGATAACCACTATCATATGTTTGGAGTGAAACATACTTGGAATATTTTTTCCAGAAATTGTATATGAGTTTGTGTATACAAGCACAGTCCACTTGAAAGGGACAGTTATACAGTCGGAGTGACGCTTTGACTTGTGGTTGTCTCCGAGTTTCTGTGGACGCTGCGTGTGCGTGTGTCTCTGCCGGGCCTTAACCGCTAGCCAGCGGTCAGTGCAGAAGCATGGCTTGGATATTTAAAGCATGACAGTAGATGTTTTGAACTTGGCTTCTGTGTTGCTGAGACACAGCTGGGTAACCTTGTCTGGCCCGGGGTCTATTGTGTGTGGCTGAGGGTAAAGTCTGTCAACTGACCCCCTCTGCTCACTGTCTCCAGTGCACAAAAGTGCCACTTGTTAGTGTGACCCCGCCGTCCACTTCCAAGGTCTACGGCCATCAAATGTAGCCATTGTGCTGCTTCAGGCTCACACAGGGCATAGTGTGGAGTTGATAGAGCGCAACTCTGGAAACAAGAGCTGTAGAAAGGACACAAGTGGCCTCAGTTCTTATAGAGAATATTTGGCATGAATATTCATGTATCTGTATTCTTTACTTTCTTTTAACTCTGGAACTATCGAGGCAGTCATTTTGACTGTTTTAAAATTTTGTCATTTAAGAATTTTGTTCAAGTAAAGCTCATATATCTATAGTACAACAACATTTTGGGACAGCAGGTCCACTGAGTCTTTTTCTTCCACCACATTTCAGTTGGATCAAACTTAACAAGACTATTCAACCTAATTACATGAAATAAATAAAGTTTAAACATCATTAAATTGTTTTAATAAGTTAAGTAGCATGTTGGCATGAATTTAAAGTGTTTCAATGATAGTATAGAAAGAGATTGCTGATTGATTCAGCAAGGATTTCTTAAATTGTTCAGAAGTGATAGTAAAGACAATTACTTTTTCAAAAAGACTCAATTTAATCAATTCTGTTCATTTGAAGCTTCTATTTATCAAAATTCAGTTATATATAGCTATAGTTTTATAAATATGTGTATATTTTTTAATAGATATGTCTGGTTAGTTTCAAAATGTAATGTGTTACATATTTTTCCAAGACAATATTCAAACAATAGTTTCAAAAGCTAATTTCTAATAGCTCATTTTTTGTGTGTGTTTGCCATGGTGACAGTGCATTTTTTTCTACTTATTTTGCAAGATACTAGTATTCAGCTTAAAGTGCAATGGAAAGCTATATCTACAGTAGGTTATTGTGTTAAATAGAAGTCATGTTAATTAGGCAAGTTGTTGCATAACAGTGGTTTGCTCTGTAGAAAATGTGGAACAAGGGGGGGCTAATAACATTAAAAAGTCAAATAAAATAAAATAAAAAAAAGCTTTTGTTCCAGACAAATTAAAATAAATATGAAAGATGATGTGACTCTAAACACTGGAGTTATTAGTGATAAATATTCCATAATAGAATAAATTAGATTTGTTAGATTTTAATGGTTAAAAAAAATTAATTAAAAATGATCTTACATTAAAAATATTCCACACTATTGCTCTTTTTCCTGTATTTTGGATCAAATAAATGTAGACTTGGTGAGCAAAAGAGACAAAAACATTAAACATATATTACTGACCTTGAACTTTTGTACAGTAGTGTATATGTAGATCATGTATTTAAATGTATTTTTGAAGTTATACTATGTAACAAGGTTTTGCCAAAAGCGTGTCATGTTATGATGTCCAGCGCAGACAGTTATTTATTCGCCCAGCGTCCTGACATTCTCAGACAACCGCAGATCCTCTGCTATGTGTATTTATGTATCTGTGACGCATAGGGTTATGCTGGGAGATAGCGACTGATCAGCCAACACACACACACTACATGAGAAGTGTGCTTTTTCTTTCTTTCTTTAATGGAGTCACATAGCAGGTCCTTTGAGCCTTTTTTCTTCCACCACACTTCAGTTGGATCAAACTTTACAAGCATTTTAACCTAATTACTGTACATGAAATGTAATAAAGTTAAATCTCACATAACTTAAAGATATGAAGTTTAAACGCCATTAAATTGTTTTAATAAGTTAAGTAGCATGTTGGCATGAATTCACAGTGTTTCAATGATGGTATAGAAAGAGATTGCTGATTGATTCAGCAATGATTTCTTAAATTGTTCAGAAGTGATAAAGACAATTACTTTTTCAAAAAGACTCAATTTAATCAATTCTGTTCATTTGAAGCTTCTATTTATCAAAAATCAGTTTTCAAATATTAAAATATGTATTAAAAACACAATTTCTGGGTTTCTACACAATAAAAAAGTTATTAAAACCCATCACTTTTAAAGCAATTAGTTGACTTTACTTAAAAAAGGTGAGTAAAACTTATGGCCCTTAATTAATTAGTTTGCTTAATAACTATTAGATATTCCTTATTAGTTTATTAAAGCGGCATGCATGCATTGTAAAAATAAATCTGGGTTCCACACAATTAATTTGTGTTGGGACAACATGAAGTAACCAAGTTAACTTATTAGTATTTATAAATTTAAGTGGTTTGAATGTAAAACAATTAAGTTTACTCCCAAACAAACTCAAGAAGTGTGTCATTTCAGCTCATTTTAATAAGAAGTAAACAGCAAACATAATTTTTTGAGTGTATGTAAATCTTTCAGTTGCTAGAACCCGAAGCTGACCTTAAACCTCAGCACGGAATCAACAAACACAGACAACAGGATTAAATGAAGCCGTTACACCACAACAAGAAATCCTAGATGGTCCAGCTTGATGGAAAGCGAGCGTGTACTTAACCACACTATAGCCGGTCAGCTTGCGTTGACGCTCAGTGGAAACTCAGGCCGAGTGCATTTACAGTTAAGCCTCCTCTGCGGAGCCCCAGAAATAGAATCGGCTCCTTTATCATGCGTTCACATCAGGCCATTTGTGTGTGAGGAGGGGACCGCTTGCTTCTGGGCAGCTGTAATTTTAGTACTTCCCCATTGTGAGGGTGATAGCTGCGAACAGGGAAGAGACTTATGTGGCTTTGGCAAGGGAAACAGCGTGAGTCATAAGACGGACACTGAAAAAAGGTGCAAAAGCTGTCATTTGGGTGGTGCTCTTTCAGAGGGTACTAATGTGTACCACTTAGGTACCACATTCACATGCTTTAGGTATTGTACACTCTTTTATGCTGATCAAAATTGTGTTCAGATTTAATTAACATCATAAACAGTTTTAAATCAACAACAATGTAGCTTAATATAGCTTAAAGGGACTATTATAATTTTGTCCTTAAAATAGCTTTAAAAAAAATTAAAAACTGCTTTTATTCTAGCCAAAATAAAACAAATATCAGACATTCTGTGAAAATTTCCTTGCTCTGTTAAACATCATTTGGAAAATATTTAAAAAAGAAAAAAAAATTCAAAGGGGGCTAATAATTCTAACTTCAACTGTATATAATGTAAAGTATATAGTAATATAGCTTAAAGGGACTATTATAATTTTGTCCTTAAAATAGCTTTAAAAAAAATTAAAAACTGCTTTTATTCTAGCCAAAATAAAACAAATATCAGACATTCTGTGAAAATTTCCTTGCTCTGTTAAACATCATTTGGAAAATATTTAAAAAAGAAAAAAAAAATTCAAAGGGGGCTAATAATTCTAACTTCAACTGTATATAATGTAAAGTATATAGTAAAATAATATATTGTATATTGTCACACAGCATCCATATTGGCCTAGTTACTTCAAAAATTAACTAGTTACTATAGAAAGTGAAAACTTAAACAAATGACTTCAGCTTGTTACAACTACATTAATTTATTAGCTTCCACTTAATTTATTACAGTGCTCATTAATAAATAAGTTGGAAAAACGTCATTATTTTAGGTGTAAGTTATTTATTTATGCCCTTCCAGCTGCAACCCATCTCTGGGAAAGCTCAATGTATCAACTTAAATAAATATATATAAATATATATATATATTTAAGTTGATACATTGAGCTTTCCCAGAGATGGGTTGTGGCTGGAAGCACATCTGTGCTGGATAAGTTGGCGGTTCATTCCGCTGTGGCGATCCCTGATTAAAAAAGGGACTAAGCCGAAAAGAAAATGAATGAATGATACATTGAGCATAAAAAACATGTGCATAACTGAGTAGGATAAACGTTTTATTCGATAAGAAAAGATGCACATAAACTAATGACCTCCAGAATCAAGAGCGGCTGTCCTCCACGTCTCACGCCTTCAAATCCCACTATGCGTACACTGCGTGTCAGGATTGTCTTCTGAGGTACAGGTCATTTATTAAATGAAGAAAAGATTGACGCAGCTTCTCCTACCGCAGTAAATTTTGTTTTTACTTTTGATATTTGGTGCCAGTTAATAAGGAAGTGAAGATTTTGTTCGCTTTGACTTTTTGGATGGAAGCGCTGCTTAATTTGTACGTCTTTTATAAAATAATCCAGTTTTGCGCATAAAGTTAATTCGTATTTTTGGATGAACACATAGCTACTGATCTTGATAATCTTCTTTAGTTGAAAACAGAAATATTATGCAAAACATATATGTATAACAAAACAATATAATCACTCTGCATCTCTAAAATGATTTATACAGAAATATTGAGTTTATTTACAGTATTTAATGCAAGTACTTCAAAGTCAGCTTTATTGTCAATTCAACCACATGTACAGCACATACAGAGAATCGAAATTGTGTTACTCTCAGGCCCTAGGGTCCATTAACATATAATATCAATACAAAAAGTAGAATTTTAAAAAGAAATTACACTAAATACAATAAAACATATAATATAAAATAAAAATATAAGTGAAAAATTAAAATGTGTAAACAATACAATTACTCTTAAAGGCACATGGCAAGGAGTGCAAACCAGAGTTGTACAGATGTAAAACCATATATAGTGAAAAATACAGTATAATGTAAAAGAGTATATAGTGCAAAAGGCTTGTAAACATGATAATTATGATAAACTGACAGTATAATGTAATAATGTACTTTTATAAGTAACTGTAATTAATTCATTTATTTTCCCTTGGCTTAGTCTCTGCTGAATAAACAACCAACTATATATGTTTTACATAGCAGATGCCCTTCCAGCCGCAACCCAGTACTGGGAAACACCCATATATACGTTTATTCGCACACACATACACAATACAGCCAATTTACTTTATTCAATTCACCTATAGCGCATGTGTTTGGACTGTGAGGGAAACCGGAGCACCCGAAGTAAACCCATGCAGACACTGGTAGAACATGCAAACTCCACACAGAAATGCCAACTGGCCCAGCTGGGACTCGAAATAGCAATCTTCTTGCTGTGAGTGCTAACCACTGAGCCACCGTGCCGTCCAACTGTAATTAAATTACCTAATAATGAAAAGTAATGCCTTATATGTCTCTTCTTCTCAGTGGAAAATTTATTTAGTGACACTTTAACAAGTGACACCCAACAGCATCTACATTTTGCTGCTTTTCTGCTGATTTGCAGTGCTTCTATTATCCTCATTTGTAAGTCGCTTTGGATAAAAGCGTCTGCTAAATGAATAAATATAAATGCAAATGAACTATATGCAAACAGATGCCTTGAAGAAGGAAAAGTGTCAGAAAACAAGACAAAAAATAAAAGAAATAGAAATTAAAAAGTCAGTGTAAAAGTGTAAAAGTCAGTGAGTAGCATGAAAGAAATGAGTTTTGTGCTACTTATTGGCCACCAGAATCCCAGATGTGCTGCTTCTGATCCATAAATCAAGTCTCGGTGGCTCATTCATCACCAGCGTCTCCCAGCGTCCTCGGTTGAACCCGTCGTCTGCGTCTGTCAGCTCTACGCGGGTCACTTTGACTGTGCAGTGGTATTGTTAATAACTAACGACAGCATGCTGGTTGTTAAATACATCTCAACGGTCGGTGTGCTTTATGATTGGCTCAGGTTGTTCTGTCCCTTTAATTAATCTGCACACATCATGAAATCACCAGTTGCTATGGTTAGCAGAGCAGAATAGAGGCTCTATATATTTAAGTGTGAAAATAATTACAGGAAGCGCTTGGATTTGTCGTTAAGGTTTACATAGGGTAAAGTAGAAAAAAGATTCAGTATATTGTCTCTAAACCTTGTATATGGGCTTACTTGGCTTGTTACAAGAAAATAAAATTGCTTATTTGAGTTTTAAAAGTAGAATAAATAATTTCATGTAAGTTCTCACCAGCAGTTGATGGTAGGGCTGGGTGATTAATTGAAAAGTAATAGAAATTGACATTCAGAACCTATAATCGATTAATTTTTTCTAGGTAATTTTTTTTTTTTATTACTTTGCCTACTGCATGTGGAGTTACGTGACTCTGTTAAGCCTTTATTTATACTTCTGTGGCCACTATGCAGCCACATCTGATCTCCGGTCAAGTAGGATGATGGACCCATTCTTGAGCCTTACTTTGTACTACATTGATGATTACTGGAAGCTGCGCCAGAGATGCCTTGAGACGGCATATATCGAACCAGCGATCTTCTTGCAGTGAGGTGACAGTGGTAACCACTGAGCCACCATGCTGCTTTTATTTATTTACTTATTCATTCATTTTTATGAATAGGAACGATTTTGAGTTGAGTTGGAATCATTTTTTACAGCAATCAGCATTATGCCACAAGTGCTGTCGATTGAGCTCATCTCATCCCGATACGGTTTATTATCTTTTAAGTATGGCAATGTATTTTTAGTGGATGAAATGCAGTGTTATTTCCTCATCTCCACTGCGAACAATGAAGTGTGGGTGTTGAAGTGTTCAGAGAAGAGCTCCAGCCAGCTGTTTTTCGAGGCCCTGTATACTTCACAATGTATGAGGAGACAGGAAACGCATCAGTGCACATGGCACATACATGCACCCGCTCACACTCGTACAAAACACGGTCTCTCACAATCACGCTGGTCCCCGGCTCGTGTCCTCCTTATTTCCCTTGAATCGTGCAAATTGCGCTTTCAAAACTTCTCATTTGAAAACAACAACCCGAAGAAAAAAACATCGCCTTCAAATTAAAGATTTTCACCAGGGCGAAATTGCCGAGGACGACATCTGCGTCTAGTTTTCCTCTCGAGTGTATGATTGGGAAATTCATTTATGTCTACCGTATAATTCCTAACCCTCTTTTAAGTGGCGAAAGCCATGCAGCGCTCCACATTTTCCCCCTTGAAACTAAAAAAACAAGAGGGATTTGGTACAAAACAAAGCCTCTGTACTTCTTTCCTCCAATCCATTCTGTTTTTTTTTTCTTCCCAGTATAATGTAACCCTCTAGTACTTTGGAGAAGATGAAGTCGGGTTAGCAATTGTGGGTGAGGAATAAAGATTGCTTGTCTGATCCACTTCTGGTAGTCATAAGAGAAAACCGCATGCGCACACATGCATTTATCATTGATTGCCAAATGATGCCCTTCACTGTCAATAGTTAAGGGCCGTGCATTTGCTGTCCTTTAAAGAGACCGCTGGCTTGGGGGATGTGATGTGAAAGTGGCAACCTTCTGCTACAGATGGGACTTGGAGTGATCACGCATGAAACCATTCAAATAGTTTTTTCCTTCATTTTTATATGTTTTGTAAATGAACCCCTTAAGTGTAACCATACCACCAGGGGGACATTATTGCAATCCATTCCTACACTGTAAAAAGTTATATGATCAATTAGTCATGACAACAAAGTTCATTTTAACATATTAATCTAAGTTAATCATGTTCTAACTTAATTGTATGAGTTACGCAAGCTGTTTTAAGTCAGTTTAAGATAATATAAGTTCAATGGACTCTTAAATTTAATTTGATTCAGCTTTAAAATTTAAGGCAACCAGGATTTTTTAACAGTGTAATCTAATAATTACAAATTATTTATATTGTTGGAAAGGTCTAAGACTTCACACACTCATTCACTTTCCGTCGGCTTAATGCTGGTTAATACTTCTGCATCAAGTGATCGGCGTGACCCACGGCGCATACCTTGCGCATAGCTGTGCATTTATACTTCTGCGTGCTGTTTGTGTTGCTCTGCAATAACACTTCCTAAAATGCCAGCTGCAGTAGGTTATGTTATGTTCCTCTGTATTAAGTTTCGTCACGAGTGTTTTGTTTTTTCTGAATGCTAAAACTCACTCATTTAGAGGTGGGAACCGGCAGACGTGCAACAACTTTAATCAGATAAACACAAAACATCTGGAGCTCCTTCACGGGACTCGACACTTGTAAACACTCGCTCCATCTGGCTCGCGGCTCTCAGCACCGCCCACACTTGGCACAGCTACCAAGCCAACCAATCACAAAGCTTGCGCTATGTGTAGTTGTGACGTATAGTTACATATTTTCAGAGGTGCGCGTCATCCACGGCCAAGGCTATGCGACCGCACGAAGGCTGCGCCAGACTATACGTGTGCACTTGACGCAGAAGTATAAATCAGCCTTTAGTCCCTGATTTATCAGAGGTCGCCACTGCAGAAGGAACCACCAATTATTTTGACATTCATGAAATTTCAGAATACATATTTTATTTTATTTTTTGTTACATATGGGAAGGGTAATAGATTAAAACTCATTTACTGTCATGTTCCAATAATAATAATAAAAAAGATTTTTAGCTGAAACTGTAGTATGTATAAATACGTTTTAAACAAAACAAATACTCGTGGTTCCTGGCGATTTATTGGGGTCTTATGAAATGAATTGATCAGTCTGTGTAAGACAATAACCCTTCTCCAATGGTTCTGAATGTGTTTATTTGATAATCGCATATTATATCTAAAGCAGAGAAATTCAGTCAGTCATTATTCCAGATTATAACAGCATCAGCTCATACATGCCAATTTTAGGTAGTAATGTTGTAAATTTTGTTCAGATTTTTATACAGACTGATATTTTCACTTCATAAGACCACAGTGTATCATCAGGAGCAATGCATATTAATTTATTTTTGCCTGTATGTGTTTTTTTTTTTTTTTTTTGACTCTCAAAATATCATTGGCATTTTGTGAATCACCAGATGTCACAGTTTCAGAAAAAATAAAAGAATAATAATGTCACACAAATGGGTGTTTCCCAGTGTTGGGTTGTGGCTGGAAGGGCATCCACTGTGTAAAACACATACTGGATAAGTTGGAGGTTCATTCCGCTAAATGAAGGGACTAAGCCGAAAAGAAAATGAATGAATGTCATACAAATCTGATCATTTGTGGGTGAGTAAATTGAGAACAAATAAATGTGTTGGGGTGAACTATCTCTTAATATAAAAGTAATAAAAAAGTATTCAGAATTATGTCTGGATGTTTGGCCTAATTGTCTTTTCTGTGCTTTCTAATGAAGTTTTAAGTTTCTCTCTAGTGTTTGGCATCAGTTCTTAAACAGCAAGAGTTAGCAATGACACCTGTCTCTATTCATCAAACACCTGCCTGCTTACCACAAAGCCACAAGAGGAACAAATGAGCCTCATCTCTTTCTCTCTCTCTCTCTCTACTGTCTTCTCTCTTTATTTACCCACACTCCCTCCACATTTTCTTCTCGCAGCTTCTTTAAAGAGATGTGATGCTGCAAGAGTTTGCTCTGAAACAAAAACTGTCTCAAGCAATCTAGCATGCATCCACAATAGTAGAACGCCAAACCTTATAACAGCTCATCCTCTTCACATTCACATACAGTATATGACCTTTACATTCAGAAATGAATATAAGAGTGGATCCAGAACTTGCTTTTTTTTAATACATACAGGAGGATTTATTAATGTTAAATGGTTAGTTCACTCAAAAAATAAAATAAAAATCTGCCATCATTTGCTCATCCCTAGGGCCAGACAGAATCTGCGGATATTTTTTGCTATTTTTACAGATTCCGTGTGGGCCCACTCATCCCTTATTTGTTCCAAACCTTTATGTTTTTCTTTTTTTTTTTGTTAAACACAAAGGAAATGTTCTGAATAAAGCTGCAATCCTCTAACCATTAGAATCTATAGTGTTTATTTTCTACTACAATGGAAGTCAGTGGTTACAGGTTTTGAGCTTTCTTCAGAATATGTTCTTTAGTGTCCAACAGAAAAAAAACACATAAAGGTTTGGAACCACTTGATACACAAATAAATAGTGAGTATTTTTTAATTTTTGGCGGTGAACTTTCCCTTTAATTAAAAGTAAAATCATAAAACTATATAATTCATTCATTCATTCATTTTCTTTTCAGCTTAGTGCCTTTATTAATCCGGGGTCGCCACAGTGGAATGAAACCCCAATCCATCCAGCACATGTTTCATGCAGCGGATGCCCTTCCAGATGCAACCCATCCCTGGGAAACATCCATACACACTCACTTACTCACACTCATACATACGGACAATTTAGCCTTCCCAATTCACCTGTACCACATGTCTTTGGACTGTGGAGGAAACCGGAGCAAATTTTATTTAAAGTATTAATGGTATTGTATATATTACTTTAATTTAACGTGAAATGTTTACCAGGAAAATAATTAACCTTAAAATAAAATTACTAAAAGAAAATAGAAAAACTATAAAAATATTAAAACTAATAAACTAATAAATAACTAATAAAAAATAACAATATCACACCATGAATTATTTAAAACTTAACCTAAAGAGGAAGTTAAAAGCAAATATTAAAATTAATTCATATGATTACAATTGTTATTAAAAACTACAAATTATTGATGGTAAAAATTTATTATACCAAATGCTTTCCTAAATATAAATATAATTTTTTTTGCTAATTTTATCTTATTTAGCTACGTCCAACAGATCGCATTATTACAGTGCTCAGTATAATATATATATATATATATATATATATATATATATATATATATATATATATATATATATATATATATATATATATATATATATATAGGCAATGTATTTTGGTGCATTTAAACAAAACAGATTTATTAAACAGATATATTTATGAAAATAATATTTTAGGGATCAAACATATTTAGAAATTGAAAGATAATACCATTAATTTCAAGCAAAATATTGCAAAAAATGGCAACCTACAAAATTTCAACAAAATTTTTCCTTTTTTTTGCTTCTCTTGATTTTCCATCTTTTTAAAATTTTATTTTAATATATTTCTATAACATATAAATTTGGGTGTACTAGTTTTTGGACCGTTATCGTAAGTTATTTTGTTAGATGAACTCCAGATTTGGCTTCAGTACTGACTAATCTAATGTATATGCACAAATATAATATTGTATAGTTTCCTATTAAAAATATGAATTTAAAAGAGAGATTTGTGTGGGGTGTACTATATATTCTGAGCACTATATGTCTTTCTTTTCTTTTTCATCCTTTTATAACCTGTAATTCTTTGAATGATTTTTTATTTTTTCTGGTTTCTTTTATTCTTGTTTATGTAAAGCGCTTTAAATAGTCATTGTGGATGAAATGTGCTATATAAATAAACTTGTCTTGCCTGATTTTAATATTTTAAAAGTACATTTCGAACAAATCTGAAGCTCAGTTTTTAGGTATTCAGTGTTTAAGGGTTGTGAGAGGTAAAATATCATGTCATAAGTTGAATTAAAAAAATAGTATTTAATCTCAGATCAATTCCAAAGTGAAAAATGCTGATTTTAAACCTAATTATATTCCAAACACGTTCTGCCTACATCTCAGGAACCATTTGAGAAACAATGCAGATTATCTGTGATAATCAGTTGAACTTTGAGCTTGGATCTTTTTACTCAAAGGCATAAAAAAAGCATATTTTGAGTCATAATGACATATAATGATTCATGAATGAAAATCATCAGAGCGTGACGGGGAGATTTGGGGAGAGTTGAATTAGTCTGGTGTGGTTTGATGGAGGGTGAACGAGAGGGTGTGTTTACCAAGCGCTTGGTGCAAATGAATGAGTGGTGGCGGAGGTGAAAGTTGTGTCAAATGGTGTGGAAACATTGAATTGAAAGAGCACATTCTTGCTGAAATATGGTTGCAATACTCCAGAACGGATAAAAAAGCGGTGTTTAATGGCAGCGTGTGGTGAAGGCTCACTGGAAGCGTGCGGAGAGCTGCAGACAGGCCTGAATGGAGGCTTCACAGTAGATGACGCTGGAAATGGTGCATTCTGGTGCAGGCGAGAGACTCAAATGAAGCTTGCTTAAATAGTGTGGCACGCTGAAAGTTTGATGTACTCCATTTGGCTCTGTTGTGTCTAATAGCTTTTTTTTCTCCTCTTCCTTTCTGTCTCTCATTAGGAAACGGCTATGGAAACCACCGCAACTCTCCAGGTCTGCTGGTGTCCTCTGGAGGAATGAATAAAAGCATGCAGGCGAAATCTCCTCCGCCGGTGAACCTGGGCATGAACAGCCGTAAGCCTGACCTGCGAGTGCTCATCCCACCCGGAGCCAAGAACAACATGCCCTCTATCGTAAGTCTATCGCTTTTGATTCAAAATGTCAAATCATTTACTTACTCACTCAAATCATTTACATTACAAATTTAATTTAGAAGCTTAACTAGGTTAATTAGGTTAACCAGGCAGGTTAGTGTAATTAGGCAAGTTGTTGTATAATGATGGTTTGTTCTGTAGACTATCGAAAAACAATATAGCTTAAAAGGGCTAATAATATTGACCTTAAAATGTTTTTTTAAAAATTAAAAACTGCTTTTATTCTAGCCGAAATAAAACAAATAAGACTTTCTCTAGAAGAAAAAATATTATCAGACATACTGTGAACATTTCCTTGCTCTATTAAACATAATTTGGAAAATATTTCAAAAAGAAAAAAAAAAATTCAAAGGGGGGCTAATAATTCTGACTTTGACTGTTTATATTATCTTCATTTACGTCTTATGTATGGGTTTGGAACAAGATGTGGGTGAGTAAATGATGACATCATTTTATTTTTGCGCTGAAGTAAACTCTTTAAAAAATATATGAGACTTAGTTCCTTCCCAATCCCCCGTGCTCCTCTTCTCATTTCCTCTCCAGTAGTTTCATAAACTGATAAGCCCAGGTTAGAGTCCCGTTAGAAACCTCAAAAATACAGTCCCCTCAGCTTTGGTGAAGTCTTGTTTGGTGAAGTAGGTTCACGTAGTGTCAAAAAAAAACAACACTTATTGTCAGCTTCACTAATCCTGGATTTATCGTCCTCCCTTTACCGCAATCAGTCTGAGGATGTTGACCTTCTATTGGTAAGTGACTCAAAATGGAGGCTAAAACTGTAGAGCAGAATGCCATTTGTTCATCCTCATACAAACTGATCAGAGCAATAGTGTTTAGACTTTAGACTTTATTTCGAAAATGTAAAAAATAACTACGAAAAATATTAATAAACAAAGCAAAATAATAAAACAAAAGACTTTTAACTTATATATGTCCGAAAAGAAATAGGAAGTAGCATATGAAGAGTTCAGATGCAAAAACCTCTAAGTCCTGTCTGAAATTTCCACAAAAAAAAAAAAAAAAAACATTTTTCTCAGCCTCCTTTGTTTATGTTGAGATATTTAACTTTAAAGACCAGGAAAAGGACTTATTCTTTGCCATAAAAGTGATATTACTGAACATACACACCGATTCCTGATAAAAATGTTCATATAAGAGGAAAATTCCAGATGGCATTTAGAGGTTTTTGCATCTAAACTCTTTATATGCTTATTTAATCTCATTCTCAGCTCTACATTAAAGTATGAATAACAATCTAAACTAACAATCCATAACGATAAACAATAATCCATAACAATTATTATCATTCTGTCATCTCATTCTTATCTTAACAAACTCCTTTCACACATGTAAAATGGAATAAACTGTAGGCAAACCAATCAAATCTGCTCTTCTTCCATATACATTCTGAAAGTCATATGTTTATACTGATTTTTGAACCCTTGGACATTGCTTCTAGATCTAGTCTGTTCCACATTTTCACTCCACACACACACAAATACAAGAAGACTTGTTAATGTTAAGTGTTTGCTCAGATATAATGCATTGTTCTGATAACAATAGGGCCGTGTGCATGCTGACTTTTTATCAGCGAATAAGGAAAGCTCCAGAGTGACATCTAGTGGTCATGAGAGTCTTCTGGTTTTCAGGTCTTATTGACCCTGCCATCTTCTTCTCTGCTGTTCTCTGCTTTTCTTAATCTCTGCCACATCATTCAGTCTTCATGCCAGTGCGACAGAGAGAGAGAGAGAAAGAAAAAAAAAAAAACATCCAACCTCTTGGCACTGTTGCCTTGGAGACCTTGAGTTTCTATAGCGACCAGTGCCCTATGCGGGATTGTAAATCATAGGTTGAGAGGGTTCAGTGGTGCTTCATGTCAAGTGCTTATTATTATTATTATGATTTTTTTTGTTGTTATTTTGTTGATGAAGATACAGATGCAGTGTGTCCATGTGCTGTAAGTCATCTTTGTGTTCTTCTGCTTTCTTTGTGTAGAATCAGAGAATAAACAACTCTCAGTCTGCGCAGTCACTGGCGACTCCTGTGGTTTCTGTAGCGACACCCACTCTACCAGGACAGGGAATGGGTGGATACCCGTCAGCCATCTCCACCTCGTATGGTACCGGTAGGTTGAAACTGACCTGTCAGAAAACCTCTACACTCAAAACAAATGATTTTTGCAGATTATTTAAACGACTTAATTAAAATGAGCTAAAACAACACACTTCTTGAGGTTTTTTTGTTTTCAGAAATTATCAGTCAACTTCCCAGTACTGGGTTGCAGCTGGAAAGGCATCTGCTGTGTAAAACATATGCTGGATAAGTGGGCGGGTCATTCCGCTGTGGCAACTCCTGATGAATAAAGGGACTAAGCTGAAGGAAAATGAATGAATGAATGAATGAATACTCAGTCAAAATTAAGAGATTTTTGCCTTAAAACAATCTATTTAATTTGTCAGTGGGGTAAGAAAAATAATCTTATTTCAAATATTTCTGGTATATAATGTTGCTTGTTTTAAGGAAACCCTCACTTAATTGTGACTTTTTCTTTCTGAAAACAAAACAATAAAATGTTTGTCTCTAAGTAAGAAAAGCATTTTTGCAGTATATATTTATTTAACTACACTAACAATGACATTTTTGCATTGTGTACATATTTTATATTGTTAGCAGAAAGTTGTATATATTTTACTGTAAAGAAATACATATTATACATTACTTTTTGTACTTTTATCTATCTATCTATCTATCTATCTATCTATCTATCTATCTATCTATCTATCTATCTATCTATCTATCTATCTATCTATCTATCTATCTATATATACATAATAACTTAATAACTCATTTCTAATAACTGATTTATTTTCTCTTTGCCATGATGACAGTACATAATATTTGACTAGATATTTTTCAAGATACTTCTATACAGCTTAAAGGACATTTAAAGGGTTAACTAGGCAGGTTAGGGTAATTAGGCAAGTCATTGTATAATGATGGTTTGTTCTGTTGACTATTGAAAAACAATATAGCTGAAAAGGGCTAATAATATTGACATTGAAATGGTTTTTAAAAAATTAAAAACTGCTTTTATTCTACCCAAAATAAAACAAATGAAACAAATATTTCTCCAGAATAAAAAAAAATTTTGTCAGACATACTGTGAAAATTTCCTTGCTCTCTTAAACATCATTTTGGAAATATTTAAAAAAAGAAATAAAAATTCAAAGGGGGGTAATAATTCTGACTTCAACTATATATATATATATATATATATATATATATATATATATATATATATATATATATATATATATATATATATATATATATATATATATATATATATATATTATTTTTATTTTTTACTTAAAATAAAAAAGATATTGTATTTTATTGCAGATAGTTGCCAGGACACTATTTCCTATCTTTGTTAAGCTTAACTTAAAAACTTGAAGTTTATTTACTCATTTAAAAGTAGATTACAGTAAAATAGCAAAGTTACATTTATATACATTTCAAAAGTAGTTACATTTATAAATGAAACACATAATAAAATTGCTGATGTATAATAAAAACTAATTTATCCCAAAAAAAAAATGTAAATCAAAATAGCTCTGGTTATATCATTATTAATAAATAAATTAAAACATTTAATTCAATATAATATAACAAACTGTATATAAAATAATATCAAATATAATTAATGCACTGGGTTAAAATAATGTACTTACCACTTACTGTAAATATACATAAAATTAAGTGCATTTAATTATTTTAGCATTATAATTTCACTCTGGGCTTAGTTATGAACAGACTCTTATTGATCTGTTGTCTGTTCTGCATTTAATAAAGCAATTATGTTAAAAAAGCACAGAAAACCATGCACAACCCTTTAAATCCTTGACAGTAAAACCTTGTTTGCCTAACATGTTTTTTTTTCTCTCTCTCCTTGTAAGTTTTGTTTAAAAATGTAATTTCCAACTAAATTAAATAATAGCCTTTAAAATAATAAAATAAATAGATTAACATTCCTCTATCTGTGTTATTAGATTGTATCTTAATGTTTTAGATGATGTATTATTTGATTAAATCCAGCCTTATCTCTATGACTTGATTATCCTGCAAGTAATAGCTCTGTCTCTCCAGCAGGTGGAGACAATGTTCTTCTAAGTAAGCAGCAGTGTGTTTTTGTACGCAAATGTTAACCCTAGTCATGTTTTTTTTGTAGAATATTCCCTGAGCAGTGCGGATCTGTCATCTATATCTGGCTTTAACAGTGCCAACACACTTCATCTGGGCTCAATGAGTGGATGGCAGCAACATCAGATCCAGAACATGCAGCACTCTGCACTCAGTCAGCTGGGGTGAGCCAAATGCACACACACACACACACACTTCCAGTTTTCTTTCTTAAGGTCCTGGTATACTAGCAGCAAGGCTCTTATTCATTATTAGCTTAGTGGTCAAAATTTTAATAAAAAAAAAATTGAATTACTGAAGTAGTGTTAAACTGTTCGTAAATGTCTGGACACCGTCTGCACGTACCTGTCAACACTGGGATGTGAAAATAAGGGATCTCCCATACACCCCCCTCCAAATTACCTAAATTACTAAATATGTTCATCTGGATCATACTGTTTCACTGTAAATATACGATCAGTAATAATTTTTTATTATTGTTGTTACAAGGGATAGAATAAATAGCAGACATAAGAAAAATCAGCAAGTTTAGCCTATTAAAATTAATATAAAGAAATTATCAAATTCATTTCAAGAAGTTATCAAATTTCATTAACTCTGTAAGATCTGAGATGTCAAAAATTAGGCGGAAAATTGAGATGTTTATTAAACCATCCAGCAAACAAATTTTTGCCATATACATTTTTTTCATATTTATTTTGTGTCACATTTGATACGTCAGGTGTTTGTGCAACGTTTTGCTCACAACAACTTCATTTAATGACATTTTGACAACAGAGAATATTTCAGGCAGTTTTTCCACTTTGTTTTTACCTGTTAATTTTATCAAATCATATACAAAACGTTTTTAAACAAAGTATTGATCAGGTGATAATATATAGGTCTTAGAAACTTGAGTATCAAATATGATACGTGTGGCTCTATAGGGATAAACATTTCTTTATTGTATAATTTAAACATGATTAAGAGCAGCGAATGAATCTCTCATTTAGATTTTCTGTTTAATTACGTTAAATAACAGAGGTGTCACTTTAAAACTGCACAGATCTACAATGAACGCATTCGGTTGCTTTCCTAATTATGCTCATTTAAGACAAAATTTGTTGTGTAAAAGACAAACCAATCACTCCGCAATAGCCATCCATACAGGAACAAGTCAGCGGTACCCCATAGAGTTTGTTTTACATACAAAATGCAGCCATATGTACCCACGGTTCTCAAAAATGTAGCCATGGGCATATATTCCCAATTACCTGTGTTGCAAATATGTGCAACTTTCTCTATATATATAATATATAATATATAATATATAAATAATATATATATATATATAATATAAAATAAAATAAATGTCTTGTTTTAATATGTTCACAAACTTTCATTCTGCAGTAGTTTTGTATAATTATTGTTATCCGATGTCACTGTTTTGATTGTATCTTTCACACAGGAGTGCATGCGCACTTATTCTGATCCATAACCCCCTTCATTTCCTTTCCTTCCTACAGAAATTGCTCTAGCTCTCACTTATGTCAGGGTTCAAATCTGTCCCTGCCCTCTACTCAAAGCCTGCACATCAAGTCCGAACCTGTTTCTCCTCCTAGAGATCGATCCAGCAGCACCACACCAGGCGGCTACGGCCAGCTACCATCCCACCAGCAGCACCAGGGCCCGACCCCGCAGGGGCGACAGGACTCGGGCCGCTCTCCGGCCGATAGTCTCAGCAGCTGCGGCAGCTCACACGAGGGCAGCGACCGCGACGAGCACCGTCCCGACTTCCACTCGCCCCTAGGATTGGGCCGGCCCGGCCTGGACGATCAAGACAGCCCGTCCATCAAACGCGTCCGCCTCTCGGAAGGGTGGGCCACATGATAAGCGATAGCCCCCTTGGACAGACCCGTCCGTGTTCTTGACCTCCCCGTGCGAAACGCCGCTACACGTTCTTTCTGCCGATTCTGACTAGTCACAATCATTGCTCTCCCCTATTCTCTGGTTTGTAGTAGAGGGGAGGAAGTGCTCTCTGTAATATTTTGATTATTAATTATTATTATTATTTGATCAGAGTGTTTCTGATATACATATTGATGTGATTGACGGGTTTTCAGGGAGGGTTGGAGGACTAGTAAAAGCGGGTTGGGGAGGGTTTAGTGGGCGGGGCTACTATGCATAACTTGTGCAGTGTGTGGAATACTATGTAAAGAATTACCATATATGCATATATATTTACACGTTGTGTAGGTGTACATGTATGCAGAGTAACAAACCAACAAAAAGTGTCAGGTACTCTTGGATCTTTTGTTTTGTTTTGTTTTTGTAAAGTACTTGCCTCAGTGACGTTGAGCACAGCAGAGAGCGTTTTTCACTGAGGCGACAGCTTAGCTCTTGAGTTGTTGTACCAGTACAGTATGTACAGATTCCTTTTACCTGTTTTTTTCAGTGCCACTCTTTTCAGAGGGCGCCTTCGCTAAATGTATGTTATGGGTGACAATGTCATGTTGCAGGTTCAACGTATTGTACATAGAGACAAAACGCTGGGGAACGATAAAGGTCAAATTTCACACAAACAAATCTGTTATGCAAGAATTTCGAAGGATTGTACATATATATGTGCAGGTTCCTTGGTTAATTTATGGGGAAAAGTAGTATTTCAGGAAAAAAGCTCTCCTGCAGAAGGAATATAAAAATAGCAGGACAGAGTTGTGGAGATGAAGGACTTTAAGAGCCATTGATGACATTTAATCCTAGGACTTGCAGTTGTTGTTCAGTATTAAAAGACGAAAACGAGAAAAAAAAATGTATGATACACTTGCTTATATTTTCATATCAAAAAGGAATACAATGCAAAGCATTTTTGTGGCTTTTTGTAGTTTATAAGAGCCAGAATGTGTTTTGATAGCTTTGCTTATATGAAAAGCGATAGTAAAAGAAGGAGAAACCTTGGGCTTTTCAACCATAAGCCATGAAATCTGAGACAGTGAATTCTTGCTTTGCTCAATGTTCTCTCTCTCTCTCTCTCTCTCTCTCTCTCTCTCTCTCTCTCTCTCTCTCTCTCTCTCTTTGTAAAAGTTTTGTTTTTAAACGTGTATTTCTAAGTATAATGAATAATAATATTAAGAATCTTTTCGAAAAAAGATGTGAAATTAACATGCTTGTGTATAGCTTTCTAATATATGAATATATATGATTAAAAAAATTATGGTCAAATCTTTTTTTTTTTGTTCCCTCTTGCAGTGGACATGCTAAATGTCTTCTTTTTTTTAACTTTCCCTCCACCGGAGTCTTTCAGGAGCAGAACATGCTCATAAATACTCCCCTCCCTTTTTTTAAAGCACAAGATATTTTCTGGAACATTCACAAGCTTTTCAAGTTTCCAGTGTCACATTAACCGACATTGCACTGAAGATTTTCTAATATAAGACAGCACAGTCATAGATACCTCATGACTGCTTGTGTAAGCTCGTGTCATCATTTAGTGGATTGTGATTAGTTCTGTTCAATTGATATACATATCTATCATTGTGCATTCTGTGATTTTGACAGGACATATGTTAGATGTTTTATTTTTTTCTACCAAAGACAAACAGTGATGTTATGTTTGCTGATCCATATTCTTTTTCTTGGTTTGAGACCATTGTGTTTCTTCACGAGTTGTTCATGCTAGTGGCTGGTACCTCTGACTCACCCTCCCAGTGCCTCAGATTACCTTTCAATCAGTTGGTCTTGTTGCGAATCGGGGGACGTTCTCCTTTAACTAACAAGTGTATAGTATTGTGAAAAAAAAAATGCCATTGTTTGATGTTCTATAGATTTCAACTGTCCGTATATGACTCTCCGGTTATTTTGCTATTTTAATTTTCTTTTCTAGATTTTTTTGGTTGATCTTTTCTGTTTCTCTCTCTCTCTCTCTCTCCATCTCTCTCTCTCTCTCCCTTTCTCTCTCGAGTGTTGTTTCCATTAAGTATATAAATTACAAAATAAAAAAACTGAAAAAAAAAATGCTGAAAAACTCTGTAGTAACAATGTAGCTTGTATAAACCTACAAGGGGTAAGGTGGAAAGAAAGTGTCTTTTTTTTGTTTTCTAACCAGGAGAAAGAGGCTTTCAGCGGCACAAGCTGGACTTTGTCGCCACTTGAAGACAAGATGTCATTAAATTAAAACCACATCTCTGTATCTCAAGGGACTTGATTCAGCTGTATGTAGTAAAAAAAAAATAATGTATGGAATAAAAATTGTTTCTCCTGCTGGGACTAAAAAAAAGGTATTTGTATTTTGCAGAGAATTCAGTAAAGTTACTGGCTTTCTTAGTTACACAGACGTCCTGGTGTGATTTTTGTTGTGTTCTATCCCTCGCCTTTGTAGGATATATTTGTGAACATGTGCGATTTCTCTAAAACAAACAGTTTTTCTTTCTTTTTTTTGCACAAACTTTTCATTTATGCAGACTTTGATCTTCTATATTTTCAAACAGAGGTTAAAATAGACTAAAAACAAGGTTTTACTACTCATTTAAATACCATTTGGTATAACTGAGTATTAGTTAACTTTTGATTCATATTTATTCTGGCTTTTACATCCTGTCACACATTTAAACATTACAGAACACTTATTTACAAAGATTGGCATTCATTTACATACAATGCTAACTGAATCAATTTTACACACTTGATAGTCAGTATTGTCAGTTTAGATCTTTATTTACAGGTAAAGTAGTTGTTACTGCTTGTTTATTTAGTGAAGTTGTGGGTCTGCATCAAATTTCATTTCCTGCCTTTTAGTAAATCTTGGCCACGTTGGTATATTTTCTGATTTAAAGGGATAGTTCACCCAAAAATTGTAATTTCTTAATTAACTATTCTTAATTATTCAATATATAGAAGGCTTTTTCCAATAATATATCAGGATATCAGCGGGGTCTTAAAATCCTCAAATGTCTTTTGACAAATTATTTAATCTCAAACGTGTAGGTTTTATGCCTTAGAAAGTCTTAAATCTACTGAAATGTTGTGTTGTAGGTCTTAAATCTTTTTTTACAAGTCTTAATTTCCTTCGTTCGTGTAACCCAATCTGGCCATTAACACCTATACAATCACCAACAACCCATCTCAATAATTTTTTTTTACTTATTATTTAAAAAGAGCATTTAATTACTTTCCTCACAGTAACATTTGATTAAAAGTCCTCCATTTGTTTACTGCTGAGGATACTGACCTGACCAATGTTTCAAACAAAATTATTATTGTTGTTGTATTATTAAATGTATTAAATTTTAATAATTTTTTGATATGGCAAGTGAAAATATTTTCTATCTAGGGTATTCAAAAAATAATAATCCTTAGCATTTAGCCCTGTACAAGTCTAAAATTTCATTCATAATGTTTTAAAAATGTCATAAAAAGTCTTAAATTTAACTTGGTGAAACCTGCAAAAACCCTGATATATTTATATAATTATTATTATTTTATGTTTATTTTTGAGACAAAGTTCTTAGTGCTTTAGGAAAGCTAAAGTTAAAAGCTTAGTGTTTAAAAAAAGCATATACTGGGGAAAATAAAGTAAACCTTAATCTCTTGACATTACAGTAAGGCCTTTAGGGAAAACATTGAGTCTATGCTAGAACATTTTAGACCTACCCTTATTTATTTATTTATTTATTTATTTATTTATTTATTTATTTATTTATTTATTTATTATTTAATACCTTAAATTTACAAGCTTTTAATCATTAGTTCATCAATAGTGTGGCTTTTATGTGATATCAAATATTACTTTGTTTTGGTGATCTTTGATTAGATTTTATGCATATATCCTGGTAGGCCCATGTGTCTTTTACCTCTATCTACTTTCATCTTGACTTTCAGATGCCATTTTTAAAGGTGCTTTATTAAAATAAAGCATTAAGCAGGATTCCATTGTTATGCCTAGACCTCAGTCTTTCTAAAGGTGTCACAGGTATTTATTTGCCTGTATGGTCTGACTTAAAGAAATCTTCATTACTTAATCTGACGTTAAATAGTCAATTTAATCAGCAATTAGCACGTTGTTTCCTACTCTCTTTTAACCTTTTTATGGACAATGTATACATATTTGTCAACATCTTTGACAGCAAGAGTCTGTTAGAAATAAAATGTGAATTGACCGCTATCAGATACTTTAACCAATCATAATGGTTTCTGTTGCGCAAAACATCCATATATGGAAACCGGAAGCTTAGAAGATGATTAGGCGTTTTCGCGAATTTACAAAATTGTAACGACTACGACTTCTCACCACGGTCACCTGTCAGAACTCACAAACACAGCCTCAAACCTTATTAAATTATTAACTATGACAGAGTAAAGACACAATGAAAGCAACAGGACTGACGAAAACATGTTAGGAAAGTTATGTTGATCTGAGGCAGGTAAGAACTTCGAAAGCTTTATAACGTCATATATACAAACCATAACGTTATAACAAACCGTATTAGCGTCGCCCTGTGTAATATTGTTTGGTAACGTCGAAAGTGAAAAGTGTACAAATATGGCAATTAATTCGATTTTTTGTGGTTCGTCAGATAAACATTCTTGGAATATTATTGCTTATAATTCGATATCGTATATTTATAGTGTTAGCTGTCGAACAGCAAACATCCAAACAAAGAGCTAACATAACCTATTAGCATAATTTATAGATTTATTGTGTGTATAATCTGTAGACGTTTTGTAATGGCTTATTGAGCTTTAAATTGGCTATATAAATAATGTTAAGTAACCCTGTATCTGAGGTCATCCTATACAGGGGTGTCCAAACTAGGTCCTGCAGAGTTTAGCTCCAACTTGTCTCATAACACCTCCCGGGATGTTTCTAGCAAGCCTATTAACTGCTTGATTACCTGGCTCATGTGTCTATGATTGAGCTTGGTGCTTGGAGTTAAACTATGAAGGACACTGGCCCTCCACGACCGTTTTTGCCTTATACAAATCTTTTGTGAAAAGCCGCTGTACTAAGGAACAATGTCTCATTTTGGCCACAAGATGTCACTATTGTTCAATGTTTAAAAAAGGTGACAGGTAGGATCGTCTATTTGTCTATCGTTATTATTTGATTACATCCACACGCTTCTCTGGTGAAACAGAGATGAACTGTACTACTCACCGTCAGGTCCATTATAACAATAGGCTACATTCATTCTGCACAAATTCGACATATGCTACACATCCACACTGTTCGATTAAACATTCATGTGAATTTGTGTTTTATTTGAATTGCAGTGAACAGGAGGTCTTAATAGATCTCTAAATGCGTGATCACATTATTTGCTATTGCGATGAACTCGTTAAATGTAACATTTTTCAGTCCACTGATAGGCCAATTGCATATATAGGCCTATGAGGACAGTTTTACTCTTCTTATTTATTCTCTATTCTGTCAGACTTATCACTTAAATATTTTAACCGTATAGAACATGCTTAAAATGTAGGTTAAGCATTTTTGAACACACAATGATCAATAAGTCACGACAAAAAGATTATATTTCATCGTTTAATCAAGGGCATTCATTTTCCATCAAACATCCAAATGCATCACAAACATTATATCTCATTTGACTCACACATTCAGAATATAAAGGACAATATCATATAAATGAACACATCAAACGAACGAAAAAAGCTGTGACTCTTACTGTTTATATATATATGTATATATATCAGTTCCCGCAACAGAATTCTAGGTTTAAGGTTTACATTGATAATTAATCGCGTTATTCCTGACCAAACTTAAAACGTTAATGCAGTTTAAGTGTAAAACTAATTATATATAGTTTAAAATCTATAAAATAAATTGTATTAATAGTACGCTAATAATAATAATATTAGTAATATTAATAAAAATACATTTTAAAATAATTGTGCGCGTTTAAAGCGTAATTTGGTAATCCCACCAGCAAATCCATTAAGCCTATTCAATTTCTGCTTCAAGATGCAAAATTATCGGTGATATTTTTATTGAAAATGAACGTGAGCATCAAGCTCCTCCGGATTGAAAACTATAGTTAATTTTAAGTCACTCGGCTTTGGTTTGCTTTTTAAAACATTCATTTTATCTAATTGATGATTTGTCAAATAGTTACATTTCACATTGTTGCGGGTAAAATGGGATAAAAGCTAATCGAAAATTACCAGCCTCGGGCCTATAAAAAATATCTAATATAGCCTATTCTATGTAAAATCAGTAAAGTCAAAGCAGTGTCGGAAAAATGTATTTGGTAATATGCTTTGCAGTCATCATGCGTTTTTGGTTATCAGTTGACTACGTTTTTATTAAGATGAAGCTGTTATATACTAAATCACAACACGCACATTAATACGTTTTTTGGCGGTGTTTAAAACGCGTGTAGCATAAGGTTCATAACTACATAATAATGACTACACTTGTAAAATCTTGCGAATATAGGCTATAGCCCGCGTATAAGAGCATTTTAAAACAGAAAAGAAAAGAACCATCTAAAGTGTCTTATTCTTTACCAACACATTTCATTGCTTTATTAAGGGTGTTGGTTTGCGGAAAGAACATTAAAGTATCTTCTTTGTTTCAATGTTTTTTTTTTTTTATCTGCATAGGGTGTTTGATATAAATGAGAATTTTAAAAAAAAACTAGTTGCAAACATCACTGAAAATGATGATAACCAAGGTTGATGTAGTAAATTACGGGTTTTAACGAAGGATTTTATTCTATAACCCAAATACTTGGATTAACAGTGTGGTTAGCTGGATTTCATTTCCCAATAATTTAAACTTTCTTAGCTAAATGTTTATAATTTAAAGAAAGTTAGTATTTCATTAGCTATCTACTTTGCAGCTTGAAATCGTTGTCAAGATTGTTTTGCTTTTGAGAGAGGACTGTATTCTTATGGAATTATATTAACAAACGTTTAAGGAGAGGGAATAAAAATCCAATATAATTGTAATGATAGATTACTGTGAATTTAAACGTTCCCCATACGAAATAATCGCACTTCTTTCTATTTAAATAGTTCGGGTTTTTTTCTGCTTAAGTTTGAGCATTGCACCACTAGATGTCGCCGCGTGTTACAGAAATGCATCACAACAGCTCAAATTTCATTTCTCACCTTGTATGAATGTCTAAAGAATGAATGGCTGAGGCAATATTTAGAAACGGCTTGAAATCGTTTAGAATATAGTTAAATATATAAATGACGTTTAAAGAAATTATAATATAATCAGTGATTATGATGTTGTATTCTATGGTAAGGATGAAAATGTGACCAGACTGTTTTAAAAATGGGAAGCTATATAGAAAACTTACACGTTTGACGGTTTAATGAAATATTTGTAAATTACCACCGTCGTTCTTAATTATTACATTTTTTTTTGTATTTCCCGTGTTTTTTCCCTGCATTGTTCCCTAAAGCTCAACAATGAACAGAAAACGTGACATTGTATTGAATTACCTGGAAATCAGCCTATCCTCTCTATCTTCCTCCCTATCCATATCACCCTCTTTCAATCACGTTTAACTGACAAGTTTCTACACATTTTCTTTTGTGGCTGATGTTTTATACAATAGTGGTGATGTTAATGATTTTGAAAAGAACGACAAAGAGAACGAGATGAGACTTGTTTACACGCTGATTTATATTTTCGTGTTCCCATTATTTTTACTCGTAGAGTTGGATATTATTAGGATAACATTAAGATAAATTGTTAGCCTACCTGTATTCCCCTCTTTGTCTGTAGCCTATTTATGCGTATCTGACTCGATAATGATGATACACACACTATCGTCTTTTCATAATTTTAAATTATTGGGAAATAAATTATTTTAGGATACTACAAAAATCCTTAAAATATTTTACGTTTAAACTATAGTGTATGCTGACGGCTTGCAGAATGGGTGAAAAAGTGTGGTGTGTTGGCTAAAATGTGAAAAATATCGTTAAATCTTTTTTATGGTCTATTTTATGGACCTCATAACCCCTCTAAAAGTAATTAACACATTTTGATTAGGCTCGCTGGGTGTTGCCACGAATGTCCCTAACTCCAGCTATGTCGAAATGTGTTTAAATATAAACTTTTTATTCGATTATTATTAGACTACATATTATCTTACTTGGTCCAGATAAATAAACGGATGCTTAAAAATGGAATACAGAAAATACTTGGGAGGGAAAAAGATAAGATTTGAAATAATAGATCGTTTTTTGTTCTCCAGTTACAGCAGACAACAAAGAAGTTTGTGTTATCATTTAAGACGTTCGTTGTCCGGATCATAGGAGCTGTGGGAAAGTTGGAAATCCTTTTCTTTATAGGTTTTAAATATGCATTAGTATGGTAATCGCGGTCCTGCTGTGTTGCAAACAGGCGCAGCAGATCACACACATGTGCTCCACAACTTCGGACCGTACGAAGTCGCCAAGATGAGGACATACAAGTAAGTCCTATTTCTCTCACTGACGTCTTCTCTTATACAGAGATATAACAGGGCTGTCTGAAGTTTGTTCAAGGCGGAAAGAATGCGAGCACTGGACAGCACGTGTGTTGACCCATTGGGAGTAAATCTTTACGTGTGCCCGTCTGACCACTTCTATTGGGTGCCAGATCAGTTGAGCAAAGGTTCTCAAGATGAAGATCAGACGCTTTATAGGAACTATGAAGGAGAGATGCGCAAAAAAGTTGTGGAAAAGAGTCACGTCTCCAATGTGAACGCAGTTGTTTTAATAGGAAATGGATATTAGGCCTAATGATGACTTTAGCGGTAAGTTTTGAGGTCGATGGTGTTTGTGTGAATGGCAAGTTCAGAGACAAATTTCCTTGATGGTTAATTTGCCTCGAGATTTCAGCTTTTATTTAATAAACTATTATCAGACCAATCTGGGCTGAATTTAATAAATGCTAATATTTAAATTCTTATTATTCTTTTATTTTTGCTAAATGTATTGAAATGGCTTACTAATTGATAATGATAATGATACATGCACTGAAACAAATTGGTTCTTGGTTAATTTTAGATCGGATAGACGATTGGAAATTTTATGCGAATATTTGGTGTCAAATAGTTGCTAATTGAAGGGATATCGTATAGTCTATCAACTATTTATATATATGAGATATTCTAAATAATGATATGCTAATCTCACACAATTCTCTTTGTGTCTTTTTGTTTGAGCCGTTCAAAGGTCTTTGTTCGCCCTTTTTTATATTTATATTACATATTATTTGTCTGTTTACGGATTTTAAAGTAGGAATGCGAGAAACATTCTAAAGTATTGCTAACCCTTTATGGTTAAAATTGTACAATAATGTAGGCAATGCCAATAGCCTATAAAATACGCATCGCGAAGAGCCAAACCACATCTACCAAAAATGCGAAGGAGATGAAATGGAAAAAAGACAACGCAGCCACAGTGAATGCAAAGGAAATTCAAATATACCTTTTAAATATGCATCAATATTAAAAATAATACACACGCAAGGACCAACTGCAGTGAAGATGTAAGAATGGCGGAGCAGGCGTCTCATTATGCATGATGGGCGATTTCCCTGGCAAAGAGTCTCCGCTTCTTTGCTGCATATGTTCCAGTATTCACGGTCAAGAAAGGTGCCTTCTTTCAGTAAAAAAAAAACAGCAACTTCTTCCAAAAAAGAAAGAAACCACATCGAAGCCGATGAGGGGAAATTACTCCGACCGCTGAAAGAAAGGCAATGTTGGGGGATTTGCATATTTGATGCGCTAATTTCCCTGATGTATTTAAATATGGCTGCACGTAGCCGATAGGCTTGCTACGTCATTGGACGTGACCTCGTTGTAAAATCTAAACGTGAATTCGTTTTAGTCAAACATAAGTTCTTGCAATAATTGAGAACTGTGAAAGAATGAATTAGGCAACCTTATTTGGAAAGGTTCATAATCTGAAAATTAGGAAGTTCTTTTTTTAAATCTGAACTGGTGTAAATGAAAACACCCTGATATAATACTACTACTTATAGGCTATTATTAATAATCATCACAATTTAATGACATGCATGGTGTGAATTTGATAGTTTGGGTTGTGGTGTTATCTCCTTAAGGTTCAAATACTCAACACAGATTGACACACAGCAAGGTTTTGGCATCAGTTTTTACTAATAGGCTGAATATAGGCTATTTCTAGCTACACATACGTATAGTTTACAGTTTGAATAGACGTAAATCAGAGCGCATATAGGCTTCTTATAACACAGCAATCACATTCGCCAGAAGAGGTAACTATAGCAACAGAATGCTGCACATTTTGGGACATTTGGGACAAAATCGTTATTAATGATTTAATTTGCTTAATGTGTTACTTAATCTGTTATATAGCCTATGTTTAAACTACTTTTAGATGGGTTGGCTCTAATTGTAACTAGAGGCCATAAAGATCATTTACTGTATATATATGGACCTATACATTCAAGGCATGGGGCAAGTCTGCATATAAGGCCCATTTCTGTGTTTGCGCGCGCACCTAAGGTTATTGCAAGTTTAAAGTGTAAAGATTTCACTTTTTCTTTCATTTTTTTTCATCACAAGCCATTACGTATCAGTGTGCAAGTTTTCTCCGAGCTAATGATGTCCTCTCAGTGTCAGGTGGCCATTGCGTTCCGTCAGTCAAAACGTGTTGGGCAGAAGCGCTCGGAGCAAATTTATTACCGCAGTCAATCCGTAACCTGGTCTGGGAACTTGGGGCTAGTCCACGCCAATAGAGGAACAATGCCTCCTCAGTTCAAGTCCAACAAAAGACCTGGCGAACTTGTTTGAATTTCAGAGCACGTCCTTTCTTTCACAGAGAGGACTGCCCCCTCCCGAACACCCTTCATGAAAAAAAGAAAAGGAAAGAAAGGGGGAAAAACATGCCGACCTTCTCTGCTCAACAGTGCACTTTTCTATTTGGTGCTGCAGACAAATAGGTTATGGGAAACTTCTCAACCCCTCCTCCCTCTCTCCCCCTCTCACTGGCTCTCGCTTATACGGTAGCTGTCGTTCTCGTGCGCCTGGACTGCGCTCTTGTAAGAATCAGTGCCGCTGAGGCACGCGTAATGAACTGAGTATTAGCGGCAATTTTAAACCGAACGCTCCTCGTGCACGCCGGGTTCTTACCTACAGCTGGAGTTGCATCTGGTCACGTCGACATCTGCGTAATTAAAAAAAAGCCTTTGCTCAAGTGAGTACGTCTGAAGACACTTCTCATCCTTTTTTATTTGTTTTTTTGTGCCCATTAAGAATAATACAGTGCTATTATTGCAAAGTTTGACACAACAAATTGCATTTTGAAGTTTATTTTCGAGATATACCTATCTCAATGTTGAACAATGTCATAGATGTTGCACCGGTACTTTGAGCTGATCTAACACAAAGCACTTGTTTCAAGGCCAAAGTCTCATGCAGTGATATACAAGTAGTGAGTGACAGTTTCATAACTTGACATTGTGCGAGGGGGATTTTGCATGAATTTTGCAGAACACTCGTTATGCGCTTGGTTAATTTGTTTGCTGGTCACACATCAATTACGCATTTTATGTTCTGTCATAAAAAGGTATTGATGTTATTTTTGAACTGTTATTACTTCTAATTTAAAACTGCAGTGCTGGTCAAACCTCAAGAAACCCGTTATTTCTGTTGTTGTCTTAAGAAAAATCATGTGCTTTTTCTCTGAATACACATGTTCGTAAACTAGGAAAATGTGAGTCAATGTTTTATTCACTCCTGATTTTAAATGTTTTTGTGTTTACCTGCTTTAACCCTGCTGGCTCCATCGTGGCAGTATAACATCACTGAAAGGCCAGACTAATGCTAAAAATAATTGTATTTAATTTTTAAACAGGACACGTGTTTCAACTTTAGATATGAACTTTGGATCTGATATGCTTTGATAGCTTTCCTAAATCAGTTCAGTCAGAAAACCACCAAATATGAGCTTTGTCCTGTAAAACATAAGTTATGTTAGGCCTATAGAACACCTGGCTAGATTTCAGCATGTCTAAGACAGCCGATTCAGGTAATGACACACTGTACAAATGAAACGAAGACACTATATATAAGAGCATTAATTTATTCAGAATTTTCATACACACACATATACATAGATGGATAGAGAGAGAGAGAGGGAAAGAGAGTTGTACTGCAAGACTCCCATTCTAAAACCCACACGGCTTCTGAAAGTCAGCATCACGTTTTGAATGATAGGTTTGTTATCCACTTGCTGCACTCGATTCCAGTTCTTGTAGAACAGAAAGTACGCACGAGTATGTAATCAGTTTTAAAAAATAAAGATTTTGGCACCACTGGTGAGAATATGAGGGCATCAACATATGTACTAGCGATGGAAATCACCTTTCTCTGTCTAGAGCGTGGTCTGCTATACAGTGCTAAACATACCTTTGCGTGTTGACGGTCGGTCGCAAGATTCCTCTTTTCGCTGGCAATGTTTTCAATAGCGCGATCTAAAATCCCCGTGAGCGAGGGTGATTGGCGTTGCCTGTCACATATTTCCATCAAGAATGCTCGTAGTTGAAAATACAGAAAGAACGCGCGAGCACTGCAGCCTCAACCTGCACGAGGGATGCAAACGCGCTCTGGAGATTTCTAATGACATCATCATTATCAGCATCATCATCCTCATCAACATCGCTTTGCACTCCCGTGGTCCGAGACCTTTGACCTTCTCTGGCTGGTCCATATTTTGGTACTGGAAGCCCGTCCCCCCGCTTACCCCCTCCGCCCCCCCACTCCTCGAGATGTGGCCCTGTTCCCTCTCTCAGACCGCTGGCAGCAGCAACACAATCCTCCTCTCGTCTCTCTCCTAGCAGCTCTCAGGGATCTGTGGCATTACCGATCTCCTCCGTGCACGGACAACCTGCCCACCACTCGGCCAAAACTAAGAGAGCGATCCCTCCATTCAGTGGCGAAACAAACGCGATGTTATTTCCGCGTGCACTTTTTTCCTCTGGAATCGGATTTTTCCCCTCTTTGTATAATCTCGCTGCTGGTTCCGTGGGATATCTTTCGCTGCTGCCACGATTTAATAGAGCCAAAGGAGCCTTTTGTGAGATTGGGAGGTAATTTGCAATGCAAATGATGGCCTGTACGAGGATGACTGCTTCTTATTCGACAGGCTCCCTCACTCCAACTCTCATATTGTTTTAACGTTAACTGCTCCTGTGTCAAATGGATTATAGCTTCCGTTTTGATTACCCTGTGAAGAAACTGTCATTTATTTGTTTTTATATATATTAGATTTTTTATTTTTGGTTGCGATCATAACCACTTTTAAGAACTACACATGACAATTGTGAAGTCCATTGCCTATTTTTTTCTATTGTGTTTTAGCAACTTCTCCACTTGGATTTATTCTTACACAAGACACGGAGGTATCCTGGGATTACTGTTGTGGAATTGGAAGCGAGTTGTTATCTTTGGTTATCTAGCTGTATGAGTATTTTGCACTTCATAAAGCTAGATAACCGAAAGTAAAAACTGCCTCCTGGCTCATCGAAAACTCTGGATGCCTAATGACACGAAGATGCATTTACAAAGAAAGAAAGAAAGAAAGAAAGAAAGAAAGAAAGAAGAAATTGTATTCTGTTATAGCCTGTGTCACTAGCTTTGGCTACACGACATGTCAGACATTTTTGGGGGGGTTTCTTTGTTTTTTGTTTTAGGCTTCACTTGGTGTTATGATGATTTAAATAGTGCGCATTTTTATTTCTCATAGCTCGCGCGCAAAATGCAACCGTTAACTTAAGCAAACAAAAAGTCGGCTTATTTTCCTCAAATAAATGAATAGACTGGCAGAGAGGAAATTAATAATGCTCAACTTTGTATTATCTCACCAATTTACTGAAACAGACACGTGAAGAGAGAGGAACCCACGTGCTCACTATTTATTTCAGCTCGGTCGCCTTTGGCCAGGAAACGGCGCTGGCATCCCAAACAGAAATAATTAGGACATATAGAGAGAGCTGACAAAAATGAAAAGGGGTGGGCACATGGGGAGCGAGGGGGTCGGTCCTCCTTAATTGATTCCGTTAAACGGAGCGCAGTAGATGTGAACGACTGGACGCTCCCATTCCCACGCTCGAGGGCAAGTGGCAATGCCACGGCCCTATCCAGAATATGACAGACAGCGCCGGCGGGCTGGGGGGGCTGGGGGCGACATGGGTCATGAAAAGATGTCAAGTGCACCCGACTCATCTGCATCCCTTTAGAAAGTGGCGAGCGTTCCCAGCCTCGGCAGACGCGGGCCCCAAAGCCGGAACAGTACCCTAACGGCTGTGAATTTCTCTCAGGCATGATCGCTGTAAACGCTGCTACTCCTGCCGCCGCCGAGCTGAATTGTTTGTAAGTGTGGGAATAAGGCGTGTGGATGTAAAAGAAGTGGCGTATTGAGCTTGAAGTTTTGAAGCATAGCTTTGCTGCAGCTCTGCGTTAAAACATGACATCACCGCTATTGTCCTCAAAGCGCTTGCATTTGAACTTGACAAGTGTGAGATTTCCCCCCCGTCTGGCTTAACGCCCTCTCATTATACCGTATTTATTCTTTGCACTAGACATTAATGTTCATTCAAGGTGGCTTTTTTGTTTATTATTTTAGGGGCCTAATGCAAGTGGGTGATTTCATTGTATAGGCCCAACACTGACTAAATTAGTCAACCTTAACACGTACTCCCTCTTAAACTGTGTAGCATCATTTCAGTAACTCTGCTAAACACTTTCCAGAGTGGAATTGCAATTTAGTTTTTTTTAAGAAGTAGCCCACAGCTTTAAACATGTTAAAACTAAATACTAATTTTAATATTTATAGCCAACCACAATTTTAAAAAATATGGCATGCAATAAATTATAATTATGGTATTATTAGATTTATTTATTCACTTTATTTATTTATTATAATGTTACAAACGGGCTGATTTTCAGCTAAATTTATTGAAAAACAATAATAATAATAAAACACACAGCTTATTTAACTACTTGACAAAGTAAAGCATTTTTAATCCCAGTCTCTTGTCTGTGAATAATAGCAGGGCCTTATGTGTTGTCAATAAGAAAGGAAAAAATCTGAGAACATGATATTGTCAGGCAGTTATCCACTGTGAAAACACATTCTCACCTTTCCTTTTGAATTCTCAAATTTCCGTACAAGAAAAAAAAATGTGTTAAAACAAAAAACAGCTGATTTTATTCACTTGTGAAGGTGAATTAATTTGGCATGTCCTGTTTATTTTTATTTATTTTTTTTTCTGGGTCATTCTAGCATCACACAAAACTCATAATTCCCTCTTATTATAATGTTATGTGTCTCACGTTTTACATATCCAGCACCCGCTTTGTATGCACCATGACTTGACAGTCAATCTATTCAAAATGTCCGCTTTGCAGTTTTATGTGTACTGTTGTTAGGCTGAATGCAGTGTTAAATGTTTGCAAATCATTTTTGAGATTACTTATCTCATTACTGCAACCACATGCTTTGAGTGATAGAAATGGGTCACTTTTTTCTTCAAGAATATCAGTGATGCTATAGAGAAGAAAACATTTCATGCTAAAAGCCAGTGCTTTAATTTATAATGTGTAGAATGCAAAATAATGTATTTATTGATTGATTTATTATTATTTTTTTTATGTTTCACTAGAGCAAAATGACACAGATTTTTAGGTCTTTGGGGGAATTATGGAAATAAGCAAAAAAAAAAAAAGCATGTAAGTGCCCTTGCTTAGAGCGCAAACTAATTATTCCATATGTTTGCATGATTTCAGACCTAGATTGAGGTGAACTCCAAGGTTGCTTTTGAATATGAATTTTTTTATGTAGTAGGCTGGCTGCCTGCAGCTCTATGAATGAGCCATTTGCTATTGTGTGTGTGTGTGCATGTGTGTTACACAGTGCAGGCATATTGCTCTCTTGTAATTGGCTGAATACTATAACCATGGCGACGATGGCAGCTTATCAGTATTCATTGGACAAGCAATCTTCATATTTTTGGCTACTCCACATCGTCCGCCTGTTCTCGGTCACACACCTTTTTCAGCGCCTCTGCACAGTTGTTAATACTCATCCCATCGAACTGTTAGCATTTGGTGAATTGACATGCTTCGTCATTTCTGTTTGTATTCTTTTTCCACTTTGACAACAATTAGTCCTCGAATTTTTTAAATATATTTAACTACATTTTATTTATTTATTTTACTTAAAAGGGTTATCACTTTCATGCTTATTTGATTATCATAAAAGTCTTCACTTTGATGAAAATGCGTTTGGATGGAAATAATTGTAGATGCAGATGTGAAAAGCATCTTTAACCATCTATTCAAACAAATTGGATGTTATTTATTTTTTGTAATGGTAAGGATGTGTGTTAGGAGTTTCTTCGCTGAATTCAAATGGACACAAATCTACTTTGTTTATCTATATATATATATATATATATATATATATATATATATATATATATTAGTTTTGCTTAGTATGGTTTATTTTATTTATTTATCTCACTTTATAATGAGAAAGCTTAACTTTAAGCATTTAGACTCATCCAGATTAACCAAATCTCCCTGTTTCAAGGGTTAGATTATTTCCTCAGGTTGTATGTCTGCAAATGACTTTTCACTTTTATACATAAAGTTACTGTCATGCATCTGAAGCAAAGGCAACATATTGATGCATTTTAGTGTTGTGACAAGACAACTGCAGTCACTCTGTGCTTTTTGATCTGCAGTGCACTGATATCTTAAGAAGAGATTCTTGATTTACCAAGCTGGCTTTTCTGAAAACTAATGGCATAAAGTGCCTTACAATGTGCTGGGATGTTAAACAAGCAGATACATGTTGGCACAGAGCATCCTTTAGACCCGCCTCTTCTCGACCAGGTCACATGTACAGTGTTGTTCCCGCTGGTTGGAGTCGCTGTGGCAACAAGGGGTGATCTCACATGCGTATGATGGCAATGTGCAAAAGCGGGACAGGTTCCATATATGTGTGGGTTTGTGTAATATTGGGCGGTGGATTTGCATGCGCGTGCGTGTGTGTGTGCATCTGCTTAAATGTGTGTATTCATGTTTGTTTGCTTCAAGATTTGACTTAGTACTGTCTGTGTATAATTGTGTGATGCTTTTAGCAGTAATCTGGTACTTCATGCTGAAATTTTGATTTATCTCGTTCATTTAGAGTCAATGAACAGTTCTTGGGCATTTAAAAGAAAAAGACAGGTGAAGTGGCAAATTAAATATGCAATTAACCTCAGTGTCAAGATTTAGAAGCAGGACAGGGATCGTAAATGTTTCTTTTATTGTGATAACTCTTAGTATCACGCATAAATGCAGACAAATTGCAAAGGTTGAAATTGTACTGTTCAGTTGTGCAGTTAGAAGTTCAATCATGACCTTAAAGGGATAGTTCACCCAAAAAAGAAAAAAGAAAATTCACTCTCTATTAACTCACTCTCAAGTGATTCCAAACCTTTATGAGTTTCTTTATTCTGTTGAACACTGTAGGTTATGAAGAAATCTGTAGCATCCAATACTGTGGAAGCTGGTTGTTATAGTTTCCCAACATTTTTCTAAATGTCTTCTTTTGTTTTCAACAGAAGAAAGTAATAAAGGTTTGAAGGGTGAGTAAATTATGATAGTTTCACTTTTGAGTAAACTTTCCCTTTAAATTTAAAACTAGATGAGGCTAAGTTTTGCTTCTTTTGTTCGGATAAATTATTAATTTGATCTGCTGTGAAATGCTGTACTGTGAAAAAAATAGGATTTACTCAATTTATATTTGAGGTAAGTGGTTGCAAAGTACTTATATGGGCTGAATTTAAACAAACAAGTTGAACATTACTAAATGTAATTTGCTTGTTTAAATTCAGCTAATATAAATAGTTTTCAACCACTTACCTTAACAAAATTCAGTAAAGTGTTTTTTTTTTTTCAGTGTAGTTGTTTTTGTTCAAAATCTGTCATAATGTATTACATTGCATGTATTTTATTTTATTGCAGCATATCTACTGTTAATATACAGGTGCATGATAATGACAGTTATAAAACGATACACGATTGAGAAATATTATGGTTTACTCAAAGCCAGAAGCAATCTGTGCAATGACAGCGCTGTGACACCGTATGCATTAGTGATGTTAACTGCAGCGGCCTGACTGAGCATGTCTGTTGTCTGCTGAATTTAGATTATGCTAATTCATAGAGCTATAAATAAGTCAATAGCGGTGTCTCAAATACCCCTTAAAACTATGAGCAGAAAAATTCTACATGTCCTGTCAGTAAGAAGTTTAACCATATTATTTATAAAATACTAATACTATTTAAAATGTAAATCCCAACAAAATATTTTTGCTCGTACTTTTTTATACATTGTACATGTTTAAATAATCTTAATAATAATAATATTAATAATAATAATTTATTTTATATGTAACAAATCTTTTAGGAGCTACATTTCAAATATACTTTGCTGAAGAAAAAACATTAGGATGTAGACCTCAGCATGCTTGAAGTGAGAATAATTAGGGATGTACCACCTAATTTTCTGGAAAATCTGTTCTGAAAGATTTTGTGTGTAAGCGCATCTGTCTAAAAACATGGGTCCCAATCCAAAGACAGCATTTGTCATACATGCCAGTAATGTTGCACAGTGAAGCGCGGCGCGTTAGCATACTTCCATTTGAATCACTCGATTCTATGCAAATGTAATGCATGCGGACTCATGCATATATGCGGAAGCTCCAGACTCTGCTTAATATCCTTATTAGTGACGTGGGAATTAAAAATTTATCATGCAGGTGGGGTATGCAAAGGGTGCCCCACAATCTGCCCAGAATCGCATTGCAGACTCTGGGTAGGGAGGAGGTGGGCTGGGCTCCGTCAGCGCAGTAGCATTTCCTTCAAGGTGCCACCATCTTAAAGAATTTAGCAGTGGTGAGCATGCGAAAAGGATAGACCTAAAATGTCCGCTGGCACGCGCTTGATTACAAGCCCACCTCGACATGTTCCAAAAAGGTGCCAGCACGTTCGCATAATCACGCTCGCCAATTATGAAATTAGCTAGCGTCGCTGGGAAGGTGCATGTCATGGAAGCTATTTGCATGCATAAACCCGCCCCATTATTGCCTGCTGCATATGCGAATTGCTTGTGGCAAGGCTTGCACTTATCCGGCTCAACACATGCACCATATTCCAACACAGCATGGAATCCTCAGCATTTCACCAGCTTTGTATTCATCTGTAGCCGTGTGCGATTAGGAAATTGTGGATGAATATTTATTCGCCGTACGTGGAATTGTGGCCCGTGGGTAAGAAGGCCAGTTCACCAGCATTTAACACGTTTTGACTTGTTTTGTGTTGAATGTGATTACATTTTAATAACACCTTGATTATTGTAAAAAGGTCATTGTGATTATAGAAGTCTGTCCCTTTCGACAGAGATTATGGCGTTTAATAATCAAATTAATGTTCAAATGGCCTTCAGGCTAATTTAACGAACGTTTAAATGGAAATGCTGTCGTAAGATTTGCGCGGCGGTGTTGTGCCTGGTTGCTTCCTGTCTTTTAGAAGAAAGAGTCACTCAAAGGAATTGCTATTCCTCACTCGGGCTCCACTCCATTCCACTGTCTTAATTATTTCAAAGGTGGCTGTCTGGAATGGAACTCTCTGTATGACACTTCCATTTGCATTACCTTTCATCTCCGCGCGTCCTCTTGGCACTGCCGAGGCAGGAGTGCTAGAAATGACTCTTAATGCGTACCTCCTTGTATATCACCGCCATACGGACACACAAAAACATATAGAAGGCTAGCATAGACGGCGCATGCGTGTTAAGCCTGCTAATGTATTAGATCTAGCTTCACTTGAAGAACATGGAGCTCCTCATTCATTAAGCTGATCAACTGTCCTCCGACGTAAAATAAATGCTAATAGCAAGCTCATTCGCTCATCCCCGTGTTGAAATGTGCTACACGCATCCATCAGCACGATCTGACATCGATTGTCACAGAGTGATGGGCTTCTTTAGAGTCCCTTTGAATTCACTGTGGAGGAAAGCATCAAAACGACATGATATTATAGTGCAGAGTGGCAGTGAGGCATTCTCATGGAGAATGGACAGTTACATGAATCACACCACCATGGCCCTGTGTTATCCCGCTTCGGACACAGTTACTGCATGACTTTCTACAGACGGTGACCGGCAGGGATGGTATAATGAGGCAGCATTGGCGAGGATCCGTTTCACGCGTGTGCATTTGTTGCTGTCAGTTTAGTGTTTTTGCATGTGTATATATTATTCACCTGCTTATACGTTTGACACAAACTATTGCACGCACCTTTATCTGCACAGATTGTTCAGAAACGAAAGGTCTGTGCAAATGTCCTCTTGAGCCTGTCATGTAGACCGCCATCACCCGCTATATCTGAGAAGTGTTAATTAGCGTGAAAGTGGGCAACAGAGGTGTCAGCAAAACTCCCTCCCTCTCGCACCCACCCACCCACACACACACTTATACCTGATGTGTGCAACTTACCTCCACCTCAGCCACCCTCCCCACTACCAGACCACAGTTATGAGTGCCGACCGAGTGTAATTAAATTCCTGCATGTTTTAGGCTCAGCCTGTCAGTGGTTAATGGGAGGAAATGAGAGCGTCTCCTGCTCTAAATGTGTTGAGAAATGAGATAAGAACGTGTAAAGGTTGGTGGTGTAGACGAAAAAAGCACAACAGTACAGACAGTAGGCAACAATCATTCACAGTCACAATGGCTTTGTGCCACATGGCTACACAAAGTATTAGTCTCAGCTGGACTGATATACTGTATATATATATATATATATATATATATATATATATATATATATATATATATATATATATATATATATATATATATATATATATACACACACACACACACACACACACACACACCTGGATTTACAATGCTTTATTGAGATATACAGTTGAAGTCAGAATTATTAACCCCGCTTTGAATTTTTGTTTCTTTTTAAATATTTCCTCAAATGTTGTTTAACAAGGAACATGAGAGCAAGAGAGCAAGGACATTTTCACAGTATGTCTGATAATATATTTTTTTCTTCTGGAGAAAGTCTTATTTGTTTTATTTCGGCTAGAATAAAAGCAGTTTTAAAATGTTTAAAACCCATTTTATGGTCAATATTGTTAGCCCCTTTAACTATTTTTTTTTCCCGGTAGTCTATAGAACAAATCATCAGTATACAATAACTTGCCTAATTACCCTAACCTGCCTAGTTAACCTAATTAACCTAGTTAAGCCTTTAAATGTCTCTTTAAGCTGTTTAGAAGTGTCTTGAAAAAATCTAGTGAAATATGACTTACTGTCATCATGGTAAAGATAAAATAAATCAGTTATTAAAAATTAGTTATTAAAACTATTATGTTTAGAAATGTGTTGAAAAATTTTCTCTCCGTTAAACAGAAATTAGGGAAAAATACAAACAGGGGGGCTAATAATTCAGTGTGGCTAATAATTCTGACTTCAACTGTATATTGATATATAGAGATCCCTAATCCCTAATATATATACAAATTTATCTGTATTTTTCTAGACTCATGATGGTTTATTTTAGAGTTTAAGTTTATATTATATGTGCTTGAGTAAAATTATATGTTATTGTTATTTGTACTGCTGATATAAGCTACTGAATAAAGTGTAAGTTTTAGAGATTTTTTTAATGAAATAATGTTTTCAGACATGTAAATTACATTAAAAATTATCAGTGTAATAACACCAATTCGCTTTTCTGATCAATTGTCATTTTCAGGAAAAAAATACGATTCTTTAAATGACAATTATTTTTATTTGAAATTTAGAAGAATTATTATCAGAACTTCAAAGAATAATTGTTAGAATTTTACTCAAACTCATGCCTAATAAATATGGTAAATACTGAGAATATGTAAAATATATATATTTGCATTTTTTTTAATCTAAAATGTCACTTAAGACTAAACCCTGTTTTTACTTTTCAGTAATTAGATCTCAGGTGGATTAGCTGAGATGCATACTATTTTCATCTTCTATAAAAAAAAATGTCATCTTCTATAAAAATTGTGTTTCCTGTGACCAGTTCAGATTTCATTGAGACATTTCCATCTTTTGTTATTACATCACTTTCATTTGAGCTCAGAGCATGGGTGATTTTAGGATTTTCATTTTAGGAGGGCACAGCTCCTTGTGTGGTAAAAAAATTAAAAAAAAATAAATAAAATAATATATATATATATATATATATATATATATATATATATATATATATATATATATATATATATATATATATATATATATATATATATATATATATGTATGTGTGTGTGTGTGTGTGTGTGTGTATTACTAATATTACATTTGTTTGTCTAATATGTTAGGCTTGTATGGTAAGCTATATTCCACTGTATTGTATGGCAAATAGGCTCAACACACCTGTGAACTGTAGTAAAAAACACTTTCTATATTCAAGTACATTTTTTCCATGTATTTAATAAATAAAACTGCCACTTTTCTATTTAAATTATATATATATATATATATATATATATATATATATATATATATATATATATATATATATATATATATATACAACTCTAATAATAATAAAATACTGTAATGTGCTGTATATTGGTAGTTCATTTTGAAATAAAATAGGGAAATTTTTTGGCTGCAGGAAATAGTAGGTGGGAAACCCAATTGCTCTTTATGACATTGGGGTACAGGTGTTACAAGTGTATCTGTAGCAAAGAACTGCAAATACAGCCCCCCTAAAATAGGCCTACCTACGCCCATGGCCCAGAGTATAAGTGAATAGTATTAACAAACATATGTTATCCTAATTAAGCAATCAGAAAGTGAAGCAAAAGAAAAGGATAAAGAAATCAGCCACAGTTTTTCAATCATTACATGTGTTTTGGCACAATGTGGAAAAGTTATAATACAAAGATATATTCACTTGTTTTGGTGAGCTCTCTCAAACTAAGTTCCACAATGATTCCATCCTAATTGCGGACTTTTGTGTAAAAAAACAAAAGCAGACTTTTATTTCTACCTGGTATTAACATGCGTTCTGCTGCGTATCTTAACTAATTGTGTTCTTATTTTCATTGAAGACATTCTGACTTATTTCACTACACTCGACATCACCTTCACCGGAGCACGAATAGTATTGAATAAACAAATCTGGATGGCATGCTGAAAGCTGGAAGGAAATGGAATGAAAGGATGTAGATGACAACTACTGCGTTTGTGGGTGTCGGAATGCATTCAAGCACCCTTTGAGCTTTCACAATATGAAAGCAATCCAGTCAAAAGCGTTTGCAACTACACTCTTAAAAGGTTCAAAAAGGGGGTTTCACGGTGATGCCATAGAATAACTATTTTTGGTTCCCCGAAGAACCTTTTAGAAAATGGTTCTTTTTTTTATTGTCAAAAAAAATGTATTAATAAAAACTTCTGCTATAAAGAACCTTTCGTACAGTGTAAACATTCCACGGATATTAAAAGTTCTTCAATTCAATCGGTGAGGCTAGATAGGATTGTATCTCTAAAAGTAGACTTTTAGTGTGATCCTGTGATCAGACTGACGAACACCAGTTGTAAACAAGTATATCACAAAAACGCCCTGAATTGCTCCTCCATTGGTGCGTTTTTTACCAATCAGCAGCGTGCAAGGAGGTGCAGGCTGTTTTTTATGAATGCTCGCTCGCGTGGTCATTCCTAAGTGTTTTTGTTTGTAGCTGGCCATGATCTGTAAGCTATACGGCTATAGTGGCTATGTGTGTGCGTATGAGCGAGAGGGAGCTCTAGCTTCTCAGCCATCAGATGTGATGCAGAGTGTCAGCTGGGGAATCATACCTGGCTCCATGCTAGAGCAGTCGGCCTTCATATATAGTCCAGTAGCTGCTGATTGTCAGGGCTGAGGTGTTGGCAGAGGATCCAGTGAGTGCAGACGCTGAGGGTGTGGAGGGATGATGGGGGATGGGGAGTGGGGACGACTCAAACGCTGCCAACATCAAGAGCCAAAATGGACCTTGGTTTTACTGTACTGCAGGCGACACAAGCATGTGGATAGATGTGGCTTTTAGCATATAGCTGCTTAACGTATTTGTTGCTCTCTGCCTGTGCCTTCTAGAACATGAATGGTTTGGGTTTGTGATATTAAAAAGGTGTTTACTAGTGTTTTTTGTTGTATACATTCAATTATTATAAACCATAAGAGAATATTCACCAAAAATAAGAAAGAAATCAAATGTTGTATTAAATTGTATTGCATTGAATTTTGTGAAATAATTTGTTCTTATGCTTTTTTTTTTAAATAAATGAATATATATTTTTCATTGGAATTTGCTTTTTGTTTCTGCTTTTTTACATTTGCATTCAGCACAAAAGCTATCCAAGGATGCGTTTCCTAAAACCATCAAAGCCAATGAAGGTCGCAAGTTGCATCGTTACAAACGTAGTTCGCTGATTTGGCGTGTTCCCAAATCCATCGTTCCAACGAACATTAGCAAACTGTGTTGCAAACTTGTAAGCTTACGACTACACCTCTAGAACTGTAGTTAGAAACATAGTTCCTGTTGTGTTCTATTGCTAGTTATCCCCCCCCCCCATTCCTTTGGAACATTCCAACATTTAATCTCGGAATGATTTAACCATTTAACTGCCTGCTCTACCAAATGGTTGACCATATTTTGACTGTTTTAAAAAATGACTGTTAAAGTCATTTAAGGAATAATGGTTTACACTACACAGAAATGTTGGTTTACATAAAATCAAACAAACATAATCCTGTTGCACTACTACACGTGATTTTGGCTTTATTGTAAAAAGAAAGAAAATGTGTTAAATGAGAATCTGAAATATGGCATTTTTCAAAAAATAAAGATGATTTAGTATCCAAAATTGTTTTATTTTGATTGTTTTTAAATAAATTGGTCTTACACTTCATAATTTCAGATTTTTCATAGTATATGATTTAATTCTGATACTTTTACAATAAACCAACATATTAACCATTTGGTAGAGGTTGATATTTTAGAAATTATGGGATGTGTTGAAAAAAAACGTATTGTGCGTGTTAACTAGCGACATTAGGAGTTAAGAAATGCAATCAAATTTTTCTTTTTCTTGGTGGGGCAGTTAAAGGGTTAAAAGAAAATATTAAAGTCATCTCTCTTAGGTGTAATTTGCTTTCAAAGTATATTTACAGTTCAGTTTTATCGATATCATGTTGACATTTGCGTTCCTTTTACAGTGCACTTTGTAAACATTTATGCCATTTCGAACGCAGCCGTAACTCATGACGAAAGCTATAGGTGACTATTATTTAAAAAGAATTCACGTTACGAATTTGGAATTTACGTTACATCTCCAAAGCTTGTAAAAACAAAAATATTTACCATAATGTTTATGGTTTTAATCTATAGTAGGGTATTTATGAAGAAATATATCTGTTGCCCACTGTACATGGGCCTGTTGGTTAGAACATTTCTGCAGTGGGTTGAATGTGTCAAATTATAAAAGTAGAAAAAATAAATTGATTTTAAAAAATAAATATTTTGAATGAATGAAAACATAAACAATATTATACCTAATAATGATAATAATAATTATTATTATTATTAAGTAGGATTTTTTTTTCTTTCTTTTTTTAATGTATAGCCTTCTGTAAATTACAACCATTAACGATTTATTTGATTTATATATGAGATTAGAATAGAGATATATATATTAGAATGTTAGCTATGTGATTTCAAGTTTTATAATAGAATATGGAAAATGTTCTCAATAATATTTGTAGAGGAAACATAGGCTCTAGGATCCATATGTGCCGTTTACATATATATTTTTTCAAATAATATAAAAAGCGAGAGCATGTTTTAACAAAAACTAATATTGTATTTTTTTTAAATGCATGTGCGCGTAAAACAATATAATTTGCACAAAAAATAATGTTTTTTTTTTCCTATAAGTTGTTACTCCACCCCGTTTAGAGCGTCATTATAGATGTTTTA